>NC_133328.1:564122767-564749433 GCF_042186555.1 Aquarana catesbeiana
AACAATAGAACAGAATAGAAAAAATATTTTATATATATATATATATATATATATATATATATTATATATATATATATATATATATATATATATATATATATATATATATATATATAAAACCATCTTCCAAAATTTGAATTTCGTATAAAATTAATTTGAATAGAAAAGATTAAAATAGAGTAGAAAGAATAGACTAGAAAAACAATAGAACAGAATAGAATAAGATATAATATATATATTATATTTTATTCTGTTCTGTTCTATTGTTTTTCTAGTCTATTCTTTTCTATTCAAATTCAAATTCATTCTATACGAAATTCGAATTTCAGAAGCCATCTTCCGAAATTCGAATTTCGTATAGAATGAATTCAAATTCGAATAGAAATGTTTAGAATAGAATAAAAAAGAATAGCATAGAAAAACAATGAAACAGAATAGAAAAAAATATATATATTATATTTTATTCTCTTCTGTTCTATTGTTTTTCTAGTCTATTCTATTTCTATTCTAATCTTTTCTATTCAAATTCGAATTCATTCTATACGAAATTCTAATTTTAGAAGCCATCTTCCGAAATTCGAATTTCGCATAGAATTAATTCAAATTCGAATAGAAAAGTTTAGAATAGAAAAAAATATATAATATATATATATTTAACCATCTTCCAAAATTGGAATTTGGTACAGAATGAATTCGAATTCAAATAGAAAAGCTTAGAATACAATATATTATATTTTTTTCTATTCTGATCTATTGTTTTTCTATGCTATTCTTTTATACTTTCTATTCTATCCTAATCTTTTCTATTGGAATTCGATTTCATTCTATAGGAATTTCAAATTTCGCAAAATGGTTATATATAGTTTACTTTTTCAAATTCAGTTATTGTTTTTTTCGAATTTGACAGTTTTTTTCGAATGTGGTAGAATTTTTTCGAATTTGACAGTTTTTTTCGAATGTGGTAGAAATTTTTCGAATTTGACAGTTTTTTTCGAATGTGGTAGAATTTTTTCGAATTTGACAGTTTTTTTCGAATGTGGTAGAATTTTTTCGAATTTGATAGTTTTTTTGAATGTGGTAGAATTTTTTCGAATTTGACCGTTTTTTTCGAATGTGGTAGAATTTTTTCGAATTTCATAGTTTTTTCAAATGTGGTAGAATTTTTTCGAATTTGATAGTTTTTTTCGAATGTGGTAGAATTTTTTCGAATTTGACAGTTTTTTCGAATGTGTTAGAATTTTTTCGAATTTGATAGTTTTTTTCGAATACGGTCGAATTTTTTCGAATTTAATATTTTTTTCAAATGTAGTAACATTTTTTTTTAATTTGATAGTTTTTTTCGAATGTGGTAGAATTTTTTCGAATTTGACAGTTTTTTTCGAATGTGGTAGAATTTTTTCGAATTTGACAGTTTTTTTCGAATGTGGTAGAATTTTTTCGAATTTGATAGTTTTTTCCGAATGTGGTAGAATTTTTTCGAATTTGACAGTTTTTTTCGAATGTGGTAGAATTTTTTCGAATTTGACAGTTTTTTTCGAATGTGGTAGAATTTTTTCGAATTTGATAGTTTTTTCCGAATGTGGTAGAATTTTTTCGAATTTGACAGTTTTTTTCGAATGTGGTAGAATTTTTTCGAATTTGATAGTTTTTTTCGAATGTGGTGGAATTTTTTCGAATTTGACAGTTTTTTTCGAATGTGTTAGAATTTTTTCAAATTTGATAGTTTTTTTCGAATACGGTCGAATTTTTTTCGAATGCGGTCGAATTTTTTCGAATGCGGTCGAATTTTTTCGAATTCGAATACGAAACTAAACGAATTCCGAAAACGAATGTAATGAATGCAACGAATTTAACTAAACGAATTAAGTTAAATAACGAATCGAAACGAAACTAAACTAAACGAATTTTTTCATCCTGCACATGTCTATCATGCTGAATTGCTGAAGTCATGCCAGGTAACTCTGAAAAAGTCTCTCTGTACCTTATCAGGAACTCTCTAGTTTCCTGTTTTTGGGAATACAACAGGGTATCTGAGATCGTGACCTCAGGGATCAGAGGGGACTCAGTACTTAGTTGCCAGGAGAGACCTCGCAGTTAATGCCAGCCTATCCTTCCAGGGCTTTAACAGGTTTATGTGGGCTTCCTTTTACCTGATTGATATACTTTGTTATTGACCTACCCAACTTTTTCAATTACTTCGAAGGAACCCTGCCACTTAGCCAGGAACTTGCTCTCAATGGTGGGAACTAACACCAGGACCCTTCCACTAGGTGAGAAAACACAGGGTTGGCCCAAACAGCCTCTGCGATTGCTCCTGTATAATAGCGTTAGTTTGCTGTTGTGCAGCGTTGGATGACACCATTTGTTTAAGGATTTCCTCCATGTTTAGTCACTTTAGGTAATGGCCCTTTAAGTAGTAACTTACTACTGCTGGTCGCAGCCTCCACCATATGTAACCTGGGGGACAGACAGGTAGCAGGTACAAAGCTCCCTGGGATGAGCAGTCTTTCAGGCACAGATACCAAATCCAGTGAGGTAGTGGCAAACATGGTGGTGTTTATTTGTGATATATACAAGTCTATATACAGGTGTTGTACAGTGTTCCAAAAGCAAATAGGAACAAAAAAATAGCATTTTTTATAGTTTGGTATAAAATTTAGCACACAGGTAATTTTTCTCCTTCACTGATGTGCACTGATGAGACTGCACTGATGAGGTTGCACTGATGGGCACTAATGAGATGTAGATAGATGTCACTGATTGGCACTGATAGGTGACACTGATGGGCTCTGATTGGCGGCACTGAAGGGCACTGGTAGGTGGCACTGATAGGTAACACTGATGGCCACTGATTGGCAGCACTGGTGGGCACTGTTGGAACTGCACTGATAATCAGCTGGTTATCTGTTCTCTTCTGCTCTCCTCACACTGTTAATGTGAGGAAAATAAAGCCAATAACCGGCTTACACTGTTTACACTGTGATCAGCTGTCATTGGACACAGCTGATCATGTGGTAAAGGGGCACTGTGATTGGCCCTTTACTCCGATCTGTGAACAGCTGAGTCACAAGGATCATGGGAGGACATCCATGTACACTCTCCCAGCAAAGCAAGCCCACGCTGTAGCCATCTTACGGCTATAGCGTGAGCGGAAAGTGGTTAAATCTGCGCTGGAAAACACCTGTAATTACTTTGCCACTAAGTGGGTTAGCATTGCTCCCTAGCATGGTGCATTCTTCCTATCTAGAAGCTATCATATTATAATCTTTTGGATGAAAAAAACTTCTCCATTTGTAAATCTAAAACTTAGAAATTCTTGGCTAGTAACTGACATGTTGGTTTGACCAGTCAAGTATTTTCAGTCAGTAAAACTAAAGCTACATTTTACATGTTAATTTTAATACATTAGTACCTTATGCATCCCAGAGATACATGCTGTGATGATTAATTGCTAATGAACATCAGAAGCTTTAATTGGAATGTGCAGCAAGATGTATTGAAGAGATGATTGATTGGATTCAGAACTCGCTGTTAAGAGACGTCTTGCCTCATGAATAATATCAGCTTGCAAAGTTCATTGTTCACTGAGAAAAAAATGAAAAATTATAAAAAGTAGAAACAACCATAGACAGGAGTAAAGCATTCACAGTCCAAGGAACAAGGCTACCACACAAGTTACAATTTAATTGCACAACCTCCTTTAGGTTTACCAACAACTATTTAGCGCAAGGCCTTTCCTAAACAATCGGTACAGGTTATATCCTGGTGGGTCCTCATACTACATGATGATTGATAAGTCTGCAAGAGGCTAGAAAAAAAAATCTAGGAAAGTACATTATAAAGAGACCCCACTGACAGATCATTGATTTAAAAATTAATTACTTTCCATAAGATTTTATGTTCATTTAACGTTTTTTATGTATGTTATTTAGCTGTAAAATCCTCTCTTGTGTAGACACAAAAAGCCCTGGAAATGTTGCTGGGTGCGGCCATCATGGATGTGATGTCAGCAGCCGTCCCCCCCACCCCCACCCAACAGACTCACAGTAACATGCTGTACCATCCCCTTTCTTTTCTTACCTGGCTGCTACATAAAAAAGTTTTGAAGGGAGGGAAGGTGAGGAGCAGAGGAGATGGGCCAGCACAGACGGTAACTAGACACTCGTAAATACTGTGCTAGGGATCAAACAGTTCCTAAAGTTGTACATTTTTGAACAAAGGCACATTAGGAGTCCGTGGACCATGTTATATGTGGCTGCAGAGCAGCAAGGTGTTTGATGATCTCCTAGCGGAATCTAAGTATCTGGTAAGGAGCCCGATTAATTATTTGTGGTGAAAATGTTTCGGGAGCACTTTTCTTTGGTGGTGCACATCAATAGTCTTCACCCTAAGAAAAAAGAGTGTGGATGATTATGAACTGAATATCATTTTTGCACAGTATGCTATTTTTTGCACAGCATTTTTTGCACATAGGGACTTTAGATTTTATTTGTTAAGATAAAACTTTTTTTTTCACATGGTTACAGTTGACTATATGTTTTAATGCACTGATTTATGTATTAAGTAATGAATTGTTCACGTTGCATTAATTGATGAGAACAGCACAGTTGTGAATATTTATCTGTCTAGCTGGTTACACATCCTACCCAGATAGGTGTTTTTGATGTGGCAGTCCTTCATTTTTATTTGTATTTGCATTGAATTTAATAATTTATTTTGTCACTTAGTTAATAGTAATATCCACTGTGTGGATGAGGGGATTGATTTCCATCACTTGTAAATCAAAACCATTTTTTTTAGCAAGTGCATGAATATATAACATATAAAAACAGAGTGTGACCTGACATAGCCACTGTGGCAGGCCTTCCATCCCTAATTACATGTATTTACAGAGAGAAATTGGTCATGGGACTTTGAATGAGGCGTGTCACAAATGAAAAAGTAACAATGTAAATCGCATATAAGGGTACATAAGTAAAACTATTTATTTTACAAGCTGAAACATTTCATTATCTCAAGGTACAAAATACAATTGGTATAAGAAAAGATCCTAAAAAGGCCATTCTAAACTGACACACGATAAATAACAAATAAAGCTTGAGATAAATACATAATGATGTTTGCAACCATACATGATGAGTGTTCCTTATGGAAATCGAAAGTCTGAGGGCATGATGTGAACTCTACACACGTTTCGTGGATTTGTCCACCCGTCAGGAGTACAATGCCACAAATAGATATAGATCTAAATGAAAAATAGTGTATTGGTTATAAAGTTACCTAGGTTTAGAAAAAGAAAAAAGGGGCAAGGAATTCCATATTCACATGCCAGCTCCGAAGGCCAGCCCAGCCATTGATTAGGGGAAACGGAGGACGCTGGATACAATGCTAGGTCTGGGGCTGAGGCCAGGGCCCCCCCACCCAAATCAGGGTTTGCAGCAATGCAACGAACCAGATAACCATTAAATGACAATGTGAGTGGAAGTTGGGTCATGCACACGCCCCGCTCGCGGCGACATTTGAAGCTGCAATGCGAGGGCGTTTGTTCTTCCATCTAGTGCTGGAGTTAGGGTGGCGGTGGACTCATTTACGGTGTTCGCACGGGTTTTGTGATGTACCATTCTGACTTCCTTTCTCCCCATTGGTGCTTGCATGACATTGGCGGGGACCCGCCCACCCTCTTGGGTATTTATAGCATCCAACGTCCAGCATTTCAATTCCCATGTCTCCACTGCAGACACTTTGATTTTTGTTCACTCAGGCAATACATTGCCGATTTTACTAATATACACCCATTTCAGGGGTTATCACCCCTGGTATCTCATAATTATGCAGTGGGGCATTTTTTCATTTTTGGGATTTATTCACTTGGGGCAGGACACATTTTCAGATACAAGCACTTTGTCACATTTACTCATTACACATTTTATATATGCACATTTATACTTTCAGATTTAGTGTGGATCAGGTGTGTCTTCCCACCTTCCCCTCACATTATCACTTAATGGTTATCTGATTCGTTGAATCACTGCACCTTTGCTTTGGGTGGGGGGCCCCGGCCTCAGCCCTAGACCTAGCATTGTATATGGCGTCCTCTGTTTCCCCTAATTAGTGGCTGGGCTGGCTTTCTGAGCTGGCATGTGAGTATGGCATTCCTTGCCCCCCCTTTTTTTCTTCTAAAACTAGGTACCTTTTTACCAATACACTATTTCTCATTTAGATCTATATCTATTTGTGGCATTGTACTCCTGACGGGTGGACAAATCCACAAAATGTGCGTAGAGTTCACATCATGCCCTCAGACCTTCAATTTCCATAAGGAACACTCATCATGTACCCATGGTTGCAAACATCATTATGTATTTATCTCAAGCTTTATTTGTTATTTATCGTGTGTCAGTTTAGAATGGCCTTTTTGGGATCTGTTATTATACCAATTGTATTTTGTACCTTGAAATAATGAAATGTTTCAGCTTGTAAAATAAATATTTTTACTTATGTACCCTTCTATTCGATTTACATTGTTACTTTTTTATTTGTCACACGCCTCATTCAAAGTCCCATGACCAATTTCTCTCTGCAAATACATGCATGAATATATAATTTTTGTTTATAAGATTTACTTGTTTATCGGCATTATTCTCTGAGAGCTGATTGGAGGGAAGGGACATGCCCCCACTTCACACAACACACAGGAACAGAGCTGAGGACGTCAATCACAGGCTGTGCACTGGAGATCCCTCCCCTGCCACCATTTTACTCTAGGTGTCAGGAGAACTTGTCAGAAGTGACTCTTGCAGATAGCAGAGGAACAAAGCAGTCGACAGAAATGACACTTAGTGCTCTGGATTGAGACATAAACACACTATAGTAGAATATACTTTGGTCATATTACATGTCTGAGGTTTACAACCACTTTAAACTACTTCAATACTGGCACTTTCACCCCCTTCCTGCCCAGGCCAATTTTCAGCTTTCAGTGCGTCGCAAATTTGAACGACAATTGCGTGGTCATGCAACACTGTACCCAAATTTAATTTTTAGCATTTTTTTTAGACAGATAAAGCTTTCTTTTGGTGGTATTTAATCACCACTGTTTTTTTTTTTATTTTTTGCTAGACAAACAAACAAAGACAAAAAAAACCCCGTTTTTCTTAGTTTCTGTTATAAAATGTTGCAAATAAGTAGATTTTCTTCTTCACTGATGTGTGCAGATGAGGCTGCACTAATGGGCACTGATAGGCTACACTGATAAGCTGCACTGATGAACACTGATAAGTTGCACTGATGGGCACTGATAAGTTGCACTGATGGGGCTGCACTGATGATCAGAGCCTTGATTATCAGTGTAAACAATGTCCAGAGAGCCTTGCCAGTTATCGCCTCTCCTTTCCTCAAGCAGACACAGCGCACGAGGAAAGGACTGCCGATAACCAGCAAGTCTGCATACCTGTGATCAGCTGTGATTGGACACAGCTGATCATATGGTAAAGGGCCACTGTGATTGGCCTTTTACCCTGATTTGTTATTCGGCAAGTGGTTAAATGCTGACACATCTTTTGTATAAATATAGAGAAAAGATTGTTTGCTTATACTAGATAATATCAATGCATTGCAGGATATACATTATTTTTTCTAATACAAAACTGAAGTCAAAGTAGTTGTAAATGCTCATCTGTGATGAAATGTGTAGGTGGGGCCTAATGGAGTGATGTCATCATGCACGTGAGACTTATTGACAGCAGGTTTGATGCTGTTAACCTAGAGGAACGCCGGATGATGATACATGCTCTGATGCCTGGAGGCTATTTTATGCTGTTAGTGTGCACTTTACTTTTACCATTAAAGCAATCCATACAGTTTAACACTATGGGATTGCTTTTTATCCTTTCTTCTTGAGTGATGCTGTGGCTGCCTTTTCCAACCAAGTTTGTGGAGGAAATCTGTATGCCGGTTGAAGGTTTACCTCAACCGGCGCTGTATGACCATTTACTGAATATGATGGTCATCCAGTAAGCAGCTGATATGTATCCCTTCTGGTTTTGGCTGCACAAATATGATCTGAACACTTATGCCCTGTACACACGGTCGGATTTTCCGACGGAAAATGTGTGATAGGACCTTGTTGTCAGAAATTCCGACCGTGTGTGGGCTCCATCACACATTTTCCATCGGATTTTCCGACACACAAAGTTTGAGAGCAGGCTATAAAATAAATAATCCGTTGTCAGAATTTCCGATCGTGTGTACACAAATCCGACGCACAAAGTGCCACACATGCTCAGAATAAATAAAGAGATGAAAGCTATTGGCTACTGCCCCGTTTATAGTCCCGACGTAAGTGTTTTACGTCACCGCGTTCAGAACGATTGGATTTTCCAACAACTTTGTGTGACCGTGTGTATGCAAGACAAGTTTGAGCCAACATCCGTCGGAAAAAATCCATGGATTTTGTTGTCGGAATGTCCGATCAATGTCCGACTGTGTGTACGGGGCATTAGGGGTTTTGCTTTGAAGTCATCTGAAGAATTTTGTTCACTATTATTCATTGACCTTTTCGGAATTCTTTTATGAAAATCAATTGACACTTATTGTTTAATGTTATTGTGATCATTTATTCTTTCACATTTTGGAAACAAGTGAGCACTTTGCAATCTTAGATTACCTTCGTTTCCACAGATTCTTTTTATTATTTTATGTTATTTGGTGTTTTATTATTTTCCAGGGCTGTACATTTTTGTGTATATAAAAAAACCTTTCATACTATACCTAAACTACATGGGGGTGTTGCAGCACCAGATGCGTTGAAATGCTATCAGGCAACACATCTAGGGAGGAGTATTGATTGGTGCAGACAAGGTGACTTAAAGATATGGACGCATATTGAACAACAGTATAGTAACATCCCCCTTCATAAGCTCCATGGTGCTATGCAGCTATACCGAAATCTCTTAAGACACACACAGGACCATAGGTCCCACACTCCGTGTCCCCATGTTGGGCAACCCTAGCTTCCCTCCAGGCCTAGATAAGTGCCCGTTTTGCAAGCTCCCTTTCTCACTTTCGATACCTGGCCTTTAATTTCAATATTGATGCACCATTTTGCCTTGAATTTATCTAAGGCACTGCAGCTACAACATTTTCTTTGTGGTCGGTAAGTTGAGCCAGGAATTCCTCTGGTTTTGTTTTGCATGCCTTACCCTTCCATGTGCTCTTTGCTGCAAAGGCCATTTATTGGGGAGGGCAGTGGCTGTTTGTTGTACTGTTGAAATATTGGTGAGGGGACGCACTGGACACCTTAGCTGCCATAGTGTTATGTGCTGGGTGTCCAATGCGCCCCTGTGCCTTTAAGGAGGGGTTGGCTCCCTCCAGGCTCACCTGCCTTCTGCAGATCCATTATAATGCATATGCTTCCACTGTGGAGGTTCTCAAAATTTAGATTTAGGACTACAGAAAATGGGGTGCCTTGATGAGGCTCTTTAGCTTACGCATGTATTTGCAAATGTGTGCAGACTAAATCCCTGTTTTTAACGCATACTGTTAGACAGGATAATTTGGTTGATCTCAGGCTAGTTGGTAAGTTGAGCTTGGAATTACTCTGGTTTTGTCTTGCATGCATTTGCCTTCCATGTGCTCCTTGCTGCAAAGGCCAGTTATACAGTAGGTGAGGGCAGTAACCATTTGTTTGTAACCTTTTCTTTGGATGCCCCACACGGTTTCGTTACCAGCTGATGATGTTTAAATCATACTGCTCAGACAGCGGCGTTCTTTCCCGTACCCTCTCAAAAATTTACTCCCTGCTAAACTCTCCTCCGGAAGACTTTAGACTGCCTTGCCTTCGCACCTGATCAATGTCGGAACATAATCCAGTTTACTCTGAAGTCCTCCATATGTACCCATATCAGGGGACTAATTACAAGTTGTTCACTTGATGGTACTGTACCCCATCAGTTCAGTGTCATTGGTTCCCTAAGACCTTGGTTTGGTGCTGGAATGGCGGGCACTATTACATATTTTTTGGTCCTGCCCTGCCCAAAATTAGACCATTATTGGCGAGAGGTGCACAGATTTACTAAATAATTCACTGATTTATCGGTCCCGAACGATCCTGCCTTCTTCCTCCATTGTTCTCATATCCCTGTAAAGACCTATCAGAAATCAGTTCTCCGTCATTTACATAATGCCGCCAAAGCTTGCATTGCTTGAAAATGTAAGGATCCAAATCCTCCTTCCATATCGATGTGGCTCAACAAGGTTGAGGATGTTAACAAGCTGGAAGATTTGGTCCTCACCGCCCAGAACAGGCGGGAGCAATATACGAAAACGTGGTCCTACTGGAACATGTTACTGCTGTTGCCTGTTAAAGTCTGTTCTGGGGATTGAATTTTCTCAGCCTTTACCTTTTCCATGCGTTCTCCAGCATGACATTTCTTAACCCCACCCCCCGTCTTATCCTGTAATCTGTCACTTTTTCTGTTCTCTTGACCCTCCCTTCTCCTTCTTAGAAAATTGGGTGTCCAGTTGAGTTTGTAATGTGACTGGTAACAGAGAGTACTAGAGCTTCGAGACGCCTCTGTTTACTACCTTAGCTTCTAGAAGCGCTTTCTCTCTAACGGCCAACGTGACCTATATCCGTTTCTAATCGTTAGGTTCGTTCTTTCCATTGACTGATCCTTGCAATATTTGAAAACACCTCCCTTACTGGAATACAGTATTTCACACTCACTTGGTACTCTTGCACTTTGTATTTTGTGTACATTCTCTATGTGTCTCTTTCTTGTATGACCCTTAAAGAGGAAATAAACCCTCTCTAAAAAAAAAAAAAAAAAAAACACCCTGCAGGACAAAGGCATAATGAGCTAGTATGCATAGCATACTAGCTCATTATGAATTACTTACCTGAGATCGAAGCCCCTGAAGCGACCCTCGTTCACCTCCTCCGTCGCTGCCATGATACCCGTATCGCTGCTCCGGCGCTGTGACTGGTCGGAGCAGCAATGACGTCACTCCAGCGCATGCGCGTGGGAGCCGTCAGTGACGGCATGATCGCCTTCACTAATGGCACGCTCAGTGCGCCGTAGACATCGGTGCCCGTTTTAAGGGAAATATCTCCTTAACCGTGTAGATTAAGGAGATGTATCTTGCACCTACAGGTAAGCCTTAATCTAGGCTTACCTATAGGTTAAAGTGGTCTGTAAGGGTTTACAAAAAACTTTACCATGTTATGAGACGTTGCTGTCATTTTATCATGCACTGCTTTGTTGGATACTTATTTGTATAAATAAAAAATTTGAAAAAAAAAAAACCTTTTATATTCAGTTCCCCCAGCCCCCAAATACTTACCTTAGCTCAATCTTGATTCAGCGCTGTGCCAGAGAGCTGCAGGACTGCTCTCTCTCTCTTCTCACAGGAAGTGAGGCATCAGCAGGAGCCATTGTGAGGAGGGAGTGGAGGATGGGGCTAAGCTGCAGTGTGTGTCGTTATTTGGCCCAGACCATGATCGAGCCTGTATGTGGCCACTATAGGAAGTGGCTTCCTATGGTGACACACGGAGAACGGGAGGAGCTGAGAGCAGTGGCAGGGGTACCCTAGAAGAGGAGGATCGGGGCCGTTCTGTGCAAAATCATTGCACAGAGACAGAAAGTATAATATTTGACATTTAAAAAAACAAAAACCTTTACTATCATTTTAACTGAAACTAATCAGCATTGAAAGACATAGATGAGTGAATGCGCAGGTAAACCTAGCTTTTGACAATGATACAAAAAGCCATACCCACCTTGGAAAGCTTAACTTTGGGCAAAAGATCCCTAAAAAAAAGTTTAATTTGACAGCTGACTGGTTGTTGGATCGTGCTGCTCAACAGAACATTTTAATGCTGTAACACACTGTTTATACAGATATACAATATATGACGTGGCATATCACAGATGAGTTATTCCAATACTATAATTATAGTCCAATGGAAAAAATACGTTTTCTACCCACTCCACCCACCCCTAGCTACTTATGTTTTTTTTCTTTAACTTGAACTGACAGCCCCAATTAAAATAAAAGAAGAAATTACAGTACCCAATAGCAACCAATCAGATTTCATATTTCTGAAGTCAAGTCACTGAAAGATAAAGTTTGATCGCCTTCTATGTGTTAATGACTGCTGTGTTGGGTAGTCCTGCTTGCATGCATTGGGCTCATTTCCTTCAGATATTTCATGAAACCCTTCTGAGCATTTCTAAAAAAAAATTTTTAAGAATGTGCTGTCCAGATAGTAGTGGGGATGCGCTCCTGTCCCTTTAATACTGGGATACATTAAGGATCATTACAAAAACTTCAAATAATTCAGGTCTGGGAGGCTAGACACCCCTGTGGATAGAGGACAGGGCACAACAAAGGCAGAGAACATTACAAAAAGAATTCTAAAAATATGCTCTTTCAGGTAGATATGTTCAAAGCACTTCTCAGGTGGTATGACAGATCTTAAGCCAAATTCACCACCTCTTCACTTCAGGGGGTACAAAGCTCAGGGTACTTTGGGAACATCAGTGAGATGTTTTAATCTGCCAGAAATCTTTGGAAGCAAATTCACTATTGTACAACAATGAAATCATGCATTTCACTACCATGAAGGGTATAATGCAGGCATACAATATTAATACTCTGTAGGTTTTGTAATAAAACAAATCAAATACTTACCTTTTTTTTATTTGCATTTGTCAGTGATTCTATTCCTGCAGGCCCCATCAGTGGAAGGGGTGAATCTGCTTGATGTTCTCAGTGACATCACTGAAGCAGGCATTTCCTGTTCTTGGCTGCCAAATGGTCAGATCAGCTGTCAATTACCCAGCACCATTGGGAGCTAGTGGGATAGTGTTGTCACCAGTAGGGATGAGCCTAACTGGATTGGGTTCAGTTTGAGCAAGGTTTGGCAAACAAACCCAAACTCAATTGAAGGCAATGGGAGCCGAATATGTCAAAATAAAAAGGACAATTTTTTGGGATAATAGGCAAGGAGTGTCAAAAATAGCATGGGAGTTGGGCACTGCCCTGGGGAACATCAACCAACGCAAACAAACATTTCAAAAAATTCAATTCAACTGAGAACAGTGATTTTTTAAATGCTTAATATGAAACATTACAAATGCTCAATTCCTTAAATAACATGCCTAGAGGTGTCCTAATCCTGCATGTAAAGGGGCCCATCTCTGTGATGTACAAAAAGTTCTGCAGAAGCACTGATATTTACAAAGAAAAAAAATGTTTTTAAATTGACAGCAAATAACATTTCAGCACTTCCTACAGCAAAAATGAAAAAAAAATGTTTGTGTAAAGTCCGCCCCAAATACATACCAGACCCTTTGAGTCTGGTATGAATTTTAAGGGGGTACCTCATGCAAAATAAGAAAACAAAAAAGACACCCTTCAAGTCTGGTTATAGATTTGGGGGGGGGGGGGGATCTCCAAACAAAAAAATAACCCTTAAAGCGGAGTTCCGCTTAAAAAAATAAAATAAAAGTCAGCAGCTACAAAAATTGCAGCTGCTGACTTTTAATAATCGGACACTTACCTGTCCCATGGTCTAGCGATACGGGATATCGAAGCCCCGCTTGTCTCCCCCTCGACTCGGCGGCGCCGGCATTGTAACTTTGGGCGCCCGGCTGTGGCTACACAGCTGGGCACCCACTGTGCATGTGCGAGCCGCGCTGCGCGCTGTGACTGGCTGCGCAATCATCTGGGACCTGTGACATGTCCCAGATGATTGCCTAGAGGGAGGGGGCAGAGCTGATCTCCCTTCCAGCGCTGAGGGAAGTGACGTAAGGAGCCGAGGTGAGTAAGGAGGCAGATTACAAGGGACCCCCTAGCAACAGGCATTTAGCGGTGAGGAAAAAAAAATTCTCTGAATATTTTTTTTTAATGTATTTCATGCACATTTTTTTTTTTGGGTGGAACTTCACTTTAATCTGAACATACAGCTTGGCTGGCCAGGAAACAGGGGGTATTACCATGCAAATTCCCACTGAACCATACCAGGCCACATATCCTCAACATGAAGGGGACTCTCCTGGCAGAGCATCTTGTCCTCATGTTGATAGGATTGATGAGGACAAGGGCCTCTTCCCCTCAACCCTGGCAAGAGGTTGTAGGGGCCCAGATAGCAAGGAAACACATTTGTGGCAGTGTTGAATTGTAAGTCTTGTTAACTTGTTACATTTTCACTGGCAGGTTGTACACTTGTAGAGCACTGCAAGTCACAGTGACCCCTGTGGTGGGATGACTATTGCACAACATAACTGAACCAGAACTTGCAGCAGACTTACAGAAAGTTTACAAAGAAATTTGATCTGGAGTCATGCAATGCAGACTTGCTGCGATTTTGCAACAAACTTGTGAAGTGTGGCAAGTCTAGCAATAGCTTAGCAAGTCGTTTTCAAACTTCCAGCTCATTTGCTTACTATCTGGGGATCTGTGGCTGGGGAGCTTATCAGATGCCCCCAGATGCCCCTACTCATTCACAAAAAAAATAAAAATAAGATGTCACCTAAAAAATTAACACACCCAAACCTTTGACAAGTCCTTTATTAAAAAAATAAGAATCCCTCAAAAAGTCCCTGATTAGAAGTCCATCATCAAACATGATGCCCGCTGCCTGCTGATTTGCTATGAAAAAAAAAACGACCCAGTGCACATGACCAATCTTGATACTACCCCTACCCGAATGACAGCACCTGCTTCCTTAGCAACCATTAACAGCCGGAAGCTGTTATGTTCATTCACGCTTAACACACTTAAAGCTAGAAACACACTATACAACTTTTGTTGTTCAATTTCCTTTAGATTTACCTTCAACTATGTAGTGCAAGGGCCTGCCTGATTGCATACAAATTGAAAGTGGTTAGGTTTGACCTCGTATTATATTTGTTTGGTAAATCTAGAGGAAAAAAATCTAAAGAAATCTGTATAGTGTGTATCCAGCTTTAATGTCTGCCTCTCAGATGAAAGTCCAAGCAGCCAGTATTCAGTCCGGACCTACGTTTGGACTGAACACTGAACTCACCCCTAGTCACCATATTAAGGGAAAGGAGGAAAAACTGGTAGGTTCAACAGGCAAACATTTACTCACACCAATATAAAAACCTTACACAACCTCATTTACAAGGCATAAAGTCAGTTTAAACACAGTTAAACAATTATGCTTACATTTGCCAAACAAGCTGATCCAAAGGTGACGCACTTAGTGCCCCCATATACCACAAGGGGTTGAGGTGAACCAATTATATACTCTCCTAGCTACATATTTGTATTTTTATATCCTGATTCTGTTTTTTTTTAGGCGTTGATAAATGCAAATGTGCTTTTGTGGGTTGTTTTCCAGCATTTATGGGCATTATGTTTACTAGTGTTTACCTGCATTTACATGCATTTTATTGCAAGCTGCATTCATTAAACACAGAAACAGCTTTTAAAAGCAGGAAAGCGCAGCAGGGAGCTTCTACAAATGCTGACACAAATGCCGGATATTAAAATAGCAGGGAGTACTGCACCATAGAAAATGTTTACCTTTAAAAAAAACTGTCATTCTAAACTTTTGAATGTTAAAGGCTTGTCTGAAGTTGTTATTTAGTTTGTCAGCCAGAAAAGTCTCTTGTATGTCTTTCTCTATTGTTGGCTTTACACTTTACTGAAATAATCGACTTTCTGTTTTTTCCGGTCTAAGACAACACCTTGGAAGCTAGTCCACTCACTAACCATACTAATGACTATGGAGGGTGCCTTTATTAGCCATTGAGTTACTCTTGTTAAATTGAACACCACAAGTGGGTGGGGTTTAGATTTAGGAACAGGCCATATACCCAAAGTTGCAGAAGTCATACCCTTATGCCGCGTACACACGATCGGAATTTTCGTCGGAAAAACCTTGGATTGGTTTTTCCGACGGAATTCTTCCGCTCAAGCTTGGCTTGCATACACACGATCACACAAAAGTTCTCTGAACCTTCGACCATCAAGAACGTACAACACGTACGACGGCACTAGAAAAGGGAAGTTCCATACGAAGCGCGCCACCCTTTGGGCTCCTTCTGCTAATTTCGTGTTTTACCAGACCAAGCGCTTCTGTCTCGTACTTGATTCTGAGCATGCATGGTTTTTTGCGTGTCGGAATTGCATACAGAGGAACGGAATTTCAGATAGGAACTTTTTCCGACGGAAAAATAGAGAACCTGCTCTCAATCTTTTGCTGGCAGAAATTCCGCCAGCAAAAGTCTGATGGAGCATACACACGGTCGGAATTTCCGACCAAAAGCTCACATACGACTTTTGCTGGCGGAATTTCCGATCGTGTGTACGCGGCATTAGTTGACAGTAAATCTCCTACATGAGGAACTTGCAGAAATGGCCTTTTCTGGCTGACAAAGATAATATCAAACACAATATGGAGCGTATCCTTAGGTAGAATATTTAAATTGTTATTTGATTTGCTTGTACCATGTATTTTCATCAGGATAAGGCCAGGACCACACCTGTGCAGGGGATAAGTGGTTAGCACTTCCGCCTGGCAGCACTTGGATTGTTGGTTGGAATCCCAACCACAGTACTACTTTCCTGGTGTTTTCATGTTCTCCCTGTGCGCGTGTGGGTTTCCTCCTACAAGAAAAAGAACCACTGCTCCAGGTGTATAAAAGATAAGGCTGATTGAAGTATCTTGCAGAGTGCTAGCCCTGGCCCGACTCTGTGGGAAACTTGGAAAGAAGAAAGAAATGGCTGCACATCCAGAACTTCCGATTGCCTTTTATTTTGCTTCACAAAGATAACACCAGAGACACCAAACTGTGTTCACGTAGACGCATTTCACACATACATCTTGTGCTTAATCATTACCAATGGGGTTTCCTCCTACACTCCAAAGAAATGCTGGTAGGTTATTTAGCTCCAGACTAAATTGGCCCTAGTATGTGTATGTATGAATGTGAGTAAGGGACCATAAGTTCCTTGAGGGCAGGGACTGATGTGAATGTATAATATGTGCATGTAAAGTGCTTCGGAAATTGGCCGTGCTACATAAGTGCCTGTAATAATAAATAAATACACTTTAATGTAAGCTGCATTATGGCAACCCATTCATCTTGAATAGGCTCCCAGTGCAACCAGAACACAGGACATTGTGACCCTATCAATGACCCTATTTTGGGAACAAATAATTTAAAACAGCATCAATTCTTTAATTCTTCTAGGTACACTTGCACACAGTTTTTGAAGGAACTTAGCAGGTAGGTTGTTCCAAACATCTTGGAGAACTAACCACAGACCTTCTGTGCATGTAGGCTGCCTCAAATCCTTCTGTCTCTTCAAGTAATCCCAGACAGACTCGATGATGTTGAGATCAGGGCTCTGTGGAGGCCAAACCATCACTTCCAAACTTCTTGTTCTTCTTTACACTGAAGATAGTTCTCAATGGCATTGGCTGCATGAATAATATCAGGTCATATCTATGCTTTAACCGTTTGCCGACCGCTGCATGACAATATACATCGGCAGAATGGCACGGCTGCGCAAATGAGCGTACCCGTACGTCCCCCCATCATCGCAGGCTAGCGGGCATGCGCTCCCGCGGCCCGCGATCGTGACATGAAGAGCAGTGTTGCCAACCGTCAGTATTTTTACTGGCAGCCAGTAAAAAAATGGCACTTTTCTCCTGCCAGTAAATCCCAGTAAGAAAAAAAGGTTGCCAGTACAAAAAAAATGGCTGTGACACTTGGCCTGGAACTGCACATGCACAGCTCAGGTCTGGAGCCGGCCTGAGACGATCTGAGTGCCCGCTACAGTGTTTTCGGGTGGTACCGGCGGGGGGCGCATCTGGCGAAGGTGGTGCCTGAGCGTGTCGTGTGATGTCATGGTGCAAGGGAGCGGAGCGGCCAGAGCCTCATTTTCAGGTGTGCGGGACGGGAGCAAGGCAAGCCGGGAGCAGGACTGTTAGTACTGTTTGGACTGGAGTGGACCGAAGAGACCATCTGGTATGGAGAGAGGCTGTCACTGTGACTTAGGAAGGGACCTGTTGGTGATCTGTGCTGCTGCACACTCCTCAATTTCCTGTGTGTGTGTCTGTCCATTATACTTTCCTGCCCTCCTGAGTCCTGTCCCTGAGCCACTTACTTACTATATTGAAAATAAAATAAGAAATTTGATGTAGTATTTACCTTAAATCATATTGCTAATTGCATATTGCACTTATTTGTAGCCCAAATACTGAAATTTGCACTTAAAACTGTAATTTTGTAACTTTTGTAAATGTCAGTAAAAACTTGGCTGTGCCAGTAAATTTTGGGTGTTGTGTCAGTACATTTCTTGTTAAATATATTTATTGAGTTTTCACAGAAGAAGAAATAAAATGATACAATACATGGATACATATCAATCATCAGAAGATCTTTGCAGTATGATAAAAAGGATAAATAAATAAGTTAATAAAATAAAGTAATTTTAGAGATATCTTACAACCATATTTACTATACACTAGTTGGGATTCTAGATGTAAGATTAGAGAAATAAATCAAGTTATTAGACTTGTTAAGTATCCATAGGAATATTTTAGGAAGTAATAAAAGAAAAGGAGAGGGAGGAGAGATAAAGATGGAAAGAAGGAAAGAAGAGAAAAAAAAAAAAAGAGAGTTTCCCGGGATGATGATCCAGCTCTCATTAGGTATACAAATATAATATATATTTCAGTAATAATATGATAAATATCTTAGTGTGGTAACAACAGAGATTGGTCAAGATCTGTAGGGAGGTAGTTTTTAACCCATGGTTGCCAAATTTTGCGAAATGTATTTATTTTATTTTCTTCAATAGCTGTCATCTTGGCGTATAAAAGTGCTCTGTTCATTCTGTGTTTAGCTTCAGCAAGAATTAGATTTTGGGACTTCCACGCCTTGGCAATCGTTTGTTTAGCTGCAGTGCTAAGTTGGATAAACAATTGGAATTGAGTATGGGTGAGTATTGTGGGTTTAAGGTTTAGGAGTGCCGTTGCAGGATCTGGAGGAATCGGGATTTCCAGGGCTTTAGATGTGTCAATGCATTTCAATCTGGTAGGTTGGCAACACTGACGGAGAGGCAGAACAGGGAGATGCCTATGTAAACAAGGCATTTCCCTGTTCTGCCGAGTGACAGGGATCTACTGCTCCCAGTGATCGGGAGCAGTGATCTCTGACATGTTCTAGTGAGCCCATCCCCCCTACAGTTAGAACACAGACCTAGGGAACACACTTAACCCCTTGATCCCCCCCCCCTAGTGTTTAACCCATTCCCTGCCAGTGACATTTATACAGTAATCAGGGGCTATATAAATATCTAAATGCCTGTGGTCCCAAAATAGTGTCAAAAGTGTCCGATCTGTCCGCCGCAATTTCGCAGTCACTTTAAATAAACGCTGCCATTATTAATAAAAAAATAATAATAAAAATGCCATAAATCTATCCCCTATTTTGTAGACGCTATAACTTTTGCGCAAAATGATCAATATAGGCTTATTGCGATTTTTACCAAAAATATGTAGAAGAATACATATCGGCCCAAACTGAGGAAGAAATTTTGTTTTTTTTTAATATATTTTTGGGGGATATTTATTATAGCAAAAAGTAATCAATATTGTTTTTTTTTTTTTCAAAATTGTCGGTCTTTTTTTTGTTTATAGCCCAAAAAAAAAAAAAAACGCAGAGGTGATCAAATACCACCAAAAGAAAGCTCTATTTGTGGGAAAAAAAGGTCATCAATTTTGTTTTGGTACAATATCACACGACCGCGCAATCGTCACTTAAAGAGACGCTGTGCCGTATCGCAAAAAATGCTCTGGTCATTAAGGGGGTAAATTCTTACGGGCGGAAGTGGTTTAACCAGTGGCGACTCACGGACAAAAAGGATTTTTTTGACTATCCCTTTTTTAAAAAACATAAAGAATATACCCCTTATTTTTTTGGATTCGTGATGGAACTAGAACGTGCAGAAATCTTATGTTTCAAGAAGACTTTACTGTGCTGTGCACTGATATATTGGGGGGCCTTTTGGTTCCTTTAAATTCACTTTACTTTAACCCTTCTGATTATACTATCTCATTAGTTTGATGGAGAAACCCAAACTAACATAAGTCATGACATAAGTCAATTGAGCTGTATCTTTCAAAGACGTTTCCCTCTTTGTAAAAAACGTACAGACTGCTGTGAGTTGTATGCAAACCAGTGTGAAATCTTTGGTGCATATAAAGCAGTGTTTCCTTTATATTCTTTATCTGCCCATTGACCCTGGTATTAAACAGTTTCAAGTTTTACAGTCAACCACATTTTCTTTCCTGGTGTGAAGCCATATTAACCTATGCATACTATGTGGGTATTTGGAAAATAATGTAGGGTCTGTTTATATATTTTGTCTAATGCATACTTTATAGATGCTAGTTTACAGACTCCCCTACCATTTAATTTGTGGTAGGGTTTATGCAGTTACCATGGTAACTGCAGTTCAAGTTGCCATGTTTATGTGTTGACAACTGGAGCCAGTCAATGTGTATAAGCTACAGAGATAGACCAGTGTTTAATGAAGCGGCAAGCTACAGCTGCCTTCATGATATGTTTTGATAGGTTTATAATAATCATGTACGATATTTGCTGCCTTCAGAAAAGATATGAGCTCTATAGGGCTGCACATCCAGGGGGAGACGGGAGAAATTCTGTAACAAACGTGTAGACTCTTCAACATATGTATTTCAAACCCACACAGTTAGGATGATCTGTCTCTGCTCCTCCACTTGTCTAATATGACAGCAAACTGGATATAAATGATAGCTCTGACCTCAGGGCTACAATTTACCAGCTGGGGTAAGAGGGAAGATCACCGAGACCCATTAAAATGGATGTCCAAGAAAACCTCCATTTATTCTATTTGCAGAATGTGTCTTGATGTTAGTCTCCTGCAAGTGCAGAGACTTAAGCCTCGTACACAAGATCGGATTTTCCAACGGGAATTGTGTGATTACAGGCTGTTGGTGGAAAATCTGACCGTTTGTACGCTCCATCGGACAATTGTTGGCGGATTTTCTGCGGACAAATTTTGGATGGCAAGCTTTAAAATTTTCCGCGGACAACGGTCTGTCCAAAGTACAAACACGAATGCTTGGAAGCAAGGATGAGTCAGAAGCAGTCGGTCTTGTAAACTAGCGTTTGTAATGGAGAATTAACAATCGTGACGTGGCAAATTATGAAATCTCCAAATGCAGCGCACATTCTCTTCTTCTTTAATGGGATAATAATGAAGCTGCTTTGCTGGTGATACTGATGGAGTTATTGCAAACACATTTTCAAAGGCTTTTTTTTTCTAGTGATATCAAGAATAAAATTATTATGCTTGTTATTTTTTTTTTTCGGTGCAAGTTACCACAACACCATTATGCCGTAGTTTTTAAGATCAAAGATACAACTATGTTGGTGTCCCTTGTTAATTTTACATTGTATTTTTTAAAATGTAACTGCCTACTCCCAAACTGTCATTTGAAGTAAAACACATAGCCAAGTATTATTCTACAGAATTTTTTTATTGTGCATAAAAAAAATAAAATTAGACATGCTATCTGCCAATAGAACTTAACCAAAAAGTGCATTCTATGCATCCAAAAATATAGAAAATATACCAAATCAAATCATTATCCACACAAAAAATAAAATAAAAGCCTCATGCATGTGTCCTGCTTCTTAAAATAGGGGGTCAACAATGCCAAGAGTTGGTGAAAGCAGAGATCCGGAGATAATTCCGAAAAAAATTCTGGATTATTCTCCTGGAGATCCCGCAGCAAAGGCATATGACATAATTGGTCATGATTAATAAAGCAACCAATTTTTGGTCCAAGAAATCCTCCTCTTCCTGTTCCTGGACTGGACTTGGGTCAAAGCATTAACTCCAAGGCCAATAATAAATAACATGTTATGGCCTCCGATTCCGCAACATGACTGGTTGACGAACGGGCATTCAGAAACTGAAAAGCGCAAAATGAAAAGCGCAAAATGAAAAGCGCAAAATGAAAAGCACAAAATGAAAAGCGCAAAATGAAAAGCGAAAAATCAACACTCACCATACTTCAACTAACACGAAATTATCAGAAGGAGTCCAAAGGGTGGCCCTAAGAGCTGAAAAACTACGTAGTACATCACTACGTTCGTGTTTGTTGGCTGACAATTGTGTGCCGTTTGTATGCAAGACAAGTTTGGGGCCAACGCCCTTTGGACAAAAGTCCGAGGTTTTGTCTGCGGAAAATCCGATTGTGTGTACAAGGCTTTAGAAGAGAAGAAGAAGCACTTTAACCCACTGTAACATGTTTTCTGTGTCTAACACAGAGAACATGTTTACAGGAGAGAATACAGGGATGATGTCATCAGTATGCTGATGTTTCTTTTTCTTCCAGCCACAGGCTGGGGCAAATTCTGTATTATGTAGTATTGCTTAAATTCAGGAGTCTGCAGGAAAACTAAAGACCTGGCTGCGTTGTTTATCTGAGGTACTTCCATCACAAGAATTACTATAAATGGCAAATTACAAAAAACTTTGGTAGGTAAAATAATTCCCATATAGGCATTTCAACTTTGTGTTTAGCTGTTCATTAGGTGTTCAGCTCTAAAATGCATCTGCAATACTTTTAAAAGATATATGCTGTAATGGAATCGGAAGATAAGGACTACCCTTTTTTCTTTTATATGTAGGACCCCTGCCCTTGCTAAATTTAGTATAAGGCTTTGCTGTATCCTAGGGCACTTCAATCCATAAATACGGTTCTGTACATAAATCTTGAATTAAGCAGGTTCTTTTATTTTTCTGTGCGTTTTACTTTTACTGAAGGTGATGATTAATGATATCAAAATAAATAAAACCTATGCCAGCGAGAACAGGTCCTATGCTGCCCCTTGAGCATGGAAAAAGGATATTTTGTCAAAAATAAGTATGCACTGAATAATTTATTTTGTTCCTTTATTCAAAGAATTTTATAAGGAAGGAGAGGAAACATTATTGTGCCGTGCATATTACTGGGCATTACAACTGACATACTAGACAAGGCTGGAGCTGTTTGATAGCTGGGAAGCACCTTAAAAATATTGATTCGATTTTATTATACCAGAATTTTCCATCTCTAGAATCTCCCATCCAAAATGCCAGTTACAGTGGAACTAAACCCATAAATGTAACCGTTTAAAAAAGTTACATTGCCGGCATGCTGGGATTGTTAACTGTCACATTTGCTTTTGCTCTCAACCAAACTGTCAAATCATCTAATGGCTGGACTCATAACTGATCACATGTACAGCATCGTGACAGTTACAGATCAAACAAAGGCTAAGATGGCAGCTTCCTTAGTTAAAAAGGATAGGAGGGTTTAGTTCCACTTTAAATTCTAAAACAGTGTAATGGTATTTACTTTTCTCTGTATGTAAAATTGGAAATATATGTGTGGCCCTTTAGAAGCTGCATTTGAGGTCCCAAAGTCCACAAGTGTTGACCACCACTAGCTGAGATAGCTACTGTATGAATATTCACATAGCAGTTACATGATAGTAGTACAGATATTGCTGTATAATGTTAGTTTTTAAGGTTCTTGTACTGCCCAGATTTTCTTCACAGCAAGGAAGCAACGCAGGTCAAATTCATAAGACATAATCTTTTCATAAATCCTAATCTTTTCATAAATCCTAATAAGCTCACAGGTGTGTCAATTAACGAGCTGTCTGTCAAGAAGTGATGGGGAATTCTAGCCAACCTTCTGTCCAACAATTTTCATATAGAATCCACAAAAGAAGAAATGTTAGCATTGCCACAGCCATGTTTACTCAATATACCATGGCCTCCTTGGGGGCTGTCCCTTTTCCAAAGCTATTAGGAGTTCACAAATATTAAAGTTTCTGTTTATTCTTCAAATAAATAAAAATTAAGCTAGCTGCTTTCACTCATTTATGATTAGGAGTCTTAGGTTATGGTACTCCAAAATTTCTTCATATAAAATTCTAATTCTATGATATTCAGTTAAATCTTGAAGACCATTAATGCAGTCATGACTGGCTGCAAACACCTTGACAATGGCAGATATTCAATGCCATACTAATCAACAAATTTACTAAAGCACTATCAAATGTGTACATTTATTGGGCCTCACTAAATGAAAATGTCTTAAAATGTAGGGATAAGTGAACTAATGCACCTTCATGGGCAGCAGCAGGTTGGTGGAATTTGCTGGATGTGAAATACTGTATATTGTGATGTCTGTCCAGCTACTTCACTGAACTGGAAAAAGGGAACTGAGACACCCTACGTAGTTCAATAAAATAATCCTGGAAACCACCGATTGGGGAGGTGATGCTACCAAATAGTAGTAACCCAAATATCCACGAACTGTTATATCACCATCCTAATAACTATAAGTTGTTGACTGGCCAAGTAATTTGGTGACCAGAGGACAAGGTTCTGGCTCTGTAACTGTTAAAGTGAACTAGTTAGGGGCCCAATGGCAAATATAAAACCAGATAATTTTGGATTTCTAGGCTAATGTGAAGAAAATAATATTTTTAATGGCATCTGCAAGTCAGCAGTTTTTAACAGTACTCAGGGACACTTTAGCTTTACATTATAAGTTGAATCTGGTAAAAATATAGATTTGGTGGTAAAATGGGTTAAAAAAAATGTCCATCCACAGAACTCATAATGCAGAAATATGACTTCTAATGACCACTATACCCTCTCATCCCTGAGCCCCCACCCCCCATTCCCCCACTGTAGAAAAAAAAAAAAAAGTATCATACGTTTTTATTTTTTCAATGGTCTTCTGTCCTTTCCTGGTGACCTAACAGGCACCTTTCCTTCTCCTCTGGTGGCGGTGGACAGTCTTTATTGCTGCACGGGAACAGCATTCATGTAATGATATGTGAACAGTGAACACCATTTAGTAAGCTGAGGCCAGACCAGCATGTTGTTAGTCAGTGTCCATGATAATCTGGGAATGGAAGAAGTGGTCTGAATGACACTGGTTGTCAATCTAGGTGGAAGATTGTTGGAGGAACCTTTTTGTAGGAGGTATTGCCTTATTGAAGCAAAACTGGCTTTTTTATTTTCTCTGACATCCCTAAATGTTTGCCAAATATAGCGCTACCCCCACATGGCCCACTGGTAAAACTGGTTCTTCCCTAAAGGTACATAGGCTACTCACCACTGCAAACATCAGTCTGTTCACACTGGATCCAATAATACAGTATAGGGAATGTCTCAAGATTTTGGTGCTTGAAGAACATTAAACAGAAGAGGGGTTAGGGCATAGGACTCCAAAACCCTCAATAATAACAACGAGCGTTCAATATTCTCCTTAAGTAACTGTGAATGTTGAACAGTATAAGGCTTCCCAGCTGGGGACCAGGAAGCAAGTTCCTGAATAGTCTAAAGCCCAACAGCTGGACACATTGAGACAAGTTTTTTTTGGCATCTGGCTACCTTGCGCCTTTGCACAACTACTGGTACCCAATACAATTTCAAGATCCCTGCACAGTCATAGGGATCAATTTAGACTCTTTACTCTTAAATTCCCAGGACAGCTGCCAACTCCCAGCTTCCTCTGGACATGATCAAGTGAATGAGACCGTGCTTTGACAGACCAGAACCCTTGTGGTGAGCTCCTGTGCTCAGCTTCTAAGAGAATCCACCCAGGCCCTCAGCCCTGACAATGCAGAGGCCTCTAGAACAGCTACACAGTTTATGGGCTGCCTAAGTGCAGCAGCTCCTCTGGCTTTGGAATGCTCCTGGGGAGAAGGAACTCAGCTCTCCAGTGCTTCAGACTATTTATCACTTCTTCTGGACGCTCCTCTCCAGGCTGTAGCATGATAAATATTCAGGTTAGTTTTTTGAATCTCCCTTCCTAAGCTCTGGAAGGTTCTTCTAAAGAGAGAGGGAAACAATCCAACTCCCATCCTGTGAAGCCCTGAACAGACCAAGACAAACAATCACTGCTCTCTCCATTACAGAAGGAGCTAAAAGCTAAATTTACCTAGTAGTCTACGCTAGGAGGATGCTACACAAGATTTCAGAAAAATTAAAATTGTCAATTTTGCTTATCTCGAGAGCTCATATGTCACATGTTCTCCAAATACCTGGGAGTACTCGTTCTCTGGTTGCCTAGGCAGATTGGTCAGTAGGGAACATGTGGAAGGTAAGTAAAAGCTGTTTACAGTGTCTTCTATAAAGTGAATCTGTTATTTTGTGTTCTGTGAGGCCAGGTTTGCTTTATAGGTACTGTTTCAAATATTTTTATTTTGCTTTAACTAGGTATTAGTGTAGTTATATTCCATGAGTGGTTTGTTTTGTCAATGTATTGCTGCAGTTACCCTGTCCCTTTTCAGCAGAGGGACAGGCAACGTCTTCTTCCAGGTCACACATCACCCAATGTATGCCTACTATTTCCTCTGTGTTGCATCACAAATGTGGGAGTGCGAATGTAATGAAAAGATGTCTCTTCAAGCATGGGGTTCTCTCTGTAAATGCTCTACCTGTGTGTGTCTGTGTCAGATCTAATTACTATTTAGCTTTCACCTACAACAAGCACTAGACTGAGACCCAGGAATTGTGGGAGATGTAGTTTCTTCACATGAAGTATTAGTTCTTAGACTACAGACAGAGGTTATGCATTAACATGTGCAGTGCCATGCTGCATGTCTCATGTTTGGACACAAAAACTTCTGACACCGGAATGTGAAGATTTACTCTACTATAAGCTTTGCGCACAGGCCAACAAATTACACCACAAAATGCACTTCTAAGGTCTAAGGTGCAGGTAAGAAGGGTTATAATGATTTTAAGTATTTGTTTTTAAAAGCTTATTCACACTTCACATCAGCATTAGCATTCTCCCCACAATAATTGTTGAATGTTTCTCATACAGTAAATACGTTAAATTGTACTAAATACATGCTTATACACCTTGAAGCATTGTATATTAATTAGCTGAATAATGTTTATGGAGAGCACATATTTGCAGATTGTTTTGTTTCTGTCTAATTTTTCTAATTAGATAAAGAGATATTAATTATCTGCTAATGTCTAAGATTCTAAAACTCTAAAACATAGGGAAGCAATAATATAGGCATTAGCATGAAAGTCAATTACACCAATCAAATATAAAAACAGGCAAGACTAATACGACAGGCCGCTCCTAGGTTAGAGAATACTGCACTTACATTTTAAAATGTGCAGTATCGCTGACAAAAAAAAATTAGAGATTCCTTATCACTTCCTGTTAGACCCCATGAGATATAAAGTGATGGAAAATCTCCCCAATGTTACACAAAAAACAGAAAAAAAACTGAAAGGTTTTTAACAGCACCTTACAATACCTGCACAGTTTGCAACATGGTACAGAAAACTGTCTGGGCTAAGATAAAGTTGATGATTTTATGATGCCGTACACAACAGAAAAATATTCCTGTACTACCTTGGTGAGATTACACCGTGATTATGGCCCATAGAAAATACAAACCACATCCAAGTTGCGTCAGAGTTGCATCCAAGTGGCACTACATAATCATACTGAAAGTCAGATCAAAATTATATCGCAGCAGTGTGAACCTAGCCTAAACCTGCTCCAAAGAAACAACTATAAAGTAAGAAATTTATATGATTTTAAGATAATCTTTCTTTCTTTGTTTTACCGGCCAAATGATTTGTATTACTGTCCATCCAGTCCTGAGCTTTAGGGGCCATTTTCACCAGTCTCCCTGGTCCATTTGTTACCACAATGTGAACGAGTCCTAACAGAGCTGTATAAACAACACAACCCTGTTTGGCAGAGGTGAACCTAATGCCCCGTACACACGGTCAGGCATTGATCGGACATTCCGGCAACAAAATCCATGGATTTTTTCCGACGGATGTTGGCTCAAACTTGTCTTGCATACACACGGTCACACATAGTTGTCGGAAAATCCGATCGTTCTAAACGCAGTGACGTAAAACATGTACGTCGGGACTATAAACGGGGCAGTAGCCAATAGCTTTCATCTCTTTATTTATTCTGAGCATGCGTGGCACTTTGTGCGTCGGATTTGTGTACACACGATCGGAATTTCCGACAACGGATTTTGTTGCCGGAAAATTTTATAGCAAGCTCTCAAACTTTGTGTGTCGGAAAATCCGATGGAAAATGTGTGATGCAGCCCACACATGGACAACAAGGTCCTATCACACATTTTCCGTCGGAAAATCCGACCATGTGTACAGGGCATAACAGTTGCAGGTCTCTCCCCATGACGAAAAGAAAGACTGTGCAAACGCCTAGTGCATTATCTTCTCAGAGCTCTGAGGAAGGGAGCATGTCTCCTAAAACGCGTCAGCTCTCCTACTATAGAGACTTGACATCTCCGATGCTGGCATTGTGATTTATATGCTTTTAATCTCCTCATGTTTATGTTTTTGGCGCTTTTTAAAAAATACAACATGGTGTTGTAGGTAAGGTAATGCACAAGGCGTTTGCGCCCTTCTTTTTGTTGTAGTGATTTGGAGTTTTCCTGCTTAAGGAGAGCAGCATCGCTACAAACTATATCAAACCTCAGAGTGAGCGCTGAAGTTTAATCCATTTTGGAGACTCCCCCCCCCCAACTTCCTACCTTCAGGCTCTGACTACACAGCGAAAGGAGAAGCAGCACTCTAATGACCTTATCTTTCTATCCTATCTTTCTTATCTTTCTATCCTATCTCTGCTCTCTCCTCCTATCAGCATTTTCCTTGCACTAAAGCACAACTGATTAGTGCAGATCACATGCGATGTCTGTGCGATGCGAATTTGCATCGCATTCAGACCAAAATAATGCAGGACCCTTATTTTGGTCTGCACTGGAATCGGATCGCATGGGTATTCATACCCATGCGATCCGATTCCTGTACCATTTCACAGTTCACACTGTGATCTGCAAACCAATCTGGGGATGTCATTAACTTTACATTGACACCCGCAGCAGTTCACAGAGGCGAGTGAGATCCAATGCGGGAACCCGCACTGGAATTGCACTGGTTTCCGCATCGCACCAGTCTAAAGCTGCACTCCAAGCAGATATACTCTAACGTGGGAATATTATTTACATGAATGGATGGATGATAAGATGGACTATTTAACCTGACTTTGTAAATAAGAAATGGATGGTCCTCTCGTTAAAACTTTTTAAAATAATAATATGGGTTACATCTGGAGGGTTTATTGATTTGTGGTATCAGTATCAGTATAATAAGAGCTTTATTTGAATTAGCATTAGTTAACCTACAGTGAATTTATATCTGAGATAGAGAACTGGAATTTTTAATGATGTTTCACCTGTTTTTTTTATCTATTTATCTTGATTTACAATTTATAAAAGCCATGATTTTCCCCTATTCTGTTTTTTTTAATACAACTATTTTTGCAAATCAACAAAACTTCCAAACTGACACATATTACAAGACTGCTGATCGAAATTAGTTTTGCCAAGTTAAAAGTAACTTGTTCCACTCTTAAATAGCCTGCATAAAGTGTGTTAGTTTGTGGAGGCAAACCCTGCCTTTTTATTGACTGACATTATTTTCTGATATTGTCACCTAACTGAAACTCCATTGCTGTCATTCTGTTCTTTGTTCTGTTTTTATGCTTAGCTTTTATGACTCTTTGCAATTTCCCTTGAAAACAGTGGCAGAAGTATAGGGGTCAGTATGGTTGCCATGGCAACCGGGCCCCTTGCTGCAGGGGGCCCTTGAGGGCCCCCTGTATACCTCGATAGGAGGAGCTGCAAGGGTGGCTGAGACTGAGTTCCCCCCATCCTCAGTCGAACTGTAATCGGCACTGTGTGCAGCTCATCACACTGATTTGACCTAAAGTGAAAGCAGTGTGTGCTGTGCTCTTTGCCTCCCTCTACAGTGCAGTACCCGACAGGAAGAGGTAATGTAAAGGACTGCTATTTTTTAAAAGGCTATCTATATGTATGTATGTGTGTTTATATGTGTGTGCATGTATGTGTGGATGTGCATGTATGTGTGTGTGTGCATGTATATGTGGATGTGCATATATGTGTGTGTGTGTGTATGTATGTATGTAAATATGTGTGCATGTGCATGTATGTATGCGCATGTGCGTTTGTATGTATATGTGTGTATGTATGCATGTATGTATGTGTGTTTGTATGTATGCATGTCTGTGTGTATGTGTGTGTGTGTACATGTATGTATGTGTGTGTGCATGTGTGTATGTATGTGTATGTGCATGTATTTTTTATGTGTGTGCATATGTGAATTTATATATATGTGTGTGTTTATATATGTGTGTGTGTGTGTGTATTTATATATGTGTGTGTATATATACAGTATATGTGTGTATTATGTGTGTGTTTATATATGTGTGTGTATGCACATTTTATGTATGCGCTTTTAATCCTGACCCCCTGTATATGTATAATCAGAACTGATTTTTGTTTCTTGCTTGTTAATAGTATCAGCAAAAAAATGCTGTTCCTCTGAAAAGCAATCCATGCTCAGATCGCTTTTCAGAAACATTTGACAGCCGGTAAACAGGCAATATGTTGCCTCCTGACCGCCTGTTTTAACCCCTTAAATGCACCGTCACTATGCTGCAACTGCATGCAATGCACACAGTTGCGGAGTGGTTGTAGTGCAGCCCCATTTACCTCGGTATACTTCATGGGTGCCCTGACTGGAAAATGATTGAGAAACATCGACATAGAGGAACCGATCACTCCATATGCAGCCACCCACTTGCAACCAGGCCCTGTTGTTCCGCCACCGGGCTCAGAGGAAAGGGCCCTGTCTGGGGGTCAGGGGGGCCCTTCATGGTTTCTTGAATCAGGGCCCTGTAGGTTCTAGTTACGCCACAGCTTGAAAACTCTCCTCAACTACATTTATTTCTCACTCTTGGCATTGACTCTGCCCGGTTGTATACAAGCCTGGGCCGAACTTGCTGAATGACTGGTATTCACCTTCTCAATTGCCACCAGAACAAATATTTCCAGCATTTGCATCTTAGTGGGATATTTTTACTCCCTTGTTGGAAAGTTTGACCATTCTCAAGCATCCTTACTTGTCAGCTGGTATCCAATGTTCCTAATATTCTGTATTTAATTTTATTTTTTGGTAGTGTAAATTACTGTTTGTTGCTATCCTGTTCTGTTGTGCAGGAATGTCCATAGATATTTAGAGCTTTTTAATTGATTTTGGATTGATAATTATTGTTTTTTTTTAAAGAGTAGTATAAAATACAGCACACATAATTTTAAAGCCTATGCACCTCAACCTACTTCCTTTGTCATGATCTGGAGTCAGGATCGGGGGCCAGTGGCTGTAACAATTAAAAGATTTACAAGTAGTCAGTTGGAAATACTATACAACACAGATCCACTTTTGGATGAAGCAGGCTCACCCGTGACAGAAAGTTTCTACACTAGATGGTCTTCACCAGAGCTCCTGATGGGGAAAATGAATTTCACTTTGTGCTAAAGCCATGTCACAGCCCTCAGAATTGACCCAGCAGTAAGAAAGAAAGCTGGAGTCAGGTAGGGGATGAAACAGATAAGGAACAAGCAGAAGTGTGTTTGATGAACAAGCCAAGGTTCAATGATGAGTAGAAGCTGGATGGGAACAGATGGAAGCATAGTGGATGAAAAAGACAAGGTCAAAAACGAGTGTAATGAAGTTGAGGACCGCTGCATGTACACAAAGGAGCAAGATATTGGCTGGAGAGAGCACAATAATCTGGCAAACAGGAAGTGCAGAGACATGGCTTAAATCAGGAGATTCATGGGAGGAGCTCAAGAGTTCAAGGTTCACCAGAAACAAGACGGGGAGGGGTGGAAGATTTGACATGACGCTTAAACACAAATTGTTGTAGTGCTATGGATGTGTAAAACACGCTGTATATAGCTGGTGCACTGTAGCACTCATCAAATGTGAGTGGTATATATATATATAATATATATATATATATATATATATATATATATATATATATATATATATATATAATTAATAAAATACCTGGTTTTAAAAATATAAGCACTATTTGGAGCTCCTTTTCTTGCATATTATCGAGCAACTGCTGGCTTTGGGGAGATACAGTGACAGAACTGGAAGGAAGAAAAAACGTTTCCTACACCATTCCTGAGAGACTAAAAAGCTGTTTTTGTCCAAACTTAAGTGTGAGGTCACATTACCTGAGGTGAGCATACACCTAATGGGGGAGCACAAGGGTGGATGTTAGACACATGCACAACGTAGCTTTGAAGATATAAGGAAGTTTAAAGACACTTTGGGGGTTATTTACTAAAGGCAAATCAACTTTGCACTACTAGTGCAAAGTGCACTTGAAATTGCACTGAAAGTACACTTGGAAGGGCAGTCGCTGTAGATCTGAGGGGGACATGCAAGGAAAATAAAAAAACAGCATTTTAGCTTGCACGTGATTGGATGATAAAATCAGCAGAGCTTCCACTCATTTCAGATCTACCCCTAAAGCTGGCCATACACCATACAATTTTCCTGTTCAATTTTCTTTAGATTTACCTTCAACTATGTAGTACAAGGGCCTGCCTGATTGCATCCAAATTGAAAGTGTTTAGGTTTCACCTCATATTATATGGTTTTGGTAAATCTAAAGGAAAGTTGAACAGGAAAATTGAATAGTGTATGGCCAGCCTTAGATCAACAGTGACTGCACTTCCAGGTGCACTTTCAGTGTACTTTTGTAGTGCAAAGTGGAGTTGCCTTTAGTAAATAACCCCCAATACTGCACTGAAGCACTTTATGTTCATTGAATTTGGACTGTATATGTTTATTGAGAGACATATCATTTTGAAGCACATTCTCTTGCACTTTATTTGCTTATTTGAGCATATATATTCAATAATCTGCGCGCTTTATATTTACATTTTTAGCTGCATTATGTAGATGGCTGATTATGAGGAAAGAAAACCTATGAAATAGTTATATTATAATCATGTCATATCAAGGTGTTTTTTCTGTTAAGTTTATTATCCTATAGCACAGTTAACAGTTTTTATTTCATTTTGCACATTTATGTGGGAGTGTGTGTAATTCTGCTAGCTTACTCTATATACTTGTACCAGTTGATTACATTAGTTGCTCGCAAGATTTACCTGATAGTAAGACACAAGACAAAGTTGTTAAAGGAATCAAGCAGGAAGCTCTCCAGCTTCTTAGGTGGCACAGCAAGAAGAGCTACAGCCAGACACCATAGAGGTCTCAGTTTCAGATCTAGACCCTGACACTTTTGCTGTATTGTGACTGCAGCAATACATATTTTTAAGCATTTAGGGCCCTTTCACACTGGGGCGGTTTGCAGCCGCTATTGCACTAATAATAGCGCCTGCAAACCGACCCGAAAGTGCCGCAGCTGTGTATCCAGTGTGAAAGCCCTCAGGGCTTTCACACTGTAGCAGTGTGCTGGCAGGTCGGGAAAAAAAGTCCTGGCAGCAGCATCTTTGGAGCGGGGAAGGAGCGGTGTATTCACCGCTTCTTCCCCTCTCCTGGCTATTGAAATCAATGGGACAGTGCGGCTATACTGCCGGCATAGCACCTCTGCAGAGGCACTTTGCGGTGGTTTTTAACCCTTTCTCGGCCGCTAGCGGGGGTAAAACCACCCCGCTATCGGCCAAATACCGATGGTAAAGTGCCGCTAACAATAGCGGCGCTTTACCGCTGACGCCGCCCCAGTGTGAAAGGGGAATTATACATAATAAAAATATCAACTATACATCTTCTATTGAGGATAATACAGCTCTGCATGTTCCTTTGTTTCTGCCTATGCAGTGGGGGGGGGGGGGGTGTCCCTTTCCTCCAATTATCTCTCACACAGTGTAAGTCCAGACTCCCCACCCACTCCTATGTGCGTTTGGAAGATGAAGAAAGATTTCTAACACAATCTGCACTTTTCAAAGAGTGTAGAAAGGGGAAGACAGCAGATAAGCAAGTAAAATCTATGTAGGAGAATTTGTTTCATCTCTGTGTATCATCGGAGGCTGTTTACTTCACTGGGTACATGTGAGGGTTTACATCCACTTTAATCATGTCAGATTAATTAAATAATTTGACATCATTATTAAAATGAGGTCCTCTTCCAGTCTTGATGGCATGCCATCGGGAAATAGAGAGGTATCCAAGGCCTCCCCTCACAATCAGGAATGCAGGATTGTTAACTAGGTTAAAGAGGAACTGCAGTCTGCTCACATAATTTGTAATAAAAACATCTTTGCTGTTCTAAAGCTTCCCTGCAACCACTTTGCATATTATTTTATATATACTGTGATTCTGTACTTGCCAAATATGTTGCAGAAATCTCCCTCCACTAAGTCTGGCTGCATCCATCTTAACTGTGGGCAGCTGCAGCTGCTGCCTGTTCACTTCCTGGATTTACACAGACACACAGAGGCACACCTCCAGCTCTACAGCCCTGCAGCTCTCATTGGCCCTCTTATGACTCATGCCCCTCCCTTCCTGGCAAACTCTCATGAGAGTGAGAGAGAGAGAGTTGTGCATGATGTCATAAGTCTAGGCTAATGACCAGACAAGAAGGAGGACGTGGGCTGTAGAAGGTATTTACTGGCAGAAAAAAAAATGTTTTAATATCCAAAGTTAAAACAACAAGGGCAGAAGATTATTAGATGGAAAGATTAAAAAATGACTGAACGTCCGCTTTAAGTGTATATGTGAATACGCTCCAGTAACTAGGAGTATTTACCGTCAATGTTTTAAAAATATTTCATCCAACTAAAATATACTCATATATAAATATTTTACATCAGTTATTGGAGATTTCACATAAACTCATTTGTAACAAAATAATATGGATTCCAAGGAGGAAGAACCCACATTAAATAATATATCTTACGCTCTGTAATTCATGTGGGTATAGTTGCCTAGCTCAATCCTTATCAGTAGTACCAAATGATGTCCTCACGACTCACCTATGGACTATTGTGCTGCTTTGCTTGTTTCGATGTATGTACGTCCTCCAAGGGGGTCAGCATACTAGTTGTGCCAACTTTTGACAATTAACTTCTAAGAGGGGCATCCAAAATTAAATGGTCAAGATCAGTAGCCTGTTATTTTAATGAGGTAGAGGAACATCGATGGGCAAAAGTGTGCCAGAGTTTTGATTACTCAGCTTGGTAGGTAGGTAGATGATGGGGAGATAGATAGGAAGGATAGAGTGTTTTCTTTTTAGAAATAGCAATGGCCAGTACAAATAGGAATTTAAGCATCAGTTTAATTTTTAATAATTTTCAAGGTATTTATCTTCAATTTCTATATATTTTGAAATAGGGCTACAAAATGCCTGAGCTACAGGAGTAACATTTCTATGAAACCTTTTTGTCTCTCAAGTCTAATATATATTTTCTCTAGAATCAACGGCTCCTGAAATAGATTGCATTGTAAGTGCAAACTGGGCCAGAGAGACCACCCCTGCCTAGCCCTCATCTGGAGAAATAGGTTTATACATCCTATTTTTATACTGCATTTTCTTTTATAGCAATCCATGTAAAGAAAAATGTCAGATTTAAGCTCCATTTACACTAGGCAGGTGTGTCAGAGTGCATGCGTGTTTCTGCACAATTTCTATGCATTCCAACATGTTGTGTGTAGGGCAGCCTATTCATTTAAATGGGCAGCACTATGTGTGGGAAACACCCAAAAGAAGTCCCTGACCCTTTTTGCAAAATGATGCCACACCAAACCGTATGCGTTTTCAAGCATATATCCTTAGATGCAGGCAAGGCAAAGAGGGTGTTTCACCGCTCAGGTGGACACAGACCCAGGTGTGAGATTGATGGGAAATTTCCAGAGTTGAAGAGTCCCAGGTGCTGGCTGAATGCTTAGTGGAACAAGGCTTGGAATAAGAGGATCTGGATGCCGCACACCGGATGAAGTAGAAAACTTGTCTTTATTATAAAGATGGGATCATCAAAAATACAAGACCATCATGCAGAAAGTACAGGATTACTGACGCGTCTCATAGTGCTATGAGTAAGTACTCAGCTCCCAGTGCGAAACACGTCAGCTAGTCCTGTACTTTCTGCATGATGGTTTTGTATTTTTGATGATCCCATCTTTATAATAAAGACAAGTTTTCTACTTCATCCGGTGTGCGGCATCCAGATCCTCTTATTCCAAGCCTTGCGTTTTCAAGCATGTTAGCAGATTAGTGGACGTGCCGTAAAGAATTAATGGCACTGCTACACATCTGCTAAAGGGCAGTGTGTTTCTGTGCATGTTGGGAAATCGTTGTTTTGCCCGCAGTGGGGAGACTTCAGAATACACTGATTGCCATTGCAGGCTGTAGCCTGCATTGCTGATCGAGCAGGGAAAATTTGACAGTGTGGTTGTACAGAAGTCAATTAGTAGCTCGACTTCTGTACAGCCAAAGTGCCCATACATGGAACGAAAATCGTCCAGTCCCTGCTGAACCGGCCGAAATTCAATCCATGTATGGCCAGCTTTAGAATCACTTCTTTAAGAGCCCTTTCACACTGGGGCGGTTTGCAGGCATTATTGCGCTAAAAATACCGCCTGCAAACCGACCCAAAACAGCCGCTGCTGTTTGTTTAGTGTGAAAGCCCGAGGGCTTTCACACTGAAGCGGTGCGCTGGCAGGAGAAGAAAAAAACTCTTGCAAGCCGCATCTTTGGAGCGGTGAAGGAGCGGTGTATTCACCGCTCCTAAACCGCTCCTGCCCATTGAAATCAACGAGCGGTTTTAACCCTTTTTCGGCCGCCAGCGGGGGTTAAAACCGCACCGCTAGCGGCCGAATACCACCGCAAAAACGACGGTAAAGCAGCGCTAAAAATAGCACTCTTTTACCGCCGACGCCCCCACCGCCCCAGTGTGAAAGGGGCCTTAGGCTCCATTCACACTAGCGCGTTTTTTTATGCATTTTGCATTTTGCAGAAATGCATGGGAATTTTTTAACATGGGTTCCTATGGAACATGTTCACATCAATGCCTTTTTGTACCTCTGCATTTTTGGAAAGGGTCAGGGACTTTTTTTCATGCAAAATGCAGCGTTTTGCATGTAATAGAATTCAATGGACCAGCATCAAAAACGCAAGTGCAGCATTTTTGCAGCGTTTTTACAGCGTTTTTGATGCGTTATTAAAGCGTTTTTGGCAAATTTTTATTTATTTATTTTTTTAGACTGTATACATTCTAAAAAAAACTGTAAAAAAAAAAAATGCAAAACGCAGCAAAATCACTGTAAAAACGCTGCTCAAAAACGTGGCAAGCATCACAAAAAAAACTCCAAAAACGCTCAAAAGCAACATGCATAGACGTGAATCGAGCCTACTCGATTCACATCTATACATGTTGCTTTTGAGCATTTTTACTTGATTCACATCTATGCATGTTGCTTTTGAGCGTTTTTGGAGTTTTTTTTGTGATGCTTGCCACGTTTTTGAGCAGCGTTTTTGTAGCGTTTATACAGCGTTTTTGCCGCGTTTGGCGTTTTGCGTTTTTTTTTTTTTTACAGTTTTTTTTAGACTGTATACAGTTAAAAAAAAAGCGCCAAAAACGCAAAACGCATCAAAAACGCTGCAAAAACGATGCACTTGCGCTTTTGATGCTGGTCCATTGAATTCTATTACATGCAAAACGCTGCATTTTGCATGAAAAAAAGTCCCTGACCCTTTCCAAAAATGCAGAGGTACAAAAAGGCATTGATGTGAACATGTTCCATAGGAACCCATGTTAAAAAATTCCCATGCATTTCTGCAAAATGCAAAATGCATAAAAAAAACGCTAGTGTGAATGGAGCCTTACGCAGGACATTTTATTATTATACTGGTCCTTCTCTCGCTTAGGCCCCTTTCACACTGGGGCGGTGGGGGCGTCGGCGGTAAAACAGCGCTATTTTTAGCGCTGTTTTACCGTCGTTTTTGCTGCTGTATTCGGCCGCTAGTGGTGCGGTTTTAACCCCTGATGGCAGCCGAAAAAGGATTAAACCCGCTCGTACAGCGCGGCTATAGACGCGGTATTACCGCGGTATAGCCGTGCTGTCCCATTGATTTCAATGGGAAGGAGCGGTTTAGGAGCGGTGGACACACCGCTCCAAAGATGTGGCTCGCAGGACTTTTTTTACCGTCCTGCCAGCGCACCGCTTCAGTGTGAAAGCCCTCGGGCTTTCACACTGAACAAACAGCGGAGGCTGTTTAGGGGCGGTTTGCAGGCGGTATTTTTAGCGCAATAACGCCTGCAAACCGCCCCAGTGTGAAAGGGGCCTTAGGCTCGATTCACATCTATGCATGTTGCTTTTGAGCGTTTTTGGATTTTTTTTTGTGATGCTTGCCACGTTTTTGAGCAGCGTTTTTGGAGCGTTTTTACCGTGTTTTGCGGCGTCTTTGCCGCGTTTTGCATTTTGTTTTTTTTTACAGTTTTTTTAGACTGTATACAGTTAAAAAAAAAGTTAAAAAAAAAATTTTTAAAAACGCCAAAAACGGAAAACGCTGTAAAAACGCTGCAAAAACGCTGCAAAAACGCTGCACTTGTGTTTTTGATGCTGGTCCATTGAATTCTATTACATGCAAAATGCTGCATTTTGCATGAAAAAAAGTCCCTGACCCTTTCCAAAAATGCAGAGGTACAAAAGGGCATTGATGTGAACATGTTCCATAGGAACCCATGTTAAAAAATTCCCATGCATTTCTGCAAAATGCAAAATGCATCAAAAAACGCGCTAGTGTGAATGGAGCCTTAGAAAATATTCATGCAAAGGATACGAAACCTGGTTGGTACAACTGGATCGTAAAAGGTTTAAGAGCAGCATTCAAGTTAGGGCTCCATTCACACCAATGCATTTTTTCATGCTTTTTGCAGAAATGCAGGACATTATTTTTAACATGGGTTTCTATGGAACACATTCACATCAATGCATTTTTGTACCTCTGCGTTTTTGGAAAGGGTCAGAAATTTTTTTAACCACTTCAATACAGGGCATTTTCACCCCCTTCCTACCCAGGCCAATTTTCAGCTTTTAGCGCTGTCACAATTTGAACGACAATTGTGCGTTCATGCGACATTGTACTCAAATTACATTTTGATCATTTTTTCCCCAACAAATAGAGCTTTCTTTTGGTGGTATTTGATCACCTCTGCGTTTTTTATTTTTTGCGCTATAAACAAAAAAAGAGCGACAATTTTGAAAAAAAAAAACACAATATTTTTAACTTTTTGTTATAATAAATATCCCAATTTTAAAAAAAAAACTTTTTTTTCCTCAGTTTAGGCTGATATGTATTCTACATATTTTTGGTAAAAAAAATCACAATAAGCATATATTGATTGGTTTGCGCAAAAGTTATAGTGTCTACAAAATAGGGGATAGATTTAAGTCATTTTTATTTATTTATTTATTTATTTTTTCTACTAATGGCGGCGATCTGTGATTTTTTATTGTGACTGCGACATTGCGGTAGACAGATTGGATACTTTTGACACTATTTTGGGACCATTGACATTTATAAAGCAATCAGTGCTTTAAAAATGCACTGATTACTGTATAAATGTCATGGGCAGGGAAGGGGTTAACACTAGGGGGCCATCAAGGGGTAATGTGTGTCCTAGGGAGTGATTCTAACTGTGGGGGGAGGGGACTAATGAGAGGAGGTGACCGATCGGTGTTCCTATATACAAGGAACATACAATCAGTTCTCCTCTCCCCTGACAGGACCTGGATCTGTGTGTTTACTCACACAGATCCACGTCCCTGCTCAGTGATGAGCAATCGCGGGTGGCTGGCGGACATCGCGGCCACGGGGCACACGCATCGAATCCCCAGTGATATGGCGAGCGCGTGTGCGGCGCGCGCGCACTCTCCACAGTGCCTGAAAGTCAAGGACATCATATTACTGCCGTCCAGAGGGACGAAGGGTTCCTGCGGCCGTCATATTACAATACATCAGTAGGCAAGTGGTTAAGATGCAAAACTGTGCTTTTTTTGGTTCTATAGACTTCAATGGAGAAGCTGCAGGAAAGCATGTAGTGCATCTTTCCCGTGATTTGTATTCTGCTTCTTTTAATCTGCCCAATAACAAATTTTCCAAAGAAAAAAAAAGCATAAAAAATGCAAAACGCAAATTGCGGTAAAATCGACATAAATTTGTAGTAAAAAACTGCAAAAAGCACTGCAGAAATGCTCAAAAGCCAACTGCATAGGTGTGAATGGAGCCTAAAAAAAGATGCCACAAATTTTTACAGACATACAGTCTTTTATCAAGCAAATTTTTAAGCTGTATTTTAAAAAGCACCACTTTTAACCTGCCATGATCCAAAGATTTTTCACTCTTTGTTATATTGCAGCCATTTGCTAAAATCATTTAAGTTAAATTTTTTTCCTCATTAATGTACACACAGCACCCCATATTGACAGAAAAACACAGAATTGTTGACATTTTTGCAGATTTATTAAAAAAGAAAAACTGAAATATCGCATGGTCCTAAGTATTCAGATCCTTTGCTCAGTATTTAGTAGAAGAACCCTTTTGATCTAATACAGCCATGAGTCTTTTTGAGAAAGATGCAACAAGTTATTCACACCTGGATTTGGGGCTCCTCTGCCATTCCTCCTTGCAGATCCTCTCCAGTTCTGTCAGGTTGGATGGTAAACGTTGGTGGACAGCCATTTTTTGATCTCTCCAGAGATGCTCAATTGGGTTTAAGTCAGGGCTCTGGCTGGGCCATTCAAGAACAGTCACAGAGTTGTTGTGAAGCCACTCCATCGTTATTTTATCTGTGTGCTTAGGGTCATTGTCTTGTTGGAAGGTAAACCTTCGGCCCAGTCTGAGGTCCTGAGCACTCTGGAGAAGGTTTTCGTTCAGGATATCCCTGTACTTGGCCGCATTCATCTTTGCCTTGATTGCAACCAGTCGTCCTGTCCCTGCAGCTGAAAAACACCCCCACAGCATGATGCTGCCACCACCATGCTTCACTGTTGGGACTGTATTGGACAGGTGATGAGCAGTGCCTGGTTTTCTCCACACATACCGCTTAGAATTAAGGCCAAAAAGTTCTATCTTGGTCTCATCAGACCAAAGAATCTTATTTCTCACCATCTTGGAGTCCTTCAGGTGTTTTTTAGCAAACTCCATGGGGCTTTCATGTGTCTTGCACTGAGGAGAGGCTTCCATAGGGCCACTCTGCCATAAAGCCCTGACTGGTGGAGGGCTGCAGTGATGGTTGACTTTCTGCAACTTTCTCCTATCTCCCGACTGCATCTCTGGAGCTCAGCCACATTGATCTTTGGGTTTTCTTCTTTACCTCTCTCACCATGGCTCTTCTCCCCTGATAGCTTAGTTTGGCCAGACAGCCAGCTCTAGGAAGGGTTCTGGTCGTCCCAAACATCTTCCATTTAAGGATTATGGAGGCCACTGTGCTCTTAGGAACCTTAAGTGCAGCAGAAATTTTTTTGTAACCTTGGCCAGATCTGTGCCTTGCCACAATTCTGTCTCTGAGCTCTTCAGGCAGTTCCTTTGACCTCATGATTCTCATTTGCTCTGACATGCACTGTGAGCTGTAAGGTCTTATATAGACAGGTGTGTGGCTTTCCTAAACAAGTCCAATCAGTATAATCAAACACAGCTGGACTCGAATGAAGGTGTAGAACCATCTCAAGGATGATCAGAAGAAATGGACAGCACCTGAGTTAAATATATGAGTGTCACAGCAAAGGGTCTGAATACTTAGGACCATGTGATATTTCAGTTTTTCTTTATTAATAAATCTGCAAAAATGTCAACAATTCTGTGTTCTTCTGTCAATATGGGGTGCTGTGTGTACATTAATGAGGAAAAAAATGAACTTAAATGATTTTAGCAAATGGCTGCAATATAACAAAGAGTGAAAAATGTAAGGGGGTCTGAATACTTTCTGTCCCCACTGTATATGTATGTGTATTTTGGGCCTAAGCAGTATATCTACAAATACTAATAGAACCAGCATGAAGGGTACATGGCAAAGATGCCCAAAGAGCTTCCAATTACCAGACTTTCTTCTCATTTAATTGTCACTTAGTAATAATAATACGTAATAGAAAATGCTACAAACAGTATCAATGTTATTTATTTAGGGTAATGAAATCTCTCTGATCTCCACACCTATGATGAATAACGAGTTAAGGGAAAAAAAATGTAAATGCTGAACAAAACTTGCAATAAATGCTGCTTGCAATCCACTACGGAGCTGGTTGAATTTCAAAACCAGCTGTTAAAGCAGTCAGCCATAAATCACTCCACTGCTGCGCAGTTACAACATCTGACAGAAAATGATTGTGCAATTGTAGAACAAAAGAAACAAACAGGAGAAGCTTGAACGAGACACAGGGCCTGATTTACTAAGGTCATAAACTGACTAGCCAGGCCGTCCATCTCTGGCACTGCAGCTGGAGTGTATGTCTTAAGAATCGTATGTAATTTTAATTAAGATCTGTTATAGTTCACCTTTTATTACTAATAAATATATAATATAAAAATAAATGTATGATGCTCAATATCTAATATATTTTTGACTAAACCTGTTAAAGTTATACTAAACACACACTGTTTAATTTACATTACCCCTTCCCTTTTGTATTTGGATGATGGCACTGTAATTATTTTAATAAAAAAAGTACTTTCTTTCCTAATCGATATACAGCTGTCACATGACCCAGCTCTTTCCCAGCCTGTCTGCAGGGAAGCAGTGACAGGAGGAGCCTCTATTCCTCTGGTACTGGTCACATGTTCAAAATAAAATAAAAAACAGCCTTTGTAATACTGAGTAAAAATAAACGAATAATATCAATAAACTGTTGTATTATGTCATATAAATATATTTGAAATAAAAATCTTTATTATTTGTTGGTGTAGCATGGTGTGGATGGTTTTCTGCTAGTCACAGGCAGTGTCATGCCCCTCCAGCCTGTATAAAGCTGGCTACACACTATACAATGTTCTTTAGATTTTTTTCCTTTAGATTTACCAAAACCATATAATACGAGGTCAAACCTAAACACTTTCAATTTGTATGCAATCAGGCAGGTAAGTTTGCCTGAAGGTAAGTCTCAAGGAAATTGAACAACAAAAGTTGTACAATGAGTATCCAGCTTTAGAATAACAGGGAGGTGAAGTCTCTATCAATCAAAATGTAATATCTCACACCCATTATGTTTAGTGTGCATGGATGAGGAGGGAGGAAGTGTGCTGCCATTTCCCACTGTGTATATGCCCACAGATGTGATAAGAAGGGCTACTCAGATGTGATAAGGAGGAAATACTCAGGGTAGAAATACACTGAAAACTGAGAATGTGCAGAGCTGCCAACACTGCTCTGCAAAATCCCCAACTGGAGTGGGGACACGGACAGGAGGGGGAGACAGAAAACAGCAGAATCAACCAGGTGTTTTGCCAAATACAGAAAACAAATCCCATCCAATCCCTGAGTGAGTATGAACAGCATGTAATACACCATTTATTGATAGTTTTTAGTCATGTGGATTTGATGACAATTTAGGATGACAATTTTTTAAAGCAGGATGTAAGCAAACATTAAATACACATTTGAGAAAAATATAGGTCTTTCTAATTTAGATGCCAAACAATTTTGTTCAGCCAGTGTTATACACATCTGCGACACTTCACAGTTAGGCAGGTGACAAGAGATTTCCTGCATCAGCAATTCAGCTTCTTATGTCACCTCTCTACATCATGCTTTTCATCAAAAAATGAATTAGCATCATTACCTCTGTCCAACAAGCAGGTGGATGATCCTGGAAGCAGTAAAGCTCAACCAGGTAGTAGCAGAGGTATCCCTCCTGGCTAAGCTGTTTGGCAGAGGCATGTAAACCACAAGACTGGCTAAAAACAAAAATCCTTTGCCACCTGTGCATGTGTTTGCCTTTGTTATTTAAAAAACTATTAGACTGTGCAATATAGCTTATTAAAGTTTAATATAATTAACACTTATATTATTATACAGGATTTATATAGCGCCAACAGGTAAAATTTACTATACAGTTGTACTCAAAAGTTTGCATCCCCTGGCAGAAATAGTGAAATGTTGACATTGATATTGAAAATATGACTGATCGTGCCAAAAACTTCTCTTTTATTTTAAAAATAGTGATCATATGAAGGACTTTATTATCACATAGTTGTTTGACTCCTTTTTAAATCATAATGATAACAGAAATCACTGAAATAGCCCTGATCAAAAGTTTACATGCCTTGGAATGTTTGGCCTGGGTACAGACACACAAGGTGACCCACACAGATTAAAAAGACAATTAAAGGTTCCATTCGCACATATGTGGCTTTTTTAATTGCAATTAGTGTCTGTGTATAAATTGTCAATGAGTTTGTTGGCTCTAACGGGAAGGCACTGAGCGGACTAGAAACTGAGCCATGGGGAGCAGAAAAGAACTGTCAAAAGACCTGCGTAACTAGGTAATTGACATTTATAAAGATGGAAAAGAATATAAAAAGACATCCAAAGCCTTAAATATGCGAGTAAGTACTGTTGAATCAGTTATTTAGAAGTGTAAAGTTCGGGGATCTCTTGACACCAAGCCAAGGTCCAGTAGATCAGATAATATTGCAGCCACAGCTGCCACAGAAATTATTCGGGATACAAAAAAACCCCCATATGTAACCTCAGGAGAAACACAGGCTGCTCTAGAAACAGAGTATAAGATACTTGAACAAAAATGATTTGTATGTTCGAGTTGCCAGAAAGAAGCCTTTACTGCACCAATGCCACAAAAAAGCCTGGTTACAATATGTCCAGCAACACCTTGACATGCCTCACCAGGCTTTTTTTGTGGCATTGGTGCAGTATTTGTGAATTCAACAATAACATGCTGGACTGAAATCATTGGAAAAGGGATTGGGGATTCAAAGCAATTAGGTAAATAAACAATTTGAAAGGTAATTTAGTATTTTATAGCCCAAGGGTCCATAAGTTATTAATAAATTATTATTAAAGTATATGTAAACCCTCACCCTAAACAACCCATTTAGTTTAAAATAGAAATGAAAGACAAAACATCTGTGTATAGGTATAAAAAAAAATTATAAATACCCTTGTTCCCCCTTTTTTATCACATACTCTCTGTTCTCAGCTGCATAATGAGATCAGAGAGCTAGGGGAGGAGAAACAGCAGAACACTGGTATTCCCAGTTTATGGCTGTACTGGGGGGTGTCAGAGCAAGTCTGATCATTGGAGGAGAACAGGCTGACTTCCCAGCACAGCTAGAGAACTGTGACCAACGCATAGACATTGTATGTGCACTGAGGAGCAGTTTTTAATTTACTGCTTTTTACTGTCTGTTAGATTGCATGTTTCAAATGATTTGTAGAGTTTTTTTACCACTCTTACATCACTTCCAAAGTTTTGACACACATTGTAATGCAGCATTACTAAGAAGCTTATAACAAAGGGTGTCCCTTTAGTTTGGCCTTGCCTTTCTAGGTGTGGAATGGCCTATCCATTTAGGTCCACCCAAGAAAGACTGTTCCCCTTTAGGGTATAGACAATCACATAAGGAGTTAGGTTTTGGACCCACAGTCTAAGGGAATTAAGACAAAGCAAATTTAGCTGACACCAGCTGGAATTATTGCCATATGCAATTAATGCTGCCATATGTTTGAGACTGTTTAACCACATCATTGGGATTGTACCTATTTGAGTTTGGTTCACTTTTATGCACATGATGTTTGTACAAAGTTTACCTACAGTAAAGAAATATTACAAATGAGATTTGACTCAGATTAATGTATGGTGAAGATGGTAGCATGTAATGTGGTCATAGTTGCTGCAGCGAGTCGGATAATGGCAAGGTGACCTTACAATATGCTAGACTGACCATGGTCTCATGGAGACACACGGCACAGCCAATGCTTGGAGAATCCCCTGTTAGCAGCTGGTTTGGGGTAGGGTTGGTGGTTCAGTGACAGTGGATCAATCAGTGGCAGTGGCTGGGTAGGTTGGCTATGCACTGGCTATGCACGTGTGTAAAATGGGCCCCAGGTGTGGGATGCGAATACCTAGGGGCTGAACCTGGAAGCATTAGTGTAGCAGAGTTCTCTCATGTAAGGTGTTTTATGAACCCAAGCCCAGACCTAGGGTCAAAGAAAGGAAACCTTTGTTAGTGAGTTTAGGAACTGATGGTGAGGTTGGAGCTTGGGTTCACCACCCCTGCAAAGTTGCTGTTGGGAGGGCTGATATTTTGTCCATTCTAGGCAAATTAGCATCAGGTCATCTGATAGACATCCCCCACCAGTGCTAATACTTACCTCTCCTGAACTATCCTGGTGCTCTGTATGTTCAACAAAGACTGGAGAAAACGACTGGAGAAAAAGTCATGAGTAAGCCCTGGGTTGTTCTAAGTCAGAGTTAATACATAAGAACCCTCCTCAGCCTTCCGTATTTTCATAGGGGATGGCTATCAAGTAAACTTGTTAACTTTGCTCTAAACGGGTAAAATAATAACAATAACATTGTTTATCACAGTCAACTGAAACTTTTAGTGTTCCCCTTAAAAAAAGAGGCAGAAAGCAATAGCTTGAAAAAGATCTGTACCCACCCCTCTCCACTAGATGCGGGTCCTTCAACTACATTCCTCAGTGGTCTCTTGTAGTCGTGTGTTCAAGACGTTCAGGGACAAGGATAAGTCAGATTGAAAGACTGAATAAAACAGAACACAGTAAACATTTTACACAGGAAGACTTGTAAACTTTTAAAAATAACATTGTAATAGATTATAATTAATGTAAATAGGATAGTTAAAGCAGAGTTCCACTCAATTTTGAGAGGTGGCCTTAAACGAAAGACCACCTCTCCACCCCTCGTTTTTGGATATTTAAAAAACTTACCTTTTTTTGGAAGTACTAAGAGTACTTCCGATCCAGCTGGGGTGCGGCCAAGAAAGTCACATCCTCTTCTGCGGCGAGTCCCCTGTTGTCTTCTGGGACATGTGTGTGTCCCAGAAGACAAGCCAGCCATTCACAAAGCGCCTCGGGACTCGCGCATGCGCAGTCAGAAACCGGCAGTGAATCCGCAAGGCTTAGTTGGAATGGCGGCACCTGCATCTGATCCAATGGACAGATCGGCCTCGGGGGGCTAACATCGTGGGCTTCCTGGACAGCTAAGTGTCCTTATTAAAAGTCAGCAGCTACAGTGTTTGCAGCTGCTGACTTTAAAAAAAATAAAATAAAATTCGGCTGGAACACCGCTTTAATAAATTAGATTCTTCTTTAATAGACTCATGTGAATCTCTCATAGTACTTCTACATTAAAAAAGAAGAAGAAAACCTGATGATGTCATCACGCTAAACAGAACAAGCCACTGGTGATCTCTGTAGAACACAGCTGAGTCATTGTATCACACCATTGGGCTAAGTATATTGCTTGCCTACTTATGAAAGAGCTGTTATACTGATGATGCTGCATCTATTGGCCATTATGTGAGTGTTTCTTATTGCGCTGTAGTGCTTTTAATTAAGTTTAGCAATGAACACTATTTGCAGTTTCTTTTTCACTTTTATGAGCTATTCTCATATCAAGAGTGAGCTGGTGTTAACCCTTTACATCATCAGAGCTTTATTTCAACCAAACCAGGTTTTGGATGTATTTCACCCATTTACCTACTAAGTGCTGACAGACCTCCTATAATTTAAGGGGTCTATAACTAAGATGATCAGTTTGAGTGGCACCAGATGGAACAAGGGAGAACAGGTTTGGTGTTTTTTCACAGATAAATAACACCTGATGTTATGTGAGCACTTTGACTTTTGTGGCTGGGCCCATAGACATTGTACCACTGGATTTGCACTGTGTGATTTTACGGCATGTACAGCCTTTTTCTTGAGAGTGTGGATATTTTGTTATGGGTATTTATTCATAATATCACTCTATATACATAGAAAATTGAGTACTGTCCGTAATACTTTTTTTATTTGCACTAACATACAATTTTTCAGGACAAGCTTTCGGGTTATGTCCCCTTCTTCAAGGTCCAAGCAGTACTGCTTGGACCTTACTTGGAAAGTATCACGGACAGTACTCAATTTTCTCTGTCACAATTGCACTAATACGGCTACAATCAAATCAAGTACTCTATATACTGTACATGTATTTACACTTTAGGATTACTATGTACATATTTTATATAGTACTGCACTTATCACTTTCTTCTCTTTTATACAGTAAAACCTTGGATTGCGAGCATAATTAGTTCCAGAAACATGCTTGTAATCCAAAATACTTGTATATCAAAGTAAATTTCCCCATATGAAATAATGGAAACTCAAATGATTTGTTCCATAGCTATTTATTTATAGGTCCTTCAGTTTATAGTCCAAATAAAAGGATTATAGCAATGTGATAGGTGATGTATCCATAAAATGTCCATCCACAAATGGAAGCCTCCACAAGGGGATTAGAAACAAAATCCAGCAGGAGCTACAGAGTATAAAAGAAAAGAGAGGCGCCTCTAAGTGTAGCAATATGTTGCTAAATGTTGTACCTTCAATAAATGTAACCATATTGCTACACTTAGAGGCGTATCTCTTCTCTGTTATACTCAGTTGTGACATGACGCTGCTTGTATATCAAGACATCCAGGGCCGGATTAGCCACAAGGCCACCGAGGCCAGGCCTCGGGGAGGCAGTGGTCTAGGGGCGGCGCCGCTCCTGCAGCGACTTCGCGGCCGCCCCCCCTTTCGTGCTGCCGATTACAGTCTATTATGGGCACCAGTGCCCATAGAAAAGATGGCCGCGAGCCGACCACGAAACTACCGTTCCGAAGCCGGCCGGGCTCGGGAAAGCTCGTAAGCGCTCGGCCGGGCGGCGCATGCGCAGTAGCGTGATTGCGCCGCCCGGCGCCATTTTTGAAAAAATTGAGAGTAGCAAGTAATGTCAGTGGTGCGGCGGCGGGGGAGAAAGATGACATCTCTCATTGCCCGCACCGCTGTTCCGCCCTCCTCCTTCTGGTGGCAGGCAGCAAGGCAAGGGACATCCCCATCTGGTGGCAAGTGACATCCCCATCTGGTGGCAAGTGACATCCCCATCTGGTGGCAAGTGACATCCCCATCTGGTGGCAAGTGACATCCCAATCTGGTGGCAAGTGACATCCCAATCTGGTGGCAAGTGACATCCCCATCTGGTGGCAGGCATGGTGGCAAGTGACATCCCCATCTGGTGGCAGGCAGCGTGGCAAGTGACATCCCCATCTGGTGGCAGGCAGCGTGGCAAGTGACATCCCCATCTGGTGGCAAGTGTCATCCCCATCTGGTGGCAGGCAGCGTGGCAAGTGACATCCCCATCTGGTGGCAGGCAGCGTGGCAAGTGACATCCCCATCTGGTGGCAGGCAGCGTGGCAAGTGATATCCCCATCTGGTGGCAGTGTGACAAGTGATATCCCCATCTGGTGGCAGGCATAGTGGCAAGTGACAAGAGATGGTGGCAGTGTGACACGCTCAGGGCTCCCAATGATTCTGCATTATGGTGAGTTGAACTATTTCAGTTTATATTACAATGTAATGATAGAAATAATGTGTTTCAATCATCCTGACATAACAACCATGGTGCCGGGGATGATTGAAGCACTAACACCAGCCATTGCCTTGAAAATTTGCCTGCGAAAAATCCTTACCCCTCGCGCGCTTACCCTGAAGTATTTTTAGTCTGTACAATTAAAGCCAGTTATTTTCAGTGTTCTCGTGTGTGGAGATATGTTTTTAATTGATCTATTGTAGAAGTCATCGATAAAGGACGTGGTGTGTGTGTGTGTGTGTGTGTGTGTGTGGGGGGGGGGTGGCATTGAAGGACCCGGCCTTGGGGCGGCAAAGGGAGTAAATCCGGGCCTGAAGACATCGCTTGTATATCAAGTCAAAATTAATTTAAAAATTCTGCTTGTCTTGCAAAACGCTCTCAAACTAAGTTACTCTCAAACCGAGGTTTTACTGAAGTTTTATCAGTGTGAAACAGTGCTGGCTTGTTGTTAGTGTATTAGAATTGCAGGACTTAGTTGCACAGACAGTTTTTTGTTTTTCTACATTCACTGTATTCTTTCCATGGCCAAGTAGTCCAACTCTCCCCAGTTTGGAAAACCCTCTTTTCCTCTAGTCCAGGGGTGTCCAACCTTCGACCCAAGACAGCTATGAATGCAGCCCAACACAAAATCGTAAAATGACCTAAACATTTAGATTTTTTGTTTTGTTTTGTAAAAGTGCATTTACACTTAGCAAACACATATAGCGGAAGAAAAATTTGACTGTTTTATTTCTGGACTTTTTCTTCCCAAAGAAAAATCTCCCACTCTTCACAATCACATCTTATTCATGTCATCAGCTTTTGGCAGCACCTATATTTGTGAGCCACTATTTTCAAGGATGAAGCACACAAAGGGAAAATTTAGAACCAAAATATCTGACAAGCGTTTCGAGAACTGCTACTCCATCCATCAAAACAGATATTGATGAGTTAGTATATCAAACAGTGTTAAATCCAGAACTAGTTTTATGTTGCCTTTTTTTACTTTTAGAATAAAAAATATTACAAAAAAATAAAGTTTTATTACTCAGATAGGTATATTATCTACAGTATATCAGTGATCGTTAACTTGTGATCTGCTCACCAGCTATGCTTATTTTTAGTGTATTTTATGTGTAGCTCAGGACAATTACTCTTCTTCCAATGTGGTCAAAAGATTGGACATCCCTGAACTAGTCCAATTCTGCGCTCATCCCTTGCTCTGTAACTATTTGTCTCAGCCCTTCAGTCAGTGGCTATTACACCTGTAGTTACCATCTTCAGTTAAACAATTATCATCAGTCATTGTGCTACAAACTCTACCTACAAATATAATTAGTTAAATGCGTTGCTCATCATTAGAATCCTCTCCTGAGAGCGAGATCACGAGCATGTTTTATAAATACAGCACAGAACATCATTTGTGGAGAAGTGTCTTAGAACAAAAGTAACTGGATACATGTGGATAAGTGAGCTGAATAAAAGAAAGAAAAAAATCAAACAAAAATCAGTACAAAATATAATCATTAGAGGAAACCAACGAGATCCATCACTGCCTTACTGAGATGAATATTGTAAGCAAAACAATGTTCTAATAAATCTCCCTCTAGCACTATGAAAAGAAGAAGGGGTTTTAGGCTTAGTATAAATAAACATATGGTGCTCACCTGTATTCTGGAGGCTTCCCTAATGCCTACAGCTTTGACTACTCTGTTATGCAAGGAAGTCAGAGGTATTCTCAAGAGAATAGTACCCAGAGCTCCATGCAGACTGGAGTTCAGGATGCATTTCCTAATTCCCAGCTCCAAATTTTAGTTTTAACTGCATGTCGTCCATTTTCTTGGTATCACTGATCTTAATGCAAAAATGGCAACAAAAAGCATAGCTTGATGATGCCATTGGGCTCCACTCATAGCTAGGTCAACCCTGCATCCTACAGCAGCAAGTTCAGAGCTTGTTCAAGTGGTCACTTAGCTTGTGGTTCAAACCCTTGCTATGGGCCCCTTTAGTTGCTGCACCAGAAAAAGTGTAAGAGTCTCAGCATAAAAATGTATCAAATGCAGCTTTAGGCCTTTGACATGATAGCCAAGAAAACACACACCTACTCCTATGGCATTGCTCCCCTGCTGGCCAAACTAGCAAGGTGTTGCTCCTTCATTGCTTTCTCACTGTTATGCCGTTTACACACGATCGGACATTTCGACAACAAAATCCATGGATTTTTTCCGACGGATGTTGGCTCAAACTTGTCTTGCATACACACGGTCACACAAATCTTGTCGGAAATTCCGAACGTCAAGAACGCGTTGACATACAACACGTACAACAAGCTGAGAAAAATGAAATTCAATAGCCGGTGCGGCTCTTCTGCCTGATTCCGAGCATGCGTAGAACTTTGTGCGTCGGAATTGTGTACACAGGATCAGAATTTATTCTGGATTTTGTTGTCGGAAAATTTGAGATCCAGATCTCAAATTTTGCGCGACGGAAATTCCGATGGAAAATGTCTGATGGAGCTTACACACAGTCAGAATTTCCGCCAACAAGCTCCCATCAAACATTTTCCGTCAGAAAATCTGAGCGCGTGTACGGTGCATTAGGATACATTCTACAGAATTTCTGCCAGCCACAGAACAGAAGCGTATTCATGCACCATTATATGTAAATCATCAAAAAGCCATACAATTTCTTAGCACTATCATTACAAATGAATAAGTTGAGATTCTGACTATTGCAGATGTTCATTAATGAATATTTTTGTGAAAACAATTCATGAAGGTTTTCATTTATTTAGGTCATGGGATCGATCAGGGGTATTGAGTTAAAACTCATGGAGGCCCAATCAGTAAAATTTTCCTCCAGCAGAGGTCCAAATCACATGTTTGTGCAATGTCTCAGAGCCTCCCCATCATAGTTGCCTCATATTATATCACAATCCCATTTTTTCATTAGTGTCTTCAGTCCCCCACTTCACATCAGTTTCCCCTTCACATTAGTTTCCATTGCCCCCTTTACATCAACCCCCCACAGCACTTGACCCCCCTTTACATCACATCTCCTCCCCCCAAAACCCTGTCCCGCTTCAAATCACCCCCTTAGCACTGCCCCCTTAACATCACCCCCCCAAGAACTGCCTTCCTTTACATCCCCCCACAGCACTGCTCCCCTTTATATCTCTCCCCGCCCAGCACTTGCCCCCCTTTACATTTATCCCCCCACAGTACTTGCCCCCCTCCCAAAAGCACTGTCTCTCCTTTAAAACACCCTCCACAGCACTGCCCCCCTTCACATCACATCTACCCTCCAAACAAGAACTTGTCCCCCTTCACCTCACCCCCCCACAACACTGCTCCACCTTACATATCCCCCCAATCCACCACAGCACTTGCTACCCTTTACAACAATAATGTGCCCTGGCCCCTTCGCATCTGCCCCCCTTCAAATCACCCATCGACACACACACATAGCACTGCCCCCTTCATGTCACCTCCTGTCTTGCCCCCCCACCCCCATAAAATGATCCAGCCTTACATTTTATCACAACGCAGCATAGTAATGCATCGCAATGCACTGCCATGCATTGAGTTGAATGAGGTGTATTTAAAATAATATTATTAAAAAGAAAAAAGGAAGTACTGCAATTGTTGTTGTTGTAATAACACATTGCGGTGCACATGCACAACACACCAACATGACTTGTGCGTCTATTGGTGTGAATTTGCAGAATCCATATGCCCAAAACTCAATGTATAGAAACTGGCAAAGCACTACAAAAATCTATCACAATAACAAACACCTGAATAATGATTGTGCAAAAAAAGGAGACAAATGAAAGTAAAATGAAGTCTGCAGCAGTTGTTATTGCACATGCTCTGCCCTCCACATTTAATAACAGCTCCGTGCTACCTGCCACCTGTCATCACTATATGGTAGCATCCTGTCTGTGCTCTGCGCTGCACTTACTTTATTAAAAACAAATAATGAGCAGTCTGTGGTGTGTATACAAATAGAATCTATTTTCTTTCTATCTGCAACCTGTTATATTGCTGAATAGTAGTTTACAAGCACTAAAAAAGATCAGCGCTGCTGACACATAAATATTTTATATTTGTTAATAAATGTAGAACAGGAAAATGATTAATAATGTGTCTCTGGTTGACATAAATTAAGTTTAAAGAGAAAGTGTCAGGTTTAATATTACCTGTAGAGGAAACTTTGGCAGCTTCAGTGAGAATTGACCCCATGGAGGTCCAGGGATGGTAGTGACATAAAGCTAGTCAATTTTATCTACTTACTGCAGTTCTGAGCTTGACAGGCCCCTCCAAGAAAAAAGGGTTGTCGGTAAGGGTGACATTCTGACTATCAATGTAAGGGAAGCATTCTTCCCACTAACCATAGTAAGTGAAGCGTTCTTCCCATTGACCATAATTGTGAGGGGAGAGTTTTTCTCACTGACCATCACTGTAAGAGAAGCGTTCTCCTCACTGACCATCACTGTAAGAGAAGAGTTCTTCCCACTGACCATCAGTGCAAAGGAAGCATTCTCCCCACTGAATATTACTGTAAGTGAAGTGTTCTTCCCACTGACCATTACTGTAAGGGAAGCGTTCTTCCCACTGGCCATCACTGTAAGGGAAGTGTTCTTCCCAATAACCATCTCTGTAAGTGAAATGTTCTTTCCACTGACCATAACTGTAAGGGAAGCATTCTTCCCACTAACCGTCAGTGTACATGAAGCGTTTTTCCCACTGACCATCACTGTAAGGGTGTGTTCTCCCCACTGACCATCACTGTAAGAAAAGTGTTCTCCCCATTGACCATCGCTGTAAGGAAAGTGTTCTCCCCACTGACCATCACTGTAAGAAAAGTGTTCTCCCCATTGACCATCGCTGTAAGTGAAATGTTCTTCCCGCTGACCATCACTGTAAGTGAAATGTTCTTCCCGCTGACCATCACTGTAAGGAAAGCCTCATCCCCACTGACTATCACTGTAAGGGAAGCATTCTTCCCACTCACCATAACTGTAAGGGAAGCATTCTCCCCACTGACCATCACCGTAAAGGAAGCGTTCTCCCCACTGACCATCACTGTAAGGGAAGCGGTCTCCCTACTGAACATCACTGTAAGGGAAGCGTTCTCCCCACTGACCATCACTGTAAGGGAAGCGGTCTCCCTACTGATCATCACTGTAAGGGAAGCGTTCTCCCCACTGACCATCACTGTAAGGGAAGCGGTCTCCCTACTGATCATCACTGTAAGGGAAGCGTTCTCCCCACTGACCATCACTGTAAGGGAAGCGGTCTCCCTACTGATCATCACTGTAAGGGAAGCATTCTCCCCACTGACCATCACTGTAAGGGAAGCGGTCTCCCTACTGATCATCACTGTAAGGGAAGCGTTCTCCCCACTGACCATCACTGTAAGGGAAGCGGTCTCCCTACTGATCATCACTGTAAGGGAAGCGTTCTCCCCACTGACCATCACTGTAAGGGAAGCATTCTCCCCACTGACCATCACTGTAAGGGAAGCGTTCTCCCCACTGACCATCACTGTAAGAGAAGCGTTCTCCCCACTGACCATCACTGTAAGGAAATCGTTCTTCCCACTGGCCATCACTGTAAAGGAAGCGTTCTCACCACTGACCATCACTGTAAGGGAAGCATTCTCCCCACTGAGCATCACTGTAAGGGGAGTATTTATTTTAGCAAGGGTTCCCAAAGCACTGAAAACTATTTTATAGATTCCTCTGGCATAAAAGGTTGAGAAATCTGATTTAGGCCTTGAGAGGTTCTCTTTAAAAGCCCACCAAGGGTCTTAAATATAAACAAAATGCCTTTTTAATGTAGATGTCATCTTCTTGAGGATGACAGGTGCTGGGACTTATATTGCCCCTGAAACAGGAGAGATGTTTAATGTCAATTGCTGCTATTGGATCTATTCACATACCATAGACACATTTCTTGGGCCAACTTCAGCCTGTGATGTGAAAGCCCTGGCTGTGACATACTGTATCAGTGTATGTAAAGTTTCTGGACCTTGCTACCCACTGCAGAATGTGTGATCTGACCCAATAAAAGACGTATCCAAATTCAGTGATGGTAACCAGAATAGAAACTAGGAGCACATGGTTCTCTGCAAGTTCTGTGGATTTTTTTTCATATTTTCCCAATACCTTTAATATTCTTTTGGTCTTTGCAACATTCATCAGCAAGTTTACAAAAAGTTAAGCTGTGCCCCTGAATTAGCCCAACCCTTCTACATATACAGTATATGAGAAACCATTTTGTTACAGGCTCTAGTCTAGTTGATGCTCTCTCTCCACTTACCACCACCAGCCTCAGGTTTAAAGTAGATCTAAGCCCGAACTGGATGACATTTAGTTTGCTAAGGCTGTACAGTATATCATTAACAATTGTCAACAATTTATTCATTCCCTTTTATCTCCTTGTTGCACTGCACTTCCTCCAGCACGTAATTTCTCTGGACCTGTTTCCTTATAGTGGCAATGGTGGACCGTGTCTGTGCAATGTGTGTCAGTTTGGCACTTGTGTTTTCCGTCAGGGTGGCAATGTAAGAGTGCAATTGTAAGACCAACTGGACGTTTTCCTTGATATTTGGTCAGGGTGGATGTACTACTCTGAAGAGATCACTGATGCTTAACTATATCCTTTCCGTATTTTGTAGCTACTCCCTTAGGTCCTCACTTTAGTCCCTGTCGAAATTAGAGGCCCGCATACAGTTTTAGAAGCAGCGGGAGCATCCTTGACACTACTTGACCATATTTGATTTTGCTCTCAGTTTTTCCACTTTGAGGTATTTATCCCCTGACTTTCTTTCTCTTTCTTCTCCATCCCCTTTGTTAATATCTACCGTTTAGTGGTACTGGTCCAATATTATACACCTTTGTATGTGCTGACGATTTTCTGGATAAGCATGATGTCCTTTTTCTGGGTATGTTGATCCAGTTCACAGGTTAGACCTCGATGAGTATATCTAATGATGTACTTTGTTTGGCTCAGGGGCAAATTCTGTTGATATGCAATCTACCCTGTAGACCTATTGCGCTGGATATTGATTGGACTATTACCATGTGTGCATTTCTTATTATGTCATTGTTTTTATAAACCTTTAATAAATAAAGATAATATAAAAATAAGAGTGCAATTGTAAGACAGTTGTCACCCCATAATAGGAAGTACCTGACCAAAAACCTTCACGGCTGAATCAATAGGTACTCTTTTAATAAAAGCTGCAGATTAAAAAATATTAAAATCAACGTTTGAAGTGACGTTAACACATTAAAGGTTATATGGGATTTAGTGATTGGGTTAAAGCAGTATTAAACCCCAACCCAAAAATCTAGAATATTGCAGCTTACCAATTCTTGGATGTGGTGGCTGCATTCATTTTTTTTTTCTTTTTAGCCTTTTTCCCCTCTGTTTTCACATGGTGATCTGGCCAGTAACACCCCTACTGTATTAGAGTGCCTCCACTCTGGATGAAGGAGCACAGGAGGCACATTTGGACATGCATGTACTAGCAGATTTAGATACACTAACAAATCGAATTCAAACTCCAGCTTACACTTTATAATCGGTTACAGCAAACACTAATGATAACATACAAAGCCATTTACAACTCTGCCCCAAACTACATCACCAATCTTGTCTCCAAATATCATCCAAACCGACCTCTCCGCTCCTCCCAAGACCTCCTGCTTTCTAGTTCCCTTGTCTCCTCCTCTTATGCTCTTCTCCAGGGTCTCTCCCGTCCTCTGGAAATCACTACCCAATTCTGTCTGGCCATCTCCTACTCTATCCACTCATAGGTGATCCCTGAAGACTCATCTCTTGAAGGAAGCCTATCCTGCCTTCAGCTAATAACCAAATCTTCTATTTCTCCCATTATTTCATCCTTTACAGTTATTACCTTTTGTTCCTCCAGCCCCTCCCTACTAGATTGTAATCTTGCGGGAGCAGGGCCCTCCTAACCCTCTTATATTGAATTGTATTGTTGCTGTATTGTTTTCCTTTATATTGTAAAGCACTGTGCAAACTGTTGGCACTATATAAATCCTGTATAATAAAAATAATAATAATTTTTCCTTTTAGGATAAGGGCTTTAGATGAAGAAATAAATGCTAATCATTGTAAGCACCCCTGGCAGTAAACGGTTTGTCTTATCCCTGTAAACTGATACATCTGGGACAGAGCTTGTTCTTTTGAAAAACAACACAATTACTGGCTTGATCACCAGATGAAAATATTGGTATGCCGCATTATAATGTTTGCCTTTGGGTTTAATACTGCTTTAAGATTTATTTTAAAATCAACGCACGGTTTGGAAGAACTTTCTCTTTGGCTTTGTCCACATAATGGAAGAATAAATAAAATTACAAAGTAAAGTGAGAAGTATAACATTTTTTATTTTTCTTATTATCTTTAGTTTATAGTTTAATAAAAGAGAAACAATGAAGAGAGAATATGGAAGCCCAGACATGTGTTATAAAAGTATTATGTCCACTATAAGTTTTTCAAAGCATAGCAGTCCTGGTTTTATGAAATTGTACGTTCTCTAGAATACTTACTGGGTACATTTTTATGTACTATGTAATGATAAAACTCCTATGATTTTATATCCTCCAATGAACAGTGGCTGTTACAGAGAACCTATCAGTGGGATTGATGGGCCTGTTTTGTTGTGATAATGTGATGCCCAAGAGAATCCACATCATCACCCAACATACAAAGGGGTTCTTTATTCTAATTGTCAGACTCCTAAATACTCTGTCAACGGAGGTGTTGAAGGCCAGTATGATTTTAATTGTGAGTTGGAGGCCTTTAATAGAGTGAATGGTCCATTAAAATAATCTGATTTTGGTTGAAAAAGTCAAAAAGGTGTATTGTTTGTCCTCTGGATTAGCAGTAAAAGTAAAGAATCCCTTGAACTTAATTGATTTTTAGCCTTTTCAGCCTCACAGACTATAAAACGTTTTACGAGGGCTGTACCAAAAATAATGCAAAAGTGGGCATAACTTTTTTCCTAATTTACATAAGTCGTTCAAATTTCACATGTTGGTAGAGTAGCTGTTCCTATATAGTACCTCTTCTCCTTCTTCTGTTTTCATTGCAGGTAAATAATGGATTCTACGCAGGAGCAACGTGCCGTCATTGAGTTCTTGAAATGAAGTAAAGCACAGAATAATAGATTATGTTTAGTAAGCACATCGAGCTAAAATAGAGGGTGTTTGGGATAGGAAGATGCTGGTGGTTTTCAAAGGTGGCCTTCTTGGTCCTAACAGGCAGTTACTGCAATACTCATATCCCTTGAGATATCGGATTTGTGTGTAGCCTAAAATACATTCTAAGCAGTGGTGTATTTTACAAAGAAAGAGCAAGCAGATGTCTTCCTTGTTGAGTCAAATTAAATTATTAACCGCTTGCCGACTGTATAACTTTCATATATATAGTGCATATATATAGTGGCGAAGCTGCCTCCCTGCGCTCGATCATGTACCTAGTACGTGATTCGAGCGCTCGGGCAGTTGGCGCGCGTGCCCACTGGCCCTGTTGTGCTGTAATTCATCACAGCACATGCCGATCCCTGAGTCCCGGTCAATAATTGCCCACAGGCACCCGGTAATCGGCTCTGAGCTTCAACAAACACGGCTCTGTGAATGTAAACAACACAGAGCTGTGTTCATTGGCAGGGGATCTTGTTTGCTAAGCAGGTAATGAAAACAACTACATTCTCAGTAAAAGCAGCACACATTACACATATAAACACTTGTTAGGCACACATTTAACCCCTGGATTGCACCTAGATGTTAACCCCTTCCTGCCCAGTGTCATTAGTACAGTGAAAGTGCATATTATTAGCACTGATCACTGTAATAATGGCACTTGTGATGTCAGTCAGTTCCCCCCAGCATCAGTTAGTGTCAGATTATCCGCTGCACTATCCTAGCCTCATTATAAGTCTCTGATCACCGCCATTACTAGTATAAAATAAATAAATAAAAATTCCAGTATAAAGCCCATAGTTTGTATATGCTATAACTTTCATACAAACCAATCAATACACACTTATTGGGATTTTTTTGCCAAAGACATACAGAATACATGCAGAATACATTTCAGGATTATGGGATGTGTTTTATAGCAGAAAGTAAAAAATATATTTTTTTCAAAACTGTCGTTTTTTTTTTTTTTTTTTCTTTATATAATAAAAAATAAAAAACCCACAGGTGAGCAAATACCATTAAAAGAAAGCTCTATTTGTGTGAAAAAAAAATTATATACATATTGTTATGCCCTGTACACATGGTCGGATTTTCCGACTGAAAATGTGCGATCGGAGCGTGTTGTCGGAAATTCCGACCGTGTGTGGGCTCCATCGGACTTTTTCCATCGGATTTTCCGACACACAAAGTTTGAGAGCAGACCATAAAATTTTCCGACAACAAAATCCGATCGCGTCAATTCCGACCATGTGTGGCCAATTCCGACGCACAATGTGCCATGCATGCTCAGAATAAATTCTGAGACGGAACAGCTCGGTCTGGTAAAATTAGCGTTCGGAATGGATACAGCACTTTCGTCAGGCTGCAATGTTTTAAATAGTTTAATGCAGCTCACGCTCTTCTTCTTTATAATGCTAGAAGAATTAAGTAGTTTTGCTGCTGATATTCACACAGACTTCTCACAAACTTCTTTCTTTATTATTTATCGTAATTTCAATATAATTTAAATTCAATATAATATTTGTATTTGTCACATCTGATTCCAATTATTTTTTGGTTTTTATTTGTTTATTTAGTATTTTTTTCAAGCCTGATCTTTTTTTTTTTAAACTCCAGAATATTTTTGGGTGTGTTTTGTGTGTCAAGTTACCACAACACCATTATTATCTTGTATTATTTAATCTCAAGGAGATTGTTTGGTGTTGGTGTCTGTTGTTATTTTCACACTGTATTTTTGAAATGTACCTGCCTCCTCACAAACAAACTGTCCTTTTTGAAGGAAAACACACATAGGCGAGTATAATAAAACAAAAAATCCTTTATTAAGGGATCAGAACCAAACAAAGAGGGAGGCAACGCTGGAGAAACAGCAGAAATTGCCGAAGCCTTTGGCCCCAAGGGCACACATCAATTATTTTACTGCAAAATTGGTGGCCTGAGGAGTCCATATCTAAGGGAGTGCAGTCTGGTCCAGAATTCCAAGAGATCATGAACAGCAGCAGATGACATCTGTGTCCCCAGGCTGTGGTCATACAAGAGCCTGCATCTTTTGTCAGACCAGACTGAACCCAGGGCCATCACTCTCTGGTCTTCCTTCCACGCTTCCTTCCACACTGTGGCTCTGGTGGTGGAGTTGTGGCAGGAGGAGGAGGAGGATGGTCCAACACACAGGTGGGTTTTGAGTGTGATTTCGCCCCTCACTGCCTTGGTTAGTGTTTTGTAAAGAAGGTCCTCACACATGAGGCGTTGACCCTCCTGCATGCCCTGCAGTTTGGTGACAGCCATGCAGGCAAAGGCCTCTTCAAGAGTGGGGGTGGCTCTGAGGGACGCAGAAGCCCCCTGAATCAGCCTGAGTGCTGAATCCTGCACGTTACTCCCTTTCCTGGGTCTTTTGAAGGCGGATGGGAGAAACCTGCGATTCGGTCAGGCTCCTACTGGGCCCGGCTTTCTCCTGGCTGCCACTTAGCCCCGCCTCCTCTTGGCTGCCACATTCCACAGCCTCCTCCTGTGTGCCACATTCCACAGCCTCGTCCTGGCTGAGGTCTTCCTGTGTATGAAAAAGGGATATCGTTTTAGTTTTTTCTTCATCAATCACACACAATTTTCACCTCATGACTGTTGCTAATTGAAAGTTAACAAATATAACAGACTATCATTCTGAGCTCAGCATTTTTCATTCTTGTCCCAATTATTTTTGCCCACTACTGTCTATTGATATGTCAAACACTTTATTAATTCAGCAATTAGTGATCAATAATAACATCTAGTAAACATCATTTATTTATTGACCAGAAATCTGTAGAACAATGCTATACCTGGCTCCAGCTGGGCTCCTCCACTTCTTCCTGGCTGGAAGTCCCAGGTTGGACATCGGAAGCCTCAGCTGGGGTGGAAGATAGGGTGGAAGGAAGAGTGGAAGGAAGAGTTGAGAGGGATTCCCTGACTCCAGTCTGGTCTGACAGAAAACAAAGTCTCTCATAGTAACACAGCCTGGGGACATAAACGTCATCTGCTGCAGCTCCGGATCTCTGGGAATCCGTGACCTTCTTGCGTTCCCTATGATAAGTGCTCCTCAGGCCACCAATTTTGGCTTTTAAATAGGGGATGGTTGCCGTGGGAACCACCAGCTTCACCAACTCCAGCAGTTTCTCCAGTGCTGCCTGCCTCTTTTGTTTATTGTTGTATTGGGGGTGTTTCACCTGCCACAGACAGGGCAGCTCCCTGTACTTGTCTATGAACAGGGAGAGGAAGTTGTGGTCATTGAAGCCATCCATTTTATCTGCAAGACACAAGACAAACCCTAATCTCAGGTGAAACTCTCCTAATCTTGTTACGATATAGGCCTCAATCTAGAAGCAGTATAGGCCTATGTTTAGATCTTACCTTCGTTATCACGATCGGCGCCTCCGATACTCCTTCCTCAGCTCACAGATCGTACATACTACGCACGCGTGTTACGCTTTATATACATGTATGTTTTTGTTTCTATATTTTTAGGTGATTGTGATGTTGTAGATCCAGGTCATTTCACCATTGAAAGTGCACAGATCCTGATCATGGGGTGTAATAGGAACTTGGAAAACATCCAGAAAAACATCAATGATGTTAAAAACAAAATGAAGAACATCATTGATGTTTTAGGGAGAGTTTAAAACACCTCCAAATTCCTTCCTTTTTTGTGGTATTTTGAATGTAAAAATTTTTAAGATTTTTTGTCATTTTATAGAAAAGCCAAATTTTGAAGATGTGTGTCAACATGTGCTATCTGCCATCACGGGAGATCAATGTAGGTGTTTTGTGGGTGCAACCCCTTCCTCAATAATAAAGTAGCTGAGAGGAAGGGGTTGAACCCCCAAAACACGTCCCTTGATCGCCCATGATGGCAGCTAGCACATGTTGACATTCGGCAATTTGTATGCATTTTCAAAATTTGGCTTTTCCAGGGGTGACTTCATCCCATCTGAACTCAATATCAAACAGAGTTTATAAATACTCATGTCTGATATTGCCTTCAATTTCTACAAAAGTTGAACTTTGTAAGTTCCAGATTTGTGTATTTCTTGTTTGTTTGAAACATGCCTGTTTTACCTTAAATGGACATTTCAATTTTTACCCAAAAAATTGTTATACAACAAACATGTTGGTTTGATTTAAAAAAACTTTTAGAAATGCACATGTGATTGTGCTGGTATTAAAAAGATTGATACTCAAGAATGTGTGGATTATTGTTTCAACGCTCCTAAAATTTTATTGTGGTAAAATTGGTGTTTTCTGTGACAATGGGGGTTATTTCCTAAGGGCAAATCCACTTTGCACTACAAGTGCAGTTTCAGTGCAGGCTCAAGTGCACTTGTAGTGCAAAGTGTCTTTACCTTTAGTAAATAACACCCAATAAATGTTACACAATCATGCCATTTTAAGGACTACAAACATTTCTGTCAGGGTCAGCTAAAAGAAACACAAGCAGTAAATGTCACCAAAGATTTTAGTAGTTAAAATGATTTTTTTATTTTCAAAAGGTATCAGACATTGTCTGGCATATTAATGGCCCCCCTACCCGCAAAGTAATCAAGGTATCTAAGACGGACCTTGCGGGCACTCAGGGGGGGCAAGCCAGGACGGCCAGCTTCAAGCGCCATCAGGGTTGATTCATTATGAATTCCGGCCTCAGGCCCCACTGAGGCAGCATAGTTGGCAGAATTTCTCCTTAAAAAGTTGTGGAGAACACAGCACGCCAGGATGATATGATTCAGTTTATACTCCGCCATGTGTATGGGTGTAAGAAATAGGCGGAACCAGCTGGCCATGATTCCAAACGTGTTCTCCATCACTCTTCTGGCTCTGGCCAGCCGGTAAATAAAAACCCTCTGGTCCGGGGTGAGGGTCCTCATAGGGAATGGCCACATAAGATGGTCCCCTAGCGCAAACGCTTCATCCGCAGTGAAGACGAATGGGAGTCCTTCCACATTGTCTTCTGGAGGTGGCAAGTCCAAGCTGCCATTCTGGAGACGCCTGTAGAACTCCGTCTGAGCGATGACTCCACCATCCGACATCCGGCCATTTTTCCCCACGTCCACATACAAGAACTCATAAGTAGCCGACACCACTGCAAACATCACAATACTACTGAACCCCTTGTAGTTGTAACAGTATGACCCTGAGTTGGGTGGTGGGACAATGTGGACGTGTTTCCCATCAATTGCCCCTCCAAAGTTAGGAAAATCCCACCGCTGGGCAAAGTGGGAGGCCACAGTCTGCCATTCCTTTGGGTTGGAAGGAAACTGTGGAGTCAAACAAGAAAAAGAAATGAATCATTTTGCACATAAACAGGAAAAGCAGATTAGACACAAACCTTCTTGGCCAACATCAGTATAACATTTATTTTAGGGAGTATTTAAAGACAAAGGTATAAGGTCCATCTATCAGATCCCCCCCCCCCCCATGGGCCATTTGTAAAATTTTATGGGGGGGAATGTTTTGGACAGGTAACCCTCTCCACTTCATTGAGAGATGAATGCCTAAATAACGTGTCTTACTTTGGCCAGCCCCTCCTTACTTACACTATTGGCAGCCCACTGGACAGGTAAGAAGTGTCAGAATACAAAGATATAAATACACACTGTACACATTTTAGCACATTTTAACATTCTGCTATTACCTATCAAGATAATAATAGGATACAAAAACTTTAAACAGTACCATTTGAAAGTATTCAGGCAGGCGCTTGCACTACATGCTTTGGGGAATTCATCCATAAATCTGACCACAAAAGAGGTGGGTATAGTGTGTATGGGTTTGGCAAAGTCAGCAGATAAAGGATTGGCATCAGCTGAGTTAGCAGTTGGGGGGAGGGAGGGTTCCAAATGATTTTGGGACACCAAAAAAAAGCCTCTGGCACTCTGCATGAATTTAAAGCACAAATCACATTTTTACACATTTTAGGGGGTATTTAGGGTAAAGCACTACTATGGAGCTGACAAAATACATTGTTAAGTGACTACATGAGGTGAATATAGGGCTAGGAGAGCATGCTGGGGAGGTAAGTGAAGGCAAATATGTATGAAGGACAAAAAAATTACATAAAAATCCAGCATGCATGAGGACAAAGGGGACATTCACAGCATATTACAATCATGGTAATTAGGGAATGAGGAAAGAAACACAATATATTATCAAACATTAGATACAATAAAATGTGATATTAAAGGATAAAAATCTTACCTTAATATACTCCTTCTTCAGGACCTGGATGATGACAGAACAAGTCTCTGGGATAATGAGACCTGTATACGCAACATGGCTAGAAAATGGTCGACTGCTCAGAACGAAGTAACAGAACACACTGAAGAACAGCAAGGCCTGTGAAGAGCGACCTGAAAATCAGTAACGAACGAACACGAACACAACGACAAGTCGATTGTACTCGCTGCAAGTACTGAAGACCAGATACAAACCCACAAGCAAAAACTGAACAGCAGAAAACGATCTGAAAACCACGAGTCTGAAAAAGCGCGAATCGTCTCTCACCAAACTTTTACTAACACAAGATTAGCAAAAGGAGCCCAAAGGGTGCCGCGCTTGGTTCTGAACTGCCCTTTTATAGTCTCGTCGTACGTGGTGTACGTGACCGCGTTCTTGGCGATCGGAAATTCCGACAACTTTGTGCGACCGTGTGTATGCAAAACAAGTTTGAGCCAACATCTGTCGGAAAAAATCCATGGACTTTGCATTACCATGCAATTGTCAGGTAAATTAGCGCAGTGCCGCATAGCAAATAATGACCTGGTCATGAAGAGGGTAAAGTGCTTAAATACGTGAAATGTTTACTTTTTAAACTCACACAAGCAAGCTATTGTCAACTGTTGCTGGTTGTAAAAAAATAGAGGGGTATTTTTTCTGCTATTCTAAAAAAATAAAAAAATAAAAAATTGCAAAAAAATAAAAATCACCTGCAGGAATACAAAAGCATTTTATTCCCCACACAATTAATTTCTAAACTATAGCAAACATGTCCCAAATAAAGATCATGCAAGGTGTTATGGAGCAGAATCAGACAAAGCAAAGACTGTTTTTACACAATCAATTCACCTCTGTCAGCACTGGGAAGATCACCCTTACTTCTTGTGTGGTTATCAGAACAGGGAGTAAAGTGAAATCCCTCCAATGGGGACACAGGCAACCATAAAAACCTGAGGTTATAGCCCTGCCATGGTATATAAGAAAACAAGTTTTTCTTGGAATTTCACTTAAACTCTGTTTCCACTTTTGCAGCCAAAATGGGATAACATCTACATTATATGTGTTACATGCCCCCATTCACAAAGCAAAACTTAAAAAAAAAATTGCTGGTAATTTTTTATTTGTTAAAATTCCTTATATGCTCTGCCAGCTTTGTAATGTTTAGGAGGGAGCTGTGAAGTAATGTTTAACATTATTAACCCTGTCTGTACTGTGTTTCACAGTTCTTTATTATCAGCTGTAAACTAGATTTGAACACTTTCTGCCCTAACAAAGGGTGAAACTTTTAGAAATTGCTCTCCTGCACTATATGTTAAAGATGGATAGCTTAAGCCTAGTACAAACGAGTGTACTGACAGCTCAGGAAGAGCCGCTGTACTAACCATCCAACGTTAGTACAGCGATCTCCCCTGCTGAGCTATTGTGTTCTGACATGGGAACAGCCCCCCCTGCCAGAACACTCTGGTTCGTGTTCTCAGCCTTTGGCTGATCCGGTCAGTGTTCTCAGCAATTGGCTGATCCGGTCAGTGTTCTCAGCCTTTGGCTGATCCGGTCAGTGTTCTCAGCAATTGGCTGATCCGGTCAGTGCTCTCAGCCATTGGCTGATCTGGTCAGTGCTCTCAGCTATGGCTGAGAGTACTGATTGGGAGCCGATCGACAGACCTTTTTCGGTCATGCCCCTTCGACAGAAGCTGACCGAATATACATACAGGCCAAATGTCGGACAATTTTTATTGAACCTGACATTCGGCCCATGTGTACTAGGCTTGAGTCTGTGTGGGGAGCGAGCCATTGTGAGACTGTCCAGAAATTCTTAGAAACAGCCATGATAACTTCTCCTTAGAAACATTTAAAAGGTAAGATATACAGTGGGGCAAAAAAGTATTTAGTCAGCCACCAATTGTGCAAGTTCTCCCACTTGAGATGAGAGAGAAAGATGAGAAAATTACAACTTCAAAAAACTCACCATGCGACTTACTAAATACCTTTGGATGTCTACTTTCCAAAAAGGGGTCATTTGGGGGGTATTTGTACTTTGGCATGTTAGTGACTCAAGAAATGAGAGGGCCTTCAGCACATTAGGTGTGATCAATTTTCAATGATTGGCACCACAGCTTTTAGACTCTATAACTTTTACAAAGACCAAATAATATACACTGATTAGGGTTATGTTTACTGAAGATATGTATAAATTTTGGCCAAAAAAGAAAAATTACTAATTTTCAACATTTTATGACAGAAACAAAGAAAAAAGGCATTTTTTCACAAAATTTTTGGTCTTTTTTTATTTATAGCACAAAAAATAAAAAACCTACCAGTGATTAAATACCACCAAAAGAAAGCTCTATTTGTGTGAAAAAAAGGATGCACATTTCATATGGGTACAGTGTTTCATGAGTGTTTACTTGTCATTCAAAGTGTGAGAGCACCGAAAGCTGAAAATTGGCCTGGGCAGGAAGGAAGTGAAAGTGCCCTGTAGGCAAGTGGTTAATAGCATCCCAGTCTTATGCCCTGTACACACGGTCGGATTTTCCGACGGAAAATGTGTGATAGGACCTTGTTGTCGGAAATTCCGTCCGTGTGTAGGCTCCATCACACATTTTCCATCGGATTTTCTGACACACAAAGTTTGAGAGCAGGATATAAAATTTTCCGACAACAAAATCCGTTGTCGGAACGTCCGATCGTGTGTACACAAATCCGACGGACAAAGTGCCACGCATGTTCAGAATAAATAAAGAGATGAAAGCTATTGGCCACTGCCCCGTTTATAGTCCCGATGTACGTGTTTTACGTCACCGCGTTCAGAACGATCGGATTTTCGGACAACTTTGTGTGACCGTGTGTATGCAAGACAAGTTTGAGCCAACATCCGTCGGAAAAAATCCTAGGATTTTGTTGTCGGAATGTCTGATCAATGTCCGACCGTGTGTACGGGGCATAAGTCTGTAGGATTCAATATTGAGTTGGCCCACCCTTTGCAGCTATAACAGCTTCAACCCTTCTGAGAATGCTGTCTACAAGGTTTAGGAGTGTGTCTGCGGGAATGTTTGACTATTGTTACAGAAGCGCATTTGTGAAGTCAGGCACTGATGTGGACGAGAAGGCCTGACTCCCAGTTTCGCTCTAATTTATCCCAAGCCGATAGGTGTTCTATCGGCTTGAGGTCAGGACTCTGTGCAGGCCTGTCAAGTTCCTCCACCCCAAACTCGGTCATCCATGTCTTTATGGACCTTGCTTTGTGCACTGGTGCGCAGTCATGTTAGAACAGGAAGGGGCCATCCCATAACTGTTCCCACAAAGCTGGGGGCATGAAATTGTCCAAAATGTCTTGGTATACTGACACCTTAAGAGTTCCCTTCACTGGAACTATGGGGCCCAAAACACACCATAATCCCCCTTCACCAAATGATTTGGTCCAGTGCACAAAGCAAGGGCTGCATGCAGCCATTTGGCATATGATGTGGGGCCTTGGACCTCAGCAGTTTCTGATGAGAACATTGATTAGGGTAATAGCATTGCTCTGATCTCTACTAGCCTCGTGTAACATGTTCCCAGTTTCATATTGTGTTCTGCAGGACATCCCCAGCCAAAAATGCAGCATATCCACACTCTCTAACCCCTGATTCATCTATTAGTTCTGCAGTTTCTGATAGTCCTCTCAAATATTACATATATTGAACATTATGTGATGTCAGGGCCCTTTTGTGATGTCAGGGCTGCATTTGAGGCACCCTTTAGCTTATAAGTTGAAAACCACAGTTCTAGATCCTAACCCTTTGTTAGGACAGATAAATCTAGTTTACAACTGATAATAAGATCCGCCAGTACAAAATAGACAGGATTAATTATGGTAAGCAACAATGCTTTAGCCCACCCCTTAGAAACATTACAGAGGAAACCTAAGCAAGATTTTTCAGTCCTGGAATTTTCTGAAAAGAGCATTTAAAAAAGGTAAGCAGCTATTTTTAAATATTTAGGTAAAGTTATGCTATGTGAATGGAAACACGTAACAAATATAAGCTGAATGTTTACCCGCTTTGACAGCAAAAGTGGAAATACACTTTAAATAAAATCCACTTTTCTCTTGCCTACAATATCTTTGTATCACTTAAGAGATTGAATAATGCACATTTCTATTTTATAAAGTTAAATCTTTGTCTTTCTCTAGATATTTCTGCAAAATTTAGGAATATGATTATATATTTTTGTAATATAGGTGTTGTCTTCTTTTGTTCTTATATATAAACCTCTTTGTGTATATTCTACATCTGATGTTTAAGCAATAAGCAGAACAGATGGGCATTTTATCCTCTATGCCCTCTTTCTTTTCTCTACCTGCCTTTTGAAAATGCCAGATTTTTTTTTTTTCCAGCAAAGTCTGGTGGAAAACCATGTTGTCTAAGGTACATTTAAATGATAAAAGCTACCTTTAAAGCTCCACAAGGGGACCCATAATTAAGAGGGTAAAGGTGTGAAAAGTACTAAGTAAAAGTGCTCAGAAGGTCAGGTGGCAAGATGGAGATCCAGAAAGGGATTCAAAGGTACAAATACCAATTAGCGTATTTAACAATATATATCCAGTGGTCTTCGAGAAAATAAGTGATAATTTAGTCAGCTGGAAGATAATTAGAACTCCAGTGATATAATATTAGGCCTAAGAGGCAGGAAAAAGTGGGTCTAATTAAAACAGCAGCAATATAATATTAGGCAGAGGGGCTCAAAAAGTAGGGTTAAGAAAATTAGAGGCTGGAAAATAAAAATAAAACATCATGTTTTTTTTTTTTTTCTTTGACTTCATAATGGGGAATTTCATTTAGTAAAAATTTACATTCTTAAAAAAAAAAATAAAAATAAAAAAAAATAAAAAAAAAATAGACGCTTAACAAACATAAAAAGAAACGGAGTTCAGCCCATTACAAACCCCTATTTAAAATTCCATTCTCACTGTGTATCATTTCCTATTTTATGATGTGATTTTTCACAGTTTATAATTAAAGGTCAAGTACTATTTCACATTAATGGTTTTGTTTCACTTGGGAAGCTGCCAAACACTTCACTTTTCTTTCATACCAATCCAATTCTCACAGCTCTGTTTTCTCTGGAAAAGTTTAGAACACGTTTGTTTGGCAATTTTGTTTCTGCTAACCTACAAAGGAAAGAAATGGGTTCTTGAAAATCTCTTGCTGATTCTTGAGATAGCTATACCAGATCTGAAAGAAATCAAGGGTCAAAAGCCGCTACAGTGAGTCAAGCGTTACCATGCATGTGTTCAATAAATATTTGTTCACAGCTGAAATCTAGCCAAATAGGTAAATACATATTTGAAATACGTATAGGTAGATTATTTGAAGTGTACTTATGGTCAAAATGTAAAATCATATATTCATTTTCACATTATATTTTAATTATTTCTAACTTACCGTATTTATCGGTGTATAACACGCACTTTTTTCCCCTTAAAATCAGGGGAAATTCGCAGGTGCGTGTTATACGCCGATCCCCTGCGATCCCGAGCTGTCAAAGTGTCAAAATCGCCGACCGCGATTTGAAAATGGCGCCGCCGGCGCTGAAATACACAGAGCCGGTCCTCGGCTCTTTCCGGCGGCTCTCGTTTACTTTCGGCTCCACTCGTAGTCCCGAGCGGAGCTATCCGAACCTACTCGGATAGCTCCGCTCGGGACTACGAGTGGAACCAAAAGTGAACGAGAGCCGCCGGAAAGAGCCGAGGACCGGCTCTGTGTATTTCGGCGCCGGCGGCGCCATTTTCAAATCGCGGTCGGCGATTTTGAAGCCCACAAAGCAGGGACAGGGGATCGAAGCCTGCACTGGGGACAAGGCTGCACTGGGGAAGGCTGCACTGGGGCAAGGCTGCACTGGGGCAAGGCTGCACTGGGGAAGGCTGCACTGGGGAAGGCTGCACTGAGAAGGCTGCACTGAGAAGGCTGCACTGACATGGCTGCACTGACAAGGCTGCACTGGGGAAGGCTGCACTGACATGGCTGCACTGACAAGGCTGCACTGGGGAAGGCTGCACTGACATGGCTGCACTGACATGGCTGCACTGACATGGCTGCACTGGGGCAAGGCTGCACTGAGAAGGCTGCAATGATGGGCATTTAAATGTAAGTTTTTTTCCCTTCAACTTCCCTCCTAAAAGTTTTTTTTTCCTTAAAATTCCCTCCTAAATTGGGGTGCGTGTTATACGCCGATAAATACGGTACCTATCCATGTCTTTATGGACCTTGCTTTGTGCACTGGTGTGCAGTTATGATGGAACAGGAAGGGGCCATCCCCAAACTATTCCCACAAGATTGGGAGCATGAAATTGTACAAAATGTCTTGGTATGATGATGCCTTAAGAGTTCCCTTCACTGGAACTAAGGGGCCAAGCTCAATGCCTGAAAAACAACCCCATACCCTAATCCCCTCTCCACCAAATTATTTGGGCCAGTGCACAAAGCAAGGTCCATAAAGACATGAATAAGCAGGTTTGGGGTGGAGGAACTTGACTGGCCTGCACAGAGTCCTGACTCCAACCCAATAGAACATCTTTGGGATGAATTAGAGCCGAGACTGAGAGCCAGGTCTTCTCCTCCACATCAGTGCCTAACCTAACAAATGTGATTCTAGCAAAATGGCCAAACATCCCCATAGACACAATCCTAAACCTTGTGGACAGCCAAGCGGAGCGGAGAATGTGAGCCAGGCCCTCCTGTCCAGCATCAGTGCCCAACCTCACAAATGTGCTTCTGGAAAAATGGTCAAACATTCCCACAGAAACACTCCTAAACCTTGTGGACAGCTTTCTCAGATAAGTTGAAGCTGTTATAGCTGCAAAGGGTGGGCCAACTCAATATTGAACCCTACGGACTAATGCCCCGTACACACGGTCGGAATTTCCGATGGAAAATGTCCGATCGGAGCGTGTTGTCGGAAATTCCGACCGTGTGTGGGCTCCATCGGACATTTTCCATCGGATTTTCCGACACACAAAGTTGGAGAGCAGGAGATAAAATTTTCCGACAACAAAATCCGTTGTCGGAAATTCCGATCGTGTGTACACAAATCCGACGCACAAAGTGCCACGCATGCTCAGAATAAATAAAGAGATGAAAGCTATTGGCCACTGCCCCGTTTATAGTCCCGACGTACGTGTTTTACGTCACCGCGTTCAGAACGATTGGATTTTCCGACAACTTTGTGTGACCGTGTGTATGCAAGACAAGTTTGAGCCAACATCCGTCGGAAAAAATCCTAGGATTTTGTTGTCGGAATGTCCGAACTAAGTCCGACCGTGTGTACGCCCTATTAGACTGGGATACCATTAAATTTCATGTGTGTGTAAAGGCAGGTGTCCTAATACTTTTAAAAATGATCATTGTTGTGGTATCCCAGATGTATAAGAAATCAGAAACAGCCCCATTAGTCTCCATTTAAAGCTTAATTATCACTTTTTGGTAGACTGGACCGTTGTGGAATATAGTGATGTCACCTCCCTGCCCGAACGTTTCTGAATGGACAATGAAGGATAAGCTACACATAAAGTAGATGAGGTCACCCCTGTGCTCTCCTATCCTGTAGGTATGGTTATACTGGTATGCTGAAAGTACAATACAGCATGATGTGCTCACCCCGCTGGCCCCTCTCTCTTTCTCTTGCATTCTGCTGTGCAGTGGATTATAGGAAACTAATATAAAACAGACTTGAAGTACTTATACCATCTGCATTTAAAAATACATTTAATTACTTTTTAACAAATACGTAACCTGATTAAGAAGTACTATTTGCTTATGTGTTTGAAATTTAGCTTGTTCTTTAATATCCTTTTTGGTGAACTCAAGACAAGCCATTTAGCATGCAGCTGAAATAAGTATGCATGGAAGGTTATATCTGCCAAAGTATTTATAGTCCTGTTCAGTCAGTCTTGTGATTCGGTTACCCCTGCCATTCAGAACAGCCAAGACCTGCTCTTCCTCAAACCTCAGATTTTTGCATGTGTGTATTTTGCAACTGGTCATCCCTAAAAGCCACAGTTTGTGGCATCTGCTTAGGCCATTAGTTGTGGTCAATTTACCAGCATAAAGCAGAAGTTGGGGCCAAACACACACACACAGATGCCAAATGCATTCTCTTTCACCCAGGAGCTCTAGGCTGGTAAATAATATGTGAACCTAACATTTTATATTTCTGATATGTGCCTGTTGAACCATGTACTTGTCCTGTTCTCTTTGTATTGCTTTCTTTGTAAGAAATCCCTGGTGATCCTGCCAGTCCCCCTGCTTTCTAAATAAAGACTGTCCACACTAAGCATGACAGCACATCCATCCCAGAGTGGTCAGTTTTCTGGCTATGCTGGGAGAACAACCTGCATGTCATCTAAGTGCCATGACTTGCACCCCACCCCCGCATAGATATCCACTTGGAAGATCCAATCACTGCTGTTTCTATACCCCAACCTCTCTAAGCCCCATATGCAGCTGAGAAAAGAAAATATGTGATCATGTATTTTAAAAACAAAGAAAAAAAAGGGATGAAAATGGGAAGAGGGAAATATATTCTGCAGTCCTAATACTTCCTGTCTGAGGTTGACAAGTTGCTCCTCCATAGATCCAGTGCAGTAAGAGAGCGCTGTCACCATTGGACAGGAAATGTGTTACTGGCAGGATCATCATAAGTATCTACAATATTTGTTTTTGGGTTTAGATACACTTTAACATTCCAGTTTCATAATATTCCCATTAAAGTGTATGTATGACCACCTTCACTGAAATATGTAGTTGTTAGGTCCTCTCAAATTATCTTGTTATATATGTAAAATAACACAACAGGGTTGATTTACTAAAACTGGAGAGTGCAAAATCTGGTGCAGCTGTGCATGGTAGCCAATCAGCTTCTAACTTCAGCTTGTTCAATTAAGCTTTAACAAAAAAAAACTGAAATCTGATTCTGGTTTCTATGCAAAGCTACACCAGATTTTGCACTCTCCAGTTTTAGTATATGAACCCCAATATAGGGAGGCCTTTTATGAATGTGAAACATGTCAGAATCATTTCTACCTACTAGAATTGAGCAGACATTTAAAGCAGACCTGCACTCAAAAGAGAGAGTCCCACTTATCCTCCTCCGTGCCCCTAACACAGTTGAGCTACTTTTTCTTTCCATTTTTTACATGGAGCGTCGCACCTTTTTTGACAGGTACCCACTGACACTTTTCTTAATTTTTGCCTGGGTGAGAAGGACATCACTCATGCTGTCTCAATCCCCAGACGCAGCCTCCTGGGACATGTCACATGTCCCAGAAGGTTGCAGGACCAGGCTCATGGTGCCACACGGCTGTGATTCATCAGGAAGGATCCAAGATGGTGGTGCCTGGCAACCTGCAGCCGTGAGAAGAGCTGGAAGCCATGGACTGGGAATTATTCTTTTAAAGTTAGCAGCTACAGTATTTGTAGCTGCCAACTTTTCATTTAAAAGAATAGGGTAATGTTTCTCTTTAAAGTAGAACTAAATGCAAAACTTTTTTTTTTATCATTATGGATAGAGATTTTTTTTTTCATCTGTGTCCTATATAGGAGATTTCCCTATACTTCCTGCCTCATAGCCAAAATAGGAAGTGAATCCCTCTAAAGTGAGGGAATACCAGGGTGTCATTAATTATCAATTAATGTGTTTGTGCATTATCAGTGCAGTGTATCTATATAAATAAACATTATTCTATACTCCAAGGCCCCGATGAAGCGGTTCACTCTGTGAAAAGCGTAGCCTAATTACTCTGACTCTTCAACCAGGATTAACAATACCCTGGATAAGTTACAGTGTAACGATGGTTTTAATAGTGTTTGTTTTTGAGTATTTTAAATTCTTCATGTATATATGTTAAATAAAATTGTGTATATTCTCTTTTTTAAATCTTTTTGATTTGTGTAGTTCTTATAACCCTACATGGTACATGCAAAGTTCCATCCAACCTTGTTTCCATTTCTGTATATATCTTATGGGATGGTATCCATATAGGGTTCAACCATCCCACATCTACCCCCCCTGCACTTTTTGACAAAACATAACTATAGACACATTCCTAAACCTTGTGGACAGCTTTCCCAGAAGAGTTGAAGCTGTTATAGCTGCATAGGGTGGGCCAACTCAATATTGAACCCTACGGACTAAGACTGGAAGACTGGGATGCCATTAAAGTTCATGTACGTGTAGAGGCAGGTGTCCCAATACTTTTGGTAATATAGTGTATGTCATGGATTGATAGCATTGCTCATAAATATCTTGTCTATGTATTAGCGGCTTAAGCCTACGAAGTGCAATCTAAATTGAATACATTTAAAGTCTGTTTGTCATGAAATGTATGAACTCGAAACCTCATAACAGACAAATCCCCCAGTGCTTTCTCACCATATGTCTCCTTTATTAATGTCTGGATTGTAGTTTTGTGAAAACTTCTGTGCTGCCTCAATTTTTAGTAGCATAGATAATTTATTGCACGCCGGATGATAGACTGCCAGACGTATACACGATTCCGTTTGCAAAACTGTGCAGCCTTAGCCTCTTAATGGTGTCATTTTGGCTGAATGCTATTAACAGATTACCCCAGCCTAGGGCAATGGAGCATGTGCAGCCGAAAGATAACCTTGTGTTCATAATTTAATATTAACTATTTTCTCCATAGTCGCCTCTTTCCAGTACATTAACAACAAACCAATGTGCCCTTGTCCCCTATGGTCATTTTCTTTCCTCCCTGCCAGAAAATAAAAAATAAAACGGATTACAAGATAGCAAGTTCTTGAAGATTTTCAGTGGACTATTACAAATCTCTCAACGCCTGATCTGTAGAAATGAAAAAAAAAAATAAAATAAACAGTCTTCAGTTCAATCAGACCTAATTCCTCCAATTTAGCTTTGCCTCTACTTCAAAGGCTGCCCCTATTAGCACTATGGCTAACACATTTAAACAGTCGTTTCTACCAGTTCTGATATGGCAAGCTAGCAGTTTATGCTTAACACACCGTAAGATCAAAAACTTTTTTTTTTTATTTTTAGGAAATTTTCTGACACTATTTGATAGAATAGTGTAAGCCTTTTAAGGGGAAGCCTTTATGGAATTTTCATCCTTTTCCGTTCCTGCGAGCTAAATTTCTATCCTGTATTAGCTATCATATCACTGGAGTATTAGCGGGCTTGGTTTGCCAGCGGTTCACGGCTGTGTGAAGGCCCCTATCACTACCCAGCACTCACATACAGACGCATTATAGCTTTTATCTCATCTTCTGCAGCAAGTACATGGCCCAATTCATTCCTTCAGGCTACTTTACTAATAACCTATTCCTTATCAGGCCCTCTCTGCCTCAACCTGTGATCAAAGACCCAATTAATGGGATGGAGAAAGGTGAAGCATTGAAATAATGGAGACAGCTGTTTTTCTCTGTTAGAGAAAATCTATTTGTATTGTTATCTTGGCTCGAGGTTCCGCAGCACTACTTTAATTCAGTCTCCTTCTATTCCTGCAGCTGATAAAAAAGTCACAATGAACTACGTGCAGAATGGTCCCTGAAATATCACTCTGTTTCAAACCTTACTGCCTGTTATCGTGTTGAAGGTGGAAACAGTCGAAGATAGGAGAGGAATTATTTAACAAAGAACCCATCAAATAAAAAATTTAAAAACTGCAGTTTTTCAGTTCTCCTTTCATAGGACCCCTTCTGGAATTTTGATGCTTAGTAGGTGCAGCTCTAGATAGTCACAATATTCAACAATAGGATTTCAGCAGTTTTTCGTCTAGTCAAGCTTTTTATAAGTTAAACTTGAACTATTGGCAAAATTTAAAAAAACACATGTATGATGCAGTGCTTTCACTATTTATTACAAGTATTTATATAGTGCCAACAATTTATGGCAGTGCTTTTCAGGCACTACATTTACATCAATCCCTGTCCCAAGAAGCTTGTAATCTTAGGTCCCTATCTCAGATGCATCCACGAATGTCACTCACAACTCTTCCCAAAGCTACATCTAAAGTTGCCACCTCATCCCTTCAAACCTGAACACATATGAATTACACAAGTTCTGAAGCTAATTTATTGCAGATAATGCACCAAGTGAGTTTAATTACCACCTTAATCAGCCACAGAATCTGTGTAATTAATATGTGTTCGGTTTTAAAGGGATGAGGTGGCAACCCTAGCTATATCATCGATCTTGTCTCAAAATATCACACAAACCAAAGCTTTTTTTCAGCAGGAACTCCAGAACTGAATGACAAGGGGTGCTGGGGTGTTCTAGAGGGTCTATTGATGCTAGCTGCTGGGAAATCTATTGTTGCTGGAGGGGATCTATTTATGCAGAGATAGGGGGTCTGTCATTGCTGGGGAGGTCTTCTGTTGCTCGTGGGGGATCTATTGTTTCTGAGGGTGTGTCTTATGTTGCATTGGGGGTCAATCGTTGCTGAGAGTGATCTACTGTTGAGGGAGGGGTCTTTGTTGCTGGCTCCTGAAGGGTCTATTGATGCTGACTGTTGGAAATCCATTGTTGCTGGGGTGTCCATTGTTGCTAGATCTATTTTACTGCCTTTCTTGTTATCATTAACAAATTCCATACAAAATACTTAGCACCACAAAATGATACTTGGTTCTGTTATCTCCAAAAGGGGAGGTACTGGGGAGGTATGTAAGGGGTGGACCCAAGGAATGGTCCTCGGAGGTGGGTAGGGGGGTGGAGTCAAGGGATAATTCGGAAGGGAGGAGTTCCTGCACCTATTCTCTGAGGAAAAAAAGCCCTGACACAAGCAGTCCTCTCCACACCTTCCAAGACCTCCTTCTCTCCAGCTCTCATCTCCTCCTCCCATTCTCATCTCCAGGACTGCTCCAGAGCCTCTCCCATCCTCTGGAATTCCATACTTCAATCTGTCCTGCTTTCTCCTACTCTGGCCACCTTAAAGCGTTTGTAAAGGTTCAGATCTTTTTTTATAACAAACATAGCATACTTCAAGGGTAACTCCATTTTCATGGGGGGGGAAATAGCAAACAAAGAAAAAATAATATAGCGTGTACAATTGCGATACACGTCACTGAATGTTATTAAAAATTACTTTTCCTTTTCAATCTGCAGCTGCTGTAATTTTCTATAAATGCAATGCAATATGGCTACATGGAGTTGTTCTGTACACATAGTGTGTACTGACCACCCCCCAGAAACATAATTTCCTGCTTGTGTGATTGGCTCACCAATTTTCCCAGAAGTCTGCATAAGATTCAAGTCAAATTTCAGGCATCCCCTGTTATTTTTGGTGAGATACTTCTAATAGGAACACGTCTAAAGGGATGCAGGCCCAGCAGATTTCCTCATTAGTGCTCTGCAGCTGCCACAGCTGACTGATGTTATGAAACCACTCCCATTAGTTCCACCTAGCACAGAGGCACAGACAAACACACAGAATAAGTAAAAGGTAGGAATTTGCAACAAAGGTTATAATCCTTGCAATGTACATAGATCACATAGATGTACATAGATCACCCAGGAGCTGACCGCTCCTGCCCCTTTTATAGCCCAGAGCTCCAGTAAGCATGAGGGGGCAGAGCAGACAGCGGTGACTGACAGACACCAGCGCTCTGCTCAGAGAGTTGTGAGAACCAAGCGATTGGCGGAGTTTGATCGCTTGGTTCTCAGTGTTAGAGAAAACAGGGGACAGATGCAGCATCGGGCTGATGCTGCATCCACCTAGGTAAGTATTATTCTTAAAAAAAAAAAAAAAATCTTTACTTCTCTTTTAACTGCTCTATAGAATAATTTTGCACAAAGTAGCCCTGATCCTCCTTCTCTGGTCCCCCGTTGGCACTCCTGGCCCCTCCACCCCTGCTTGGGGCCCCAAGTTGCTTGCTCTGGGGGCACTTTTGCAAGCTCGCTCCTGAGCAGCCTCTGTGTGCCTATGAGACAATGGCTCCTGCTGCTGTGTCTCAGCCAATGAGGAGGGAGAGAGCTTCTGCTCTTGTACACATTCCAAAAGGGGAGCTGCACACTGAAGGTTTTTTGACAGTAGATTGCTTTAGAAAAGACCTAGATTCTTTCCTAAAAGTACATAATATAACTGGTTACTAATATTTATAGGTAAAGTTGATCCAGGGAATATCAGATTGCCTCTCTGGGGATCAGGAAGGATCTTTTTTTTCCCTGCTGGAACAAATCTGATCATGCATGCTGTTTTTTTCCCCTTCCTCTGGATCAACTGTGGGTATAGGATTGTGTATATAGGATTGTACAATTTTTTTTTTTCCTTTATTGGTTGAATTAGATGGACATGTCTTTTTTCAACCAGACTAACAATGTAACTATATGTAACTTCATGCATAGAATGCATGAAGGTAAGAAACCTTCAGCCTTCAGAACCACTTTAAGGCAATCCTTTAAAACTCATCTCTTCAGAGAAGCCTATCCTGCCTCCACCTAGCAACTGAACTTTTAATTCTTCCATCAGCTCATCCCTCACAATTATTATCTTTTGTACCACTCGCCTTACCCCATTAGTTTGTAGGCTCTTATGAGTAAGGATCTCTTAACCCTCTCTTATTTTATTGTATTGTAACTGCCCTGTATCCCTTTATATTGTAGAGCTGCACTAACTTTGAGCGCTATAAAAATCCTGTATTATAGTAATAATAATAATAATAGGCTCCCTGCAAATGGGACATCTAGCCCCTTTGTGTCCAGTTCCTGCATTTTGGTTTACCCAGGAGGCATAGGTACAGCGTCCAGCCCCGATGCTTTCAGCTTGGTAAACTATATACACAGCTGCTGGACAGGCTAAACGCTGTACTGAGTGGTACTCACATTTAGGGCCCTATGTGTCTGGGGACAAATGCCTGGAACACAAATATTCTGCATTCCAGGCATTTGTCCCTGAACTCATAGGGCCCTAAATGCAAGTACCACTTATTACAGCATTCAGCCCAATGCAGCCATTGTGTATTTCAGTCTTTCATAGAATTTGACTGGCTGAAGGCAAAAGGGCTGTACACTCCACCTGTGCCTCCTGGGTGGACTAGATTGCCAGGATTGGACAGGCAGGGGCTAGACACCATAGTATGCAAGGGGCCTTGCTAGAGCCAATTTGTACGGGGGCCAATTAACCTACCAGCGCAAAAATGGTTGTTTCTTACATTTTGTTCCTCAATAACCAATAAGATTCTTAACCAAAATAATACAAACGAAGCCCCAATTTGGTTAATTATTTCAAAGCAGTATAGACACTTATCTGAGACATGGTAATAAACAAGACCCAACGTGGTTCTGAGAAGAGACAGTATAGTCAGGCTAAAGCTGTTAATTGTCTTGGATGAATGATGTAGATCTCTATTTTAGGACATATCCCAGTTAAGCCTGGGCATAGACAGACTGCACTCTCCTCCATAGTAACTGGCAGTGAGAAATCTGACCATCATCCTGATTTTAATGCTGGTGGACACAAATTTCCTACCAAACTCAGACTATACTGACCACCAATGCAGAGGCAGTAAAAGACCATTTCCTTTCCCACGGAAAAAGGAAACGGATGACCAAACAATTGCAGAACCTTTAAAAATAATGACCACTTCTGATTCTTGTGCTTGAGTATAATAACTGAGTATTAACCCCTGCCTAGCCTGTTTTAGATCATGTTTGGCCATGTGGGATCTGCTCACCTTAATGGACCAGCTATAGTATGCGAGACACTGATTTACTACCATTTTCAACAATTGCTACCTACCATTGCACACATCTTTTCTGGCTGCTTGAATAGTTCATTGGGAAACTAAAACTCTAAAGAAAGCAAGCTGTAACCCACCAAAACCTTGGACAATAAAGCATGAAAACCCCAATGTTCCACCTACCTCTGCATTGTCATAATTTTTGAGGTATGTTAAAGCCAGTCATGCAGGGGCCCTCTCATCAGCTTTTGTATGAATCTATGCTGTTTACAAAATGTGTTTTTGCATTTTGAAATAACACAGGTCCTCAATAGCACATAACAAAGGATGCCATGCCATTTTAGTTGGGCGATAGCCAGAGCTGTATACCTTGTTTAAAGGAACTTTTCTGGATCAAGCTGTATTCTTTGACTGTATGTATTCACAGCTGAAAATGAAATTTGTCTTTGCAAATAGTTTTTTACAACCTGAAAGAACATGGAAAGAATATTTTAAGCTGTGAAATGTCCCATCTGCTACGCAAATCAGATTCTGCACATATTGAAGTTCAAAAAAACATATTTGAACCATTTGTTTACCTGGGATAATTATTCTAATATTATATAGGACATTTTTAAAAATTGTGTCTTGTATACATATTTATTTTATCAATAATTTATGGTTGTCTTCATGGTTATTATCATATAGATAACCCAATGGCTGTCTTGATTTGTCGAAATGATATGCCTAGAACTTAGCATGTGCTTAGGTATGTTTAAAGTTTTAATGAAGTTCTAGGTTCTGCCAATTGCTGGCTTTACAAATGTCAGAATGGCTGTCTGTTTTTTCTTTAGTGTAATTTTGATCCTATTGTATGTTGCACATATTAAGTGAACTAGTGACCTTTGGCTGGCCATGGACACCCTTCTAATGGACTAGTGACCTTTGGCTGACCATGGACATCCTTCTAATGGACTAGTGACCTTTGGCTGACCATGGACATCCTTCTAGTGGACTAGTGACCTTTGGCTGGCCATGGACACCCTTCTATCTGTGAGATTCTAAACATGAACTTCAGGTAGATATAAAATATATAAATTAATGCAGTTCTGTATTTAATAATACATCATTAACCGCTTCTGTTGTTTACAAGTTAAATCAATATTTTTTGCTAGAAAATTACTTGGAACCCTCAAACATTGGGGTCCAACACACGGTGCAGGATCTATATGAAGTTGAAGCCTTCCTTTGCAACCTTGGCTTTACGCCGCTACCTGAAGATGAGCCTCATCTACCCCTTCCTGCTCCCCAGCCGTTCTCCACCCCTGGGAAGATATGGACCCCAGAACAACAGAGATCACAGAAAGCTGCTTCTACCCCACAACGGGCTGCAACACCTTGACACCCCACCTGACAATCTTCCTTAACTATACAGGTTAAGATGTTCTCTCCTTACACAGATGGCTGATGTTCGATCTGTGTGCTGCAGTTCTCAGTGCAGCGATCTGGTCCCTATACCCATGGGACTAACACTGTGCCTATTGTTACATGTTTGGTTCTTCATTTAGTTCAGGTTGCAAGTTTCTCGTAAGACGACGGGACCCACATGCCTGGTCTTATGGGATGCTGTGCTCCTCTCCATCATCCTTGGCACATGCCTTGGATTCCTGTGGGAGGGATCCCCCTCAGGCCTCTCACCACTGTTGTTTTATTTTTTTATTTTGACCGGGTCCTCTTTTGACCCATACCATTTTCTATTTTAATTGTAGTTTTTAATTGTTTTTCCTTGTTTGTTTTATGTTTTTTTGTTCCTCATGAACTTTTTTTTCTCATGCAACATGGACTGTACTCTCCTTTTCATATAACCAGCTTACAGTGGCTTTGCTTATGTATTACCTTTTATGGCTTTACGTGTTTTCTCATGCAACGTTAAAGGCTTGAATTCTATTCATAAGAGATGGCTAGCTCTTAAGGAATTCAAGGCTTCTAATGCTGATGTAATAATGGTCCAGAAGACCCACTTTCATGCAGAGGGTTCTTTTAGGTTTGCTTCTAAGATTTTTCCCACCACCTCGGTAGCTTCGGGACCATCTGAGAAAGCTGGGGTTGCTATTTTAATCAAATGCGCATGTCCATTGCAGGTTGGATCATCTGTATTAGACCCTCATGGCCGATTTATTCTCCTGAACTGTGCTTACATGAATACATCTCTTACTTTGGTTAACATCTATGCACCTAACTCGAGGCAGATAGGGTTTTTGACGAAGGTGTTTGAGAAAATATACTCTCTTTTCCAACTCTTCATGATTATAGGTGGTGACTTTAACATGTGCATGTCTCCAACTAAAGATAGACCCACTCTTTTCCAATCTACCCCATCAACCCAAACCCATAAATTGTCCACATCTTTTCATAAAATTATTAGGTTCCATAACCTCTATGACTCTTAGCGGGTCAAACACCCCACCCATAAGCAGTATACATTTTTCTCCCCCCCCCCCCCCATAAACTTTATTCCTGTCTAGACCACTTCTTCATATCCGCACCATTATTAACACATCTAGTAGCCTCCGAAATAGACCCCATAACATGGTTGGATCACGCCCCTATACTCCAAGATCTTACCCTGTCTGTCCCGACTACAAAAACGTGTCATTGGCGCCTCAATAAAACGCTTCTGAAGATTCCTAACACTAGAGATCAATTGTTACAAAACTTATCAGAATATTTCCAACTTAATGAGGGTACAGTATCCAAGACCTCCACCCTATGGGAGGCTTCAAGAGGGAGTCTGCCCTCCAGAAAGTGCAGCTGCTTGAACAGCTGCGAACTGCAGAGACCAGTTTGCTCGCTTACTGTCTTTAGTTTCCTTGCATAATCGCATTAAATCTTTGAATTTGGGTAAGATCTCAAAATCAATGCTGTGGGCTAGGCAGAAATATTATGAATTTGCCAACAAACCCCATAGAATGCTAGTACAAAGACTTAAACCCAGATACTCACTTTCCATGCCTGATTTTCTCCTCCAACCAGATGGTATCTCTGCTTATTGTTCTCACACTATGTCCAGGGTCTTTGGGGACTTTTATCATAAGCTATACAATAGTGTGGGCACGGACCCATGCTTCCGGTTTACACAGGGGAAATTGATTGCTTTCTTTGAATCCTTATAGTTCCCTAAATTGTATCCAGCAAATAGGTCAGTGCTAAATGCCCCTATTACAGATGAGGAGTTAGCTGAGGTTATGCAACATCTTCCATCACATAAATCGCCAGGCCGGATGACTTACCTTATTCCTATTACAAGGCTTTTCTCCCAACCCTAGCTCCACACCTGTTAAACATCTTTAGATACCTGATATAGGGTACTACCCCCCACCCTAAATTTCTACATGCCCATATCACTGTTATCCCGAAACCGGGCAAAGACTTATCCCTCCAGGACAACTACCATCCCATTGCATTATTAAATTCAGATTATAAAATCTTCACAAAAATTTGCATTAGCATATAGACTAAATGTCCTGGACTACTGTTACCATCCTTAATCCATAGAGACCAGGTGAGATTCGTCCCTACCAGACATGCAGGTGACACCAAACGAACTATTGATCTCATAGATCTCCTAAAACGAAACACCCTGCCATGGTTTTAAGCCTAAATGCCCATAAAGCTTTCGATCATCTGGATTGGTCCTTCATGTTTGCAACACTATCCCATTATGGTTTCTATGGTCCCTTTCTCCATGCCTTGTGAGCATTATATTCTATACCAACCTCCCAGGTCCAACTTGCCTCCCATCTGTTGCAGCCGTTCCCCTTACGAAATGGCACTAGTCAGGGCTATCCACTCTAACCCTTGCTTTTTATTCTAAGCTTGGAACCTCTGGCCACTGCTATTCGTTCCCATCCTGATATTCGGGGAGTTTGGCTGCGACAAGAGGAATATAATCTACGAATATATTGCAGACAGGGATGTGCTGTGTGTCATAGCTGTGTAAATAGCAAAACTAGATGTACAAATAAAACACCAATTCTTTAGCTGGAAGAACATCCCACATATATATTTCATTGTGTGTTTCACTGTTTGCCCGAAATTCAGCTTTAAGCCCAGGACACATGTACTGAAAATCATCCGGTTCAGGAGAAACCGGCCGACTTTCAGTAGGACTGTATCATGTCTGTTCAACAGACCAGGCTGGTCTAATGACTGGCTTATGTCGAACGAACAGTCCTACTGAAAAACCAGCATTAAATCAGTGCTTGCAGCTAATTGTCAGAATAAAATAACACAGTGGGGGAGATCCCTGCATCAACATTGTTTGTATTGATGCAGGGATCTGTCAGTTTTTTTTTTTTTTGTTCAACCCGTCGACGAAAAAAAAACTACCCATGTATACCCAGCTTTAGGTGATCTTAGCCCAGCAGACCTAATCCCTCTCACCTGTTTTGTATCTCCATAGATTTTCTTTCTCTTGGATTATTGTTCTTAAAGTTATTGTAAAGGATCAATTTTTATTGTTTTTAAATAACAAACATATCATACTTACCTCCACTGTGCAGCTCGTTTTGCACAGAGTGGCCCCGAACATCCTCAACTGGGGTCCCCCGGCGGCTCTTGTGGCTCCTGTCCACATCAGATAACCCCCTAGATGAAGCGCTCTCCCGAGGGGGTTACTTTGCGGGTGCACTCCCGAGTCCAACATTTGCATCCATAGACAAGAATGCCAGACTCACCCCCCCCCCGGCGCCTGTATCGTTGAATTTGATTGACAGCGACGGGAGCCAATGGCTGCGCTGTTATCAATCTATCCAATTAAGAGCCGGGACCCCGTGGAGAGAGGGACAGCGCATCCCCGCAGAGGAGATGAAGTGGCTCAGGTAAGTAAAACGGGGGGCTGGGGGGCCAGTGACTGCCAGGTATTTTTCACCCTAATGCATAGGATGCATTAAGGTGAAAAAATATGAGAGTTTACAACCCCTTTAATATTTTGCTAATGCCTTGTGTATCAGTACTGGCTGGACCTACCCTGAATACTTCTGGAAATGTCTCTGTTAGTGCAAATAAAAATTATCCAAGATATTACTCAACTGTATAGATCAGGGGTGTCAATCTTATTTTATTTGCGACCCGCATTAGCAGTATGGTTGCCCTCAAAGGGCCAGTTGTATCTGGGGTGCTCTGGCCAGTTGTATCTGGAGTGCGCTACATACAGAGTGCAGAGTTCAAGAGTGCAGAGGGCAGAGTTCAGGATTATGCTACATATAGAGTGCAGAGTTCATGAGTGGGCTATGTACAGAATGCAGTTCTAGGGGTGCCCTATGCACAGAGGTGCAGAGTGCACGGGTACGCTATGCACAGAGTGCAAAGTTTAGGAGTGCGCTATGTGCAGAATGCAGAGTTCAGGGGTGTGCTGTGTACAGAATGCAAGGTTTAGGGATGCGCTATGCACAGTGTGCAACCCCAACCCCTCTTTCCCAAAGATTCCTCCCATCTCTCTCCTACCTGGCCTGGCTCTAGAACCTCCCTGTGTAGGTAGCTCTGCCTTGCCTTGCAGAGAGATCGGTCTCTCTCTCAGATTCTGGAGATCTGTCCCTGCTGTGCGTGATTGCGTGCCGGGATCTGTTAAATCCGGGAGCCACTCAGATCACTCTTGTAAACAAAGAAGGCTGCTATGTTTACAAATGACTGAAGGGAGCGGGAGGTGGCAGAATGAACTTCCGCCACATTCCAGCTGCAAACCTGGGTGTCAGAGACACAAGATAAGGCATCCGGCCCACGTGTAAGCAGGTTGGAAAATGGTCTAGTTAGCTGCTGCCCAGCTGGGAGGGAAAGAGGTAACCCAGTTCCCATGCTTTCTCTGAGTTCTGCCTCTCTCTTCCTGTGCTGTAAATAAAAGGGCGAAGGGCTCTGCCCTCAGTCAGTCTGCATGGGAAACAAACCCAGACAAGCCATAGTATGTGAGTTCCAGCTGCTTACAGAAGAAGAAAGAAGGGGGATTGCTGGGACCTGCAATTCTCTTTAAAGACACAGACAAGATGTGACCTCCAGCTGCTGCTTCTGCCATGGCTCTCTGCCTCTCTGGTAGTCCCTGTTTCTGCTGAACACCTGTGTCCTAGAGCCTTCCACATGCAGGGGGATTGCTGGGACTTGCAGTCCTCCCTGAAGACACCAACCGTGGACTCCGCCATGTGTGGACTCTTTCCTGTGCTGGCAGGTACAAGCCTATAATTAGAGATTAGGGATGTTAGGAAAGACTGTGCTATATGCTGAACTCTTGTGACTCTTATTATGTTGCATTACTCAAGTAAAGTTTTTGAAACTTTGCCTATGCTTGGTCTGAAATTACTAAAGGGGTGTATTGCAAGTAACCGGCACACATAGGGGTTTATTTACCAAAGACAGATCCATTTTGCACTACAAGTGCACTCCAAGTGCACTTGAAAGTGGACTTGGAAGTGTAGTTACTGTAGATCCAACGGGGATGTGCAAGGAAAATAAAAAACAGCATTTTCGCTTGTACATGATTGGATGATAAAATTAGCAGAGCTTCCCCTGATTTCAGATCTTCCCCTCAGATTTACAACGACTGCACTTGCAGTGCACTTGTAATGCAGAGTGGATTTGCCTTTAGCAAATCAACCCCATAGTCTACAGTTGGGTCACTAGCACATTGGGGTATGAAGACATCAGTATAAGGAGTCAACCCAGCTTGAAGCTACAGTGGTTACCAAGGGTAATGGAGAGGAGGAAGTAACCGTGTTATAGGTACTCAGCGTAGCGCCCACCCCTTCTAGATGCAGGCCTTGTGCTTGACATATGTGGTGTAGATGGACATGTCTGAAACAGTTCTGGCATGGTCTACATGGTGTTTATAAATAATACCCCTATATCATGTTAATTAGTTCTACCTATTTCATTTCTCAGTTCTCTGGACTTCTTACCCTGCCATAAAGTTCAGTAATTCTATGAAGGGGCCTAATTTACAGTATTTTTGTCTATAGTCTTTTCTGTAATTATCTTACATGGCAGCAGTAAAGATAGCAACGTATCTAGTAAACCGCAAAATGGGTTGATATGATACCTTGTCAAAAGAGTAATCATGGCTTTACGCTTCGTTTGGCTGTATTTCTTATAGTCTCTTTGATACCTAGGAGAATACCTATCTGACTCTATGTCTTTGTTATTTGCCTGGAGTCTGTCGTATCACACACTTCGGTCTGCTGAAAACTTTGATTAAAGGCACCCTAGCTCTTGTCATGGGGAATTTATGGGACTCTTGCTCTGTTTAATTAATGATACTTTCTGCCTTTTATATGCCATCTGCTGGCTCATTCCTTCAATGTTTTATAGCTTCCTGAGTATTATCCTACTTATGTCCAGGTTTTGGATATGATTTTTGTCATTTATTACTCTCTGCCACACTACAGTCTAAAATTCAGTGGTAAATAATATTAAAACCTAATTTTAGATACAGTAATTAAAAAAAAAAAAAAAACATCACAAAGGAACATACTTACACTTAATGAGAATTGTCCCTTGTGCTGGTGCCAATGTCCTAGCTGAAATCCTCCTAATATGAGTGCTGGACCTATCATAGGCGCTCATCGAGTGTACCTATGCTGCCCTTTTAGCCTCCCTCGTCCATTCATAGAAGCCATACTATAGCTTCCATGAATAAAATGTGCTTTTTGAATGGGGGAGGCAGACCTTTCATTCATCTACTCATTCTCCATTCATAGAACTATTTTAATTCATGGAAGCTATAGTATGGCTTCTATTAATGGAGGAGAGGGTTGAATAAGACAAGTGACAAGTGCCTGTGGCAAGTCCAGAGCTCATATGGGTCCCCACAGCACTTGAAGATGATGGCTGTGAGGAGGGGTGGGGGGTGGGCAGAGGAATTCAGATTTCAATTAGCGGATACCACCACAAGGGACGCTTCTCATTAATGTAAGTACTGTCCCTTGTGCTAATATTTGTTTTTAATTCTTACCCAAGCTTAGGCTTTAAACATCATCTAGTCATGAATGCTAGAGGTGTAACTAAAGTCTTTATGGTTTGTGGCTGATCATTTCACATTTTCAGATGACAAGATATTGTAGAAGTTAGAATTTAGCTTTTGTCTGAAAGCAATAAGATAATATTGTTGTGTTTACCATGAAAATCCACATACACAAGTGTTTTTTACTGATTTATTAGAATAGTTTTTGGTCGCTGATCTTGTAGAACAAAAACAAATTGACTAAAACTATATTTTTTATCAATAAGATAAACTGAAAAATAAAGAATTTAATGTTATTTTTTACATTTCTGTAATTATCATACCCTGGACTGATTCTCTTGTACCCCTTCTCTATGACCAGTGGTAGATGTAGGCTCTCACCAAGGCAGGGTGAGCTTGGCTGGAGGGCACTTCCCAAGTTAAAATCTTTCGGATTGTTGCACTGGTGATAGCAGAGAGACCAACCACAAGCTGGTAAACAATTGGAAGAGCAGGAACCACAAAACGTTCTCTAGGGGGGACAAGAATGAAACCGGTTGTAACTTTATGTGTTGACATAGGAAACACAGCCTTTCTCAACTAAGGTTGCTGTGGCACCTTTGTTTGCCATCTAGGTTTGTCAGTTGTGCCAAGGCATTATGGATGTCTGCACATGGTACCTATGATCTGCTGTCATTAAACAAAGGCACAACACTAACCACCAACATTTGAGGTAAACAGAAACTGACCACCAGTGTAAGGAGGACATGAACCAAGCATGTGAGCAGTTTTGGACTATGTGCCAAGGTTTATCATGCACCAGCATTTGTGAGTATCGTCTCAGGCTGTTTCCCAATGATGGTAAGAAACATTGATGGTTTTTACATTTTATACTGTGGTGCCTTGAGATTTTGCTCATATTGGGGGGCAGGAGGCGGAGCCTAGCGGAGCAGACATGCATTGTTAGAGCTCCACACCGCTGAGGAGAGAAGAGAAGGACAAAGCGGAGCCTGCAGGCTCAAAAGGTATCCATTTGAACCTTTTTGCCCCTGGGAACAAACTGTGAAAGTTTGGGCAGGAAATATGGTACTGGGAGGAAACCGTGGCAGAAATAAAAATCACCTCACAAAGACCTCACAGGCACTCACTGCAGCTGAAGCAGCTCCAGTCACCTCACAAGATACAGCATCAGGGCGCTCTCACAGACAGAAAATGTCACAGCAAGACTCTCCATTTGAGTCAGATACAGAACAAATCCTCTCACAAACTTCTCCACAAGCCTCCTCAGCATCCCCAGTAATATTATTACAATTTGAAAAGATGCTTCATAAGGCTTTAAAACAAACCTCAGACCAAATAACAAAAAGCCTAACCAAAGAAATAAGAGAGCTGGGAAACCGCACCGCAGCCTTAGAAATAAAAATGGATGAAATTGAAATTACAACCCAAGAAAATATAACAGAATTGGAACAATTAAAAAAAGAGAATTTAATACTTCAAACTAAGCTCGAAGATTACGAAAATAGAGCCAGACGTTCAAACTTGCGCATAAGGGGAATACCTGAAACTGTGACAGACCTGCAATCTACTATTACTGCTCTATTACAAGAACTAAAGCCAGATATCCCTATTGAACGTTTAGAACTGGACAGAGTACACAGAGCCCTCACAGCCAAAAAGAAAGATGGACCCCCACGTGATATAATCACAAAATTTCATTATTACAGAACGAAAGAACAAATACTAATTGCTGCAAGAGAAAAAAAGGAACTTAATTTTCAAGGACACAATTATCAAATTTTTGCTGACCTATCCCAACTTACTATTACTAAAAGACGATCCATGAAACCCCAACTAATGGAACTGCAACGCCACAACATTATGTATCAATGGGGCTTCCCCTTTTCAGTCAGATTTAACTACCAAGGTACAATTTGCAGAAGCAGATCAGCAGATGAACTACAATAAACCCTTTTAAAATTAAATCTGACAGAACCCACACGCAGAAGAATGGCATCATCTTCACCTTCAGGCAGCACCCAGAAAATTTCAGAACAAAATGGGAATCATCATTCTCACAAAAGAGGCCGTTATGCCACATCATCCATGGACCAAGAAGATTCAATGGACTGACATCCTAATTCCTGATATCTCTTCATTTATTATACTAAGAGATGGTTCTCTATAAAAAAAAACTGTATTTATAACTGAATGTAACTGCATTCTGATAGTCACACACTGTGTGGGATCATGTTACATTCCAGTTATATTTCTTATTACTTCTGATTCATATAGCCTTAGAATATATAAGTGAAATAAGGAAATTCTTGTTCAGTTATATATTATCAGGTAATAACAATAGATTTATTACTTTTTAGGACAAATATGTTCAATAATCCAGAAGTAATGGAAGCTTTTTCTTTCTTTTCTTAAAACAAATATATTATTACCTAACTACTTCCTAGAATTATGTTTTTGTTTATTCTAATCTGAAGCAATATAACCTCAATTTTATGAGTTAACATATCTAAACAGTTGCATATGAATAAAATATGTAATTGTTTACTCTAAAAGGGTTAAAATCCCAAAATAATTCAAACTATCTTCATCAATACCAAAGTTATTAACAGTACCTTTCTAACTGAATTATTTAGCCTAGGGCAAGACTTAACCATATACAACCACCCTGGAATAAATAATTTCAACAAAAACTATATTCTGCACTCCAATTAATGAAACATCATTTTGATGTCTTTTGACATAGCACTTCTCTCCTGTAAGCGGAAGATCCGTGTACCCCCATTAGCCCTCCTCATTCTCCCAACCATATTATGTGGGAGTGTGACGAAGGCACTTATTCCCCTGAGAGAGATATTTATTCTCTTTCACGGGTAAATTGTGATTACTTGCAAAAAATAATTTATACAATGTATCATCTAATCTCATATGTTTTTTGTTTACTCTTTACTCCAGAATTCACTGGTTTCTTTTCTATCTATTCATCTCTTCAGTCCACACAGGTTGATCTGCGCAGTCAGCTCTGCATAACAAAAAGTAAGTCAAAACTATTTGATCTATTGCCATGGCACCACTGAATATACTTTCCCTGAATGTTCAGGGAATAAATGTCCCTCAAAAAAGGACCAAAGCCTTCCGTACTTTCCATAACAAGAAGGCTCACATAGTATGCCTCCAAGAAACACACTTCACCAAAGATTCTACTCCAAAATATATTTCTCCTTTTTATCAACAAATTTACACGGCTTCTGCCTGTACCAAGCAAAGGGGAACTCTAATTGCATTTCACCGATCCACACCATTCACCTTATCATCAGAAATTAAAGACCCAGAAGGTAGATACCTGATACTCATGGGTTATATAATGGATACAGCAATCACGGTGATTTCCTACTACGCTCCTAACAAACAACCTACACCATTCCTCTCACATATATTACAAGTGATTAATACACACAAAATAGGAACAGTGATAATGTGTGGGGATTCGAACCAGGTCCTCCTCCCATTTCTAGATAAATCACCTTTTACACCATCCAAAATAACCTCTAGATTACCTTTTTCTCAACTTCTTTCCAAATACAATCTGGTAGATTCGTGGAGAGAAAGTAACCCAATGAAAAAGAAATTCACTTATTTCTCGCACCCTCATCAAACCTTCACCAGAATAGATCATATTTTTCTAACAATAGGAATGATACCAGAAATTATTGCATCAGATATAATTCCGATTCCGTGGTCTGACCATAATGCAGTATACACTACTATAGCCTCAGCCATACCAAAAGCGCATGACCCAACGTGGTACTTACCGGACATAATGCTCAAGCACCCACTACATCAGATGGCCATTGAACAAGCTTTAAAGGAATACATATCAATTAATAATACAACAGACATCTCCCTAATAACACTGTGGGAAGCTCATAAGCCTGTCTTGCGTGGTACAATACAAAGACAAATGGCACTATTTAAACGGGAACGCAAAAATCTAGCAAAAAAACTAGAACTCAATTTTAATGCAGCCTACATATCATTTCAAGATAATCCATCTCAGAGTACAAAATCTCATCTGGAAAAATCTAGATTGGAATACGATCTATTTCTCACTGAGTCAGTTGATAAATCCCTCAAACGCTCCAAACACAATTTCTACATGAATACAAACAAACCAGGTACATATTTGGCTTGGGCATTAAATTCAACTAACAAATCTTTCAAACCAATACGTTTGAAATTATCAAAAAATGTTTACACTTGTAATCCAGTTAAAATAGTCCATAAATTTCACTCACATCTCGCAACTTTATACAAGACAAACAATGAATTTAATCCTACAGAGGCTGAATCCTTCTTCTCAAAAATAACCTTACCTGAGTTATCTCAGAATCAAAAAAGCAGTTTGGATGAGCCTATAACTATAGATGAAGTTGCAAACGCCATAAAAGACCTAAAACTTAACAAAAGACCAGGCCCAGACGGCAACTCGGCTTTATACTATAAAACATTCTCAGAAATACTCTCTCCCATTCTCACTGAAACTTTTAACAAACTTCTAGATGGACATTCTTTTCGGCAAGAAACACTAATGGCAATTGTTTGTATGATCCCAAAACCCCTTTCTGATGATACTTCCTGTGTGAATTATCGGCCTATCTCTATGTTAAACCTCGATATTAAATTATTAGCAAAAATAATAGCAAAACGCCTTAATAGCATTATAGGAAAATTAATACATAGAGATCAAGTAGGCTTCATGCCAAATAGACAGGCAGGCGATAATATACACAGGGCAGTGTTATTGGCACATATTGCTAAAAAACGGAAAATCACTTTATGTTTTCTATCTCTCGATATTAAGAGGGCATTTGACACAGTATCCTGGCAATATATGCAATATTCATTACAAAAATGGGGTTTTGGACCCCACTTTTTAACATGGATCAAAGCATTATATAATAAACCCAAAGCCTATATAAAATATGCTGGATACAAATCTGAAGCCTTTAATATCGAAAGAGGTACCCGACAGGGTTGCCCATTATCTCCCTTATTATTTGCCCTTATACTAGAACCCATGGCCCAATACATCAGAACAAACCAAGCTATAACTGGCATTGAAGTAGGAGGTATTACACACAAATTATGTATATTTGCAGACGATATATTACTTTTTCTATCATCACCACAGGTCTCTGGTCCTAACTTAATACCAGCTCTTGATGGATTTGCAGCCCTATCCGGCCTTATGATTAATCCTAAGAAATGCCTAATGCTTAATATTTCACTCACAAACATGGAATTGATCCCGGCTAGGGCTGCACTCCCATTCACATGAGCAGAAAAATCAATCCCATATCTTGGAATTCATTTAACAGCATCTCATTCTGACTTATTCTCAACCAATTATCCTCCTGTATTAAGACAGATCACAAATCTAATAAAACAATGGTCGCAACTTCCTTTATCCTGGATAGGGAAGATTAATGTAATCAAAATGACTATTCTACCCAAATTGCTTTATCTATTCAGAGTCCTCCCTATTCCAATTCCTTCCTATTTTTTGAGAATAGTACAAAAAAGAGCAACTTCGTTTATATGGGGCTCTTCTAAACCACGTATACCTATACACACACTACATCTTCCCAAAAATAAAGGAGGCCTGGGATACCCTAATTTTACTAACTACTACAGAGCAGCACATTTGGCCAGTCTGTCCAAATACCATGCAAAACAGGAAATCCCATTATGGGTATTTATAGAGGCTTCAGAAAATGACCCACTATTAATATCAAATTTATTATGGCTTGATCCTAAAGACCGCTTTAAAATTCATAATCCCATAACTAAACACTTCTTATCTCTCTGGGATAAACTAAAAACCAAATATCAGTTACAATCTCCACACAATCCTCTCCTTTCTTTTATCAGAAATCCAGCCTTTTATCCGGCATGGATCTACCCAAATTCTTTTAAAGCTTGGACAACATCAGGCATTCAGACACTAAATGACTTCATAGCATCTAAATCATTCCTTTCATTCCCATCGCTTAGTGAAAAATATGATCTACCAAACTCTGAGATATTTAGATATCTCCAAATCAAAAATTTCTATACACCATTCCTAAAGGGGGATACACCATTATCCCAATTATCCATTTTTGAATCAATCTGTACAAAAGATCCATTTGCTAAAGGTACAATTTCATCACTTTATAATCAATTATATGGAGTAGCAAATCTTAATAGACCCTCTTACGTTCAGAGGTAGGAGGAGGACCTGGGACGAACTTTAGAAGACACGGACTGGTCTAACATATGGCTCACATCTAAGTCATCTTCACCCAACATCTTAGCACTGGAGACAAATTATAAAGTCCTAACTCGCTGGTACCTTGTACCCGCTAGAGTGGCAAAATATTCACCTAATACCTCAGCTCTTTGTTTTCGAGGATGCCCAGAAATAGGCACATATTTACACATATGGTGGACGTGCCCAGTAATCCAAACCTTCTGGAAGGAAGTCTTCGTGATTGCATCTAAAATATTTAAAAAAATAATACAACCAGATCCATATTTAACTATTTAATGGTATTTAATGGTTAACACTCTCTCAATTCAAACTTATGATCCAACTAATAACGGCTGCAAAACAAACAGTGGCCAAGGCATGGAAATCTCCTACATTGGTACTAGCAGAAACAATTCACAGAATGAATAATACAATGTCCCATGCTAAGATGGTAGCCATCGATCAAAATCAAATTCCAAAATTTGAAAAACTTTGGCATCCTTGGATAAAACAACAGTTCCTGTCAAACTTCAATGACTCTGTCCTGTTGCCATGGTAACAGATTAAATGACTTACAGAGACACCCATTCTAAGGCTTCAAAGAGAACTAAAAAGAATAATAAACTGACGAGCGGGACAACCTTGTGGACCATACCTCTACCTTTCAACCCTTTTTCTTCTTTTTCTTTCCTTTTATCCACCTTACGATTAAAGCTCATTATCAGAATTTATTTGACCTATATACACTCTACTTGTAAACAATATGTATAGTAGGTATAAATCATTTAAATACCTACAAAAGTAACTAAGGAAATGATATATATCTTTAATTTAGGTTTACGTAAACCCAATGTTTAATATTTGAAATTTCATTATATTTACCTATAGAAACCCTACTGTAAAACAATGAGCTTACTTTATAGATCCTTGTAAACTTACTTTATGTATCTTTATAACATTGTATACTCAATAAACTTCTTTTGACAAGGAGATTTTGCTCATATTTAAAGCATACTGAAAATACAGAAATGTAAGTGTGCACCTAAGGATATCATGCCTAGCCTTCTGGTTGGGGGATCATGCTGGTGGAGAAATTGGATCTTCACTAAGACAGTACTTCCGAAAACCAGCATGGAGGTACCGAAACCCAATGATACTTCAGAACTGAAAGAGCAGAAGTGAGACTGAAGAAAATTACTGAAATTCAGACCTTTGGATTGCTAATGCATTATAAAAAAATATTTATTACCATGGATGTCTAAATAAAATACATATATGAAAACTCTTTCCCTGCCAAAGGATCTGTAGCCCTTAGTTTCTTCTGTAGTTTTTCCATTTTTTTTATAGGAGATTTAAATAGGCTGATATCAAGTCAAATTCATGTGCTTACATTAAAATTCTTTAAATATTGAATTGGCTCCTGTTTAAATTGGCCCAAGTATATGCATGAATGTGGGTTTGAAACCTTAGATTGTATGCTTCTTAAGGGCAGGGACTGGTATATATGTATATTTAAAGTGCTGCGTGAATTGACAGCGCTATATAACTATCTGTAATTAATAAATAAATACAGCTTAAATAGTCATTAAACCTAAAATATATTTGCATAGTTCATTAGCATTATGTCCCCTGTGCTGAAGCTTTCTATTGTGCATACCTTCATTCTTTGTAAAAACCTGGTTGATCCTGCCATTTCCATAGCCCTCCTTATTGTCAATGGCAAAGTATTAGCAGCTGATCCTATGGCTGCCACGTTGTCACAGCCAGTGTGCCTGCACTGAGTTTTGCTATTGGGAAGCTGTTTTCTGTCCTCCTCCAGCCCCCCATGTGACTTTTTTTTCAAGCAGCTCCTCCCTTTCTATCCTGCCCCATGTGACTGTAACAGCACCAATCCGATCTGTGCAGCCAGGGGATCACAGTTAAAACATCCTTCAGTGATGATTGCAGGACACGTCAGAGGCTCCCTGCTTGATTCCCCCACCCACCAAGCTCACAAGTGAAGGGACAACATGTGACCACGGAGTAGAATAAGATAAAGAAGTATTTGGAAATAAGATGTGTTAATGTGTGTAATGTGTTACATAGTGGCGGCTCATCCATTAGAGATCCATCCGGCCCCCTAATCTACATGCAGGGTGCCGGCGCATGCATTCCAATGGGGGGGTGTTTTTTTTTTTAAGCATGTGATTAGAGCCAGAGGCTCTAATAGGCTTCAAAAAAGGGTGGGAGCAGGGAGCAGAGCCACCGGCCGCCCCCCCCCCCAAAAAAAAACACCACTCATCACTGGTGTTAAATCTTCTGCTGCCTATATTTCTATGCTGACTTAACGGGCATGTGAACAGTTTGCTGTGGGTTTATTGACACTTTAAAGTAGAACTACAGTCAAAACTTTTCTTTCATTTTGGAGTGAGGGAGGGATATAACTCCTGTATGGTTTATTTTTGCCCTCTTTGTCCCTTTGGGGAGATTTACCTTCACTTCCTGTTCTATAGCCAAAACAGGAAGTGAAGTAAGAGGGAGATCCTGCAAAGTAAGGGATTTCCTTGAGGACCCCCTGGTCACCAGAACTAGTGTCACCATTGGAAGATTTACCCTGTATGACTTATCTGGGGACAATTAAAAAATTGGGACTCTCCTATACTTTCATTTTCAGTGAGAACAGTAAACAGGATGAATAGAGAGGGTGAATTTCTCTAACGGGGGCACAGACAACAATACAAAATGACAGGGGTTCTAATCTATCTCCACTCCATCCAAAAATATAAACAAAACGTTGACTTTAGTTATACTTTAACCACTTAAGCCCCAGATGGATTTACCCCCTTCCTGACCAGAGCACTTTTTGCGATTCAGCACTGCGTCGCTTTAACTGACAATTGCGCGGTCGTGCGACGTGGCTCCGAAAAAAAATTGACGTCCTTTTTTTCCCACAATAAGAGCTTTCTTTTGGTGGTATTTGATCATCTCTGCGATTTTTATTTTTTGCGCCATAAACAAAATAAGAGCGACAATTTTGAAAAAAACGCATTATTTTTTACTTTTTGCTATAATAACTATCCCCAAAAAATATATAAAAAAACATTTTTTTTCCTCAGTTTAGGCCGATCCATATTCTTCTACATATTTTTGGTAAAAAAAAAATCACAATAAGCGTTTATTGATTTGTTTATGCAAAAGTTATAGCGTTTACAAAATAGGGGATAATTTTATGGCATTTTTATTAATAATTTTTTTTTTACTAGTAATGGCGGCGATCAGCGATTTTTTTTGTGAGTGCGACGTTATGGCGGACAAGTCGGGAATTTTTGACACATTTTTGGGACCATTGTCATTTATACAGCAATCAGTGCTATAAAAATGCATTGATTCCTGTATAAATGACACTGGCAGTGAAGAGGTTAACCACTAGGGGGCGGTGAGGGGTTAAGTATGTCCTAGGGGAGTGATTTCTAACTGTCAGGGGGATGGGCTGGTGTGTGACGTCACTAATCTCTGCTCCGATGACAGGGAGCAGAGATCGAGTGACACTTGTCACTAGGCAGAACGGGGAGATGCTGTTTACAACGGCATCTCCCTGTTCGTCTTCTCAGTAAGGCGATCGCGGGTATGCCCGCGGCGAACGAGTCCGCGGGACCCGCGACCCGACTCACGGAGATCGCGGCAGGGTACGTTACTTTGCGCAGCCGTGCCATTCTGCTGACGTAAATGTACAGGAGCCGGTCGGGAACCGGTTAAGCACTTATTTTAATTGATTTTATCTAAAATTTGGCATCCAGTACTTTGGTTTTTCCCATCTAGTGTCAATAGGATGGGAGAAAGCCCTTGGTTGAAGTGCCCGCCCACATTCCAGCACTAGAAAGAAAATTTCTGGTCTGCCGTCTGTCACAAAGTCACCGGTAAGGTAGACATCTCCTACAAAAAAACAAGCATTAGATCCTCCTTCAACAGGATTGGGGTTTTGAAGCTTGAAAATTTACTCTGTGAAGATCCCACACATTTACTTCAATGAGTTCTGTGACACTTAGTCACTATGCCCTGTGAGTAGTCACAGGCTGCAGTTTCAGCCTCTTGCAGTCCTTGTACAGCAGGGCTGGAATGTGAGAGGAAGAAGCAGTACAAACGAGCCAATCAGGTCAAGCTCTGACAAGAAGCATGCTAATAAGAGGAGAAAAAAGAGTGACAATGAGATGTGTTTGTCACTGTGCTACTTCTCCTTTCACTGTCCAGTCACAGGCTTGGGCAGGTCTAATATGGCCTGAGTTCAGAGAAAGTGGGTTGAATGATACTGAACATCAGAATGAGGGCTTCTAGTGGCAGAAAAAAAGGACCGTGGGGAAATCTCTGCATTGAAGGTAAATGTTGCAACAAAAGCTGATTTTGTTATTTTCTTTTTTAAATGGGCTATTCATTTTGTTGTGTCATTTTGGCTGGATTTCAGCTCTAATATTATCAAAATTCAGAAATTGCTGGATTTTAGCTTGCAGGGTTTTTTTAACTATCCCTCCACATCTGTAATGTCCATAAACTGTTTAATAAACCCGCCAATCATTTTCTACCTTAGTGTATTTATTTTTGCTAAAAACGTGTTTACCTCACAGCAAGTCCCATCACATTTTCCGTACATGGCTATTGGCAAAAAAGAAAAAGAAATGCATACATTTAAATTAAACAAACCTTGACATTAATGGCATTTCATTTTGTGCAGCTGACTTTTATAAATTAATTGAGCAAGGAGAAAGTGAGTAGAATTTTAGACCTGAATCCAGTGGAGGCTAACAAAATCACATAAGCGATACATTGAGCCACCTGGGGCTTGACTGAATGCAGGATGGATCAGTGATAGGCTCTCCCAGATGTATGACTCAAGAAGCCCATTAGTGTCAGTCCTGGCATGCTGCTTTGCTCTCACGTGGACAGAAAGGCCAAGGAAAATGTGAGTTTTACTGTATAGCGCAGGCGGGAACATTTCCTATTAATTAAAGCAATTCTACCCCTCGGTTTCTTCATTTGTGATATCCTACTGCAATACTTTCAACTATTGTAAAGCTCAGTATTACAAATGTCTAGGGTTCTGCAAAGAAGGAGCAAAAAATAGAGCACTAAAAGTTAATTAAGTGTACCTGTCACACAAACTAAAAAAAGCTCAACGACTACTCAAGGACCCAAGTCTTCTTCTAGGTCTGATTTATAGTATAGTATAAAAATACCAATAAATGAGCTCCAGGAAGCGCTATTTATGTCTGTTCATGCAAAGTGAGCCTTGCATTATATATATATATATATATATATATATATATATATATATATATATATATATATATATATACTGTATATACAGTATCTCACAAAAGTGAGTACACCGCTCACATTTTTGTAAATATTTGATTATATCTTTTCATGTGACAGCACTGAAGAAATGACACTTTGCTACAATGTAAAGTAGTGAGTGTACAGCTTGTAGAACAGTGTAAATTTGCTGTCGCCTCAAAATAACTCAACACACAGCTATTAATGTCTAAACCGCTGGCAACAAAAGTGAGTACACCCCTAAGTGAAAATGTCCAAATTTGGCCCAAAGTGTCAATATTTTGTGTGGTCAGCATTATTTTCCAGCACTGGGCATGGAGTTCACCAGAGCTTCACAGGTTGCCACTGAAGTCCTTTTCCACTCCTCTGACAACATGACAACATCACGGAGCTGGCGGATGTTAGAGACCTTGCGCTTCTCCACCTTCCATTTGAGGATGCCCCACAGATGCTCAATAGGGTTTAGGTCTGGAGACATGCTTTGCCAGTCCATCACCTTTACCCTCAGCATCTTTAGCAAGGCAGTGATCATCTTGGAGGTGTGTTTGGGGTCGTTATCATGATGGAATACTACCCTGCGGCCCAGTCTCTGAAGGGAGGGGATCATGCTCTGCTTCAGTATGTCACAGTACATGTTGGCATTTATGGTTCCCTCAATTAGGGATGAGCTTCGTGTTCGAGTCGAACCCATGTTCGACTTGAACATCATCTGTTCGCCCGTTCGCCGAATTGCAAGCGATATGGGCCGTTTGCACCAAATTCGTGTGGCGCGTCACGGCCCATAATTCACTGCGGCATCACAGTGCATTGCTGGCTGGTGATTGGCCAAGCATGCATTATGACCCGCATGCTTGGCCAATCACAGTGCCGTCTGTAGAGAGAGCTGTAATTGGCCAAAGCACCAATTATGGCTCAGGGGGTTTAGTACACGCCCTACACTATATAAGGCCGCCTGCACGGCGGCCCTGTGTAGTGTGTGTTCCGGCGTTGAGAGACAGAGACAGAGAGACAGTGTCATTTGATTTAAGTTAGATAGATTAGGCAGGACAGTCAGTCAGTTAGCTGCACTTACAGTGTATTGTGTATATATATGCATCCCAGGTGTTGTATATACATATATACACTGTATTCAGTTTAGCTAGATCCATTCCTGTTATTATCTTCCTACTGACAGGCAGGCTTGTGTTGTTACAGTATTTACAGCTACCTGAAGAAGATTGCTGGTGTTCTTCTGATCCTATTAGTACCACAGTGAGGCAGCTAGACTATTTACAGTTAGTGTAGTGCATCCACCTCACAGTGTTCAGCTAAAGCTACAATTCAGTTTAGTGTGACCTCTGCACAGTGTTCAGCTAAAGCTACAAGTTAGTGTAGTGCATCCTCCTCACAGTGTTCAGCTAAAGCTACAAGTTAGTGTAGTGCGTCCTTCTCACAGTGTTCAGCTAAAGCTACAAGTTAGTATAGTGCGACCTCTGCACAGTGTTCAGCTAAAGCTACAAGTTAATGTAGTGCGACCTCTGCACAGTGTTCAGCTAAAGCTACAAGTTAGTGTAGTGCGTCCTCTGAACAGTGTTCAGCTAAAGCTACAAGTTAGTGTAGGCGTCATCCTCACAGTGTTCAGCTAAAGCTACAAGTTAGTGTAGTGCGTCCTTCTCACAGTGTTCAGCTAAAGCTACAAGTTAGTATAGTGCGACCTCTGCACAGTGTTCAGCTAAAGCTACAAGATAGTGTAGTGCGTACTCCTCACAGTGTTCAGCTAAAGCTACAAGTTAGTGTAGTGCGTCCTCCTCACAGTGTTCAGCTAAAGCTACAAGTTAGTGTAGTGGGACCTCTGCGTCCTCTGAACAGCGTTCAGCTAAAGCTACAAGTTAGTGTAGTGCGTCCTCTGAACAGTGTCGAGCTAAAGCTACAAGTTAGTGTACTGCGACCTCTGCACAGTGTTCAGCTAAAGCTACCTGTAGAAGGTTGGTGATGTTTTCCTGATCCTATCACTACCACAGGCAGCTACATTATTTACACATTAGTGTAGTGCGACCTCTGCACAGTGTTCAGCTAAAGCTACCTGTAGAAGGTTGGTGGTGTTTTCCTGATCCTATCACTATCGCAGGCAGCTACATTATTTTAACGTTAGTGTAGTGCATCCTCTTCACAGTGTTCAGCTAAAGCTATCTGTAGAAGGTTGGTGGTGTTTTCCTGATCCTATCACTACCGCAGGCAGCTACATTATTTTAACGTTAGTGTAGTGCGTCCTTTTCACAGTGTTCAGCTAAAGCTACCTGTAGAAGGTTGGTGGTGTTTTTCTGATCCTATCACTACCGCAGGCAGCTACGTTATTTTAACGTTAGTGTAATGCGTCCTCTGCACAGTGTTCAGCTAAAGCTATCTGTAGAAGGTTGGTGGTGTTTTCCTGATCCTATCACTACTCCAGGCACCTACATTATTTTAATGTTAGTGTAGTGCGACCTCTGCACAGTGTTCAGCTAAAGCTACCTGTAGAAGGTTGGTGTTTTTCTGATCCTATCACTACCTCAGGCAGCTACATTATTTTAACGTTAGTGTTGTGCGTCCACTTCACAATGTTCAGCTAAAGCTACCTGTAGAAGGTTGGTGGTGTTTTCCTGATCCTATCACTATCACAGGCAGCTACATTATTTTAACGTTAGTGTAGTGCGACCTCTGCACAGTGTTCAGCTAAAGCTACCTGTAGAAGGTTGGTGGTGTTTTCCTGATCCTATCACTACCGCAGGCAACTACATTATTTTAACGTTAGTGTAGTGCGTCCTCTTCACAGTGTTCAGCTAAAGCTACCTGTAGAAGGTTGGTGGTGTTTTCCTGATCCTATCACTGCCACAGGCAGCTACATTATTTACACGTTAGTGTACTGCGACCTCTGCACAGTGTTCAGCTAAAGCTACCTGTAGAAGGTTGGTGGTGTTTTCCTGATCCTATCACTGCCACAGGCAGCTACATTATTTACACGTTAGTGTACTGCGACCTCTGCACAGTGTTCAGCTAAAGCTACCTGTAGAAGGTTGGTGGTGTTTTCCTGATCCTATCACTACCGCAGGCAGCTACATTATTTACACGTTAGTGTAGTGCGACCTTTGCACAGTGTTCAGCTAAAGCTACCTGTAGAAGGTTGGTGTGTTTTCCTGATCCTATCACTATCGCAGGCAGCTACATTATTTTAACGTTAGTGTAGTGCATCCTCTTCACAGTGTTCAGCTAAAGCTATCTGTAGAAGGTTGGTGGTGTTTTCCTGATCCTATCACTACCGCAGGCAGCTACATTATTTTAACGTTAGTGTAGTGCGTCCTTTTCACAGTGTTCAGCTAAAGCTATCTGTAGAAGGTTGGTAGTGTTTTCCTGATCCTATCACTACTCCAGGCACCTACATTATTTTAATGTTAGTGTAGTGCGACCTCTGCACAGTGTTCAGCTAAAGCTACCTGTAGAAGGTTGGTGTTTTTCTGATCCTATCACTACCGCAGGCAGCTACATTATTTTAACGTTAGTGTTGTGCGTCCACTTCACAATGTTCAGCTAAAGCTACCTGTAGAAGGTTGGTGGTGTTTTCCTGATCCTATCACTATCACAGGCAGCTACGTTATTTTAACGTTAGTGTAGTGTGACTTCTGCACAGTGTTCAGCTAAAGCTACCTGTAGAAGGTTGGTGGTGTTTTCCTGATCCTATCACTACCGCAGGCAGCTACATTATTTTAACGTTAGTGTAGTGCGTCCTCTGCACAGTGTTCAGCTAAAGCTACCTGTAGAAGGTTGGTGGTGTTTTCCTGATCCTATCACTATCGCAGGCAGCTACATTATTTTAACGTTAGTGTAGTGCATCCTCTTCACAGTGTTCAGCTAAAGCTATCTGTAGAAGGTTGGTGGTGTTTTCCTGATCCTATCACTACCCCAGGCAGCTACATTATTTACACGTTAGTGTAGTGCGACCTCTGCACAGTGTGCAGCTAAAGCTACCTGTAGAAGGTTGGTGGTGTTTTCCTGATCCTATCACTACCGCAGGCAGCTACATTATTTTAACGTTAGTGTAGTGTGTCCTCTTTACAGTGTTCAGCTAAAGCTACCTGTAGAAGGTTGGTGGTGTTTTCCTGATCCTATCACTACCGCAGGCAGCTACATTATTTACATGTTAGTGTAGTGCGACCTCTGTACAGTGTTCAGCTAAAGCTACCTGTAGAAGGTTGGTGGTGTTTTCCTGATCCTATCACTACCGCAGGCAGCTACATTATTTTAACGTTAGTGTAGTGCATCCTCTTCACAGTGTTCAGCTAAAGCTGCCTGTATAAGGTTGGTGGTGTTTTCCTCATCCTATCACTACCGCAGGCAGCTACATTATTTTAACGTTAGTGTAGTGCGTGCTCTGCACAGTGTTCAGCTAAAGCTATCTGTAGAAGGTTGGTGGTGTTTTCCTGATCCTATCACTACCACAGGCAGCTACATTATTTACACGTTAGTGTAGTGCGACCTCTGCACAGTGTTCAGCCAAAGGTACCTGTAGAAGGTTGGTGGTGTTTTCCTCATCCTATCACTACCACAGGCAGCTACATTATTTACACGTTAGTGTAGTGTGACCTCTGCACAGTGTTCAGCTAAAGCTACCTGTAGAAGGTTGGTGGTGTTTTCCTGATCCTATCACTACCGCAGGCAGCTACATTATTTTAATGTTAGTGTAGTGCGTCCTCTTCACAGTGTTCAGCTAAAGCTACCTGTAGAAGGATGGTGGTGTCTTCCTGATCCTATCACTACCGCAGGCAGCTACATTATTTTAACGTTAGTGTAGTGCATCCTCTGCACAGTGTTCAGCTAAAGCTATCTGTAGAAGGTTGGTGGTGTTTTCCTGATCCTATCACTACCGCAGGCAGATACATTATTTTAATGTTAGTGTAGTGCGTCCTCTTCACAGTGTTCAGCTAAAGCTACCTGTAGAAGGTTGGTGGTGTTTTCCTTATCCTATCACTACCACTGGCAGCTACATTATTTTAACGTTATTGTAGTGCGTCCTCTGCACAGTGTTCAGCTAAAGTTAGTGGTGGTGTTTTCCTGATCCTATCACTACCGCAGGCACCTACATTATTTACACATTAGTGTAGTGCGACCTCTGCACAGTGTTCAGCTAAAGATACCTGTAGAAGGTTGGTGGTGTTTTACTGATCCTATCACTACCGCAGGCAGCTACATTATTTTAACGTTAGTGTAGTGCGTCCTCTTCACAGTGTTCAGCTAAAGCTACCTGTAGAAGGTTGGTGGTGTTTTCCTGATCCTATGACTACCACAGGCAGCTATATTATTTTAACGTTAGTGTAGTGCGATCTCTGCACAGTGTTCAGCTAAAGCTACCTGTAGAAGGTTGGTGGTGTTTTCCTGATCCCATCACTACCGCAGGCAGCTACATTATTTTAACATTAGTGTAGTGCATCCTCTTCACAGTGTTCAGCTAAAGCTACCTGTAAAAGGTTGGTGGTGTTTTCCTGATCCTATGACTACCGCAGGCAGCTACATTATTTTAACGTTAGTGTAGTGCGACCTCTGCACAGTGTTCAGCTAAAGCTACCTGTAAAAGGTTGGTGCTGTTTTCCTGATCCTATCACTACCGCAGGCAGCTACATTATTTTAACGTTAGTGTAGTGTGTCCTCTTCACAGTGTTCAGCTAAAGCTACCTGTAGAAGGTTGGTGGTGTCTTCCTGATCCTATCACTACTGCAGGCAGCTACATTATTTTAACGTTAGTGTAGTGCGATGTCTGCACAGTGTTCAGCTAAAGCTACCTGTCGAAGGTTGGTGGTGTTTTCCTGATCCCATCACTACCGCAGGCAGCTACATTATTTTAATGTTAGTGTAGTGCTTCCTCTTCAAAGTGTTCAGCTAAAGCTACCTGTAGAAAGTTGGTGGTGTTTTCCTGATCCTATCACTACCGCAGGCAGCTACATTATTTACACGTTAGTGTAGTGCGACCTCTGCACAGTGTTCAGCTAAAGCTACCTGTAGAAGGTTGGTGGTGTTTTCCTGATCCCATCACTACCGCAGGCAGCTACATTATTTTAACGTTAGTGTAGTGCGTCCTCTTCACAGTGTTCAGCTAAAGCTACCTGTAGAAGGTTGGTGGTGTTTTCCTGATGCTATCACTACCGCAGGCAGCTACATTATTTACACGTTAGTGTAGTGCGACCTCTGCACAGTGTTCAGCTAAAGCTACCTGTAGAAGGTTGGTGGTGTCTTCCTGATCCTATCACTACCGCAGGCAGCTACATTATTTACATGTTAGTGTAGTGCGACCTCTGCACAGTGTTCAGCCAAAGGTACTTGTAGAAGGTTGGTGGTGTTTTCCTGATCCTATCACTACCGCAGGCAGCTACATTATTTTAATGTTAGTGTAGTGCGTCCTCTTCACAGTGTTCAGCTAAAGCTACCTGTAGAAGGTTGGTGGTGTTTTCCTGATCCTATCACTACCACAGGCAGCTACATTATTTTAACGTTAGTGTAGTGCGACCTCTGCACAGTGTTCAGCTAAAGCTACCTGTAGAACGTTGGCGGTGTTTTCCTAATCCTATTACTACCGCAGGCAGATACATTATTTTAACGTTAGTGTAGTGCATCCTATGCACAGTGTTCAGCTAAAGATATCTGTAGAAGGTTGCTGGTGTTTTCCTGATCCCATCACTACCGCTGGCAGCTACATTATTTTAACGTTAGTGTAGTGCATCCTCTTCACAGTGTTTAGCTGAAGAAGGTTAGTGCATCCTATGCACAGTGTTCAGCTAAAGCTACTTGTAGAAGGTTGGTGGTGTTTTCCTGATCCCATCACTACCGCAGGCAGCTACATTATTTTAACGTTAGTGTAGTGCGTCCTCTTCACAGTGTTCAGCTAAAGCTACCTGTAGAAGGTTGGTGGTGTTTTCCTGATCCTATCACTACCGCAGGCAGCTACATTATTTTAACGTTAGTGTAGTGCATCCTCTTCACAGTGTTCAGCTAAAGCTACTTGTAGAAGGTTGGTGGTGTTTTCCTGATCCCATCACTACCGCAGGCAGCTACATTATTTTAACGTTAGTGTAGTGCGACCTCTGCACAGTGTTCAGCTAAAGCTACCTGTAGAAGGTTGGTGGTGTTTTCCTGATCCTATCACTACCGCAGGCAGCTACATTATTTTAACGATGGTGTAGTGCGTCCTCTGCACAGTGGTCAGCTAAAGCTACAAGTTAGTGTAGTGCGACCTCTGCACAGTGTTCATCTAAAGCTACCTGTTGAAGATTGGTGGTGTTCTCATACTACAGGCAGGCAATTGATTTTCCTAGATATATATATATATATATATATATATATATATATATATATATATATATATATCCCAGCTTAGTGCAGATACATCTCACTGCAGGCCATTAGTATGTCTGGAAGGCCAACAAGGAGAGGCAGACAGTCACAAGCCAATAGAAGAGGGCAATGAGACAAGAAGAAATCCTGGAGAGCCGCACTCCGGGATAAGGACATCTTTATTAAAGTAAAATCCAACAATACAGGAAAATGCAGAGAGGTACAGGGTGGTAAACCTCTAACACATTTCACGTCATTTGGATGCTTATTCGTAGCTACGAACATCCAGGATTTCTTCTTGTCTCATTGCAACCCAGCAAAGCCAGCCCCTGGAACCAGTTCTCACTAGGGCGGTGTCATTCCAGAACAAGAGTGTTTGTGAGCTGCATCTCTCTCTTTTCCTGTCTAATAAAAGAGGGCAAGCAGGCTCTGTGTCTAGAGGCAACAGTGCTGGTCGTGGAGACGGTGCATCCTCATCAGCACGTAGCCGTGGGACACGCTTGGCCTTTTTTTCGGCAGCTGGCCGCGTTGAGCCGCAACATGCGGAAGACTTGGTCGAGTGGATGACCAAGCTGTCCTCATCCTCCTCATCCTCTCTCACCCATGCTCAGGGTACTTTGTCTGGCAAAGCAGCTGCCAACGCAGCCTCTTCCCTGGGCTCAATGGCATCAGTGACTCTTTCCGTAGCCCCACCATGTTCTCCTGAGGAGTCCCTCGAACTGTTTGACCACAGTGTTGGGTATATGCTCCAGGAGGATGCCCAGCGTTTAGGCTCTGATGATGATACTGAGCTAGATGAAGGCAGTAACATGAGCACAGACAGAGGGGGTGCCCAAAAAGGACAGCAATCTGGCAGTCATGCTCCCCTTGCTGCAGCATACTGCCAGGTTTGCTCCAGTGATGAGGAGGGAGGGGATGATGAGGTCACTGACTCAACGTGGGTGCCTGATAGGAGAGAGGAGGAGGAGGCACATCACCAAAGAGGCAGGATGCCCTCCAGGGGCCAGCCTAAGGGCAGCACACTGACTGCATCACACCGCAAAGCTCCGCATGTGCAGAGCGCTGCTGTCTCTGCACGCTATTCCAAAAGTTCTTTGGTGTGGGCCTTTTTTGGGACGAGTGCATCAGATCGCACTGCTGCTATTTGCAACATATGTCTCAAGCGTATCTCGCGTGGCCAAAACATCTCCCGCTTGGGCACCACATGCTTGACCAGACATATGTTGACCTGCCATGCAGTTCGTTGGCAAGCGTATCTAAAAGACCCACACTAAAGAACAAAGAGGACCTCTCCTTGCTCCTCATCAGCTGAGATCTCCAACCCCACTATACCTTCAGTCCTCTCTGAGACCTGCACTGAGAGGAATGAAGGTGTAGAATTAGGTGTCACAGCCAAGTACTTGTGGGCAATCTGCTTTCAGTACACCGATGTCAGATTGTACCAGGCAAATTTCCCTGTCCCAGCTGCTGCACTGCCGAAAGAAGTTCACTCCCAGCCATCCACATGCCCAGCGGTTGAATGCTAGCTTGGCAAAATTGCTAGCACTTCAACTGCTACCTTTTCAGTTGGTAGACTCTGCCCCCTTCAGTGAGTTTGTGGAATGTGCGGTTCCTCAGTGGCAGGTACCCAAACGCCACTTTTTCTCACGGAAGGCAATTCCGGCTCTCTACCAGCATATGGAAGGCAATGTCCATGCCTCGCTGGACAGGGCGGTCAGCGGTAAGGTGCATATTACCGCTGACTCATGGTCCAGCAGTCATGGACAGGGACGTTACCTAAGTTTCACGGCGCATTGGGTGACTCTGCTGGCAGCTGGGAAGGATGCAGGACAAGGTGCAGTAGTGTTGGAGGTTGTTCCGCCACCACGCCTCCAAAATGCCACTACTAATGATTCTGACACACCTCTCTCCTCCACCCCCTCCTCTTCTTCTTCCTCCATGGCCTCTTCCTGTGCTTTGTCCTTGGAACCAGCGGTGCTCCGTAGGCATTCAAGGGGCTACTCAAGTATGCAGGCCAAAAGATGCCATGCGGTGCTTGAGCTGGTGTGCTTGGGGGACAGGAGCCACACTGGGGCAGACGTTCTGTCAGCTCTGCAGGGGCAGGTTCAGAGGTGGTTGACGCCACGCCAACTTAATGCAGGAATGGTGGTTTGCGACAATGGCACCAACCTCCTCTCCGTCCTCCGACAGGGACAAATGACCCATGTGCCCTGTTTGGCTCACGTCCTTAACTTGGTGGTGCAGCGGTTCTTGGGCAGGTACCCTGGCTTACAGGATGTCCTGAGGCAGGCCAGGAAAGTCTGTGTGCATTTCCGCCGGTCATATAATGCCAGTGCTCGGCTGGCAGACCTCCAAAAGGAATTTAACCTGCCCAAGAACCGCCTAATCTGTGACATGCCCACCAGGTGGAACTCAACGTTGGCCATGCTGCAGCGGCTGCACACGCACCAGAGGGCCATCAATGAGTACCTGTGCAACTATGGCACCAGGACAGGGTCAGGGGAGCTTGTTTTTTTTTTCCCCACGCCAGTGGGCCATGATCAGGGATGCATGCACTGTCCTGTCACCATTTGAGGAGGCCACGAGGATGGTGAGCAGTGACAGTGCATGCATTAATGACATTTGTCCACCTGTTGGAGCACATGCTGCGTGGAATAATGGACAGGGCACTTGAGGCAGAACAGAGGCAGAAGGAGGAGGACTTCCTTAGCTCTCAAGGCCCCCTTTATCCAGACAGTGTTCCTGTGTGCCCGCCGATCACACAGGAAGAGGACAAGGAGGAAGGGGAGGAGGATTGTGCCAGTATGGAGGTGGAGCCTGGCACTCATCATCAGCAGCAGTCTTTAAGGGATCATTTATGTCCCAAGAAACACATGGACTTGTACGTGGCTGGGAGGAGGTGGCTGCGGATCATGTTGTCCTTAGTGACCCAGGGGACTCCGGACCGAATGCCTTAGCAAACCTACGCTGCATGGCCTCCCTGATCCTGCAAAGCCTGCGTAAGGATCCTCGTATTCGTGGTATCAAGGAGAAGGACCAATACTGGCTGGCAACCCTCCTTGATCCACGTTACAAGGGTAAGGTTGCAGACCTTACCTTGCCGTCGCAGAGGGAGCAGAGGATGAAACATCTTCGGGAGGCCTTGCAGAAAGGTCTGTGCAACGCGTTCCCAGAGACTGGGAGGTTACAAACTCCTGTTTCTGGACAACGTGTTGCTGAGGCTTCGGTCAGTCAAAGAAGGAGTGGTGGAGAAGGTGGCCGTCTGACCGATGCGTTCAGACAATTTTTTAGTCCGCAGCCCCAAGGTATGATCGGTTCCAGCAACCATCGCTAGTGTCTGTTTTACATGGTGCAGGAATACCTAGGGGCAAGATCTGACTTGGACACCTTTCCCACCGAAAATCCTCGGGGTTACTGGTTCTTGAAGATTGATCACTGGCCAGAGCTTGCACAGTACGCAATTGAGCTACTGGCATGTCCTGCATCCAGCGATTTTTCGGAACGCACATTCAGTACTGCTGGAGGCTTTGTAACCTATCACAGGGTGCGTCTGTCCACCGACTCGGTCGATCGACTGACCTTCATAAAAATGAATCAGTCTTGGATCACCACCAGCTACCAATGCCTATGCTGATGCTGAGTGACTATCCTGTTATACTGAGTAATTATCCTCTTCCTCCCCAGTGATCATGATGATAGCTTGTAAGAACATTTTTGGTTCTGGGCACCGCCAGTTCCGCCACCAGTGCCTAAGGCCCAATTTTTCAGCCCCTGTTTAACAGGGGCGTGTAATTACAATTTTTCATGCAATTCTTTGCAGCAGGGCTAGTTCCTGCGCTCCAACTAGAGTATCTGTGAGGGGTTGCAGTGTTGTGTCACCAGTGCCTAAGGCCCAATCTTTCAGCCCCTGTTTAACAGGGGCATGTAATTACAATTTTTGATGCAATTTTTTGCAGCAGGGCTAGTTCCTGCGCTCCAACTAGAGTATCTGTGAGCGTTTCCAGTGTTGTGGCAGCAGCATCAGTGCCTAAGGCCCAATTTTTCAGCCCCTGTTCAACAGGGACATGTAATTAGAATTCTTGATCTAATATTTCACAGCAGGGCCCGTTTCTGCGCCCACCAAGAGTATCTGTGCGGACTTACAGTGTTGTGGCACATGCACCACCACCAAAGGCCCAATTTTTCTGTCCCTGTTCAACAGGGGCATGTATTTACAATTCTTGATCTAATATTTCACAGCAGGGCCCTGTGACGGCTTACAGTGTTCTGGCCACAATACCTAAGGCCCAAATTTCTGCTGAGTATATAGGGCAGACCCCTACAACTTACAAACGACTCCTACTTGCAAACGGAAGGAGAGAACAGGAAGTGAGATGAAATCTACCCCTAGAAAGGGAAATTCTCTCCTGTAAGAGTTAATATGGGAAAAACATTTCTCCTTTCCACTGATGCTTTATTACCAATCCTTGTTTCACAAAGAAACCCTTTTTGGGACAAAAAGTGAGGTGAAATCTTCTGAAGAGGAGCACAGACAGCAAAGCAAATGTCACGGGGGTGTTAACCCTTCCCTAGGTTTTCCAAAAAGCTTAAAATAGATTTTTTGGCTGGAGCTAAACACATTAAAAATGTACCAGTTCAAAATTACAAACAGATTCTACTTAACAACAAACCTACAGTCCCTGTTTTGTTTGCACCGCCTGTATACTGCTGTTCAGAGTATATAGGGCCTGGGGGCCCCACACCTTTCCTTTTTTAATTTGGGTGCGGGGTTCCCCTTAATATCCGTACAAGACCCAAAGGGCCTGGTAATGGACTTGGGGGTACCCATGCCGTTTGTCTCACTGATTTTCATCCATATTGCCAGGACCCGACATTACAATTAAGCCGCAAGCAGTTTTAAATGACTTTTTTTTCTTTAAAAATTACATTTTGTGCAGGGACTGTTTTAAGCACGGGAAACACGCGCCACTTTACAGGCATACTATAGACACCCGTAGAATATTTAAAGGAATATTTCACTTTTTTTTTTTTTTTTTTACTTTAAGCATCATTAAAATCACTGCTCCCGAAAAAACGGCCGTTTTTAAAACTTTTTTTTGCATTGATACATGTCCCCTGGGGCAGGACCCGGGTCCCCAAACCCTTTTTAGGACAATACCATGCAAATTAGCCTTTAAAATGAGAACTTCTGATTTCGAACGTTCGAGTCCCATAGACGTCAATGGGGTTCTAACGTTCGTGCAAATTTTCAGTCCGTTCGCCGGTTCTGGTGCGAACCGAACCGGGGGTGTTTGGCTCATCCCTACCCTCAATGAACTGTAGCTCCCCAGTGCTGGCAGCACTCAGACCATGACACTCCCACCACCATGCTTGACTGTAGGCAAGACACACTTGTCTTTGTACTCCTCACCTGGTTGCCACCACACACGCTTGACACCATCTGAACCAATTGGTCTCATCAGACCACAGGACATGGTTCCAGTAATCCATGTCCTTAGTCTGCTTGTCTTCAGCAAACTGTTTGCGGGCTTTCTTGTACATCATCTTTAGTAGACATGTGCAGGATGAAAAAATTTGTTTAGTTTCGTTTCGATTCGTTATTTAACTAAATTCGTTTAGTTAATTGCATTTGTTACATTCGTTTTCAGGATTCGTTTAGTTTCGTATTCGAATTCGAAAAAATTTGCCCGTCATCGAAAAAATTCGACCGCATTCGAAAAAACTATCAAATTCGAAGAAAAATTCTACCGCATTCGAAGAAATTTGACCGAATTAGAAAAAGTAAACTATATATAACCATTTTGTGAAATTCATATAGAATGAAGGTGAATTCAAATAGAATAGAAAATAATAGAACAATTGAACAATAGAACAGAATAGAAAAAAATATAATATATTCTATTCTGATCTTTTCTATTCGAATTCGAATTCATTCTGTACCAAATTCCATTTTCGGAAGATGGTTTTATATATATATATATAATATTTTTTTCTATTCTGTTCTATTCTGTTCTATTGTTTTTTCTATACTAGTCTTTTCTATTAGAACTCGATTTCATTCTATTTCTATATAACCATTTTCTGAAACTCGAAACAATTATATTATATATATATATATATTTTATATATATATATATATATATATATATATATATATATATATATATATATATATATATATATATATATATATAACCATATTCTGAAGTTCGTATTAAATGAATTTGAATAGAAAAGATTAGAATAGAGTAGAAAAGAATAGACTAGAAAAACAATACCAAATTCGAGTTTCGGAAAATGGTTTTATATATATATTATTTTTTTCTGTTCTATTGTTTTTCTATTCTAATCTCTTCTATTTGAATTCAAATTCATTCTATACGAAATTAGAATTTTGGAAGATATAGATAGATACCATATTTATCGGCGTATAACACGCACCGGCGTATAACACGCACCCCAATTTAGGAGGGAATTTTAAGGAAAAAAAAACTTTTAGGAGGGAAGTTGAAGGGAAAAAAACTTACATTTAAATGCCCATCATTGCAGCCTTCTCAGTGCAGCCTTGCCACAGTGCAGCCTTGCCAGTGCAGCCATGACAGTGCAGCCATGTCAGTGCAGCCTTCCCCAGTGTCCATTGCAGCCTTGCCCCAGTGCAGCCTTGCCCCAGTCCAGCCTTGCCCCAGTCCGGCCTTGCCCCAGTCCAGCCTTGCCGCTCGCTGAGCTTCAAAATCGCCGACCGCGATTTGAAAATGGCGCCGCCGGCGCCCAAATACACAGAGCCGGTCCTCGGCTCTTCTCTGCGGCTCTCGTTCACTTTCGCCTCCACTCGGGATGGGCGTGACGGTGAGCGGAGCTATCCGAACCTAGCCGAGTACACTCGGCTAGGTTCGGGCGGCGCTCGAGTGAAGCCGAAAGTGGCCGAGAAGAGCCGAGGACCGGCACTGTGTATTTCGGCGCCGGCGGCACCATTTTCAAATCGCGGTCGGCGATTTTTTAGATCTGACAGCGGGGGATCGCAGGGGAGCGGCGTATAACATGCACCCGCGATTTTCCCCTGATTTTAAGGGGAAAAAAGTGCGTGTTATACGCCGATAAATACGGTATATGAAGATATATAAATAGTATATTTTTTCTATGCTGGTCTATTGTTTTTCTATGCTATTATTTTATTTTATTTTCTATTTTATTCTAATCTTTTCTATTTAAATGTGAATTAATACGATATACGAAATTCGAATTTTGGAAAATGGTTATATAGAAATAGAATGAAATAGAATTCTAATAGAAAAGACTAGAAAAGAAAAAACAATAGAACAGAATAGAAAAAAAATATTATATATATATATAAAACCATCTTCCAACATTGGAATTTGGTACAGAATGCATTCAAATTCGAATAGAAAAGATTTTTTTTTTTTTTTTTTTTTTTTTCTATTCTGTTCTATTGTTTTTTCTATTCTAGTCTTTCCTATTAGAATTCAATTTCATTCTATTTCTATATAACCATTTTCCAAAATTCGAATTTCGTATAGAATTAATTCACATTTAAAACACATATAAAACATCTTCCAAAATTCAAATTTCGTATAGAATGAATTTGAATTCAAATAGAAAAGATTAGAATAGAATAGAAAAACAAGAGAACAGAAAAAATATAATATATATACACATTAGAACATTGTAGAAAAGAATAGACTAGAAAAACAATAGAACAGAATAGAATAAAATATATATATTATATTCTATTCTGTTCTGTTCTATTGTTTTTCCAGTCTATTCTTTTCTATGATTTTCTATTCTAATCTTTTCTATTCAAATTCAAATCCATTCTATACGAAATTCGAATTTCAGAGGCCATCTTCCGAAATTCGAATTTCGCATAGAATGAATTCAAATTCGTATAGAAAAGTTTAGAATAGAATAGAAAAGAATAGCATAGAAAAACAATGGAACAGAATAGAAAAAAATATAATATATACGGTATATATTATATTTTATTCTGTTCTATTGTTTTGTCTATTATTTTCTACTATTTTCTATTCTAATCTTTTCTATTCAAATTCAAATCCATTCTATACAAAATTTGAACTTCAGAAGCCATGTTCCGAAATTCGAATTTGAATAGAAAAGACTTATATATATATATATATATATATATATTCTATTGCTTTATTGTTTTATATTCTATCCTATTGTATTTTTTAGAAAATTGTTTTCTATTTTTTTCTAATTTGATTCGAATTTATTTTTGAATTCGTAAAGAATTTGTTTTCGAATTTGATAGTTTTTTCGGATTCGTTTAAATTCGTTACTTTAGTAATTCGGAAATTCGGATGCATACGAATTTCCGAATAATGAAAAATTTGTCCGAATTTCGATCCGGTTCGAAACGAAATGCACATGTCTAATCTTTAGAAGAGGCTTCCTTCTGGGACGATAACCATGAAGACCAATTTGATGCATTGTGCGACATATGGTCTGAGCACTGATAGGCTGACACCCCACCCCTTCAACCTCTGCAGCAATGCTGGCAGCACTCATACGTGTATTTCCCAAAGACAACAACCTCTGGATATGATGCGGAGCATGTGCACTCAACTTCTTTGGCCGACCATGGCGGGGCCTGTTCTGAGTGGAACCTGTCCTGTTAAATCACTGTATGGTCTTGGCCACCGTGCTGTAGCTCAGTTTCAGGGTTATAGCCTAGGCCATCTTTATGTAGATCAACAATTTTTTTTTTCAGATCCTCAGAGAGTTCTTTGCCATGAGGTGCCATGTTGAACTTCCAGTGAACAGTATGAGAGAGTGAGAGCGATAACATCAAAATGAACACACCTGTTTGCCATTCACACCTGAGACCTTGTAACACTAACGAGTCACATGACACTGGGGAGGGAAAATGGCTAATTGGGCCCAATTTGGACATTTTGACTTAGGGGTGTACTCAGTTTTGTTGCCAGCGGTTTAGACATTAATGACTGTGTGTTGAGTTATTTTAAGGGGACAGCAAATTTACACTGTTATACAAGCTGTACACTCACTACTTTACATTGTAGCAAAGTGTCATTTCTTCAGTGTTGTCACATGAAAAGATAGAATAAAATATTTACAAAAATGTGAGGGGTGTACTCACTTTTGTGAGGTACTGTATATAAATACACAGTCAAAGCCTCTATTGCCCTCTCATACCCGCCAAACTATTTAGTGTGGAAAAAAAACATCAATTTAACTGTTTCCCAAAAGACATTCAAGTTAGAAATGTTCAAAAAGTTTTATTAAGTGTTTAAAGAAAAATTCCAGGTATGGTTATTTTATACATAGTTATGTTGGTCCACCCTGGACCAATGTAACTATGTACAAACCATACCTGTGAGATCCCTCTGGAAGCTGGAAATCAGTAGAGTAGACACCACTACTCCAGTGATTTCCTCTAGCTTCCGGATCCCATGCCGAGCTGCTACCCTGCTGTATTCTGAACACAGGAGGTCAGCCCAGGTGCCATTCAGAGAATGCTTGGTGGAGAGTGTGACATCACCATTCCTCTCCACCTCATCCAGTCAGAGGATGTTCACTATGAAAATGCAAAGCATTCTCTGAACAGTGCCCATACAGAGTGGCCATCTTCCTGTGTTCAGAATGCAGCAGGGCAGCCACTCAGCACAACACCTGGAAGCTAGTGGAGATCACTGGAGTAGCGGTGTGGTGTACCAGGGGCAATGGCCATGTATAGTATATACATACTGTAGTTATATTGGTCCAAGCTGAACCAGTGTAACTATGAAAAAATATTATACCTGGAATTTTTCTTTATTCAACCATACTAATGTATTTTTCTGCTGTGTTTTCATTTACATTGTGCCTACTAGTCCCTGTGTAGTGTAAGCTACGTTCGAGGCAAAAAGCTGATGCCATTGCTGGTCATGTGCGCAGCATCATGGCAACTGCATATCTAAATAGAGATCTACAATGGGAAGTTGCAATATGAAAATGTTTTGGAGGTGAGCAAATAAATCTTTCATTTTTGAACATCCAAGGCCATTCAGCAGAAATAGAAATAGTTTTTTTGCATTATTACTGGAAAAGAAAGGTTTATTTCCACCTTAAATTTCTGTTTAGTCAGTCTTGTTGTCAAACTGCACTGGCACACTATATAGCATGTCACATCTATTCAGCTTCTTACATCACTTTCTTACCTCAAGCCAGTAAGCCAGTGGGCTTACTGTGCTGCCACTTCCACTTTAAGGACCTGTAGTAATGAGCGTTAAGCTCATTTGATTTACATCAGTTTGAGACACTTTTGAGATTCAAAATTCGTAGACGTGCATTTGACCTGCATTTCACTTGCTTCAAATGGTTTTGCATTCATAGACATTTAGGACTAATGCCGCGTACACACGAGCGGATTTCTTGTCGGAAAAAGATATGACGGCTTTTCCGATGGGATTCCGCTCCAGTTTGCCTTGCATACACACGGTCACTCAAAAGTTCGCTGCAATTACGACTGTCAAGAACGTGGTCACGTACAACACTACGACGATGAAGTTCAATGCTTCCGAGCATGCGTCAAATTGTTTCCAGGTATGCGTAGGGATTTTGCGCGTCGGAATTGCCACAGACGTGCCACAGATGATCACATTTTCGGATAGGCACTTTTTCCGACCAAAAAATTAAGAACATGCTCTCAATTTTATGCTGGCTGGAATTCGGCCAGCAAAAGTCCGATGGAGCATACACACGGTCGCATTTTCCAATGAAAAAATCTCATCCGTCTTTTGCGGGCCGAAATTCCGATCGTGTGTACGCGGCATTAGACTTCTAGACTTGTAGGGGGATCGGAAAACTGGCTTGAAGAGGACAAAAGCCTTTTGACAAAGGCTCCTAGACTGCTTTCTTTTGTTCATTAGAATTGTTTTAAGAGTAGGAACACTGTAAAAAAACTTCCTTTGCTTAGAGGAGACAATATTTCCTTTTTAGTGAACAGTTAAACACCCGGAGGAAAGGAGAGGCTGAGGTAATAGTGACAGCTGCTCTTGTGGCTCTTAATCTCATATAGTTACATAGTTACATAGTTGGTAAGGTTGATAAAAGATACAAGTCCATCAAGTCCAACCTGTGTGTGTGTGTGTGTGCAATTTTATATCAATATTACATTGTATATCCCTGTATGTTTTGGTCGTTTATGTGCCTAATGTTTTTTTGAAATTATCTATTTTCCCTGCTGAAACCACTGCTTGTGGAAGAGAATTCCACATTCTTACCGCTCTTACCGTAAAGAACCCTTATACCCTTCCGGTTAAATCGCTTTTCCTCTAATTTTAGTGAATGGCAACAAGTCTTTTTAACGTTTTATCCCTATTGTGGGGTCACCAGTATGGTATTTGCACATTGAAATCATGTCCCCTCTCAAGCGTCTCTTCTCCAGAGAGAATAAGTTCAGTGCTTGTAATCTTTCCTCATAACTAATGGGGCATACACACGGTCGGACTTTTCAACCGGACTGGTCTGACGCACGCGGACGGACCAAATCCAGCAAACAATCCTATTGTGTGTGGGCTTCACCGGACCTTCAGCGGACCTTTCCAGTCGCAAATCTGACGGACTTTAGATTTGGAGCATGCTTCAAATCTTTATGTCGTAACTCCACCAGACCCAGAAATCCGCTCATCTGTATGCTAGTCCGACGGACAAACAACTTCCTTATTTTAGTCCGGTGTACGTCATGACGTACGAATCTGTCGGACTTTGGTGTAATCATGTGTAGGCAAGTCCGGTCGTTAGAAAGTCTGTCGAAAGTCCGCCAAAAGTCCGTCAAAAGTCTGTCGAAAGTCTGTCAGACAGGCTGTCGGACTTTTGTAGCTGAAAAGTCCGACCGTGTGTACACGGCATAAGATCCTCCAGTCCCTTTATTAGCTTTGTTGCCCTTCTCTGCACTCGCTCCATTTCCAGTACATCCTTCCTGAGGACTGATGCCCAGAACTAGACAGCATACTCCAGTCTTGTAGAGTGAGAGAATTATCATTTTATCTCTGGAGTTAATCCCCTTTTTAATGCATGCCAATATTCTGTTTGCTTTGCTTGCAGCAGCTTGGCATTGCATGCCGTTGCTGAGCCTATCATCTACTAGGACCCCTAGGTCCTTTTCCATCCTAGATTCCCCCAGAGGTTCTCCCACTGGTAAGTAGATTGCATTCATGTTTTTGCCACCTAAATGCATTATTTTACATTTTTCTACATTAAACCTCATTTGCCATGTAGTTGCCCATCCCATTAATTTGTTCAGATCTTCTTGCAAAGTTTCCACATCCTTACAGAGAAGCTATAGTCCTGCTTAGCTTAGTATTGTCTGCAAATACTGAGATTGAGCTGTTTATCCCATCCTCCATATCATTTATGAATAAATTAAATAGGATTGGTCCCAGGACAGAACCCTGGGGGACCCCACTTTCCACATTCGACCATTCCGAGGACTCCCCATTTATCACTACCATCTGAACTCGCCCTTGTAGCCAGTTTTCATTCCAGGTACTTACCCTTTGGTCCATGCCGACAGACCTTAGCTTGTATAGTAAAGGTTTGTGGGGAACTGTATCAAATGCCTTTGCAAAATCCAGATACACCACATCTACGGGCTTTCCTTTATCTAGATGGCAGCTCACCTCCTCATAGAAGGTTAATAGATTTGTTTGGCAAGAACGATTTTTTATGAATCCATGCTGATTACTGCTAATGATACCATTTTCATTACTTTTGTATATAGTCCCTTATCATCCCTTCCAAGAGCTTGCATACTTTTGATGTTAGGATAACTGCTCTGTAGTTCTCAGGGATATATCTTGGTCCTTTTTTAAAGATCGGTGCTACATTGGCTTTTCTCCAATCAGCTGGTACCATACCAGTCAGTAGACTGTTCGTAAAAATTAGGAACAACGGTCTGGCAATTACTTAACTGAGCTCCTTAAGGACCCTCGGATGCAAGCCATCTGGTCCTAGTGACTTATTTATGTTAAGTTTGTCAAGTCTGTTTCTGATTTTATCCTATGTTAACCATGGGGGTTCTTCCTGTTACATGTCATGAGGATAAACATTGCAGTTTTGGTTACTGAAGCCCCCGTTTCCCCTGTGAAGGCTGAGGAGAAGAATACATTCAAAACCTTTGTCATCTCACCATCCTTTGTAACCAGAATCCCTCCATCATTCTTTATGGGGCCAATATGTTCTGTCCTCCCTCTTTTAATATATATGTACTTAAAGAATTTCTTGAGATTTTTCTTACTCTCCTCCGCTATGTGCCTTTTGTGTTCTATCTTAAATGCCCTAATTAAACCCTTACATTTCTTATTGCATTCTTTTTACAGTTGGAATGCTCATGATAATCCCTAAGCCTTGCATTTTTTAAAGGCCTTCTCCTTTGCTTTTATATGAATTTTTACATTGTCATTAAGCCACCCAGGGCTTTTATTAGCTCTTTTAAATGTATTACCCATTGGGATGCACTGGCTAATACCCTTATTTAATATGCTCTTAAAGCATACCCATTTTTCCTCCGTGTTCTTTGTTCCCAAGATTTTATCCCATTTAGTATCTTCTAACAAGGGGCGTAGTTTCTGGAAGTTGGCTCTTTATAGCCCTGGAGGTGAAACATGGGACATCTAGGTAGCAGGATGAGATCCAAGTGGTAGCTGAGATAGGTAGATGTGTGCTTAGTAGTGCAGATTTGAATGCAGACCTTTTAGAAGAAATTGAGGTTCTAGAACAAGTTTTTCCATTTTTTGCACACGTGTAAAAATCTTTATCGCAATAGAATCAATTAAACCCCCAGAATATCATATATTTTCTGAAAGCAGAGGCCCTGTAGAATAAAAATATGATCGTTGCAAATTTCTATGTCACATGATATTTGTGCAAATTTTCAGGAAAAAAATACAATAAAATACATTTGAGTCCAAGCACACACAATATACTACCCTTTTATGGGTAAAATATAAAATATAAGGTTGCTCTGATTAAATAGTTACCAAACATGGCAAGTCCTAAAATTGGGTGCACCCACGATATCGCAAAAAAACAATTGTACTCAAAATACTCCATAGGTGATATTTTATAAACTTTTACAGCTCATCAGTTTATAGTTAAACAGAAGCTCTTATGCTAGAACTCTTGTTCTCGCTCTGACGTTCACAGCGAAGTGTGACATGTGTGGTGCGTGCATTTATGTTTGTGCATGTGTGCGGGGCAACGTGAGTTACGAAAATCTTTTTTTATTTTTAAATACATTTTAATGTAACTTTTTCTTTAAATTATTTATTTATTTTTTAATAAACCCCTATGTGATACCATTAGGCAGGTGACAGGTACTCTTTTTGGAGACATTAGGGGTCTAATAGACCCCAATGTCTCCCCAGCCCTTCACAGCATTTAACCAAACACAGATCTGCCTGGTTAGATATGTCTTCTGGCTGTACCAGCCAGGAAATGGTGGAACAGAAACCAGAAGTGATGAAACCATCATCACTTCTGGTTTCATTGTTTACAAGTGAAAGCAAGGCATGGATATGCTTCGCTTTCCCAAATCTCTCCCTCCAGGAGCCAGCAGTTGTAGTCCCAGGCTCCCGAGAAGTGCGGGAGAGCTCAAGAACAATGGGGGGCCCACGGCAGTGGGGGGGGATGCTGGTCCTAGGGAGCCATTGCATCAATTTCACTTTCAAGCCCACAGCCTGCTGAACAAATGCTACAGCCATTAGTTTCTGATTAACAGCGGTATAGAAGTAGGGGAACACCAAGATGGGACTGGGAACTGTTGGCCTGGGGGGAAAACACAACCAGCTAGCCCTTTTTTTGTAGGGCAGAGTTCCGGGAATGTACCATGAAAGTCTACCATGTTCCAAGTGTGCCACAGTGTTGCAGTGATTAGTGAGCATAGCGAAATATACAGTAAGTGTTCCTAAATAACAGGGTTTAATGTGACACACCTTTTCACATCATACAGCTTTATTTACAGCTCTCAGAATTTGGTCACATGACATTTCAGTCTGAACAAGGAGTAAAATGCAACATAATGCCCAGCAAGTATCACTTACTACGCCTATCACTTTGATATGTGAATGAAGAAATATTAATTACACATTGTGTAATTTGAAAGTCTTACTATATAGTGCCCATGCAGAAAGGTACAATGGGACTTTGACATCTCCCAGTCACCCACAAACAACAATGGCCGCCATTTTGTGCTCTGAGACATTTACCTTAGTTCATCTGACTTTTTTTTTTTTTTTTGGAACCCCAGTACCCTACAAGGACTGCTATCACTAGTCTGTATTACATTGATAGGATGAACTCTCTGAGATACCATAAAATGGCCGCTGTGTTCTGGAGAAAGAAACACATTAACGCAATCTAAATTTATTGTGTGAAAAACAAGAAACCACAAAAAAAATGTGGTCAAATGATGGATAGTAATTAAAAACTAAATGGCTTGGAATCAAAACAGTTAACTTTTTGGTGAGTGTGTGCATCAGGATAAAAGACTACTTAATCAATTTGAAAACAAAAACTGACGCACGTCTGTGTTAATGATGAGTGTACCTGTTTAAATGTAAAGAGGATTGTTCCAAGATGTTACAGCAAATGGATCTTGGTAGAATAGCATTCCATATTCCACCTTTTCCATAAACGTGATACATTTCCAGTAAGGATGATAGAGAGGGGAGAGAGAATAGCTTGGCATAACCTTTGTCACAGTTACAAGAATTTAAACAGTACCTGGCAGATAAATGGACAGAAGGAGGAAAGGAGATGACAGTGGATAGATGGGTAGATGGATGGATAGAAGTATGGATGGATGGATAGATAGATTGAAGGAAGGACAGGAGGCAGGATGGATGGATGTCTGTATACAGTGCTCAACACTGTAATGCGATGACATGCATTACCATCCAGTGCACTGTGACAAAATTACAGTATGTCTGCAGTTTTCTGCTCTGCATTGAACAGCATCATATATCACACCAGCATTGTGGTGTGACCATAGAACACCATTGGATAGATGGAAGGAATGAATGAATGACGAATGGATGGATGGATTTATGGGTGGATGGAAAGTTGAATGGGTGGATGGATGGAAGGAATAAAGGATGGACACTTCGATCATGCCTCCATCCAGTGCATTACCCTGCAGTGCGGTGACATGCAGTGCTATCCAATGCACTACAGAGATTTGTAGTACATCTGCACGGAACTGCACTGTATATCACACCAGCATTGTAGTGTGACCATAGAAAACTATCGTTTTCTATGTGCCTTTGCATTGACTGGCAATTATCCAGTGCGATAAAATAGCAGTCATCACACTTATGCCGTGTACACACGATCGGAATTTCTGACAACAAATGTTCGATGTTAGCTTGTTGTCGGAAATTCCGACCATGTGTAGGGTCCATCTGACATTTTCTGTCGAAATTTCTGACAACAAAAATTTGAGAGCTGGATCTCAAATTTTCCGACAACAACAACATTAAGATGCACAAAATTCCACGCATGCTCCGAATCAATTATGAGACGGAAGTGCTTGGTCTGTTAAAACTAGCGTTCGTAATGGAGATAGCACATTCGTCACGCTGCAAAGTTTTTAATCTTTTTAATGCAGCTCATTCTCTTCTTCTTTATGTAGCGCTGGTAGATTTTCAATCTACCGCTTATAGGTAAATTTAGTGGGTTATCTGTTCATATATAGTCAGATTTGCCTCTGTTCCAGCTTGGCTGAGTTGCATGTAGTTTCACACTGTGCCTGCGGGTGTCGGTGTCACCATGCGTCGGTGTTGGAAAGGCAACACGCTGAAGTGTATGAGTGCTCCTCTGTCCCGGAGGTAACTCGGTGGAGGTGGTCCTCAGAGTTACATTCTGGGAGAGGGTATTTATGGGACAGACGCCATGTTTTGGGGTTCGTTTCGTTCCACCTGCTGGCCCTCCTGGCCGACAGGTATGTGCTAGGAGTACTACCTCGTGGTCCTCCGTCCGGGAGGCCCACGTAGCTGCAGCGTGTGGGTGGGCCCAGAACCCTGTCTGGGGCCTACCACAGCGGCAGAGGAATGGTCCTGGGCTGTCTGTCCTAGAGGGAAGAAGCTGGACAACTGAGAAGATCCCAGGGGAGGACCCCTCATGGAAGGATCATGCAGAGTGCTGGTCTGGAGAGGGGCCTGGTGACTCAGTTGGAGGACGTATCCTAAAGTAACCCTACCGCATAATACTGCCAGGTCGGCTTAAAGGTTCTAGTGCTGTATTTGCTGTTCATATTATACCATTACATCCTCTGGCAGAGGATCGTACGGGTATTGTTCCAATCAAGTCTGTGGCAGAGACTTTTGTTCGTGCTACGTACTGGCTGCTAGGTTAGTGAGAGGAACATATCCAGGCGGGCAAAGATTCAATTCTAAAGAGATAGGATATTCATCAACAAGATCTAAATTCCCAATGTTACACCAAGAAAAGGTATTTGAACTTCCCTGCAACTCTCCTTCTACCCTTTTCCTGCTACTTCCTTCAATTCATTTTTATTAAAGCATTGGAAAAGATACTCAAGTGTCCGGTGCCTACATCGTATGGTGATAAACTCAACGGGACCCTAGACCCAGTTCCGGTAAAATAGAGGTAGCGAAGGTGACGGTAACAGCCCGCAATAAACCAGCAGCTCCACCGAGAGTTAGTGCTACATTTATAATGCTAGAATAATGAAGTTGTTTTGCTGCTGATATTCACATAGAGTTCTCACAAACTGATTTCTTTATTATTTCTCGTGATCTCATGAATAATCTTTTTTATTTTGTTGCCAGATCTCCAGAAGAATGTTTATATTTTTTTTTTTATAGTGATCTATTTTTTTTTTTTTTGGTCAAGTTATTCTGATTTTTTTTTTCTAGTGATCTCCATAATATTTTTTCTCATTTTGTGTGTCAAGTTACCAAAACACCATTATTTTCTTGTATTTTTTAACCTCAAGGAGATTGGTTGGTGTTGGTGTCCCTTGTTAATTTGACATTGTATTTTTAAAATGTACCTGCCTACTCACAAACAAACTGTCCTTTTTGAACTAAAACACATAGCCAAGTATTTGTGATTAAAAAATAGACATTTATTAGGAATCATAACAAAATAAAGAGGAAGGCAACGCTGGATAAACTGGTGAAGTTGGCAAAGCCTTTGTACCCCAGGGCACACATCAACTATTTGACAGGCAAAATTAGTAGCCTGAGGAGTAGTTTTAATAGGGAGCACAATCCGATCCAGGACTGCGAGAGATCAGGAACAGCAGCAGATTACATATATGTCCTGAGGCTGTGGTCTTACAACAGCCTGCGTCTTTTGTCAGACCAGACTGAACCCAGGCCATCACTCTCTTGTCTTCCTTCCAAGTTTGCCTCCACGCTTGCTGGAGGAGGTGGAGGAGGTGGAGGAGGCGGAGGATGGTCCAACTCACACAGGTGGGTTTTGCTTGTGAATTCGCCCCTCAACCCCTTATTTAAGGCCAGATAGATCACTTCCTCACAAATGAGGCATTGGCCCACCTTCATTTCCTGCATTTTGCTGGCTACCATGCAGGCATAGGCCTCTTGAATATTGGGGGTGGTTTTGAGGGCCGCAGTAGCCTCCTAGATCAAAGAAAGTGCTGACTACTCCACGTTCCTCCCCTTCCTGCTACTTTTGGTTGGAAGGTGGAGGGGAGGAACCTGTGATTTGGTCAGGCTACTGGGTCTGCCCACCTCCTGGCTGCCACTTACCCCCACCTCCTCCTGGCTGAAACTTTCCACGGCCTCCTCCTGGCTGAGACTTTCCATAGCCTCCTCCTGACTGAGACTTTACACGGCCTCCTCCTGGCTGAGACTTTCCTGTGTATGAAAAAGGGACATAGTTTTAGTTTTTTGGTCATCAATCACACACAATTTAGAGCTCATGACTGTTGCAAATTGAATGTTAACAAATAGAAAAGACTATCATTCTGACCCCAGCATTTTTCATTCTTGTCCCACTCATTTTTGGCTACTACTGTCTATTGATATGTAAAACACTTTGTTAATTCCGAAATTAGTGATCAATACTAACATCTAGTTAACATCATTCAATTTTTGGACAAGAAATATGTTGAACAGTGCTATACCTGGCTCAAGCTGGGCTCCTCCACTTCTCCCAGGTTGGACTTCGGAAGCCTCATCTGATGTGGAAGGAAGAGTGGAAGGAAGGGTTGAGAGTGATGGCCTGATTTCAGTCTGATCTGACAAAAACCGCAGTCTGTCGTAGTACCAGAGCCTGGGGACATATACGTCATCTGCTGCTGCTCCTGATCTCATGGATTCCTGGACCTTTTTGCGCTCCTCAGGCCACCAATTTTGCACTTCAAATAGGGGATGGTTGCCGCGGGAATCACCGACTTCACCAATTCCAGCAATTGATCCAGCGCTGCCTTCCTCTTTATTTTATTATTATAAAAAGGGTATTTCACCTGCCATAGACAGGGCAGCTCCCTGTATTTATCAATGAAGTTGGGGAGGAAGTCATGATCATTGAATCTATCCATTTTATCTGCAAGACACAACACAAGACAAACCCTAATGTCAGGCTAAACTCTCCTAATCTTGTCCCAATATAGGCCTCAATCTCTAAGCAGTATAGGCCACTGATGCCCCAAGTTAAAATGTTGTCTTCGTTAGCACGATCGGCGCTTACGCTACTCCGTCCTCCGCTCACAGATCGTACGTACGACGCACACGCGTTACGCTTTATATACACTGCGCATGCGTGAAACACCGCCCGCCCCTTGACATCCTTTCTAGTATATTTTCTGCCCCTTCTCTTTCCGCGCAGTGGGAGAGCACATGGTGAAGAAAGAGCAAGTGTATGCAGAGGAGAGCAGCAATGAGGCGGACGATGAAAGCCTGGAGCCACAAAAGTCCCGATCTCGGAGATTTAAGGCCTCAAATATGTCCTTTGTAGAGATGGTGGACATCTTGAAGAGGGCCGATTATGATGGGAAGCATGGACCTTTCCCAAACCCAAATGTGAGAAAGGCCAAAATCATGACTAAAGTTGTGAAAAGTCTGCAGAAGAATTTTGGGGTAAGGTCCATGCTTGGAAACGATGGTCAGACCTCAAATTGAGAGAGCAGAATCAGTACAGAAGAATCAAGAGAGTGCTGCAAAAAAGTAAGTATTTTGTCATGTGTTCCTATTATTATTATTACTTTAGTGCTGCTCCATGTGCTTTTCTTTACTGTTGTACAGTTTAAAATGGCGTTTAAAATGGCACATTTCAGGTTCGTGGGCACAGTAATCATTCATAGTAAACATCGTTCGTTCATCCACTAATACGATGTTTTGGCAGATGCAGGTTAACTACATTTGTTCAGGCCTATTTGTATTAAAAGAAGTTTGTTATCTAGATGGTTTTGTTTACACATCTGGATGCAGGAGCACTAGTATGGGACACCAGAACACCCTTTTTAGGGTGTCCCACACAGGTGCTCCAGTGGATACTAGGGATGTCTCCATGTGTGAAACTTGCACAAAACAGGTAAGTATTCTAGCTTTAGAAAGGGAAAAAAATAATGTCTTCAGCTTGGAACTCTGCCAAAACAGACAATTGTAAGTCACTTCCAAGCAATGTTTCATATTCCTAATTCTGTCCTCAAATATCTGTGTGCTAAGTTTACCTATTTTTTAATTCACATAGGGGAGAAAAGACTCAGGACATCAGAGGACACCAGGGACCCCCAACCTCCTAAAGAAGGGGGAAGTCACCACACCACAACCTCAGGATGTGGAGGAAGGAGAGGTTTATGAAGTGGGTGAATTAGTGACCACAACAGGTGAGTGTCTGAGACCACAGCTTCAGGTAATAGATGTATACCTGCATATTTATAATACAAGGTGTTTTTTTTTATTTTTAGGTGATGTGGATGTTGTGGAAGAAGAATCTCATTTCACAAGTGCAAGTACACACGTCCACATCGGGGAGATCATGGTGTGTAATTGTGATTTAGAGCTGATAAAGGAAAACATCAAAGATGTTAAAAAAAATGAAGAACATCATTGATGTTTTAGGCAGAATCTAAAACACACAAAAATTGTACCATTTTGTTGTGTTATTTTTTCTTTTAAATCAACTTTTAAAGTATTTTAAAAGCCAAATTTTGAAGATGTGCACAGTGTGTCAACATGTGCTATCTGCCATCGCGGATATCAATGTACACGTTTTGTGGGTGCAACCCCTTCTTTGCAACTAAAGTAGATGAAAGGAAGGAGCTGCACCCCTGAAACACGTCCATTGATCCCCCATGATGGGAGCTAGCACATGTTGACTTTGGCATGGGATCAGGAGGGAAATCCACATTTTGATTTGCAACTTGTGTGCATCTTCAAAATTTGTCTTTTACAGGGGTGACATCTGATGAAGGCAATATCAACACAGTTTGGCCATACTAATGTCTTATATTGCCTTTACTTTGTCAAAGTTGAACTTTGTAAGTTCCTGAGTTGTGTATGTTTTATGGTTTTAAAAATGCCTGTTTAACCCAAAAAAGGCTATTTGTACTGTCAAAGCTAAAAATGTTATACAACAAATATGTTGGTTTGTTCAAAAACCCTTTTCTAGCGCACATGAGAATGTGCTTTGAGTAAAATGTTTTATACTCAACAATGTGTGGCTTCATATTTCAATCCTCAATACCAGTTTTTGGAGTAAGTTGGTGTTTACAGTGGCAATGGGGGTTATTTACTAAAGGCAAATCCACTTTGCACTACAAGTGCACTTTCAGTGCAGTTTCAGTGCAGTTTCAAGTGTACTTGCAGTGCACTTGTGGTGCAAAGTGGATTTGCCTTTAGTAAAAAAAAACCCACATTGATCTAAAATTTGCCACAATCAGGCCATTTTTGGGACTCCAAACAATTAATAATTCATGATGCTGAAAAGGATGTGTTTTTTTAGCATTAATGCATTACATACATTAACAACAAAAACAAGGTGTGTGTGTAGCAGACCCACAATATAATGGCTAGCTGAAGAAGAGATTGTCACCTCATGTATCAAATAAATTACATTTGCACTATTGAAGAAAATTGCCAAAAAGAAAAGCCCATTGGAGAACCTAGGAAACAGCTAAAAGAAACACAAGCAGTAAATCAAATGAAATATTATTTCAGTTTAAAAAAAAATATTTTAAAAATGTTTCACAAACATTTGATGGCATATCAATGGCCCCCCTACCCGCAAAGTATTCCAGATATGTTTGATGGACTTCACGGGCGCTTTGGGGGGGGCAATCCAGGACAGCCACCTTCAAGAGCCGTCGGGGTTGACTGATCTGGCAATCCTGTCTAAGGCCCAACTCAGGCCACATAGTTCAAAGCAGTTCTCCTTAGAAAGTTGTGCATAATGCAGCATGCAAGTACGATATGGTTTATTTTGTATTCCGCCATGTGAATTGGCATCAGGAATAGGCGGAACCAGCTGGCCATTATGCCGAAAGCATTCTCCACCACTCTTCTGGCTCTGGCCAGCCGGTAGTTAAAAACCCTCTGTTCCGGGGTGAGGATCCTCATGGGGAATGGCCACATCAGGTGTTCACCAAGCCCAAATGCTTCATCAGCGACAAAGACGAACAGTAGACCAGCCACATTGTCTTCTGCAGGTGGCAATCCCAAGCCACCACTCTGAAGCCGTTGGTAGAACTCAGTCTGAGCGATGACTCCACCATCCGACATCCAGCCATTCTTCCCCATGTCCACATAGAGAGACTCATATGTCGCTGACACCACCGCCAACATCACTATACTATTAAACCCCTTATAGTTGTAATAGTATGACTCCGAGTTGGGGGGTGGCATGATGTGGATGTGTTTCCCATCAAGTACCCCTCCACAGTTAGGAAAGTCCCACCGCTGGGCAAAGTGGGATGCCATAGTCTGCCATTCCTGTGGTGTTGAAGGAAACTGTGGAGTCAAACAAGAAAAAAAAATAGTACTTTTGCACATAACATTGCAAGCAGATTAGACACAAACATTCTTGGAAAATATCAGTATAACTTTTTTTAAGGATTACTTAAAGACAAAATTATAAGGTCCACTTATCAGATCCCCCCCCCCCCGCCCCCTTGATGGCCAATTTAAAAATTTTGGGGGGGATGTTTTGGACAGGTAACCCTCTCCACTTCATTGGGAGCTGAATGCATACATAATGCATGTTACTTTGGCCAGGCCCTCCTTACTTACACTATTGGCAGCCCACTGGACAGGTAAGAAGTGTCATAATACAAAAATATAAATACACACTGTACAAATTGAAGCACAATTTTACATTCTGCAATTACCTATCAAGATAATAACTTTAAACAGTACAATTTGAAAGTATTCAGGCAGGCCCTTGCACTACATGCTTTGGTGAATTCATCCATAAATCTGACCACATAAGAGGTAGGTATAGTGTGTATGGGTTTGGCAAAGTCAGCAGATAGAGGATTAGTATCGGTTGACTTAGCGGTTGGGGGGAGGGAGGGTTCCAAATGTGTTTTGAGACCCCAAAAAAAGCCTCTGGCACTCTGCCTGAATTGAAGGACAAAAATCACATTTGTACACATTTTAGGGGATTTTTAGGGTAAAGCACTACAATGGAGCTGAAAAAATACATTGTTAAGTGACTAGGCTAGGTGTGTATGGGCCAGGATAGGATGCTGGGGAGGTTAGTGAAGGCAAATATGCATGAAGGACAAAAAAGGATCTTGAAAAACTTCCTGCGTGCAGGAGGACAAAGAGGACATTCAAAGCATATTACAATCATGGTAATTATGGAATGATGAAAGACATACAATACATTAGCAAACATTAAATACATAGAATGTGATGTTAAAGGAGAAAACTTACCTTAATATGGTCCTTCTGCAGGACCTGAATTATGGCAGAACAGGTCTCCGGAATAATGATCCCCAGAGCCTGGGGGAAGTGCCTGTCGAGAACTTGATGTCCTGCAGACTTCTCCCTGTCACCAAGTACCGTAAGGTGGCGACTAGCCTCTGATCGGAAGTGATGGCTTGCTGCATGCAGGTGTCCTGCTTCATAATATAAGAGGACAGCAAAGCCAACAAACGGTAAAAAAACGGGGTCCGTCATCCGGAGATAATTCCTGAAATCATCAGGATTATTCTCACAGATCTCCCGCAGCAAAGGCATGTGCGAGAATTGGTCACGTTGGAGTAACCAATTCTTCGTCTATGGACTCCTCCTCCCCCTGTTCATGGACTGGGCTTGGGTCAAAGTAAAAACCCCAACACCCCAACACCAAGCTCCCGCATAGCACGAACTCTACGAGTACGTATCCGCAACATGGCTAGAAAATGGTCAGCCGGTCAGAAAGACAGAACGCACTGAAAATCAGAAATGCCTGAGAAGAGCGACCTGAAAATCAGAAACGAGCGGACAAGAACGCACTGAGAAACAGATACGAACTGACTATACGCACTGAAAAACAGATACGAACCCACAAACACAAACTGAAGAGCAGTAACGGTCTGAAAAGCATGAGGCTGAAAAGGGCGAATCGTCTCTCACCAAACTTCTACTAACACGAGATAAACATGAGATTAGCAGATGGAGCCCAAAGGGTGGCGCACTGGCTATTGAACTTAGTTTTTATAGTCCCATCAGCGCGTTCTTGCTGATCGAAATTTCTGAAAACATTTGTGCGACCGTGTGTATGCAAGACAAGTTTCAGCCAACATCTGTCGGAAATAAATCCACGGTTTGGTTGTCAGAAATTCCGATCGTGTGTACGCGGCATTAGTGTGAACAAGCCCTCAAAACGATAAACAGCAGTAAAAGCAACTGCAAATCAAACAGTAAAACTATATCAACTCTGCAGTTACCAAATCCTGCCTTTTAATGCTGTGTGTGGACATAAATATAATGATTTAATGCTGCCTTTACTAAGCATCCTGGTTGCTTCATGAAGGTCAGTTTCCTGGTGGATGATAATAAATGCAATATATTAATATATGCACACAGTCTTGTGTGGGGTGCGGAGAAAACCCAGTACATCATCCTGTAATCACATGTAGCAGAAATAATTTATTCAATCAATTAAAGGGCACTACCAAGGGATGATTTGACAAGCGTTGCCATGCCAACAAGCAAGGAAGACAGAATGTCTGTATTTAGTGCTCTACATTGGGATATATGTAGCAGATTTTGAAAGCTGGAACACAATCACCATAGTCCAAAAGTGTGGAGGGAATATAACATTAACCTGGTGCTTCCATACACATTGCACAAAGAAATTCATAGAGCAGAACTATGGGCAGAAATGTGCTATCTGTTGTCACTTGCCAGTCATTCGCTTACCATTTATTTCCCACATTTATATACTGACAACATTTTGAGTGGTGTTTTATAGAATATTAAGAGCCATTCACATAAATTTCTATCCCCTGAGGAGATTACAATTTTTTACAACAATTGAATTAAAATTCACACCGGTCCGGTCAGTAAAATGTACTTCTAGCAGAGCCCTTAATCTCTTGTTGGTACTATGACCCAGATTTTAGTATATATGCAGTTATTTTATGTCTATCAAACAATAAGCAATGCCAAAAAATAAGCATTTCAATAAATGTGTGTCAATATTCAGTAACTACATTAAACATGTAAACAGTTTGAACTTTGATGGCGTTACATTTGTTCTTGTATTTGTATAAAATGCAAACAAGTATCTTTAACAAGATACTTTATACTTTACTTTATACTTTAACAAGATAATTCTTCAATAAAACATAAAAGTAAGCTAATCACATCTACGTTTTAAAGGTAAAAGGAAATAGAATCTTTTTTAAAAAATAACTAAAAGTGTCCATTTGAAAACAGGAAAAAAGCTTTGGGTATCCCTTTACCCCCTTATATCAGATGTCCTCATCAGTGTGCCCTCTTGCATAAGGTGTCCCCATCTGAGTGTCCCTTACACCAGGTTTCCCCACCAGACTGCCCCCTTAGGTGTCCCCACCAGAGTGCCCCCTTAGGTGTCCCATTCAGAGTGTGCTCTTACATCAGGTGTCCCCATCAAAGTTTCCTCTTATATCAGGTGTCCTTAGCACAGTGCCCCATTACATCAGATGTCCCTATCAGAGTACCCCCTTACATCAGGTGTCCTAATCAGAGTGCCCTCTTATACCAGGTGTCTTTATCAGAGTGGCCTCTTATACCAGGTGTCCTCATCATAGTGCCCTCTTATATTAGGTGTCCCCATCACAGTGCCCCTTTTCATTCGGTTCCTCATCAGAGTGCCCCCTACATCAAGTGTCCCATTCAAAGTGCCCCCTTACATCAGGTGAACCCCATCACAGTGCCCCATTATGTCAGGTGTCCCAATCAGAGTGCCCCCTTACATCAGATGTCCCCATCAGAGTGCCCCCTTACATCTGGTGTCCCCATCAGAGTGCCCGTTTACATCAGGTGTCCCCATCATAATTAATTTTTCTTTGTAAAGTCCTCTATTTTTGCATATCCAATGGACATTACATTTTTAAATAGCACCAGATTAGATCCTGTAAATGTGTTAATGAGAAAGGGGATAACCAGTGGATGGAGAGATTTGTGAACATGGGCCTGTTTCATAAGAGTGAAAATGGAGCAGTGGCTGTTCCTGGTTAAGATAAACTCAAGTAATAGAGGAGCAATGCAAGTCTGTCCTCTGACAGGTTGTGGATACTGAATAGAAAAAGGGGCTAGAAATGACATAGTAATGAAGCTACATTAAGTCAGAACCTCTGTGGCAAGTGGAGAAAGCATCCTGGTTTGCAAGCACTGGCTCTGAGTGACCCATGAAGAATGAGTATGATACAAAACCACACCGCTCTGAACAGATAAAGCCAAATGCTGAGATGGACGGTGGCACACCTAGTTCAGGTGCTCTGACTCAGGATGTCCCTCCCACATCCTGAAACAAACGATGAATGTACACTGAAGAGCTGGCACCACTGGAAATTCAGTCTTGAATCTTTATTATTATCATATGACCATGGTAAAAGAACACACAGACGCGTTTTGGCACACAGGCCTTGTTCACAGCTTGAAGAATGAGTACAGTACATGCTTACAACAGATAGTGTTGTCAGGTGCTAGGGCCCTTTGAGGCAGAGCCTGTCATGGCTGAGTCATGCCCAATTATAAGCCAGGCTGGGAGAAGCCCTAGTGCACTTGGGACATTAAAGATGAACTCCCCACACTTATGAGGATGAAGCCAGCACATGTAGGCCCTGGACAGGGCTGGAGGCCGGGTGGAGTGGACCTCAATTTAGGCTGTAGTCTTTTTGTTCCTTGTGGAGGTGGGGGCTAGGGCGGATTGCAAAAAGCCATTTACGCCAGATTGTAGATCCCTGTGTGAGGCTGCTTTCCTGGAGGGTTCACAAGAGAGGTGTACCTAGCAAGGAGGTTACACAGTCTTGTGAGTACTAATGACCCTGAGCAGAGGAGAGACTTTAAAGGAGATGGCTACTAAGGTGCTGCATATGATTTCACTGTGATTGAATGTGTGATGTCAAGTGACTCAGGAATATATGTCCTAGTGATGTGACTGTAATGCCATTTCCTGAATACCACCAGTAAAGTGGAGCAAAACTACTTCCTGTGTGGACATTTCTTGCTTGGGGATACAAAGGTCTATGGGCGGAAATGTTGTGTGGAGGCCTATGGTGAGGAGCTGGGTGCAAGATGGTGGAGGGTTTGGCTTCAGCAGGAGGGACAGTGTTCTAACAGGGCTGGAGTGGGGACAGGGACTTGTGCTCTTGTAGCTTAAACCAGCCAACCTGAAAAACCCTCTTACAAATTAAATGAAAAAAGGTAACGTTTTATTTATTACACAAATATAGGAGATGTAACAGATTTTATGACACTCCTGATCATCATACAGAAAGCACAAGATTATTTAGTGGTAGCCCCGTAGGGGCTGAGTGATGTGGCCCACCTGTCACCCTGCCCAGCCCAGCATTCACTTCCACACACTCCAAGACAATGAACAAGTCCATCAGTTGTTTTTTTTGTATTATATGAGAGATTTGAACTTGGATGGGGTTAAGGGATTCATGGGAAGCCCAGAAAATGATTCTTGCATGGTAAGGGACAATTCAGATATCACCATATTAAGGGAAGTATTGCCCTATGCGCAGGGATACGTCCAACTGCTCCTGCTCCATTATACCTAAAAGGACTGTCTACATCTAGACTGATATGAAATGATCCAGAATCATCCCATCGTATGGTGGTGGACTATAAACATCCTTACCTTGATGGACTTTTAATTTCACATTTTGGCCTATTTTTAGGGTCGCAGGTTATTTAATACACAGCACTGCGTCATTTCTAATCACTCCATATATTTTTGTGTGTTTCTTCCATGTTTATACTTTGCAGTTGAACCTTCAGGTATCAGTCGATTTGTTTTCACCCAACATTGATACATTGGATATCACCTCACTTCTTTCACTTATTTTGATATATTGATGTAGTTATATCACTGCACATGTAACTTTATAGTTGATTCTATTTATGTGATATTTTGGGTGGGAAGGTTATTATCCCCTCTTACACCCCTAGGTTCATCACTAGTGTATCTAGTATACATTTATGGAGACAACTGTCTCTCAACTTCACCTTACAAAATTAGTACTAACACTCTTTGCACATATCTGAGTACTGTGCTCTTTTTCCTGTTTTTAGCGCCACACTTTATTATTTTTTCACACATTTACACGGGTCAGGTTGTTGTGTTGGCTGCTTCACTTTATAAGAGTTGGCGCAAAAAATTTTTATATATTAATTTATACACTTGCTGCAGACTATCTCTCCTTCTCCCTCCAGCACATTTCTTCAGGTGCAGCTAGCACATGGTTAGGCCTAACTCTGGTTTTAGCCAGGCCTTAGCAAAGTTCCTTATTACAGGCAGAGACCGTGGGCACCTTTGGTGCAGCAACAAAAATGGGAAAGTCTTTAGCTGACCTCGGTGGACTACTGATCCCAGTCAGCCCTTTGCAAGCCCTGACAGCCCTCCTGACTGCAACGACCCTACTTTACTGCCAGTAACAGCACAGTCTCTCCAGCTTGCTCTGCATCCACCTCTGACTGCACACTCCCAGTCCTCTCCGGCATGCCCCTCCCAGCTCTGCCGACTGTGCCTGCCACTCACCGACACCTGGTGAATCCCTCCTGGAGACTTGCCCAGCAGTATTCCCCAATGTTCTCTCCTGCTCCTGTTCAGGACACACCTTGGGTTGTGTGGGATTCCTGTTCAGCTCCGAGCACCCTGGCCCAAGGTCACCACCCCCAGACTGGGGTCTCCCTCCAAGGCCCTAACAGCCTATTACTCCATCTCCAGTTCTTCCACCTGAACAACTCCTCTCCAGCTGGGCTGACTCTCTGTATTTAAGGAGGCCTGTCCCCTGCCAATCCAGGTTGGAGGTTGGTCAGGGATCCTTAGAACACCCCAGACAGCTATACTCCTTCTTTCTAGAAGCCACTATACTTGATTTGATCATAGCTGTATTAGTGCAATTGTGACAGAGAGAATTGAGTACTGTCCCTGATACTTTTTTTATTTGCACTAATATACAATTTTTCAGGACAAGCTTTCGGGGTATGTCCCCTTCTTCAAGGTCCAAGCAGTACCGATTCACACATTTTTAAGCAGAATGTTAAAGAAAAAAAAAAGAGAGAAAAACAAACTCATACAAATAAATGGTAATAAAGATAGCAGCAGAGTTAGTGAGATAAGACAGAGGGAGAGCTATAGAATGGACGGGGGATACTAGTCACAGAGGGGGTCGTAAAACTTTAGCATAATGTGTAAGGAAACCAAAATCTAAATTCAGGCCATTATTTTTCTTGTCAAAAAGAAGTATCATTCTTAGTTCAAACATTTTTCTTTCCTGGATAGTTCTGAAAATCCCTTTAAGAACTAAAACATTGAGGTCTTCTATTGTGTGGTCCGGTTGTGAGAAATGATGTCCCTCAGGTGTGCTTAAACTGTCTTCTTTATGTTCTTTGATGGTATGTCTGTGCAAATTCATCCTCGCTTGCAACTTCTGTCCTGTTTCACCAACATAAAATCCTTTGCTGCACCTTTTGCATTGGATGAGGTACACAACATTACTGGAGGTACAGTTGTAAGATCCCATGATATTGAAGGTCCCATTTGTGTGTATAACACTTTTGGATAGATTGATCTGGTTACACAGTTTGCAGCGTTTTTTATTGCAGGGTTTGCTCCCATTATTTGTGACTTCATAATCAGAGTGAAGTTTCCTGCTGATTAGTTGGTGTCTGAAAGCCAATAATGGGGGTTGTTGGAATATTCCTTTCAGAGTTTCATCCTCTGTTATAATGGGTTGTAAATCTTTGATTATCTTTTTGATCCCTTCAAGTGCTGGGTTGTATGTGGTGACTAGAGGCACTCGGTTATTTGTTTTTTTTCTCTGTGTATTGGAGGAGATTTTCTCTTCAGGTTTTCAAGGCTGTGTTTATGCTGTTGTTGATGTTTTTGTCTTTGTAACCTTTCTTATGGAAGGAGTCTGCCAGTGTTCTGAGATGTTTATCTCTGTCTTCTGGGTCTGAACAAATTTGGTGGTATCTGATGGCCTGGCTGTGTATGATGGCCTGTTTAGTACTAGAAACAGAAGGGAGGTAACCAAAAGATGAAGCTAGCTGTGAGTCACCAGCCTACTCTAAACCACTCCCAACCCACATATCAAAACAAACAGGCCTAGCTGTCAGCCAGGCCTGCCTAAACTCGCCTGCACTGACAAAAATCTCAACTCTAGCACACTACCTAATTAAAGGGTGCTACATTATATAGATAGTATGATTTGATTTAGTAAAAGTGCAGAGTGCTAAATCTTGTGCAGCTCTGCATAGCAACCAATCAGATTTCAGTTTTTTTTTTTGTCAAAGCCTAATTGAACAAGCTGAAGTTGGAAGCTGATTGGCTACCATGCACAACTGCACCAGATTTTGCACTCCCCAGTTTTACTAAATCAACCCCTATATGTCACACATTTTGACTCCTTATAGGTTATCATCTGGGCTTCATACGCACAAATTTTCACACCCTATAGGTGGACATTCAGTAAAGACACTTTTATGACATCTTATTATTTTCATCATATATTGTATGGCAGAAGTTATGCAGTTTTAAAAGTGGAATTTCAACCTAGAATAAGGAGACTTGTGAGCATGAAAGCTTTTTCTGCAGAAGAGACATATTCATAATCTAAAACTTTTTCGCAATCTTCCTCACAAGCTCCTTTAGAGTGCACACTGATCTGTGCATACATTCTCAGCATGCCACGATGCCAAGATAAATTATCTCCTGTGTGTATGCATGCCAATTGTATTATTCTGGGCCAACTAATCAAGATGACCAAACACGCAGAACTCAGAAGAAGACTGGGAGAAGATGTTGGCTCCAGCAAGGGAGAGCAGTATAGATGGCTTTAGTTTTGCTTTAACTATGTTAGCATAGCTCACAACTGTCCCTGATTTAGAACAAAGTCCCTCTTTCCTTCTAATTTGTCCCTCTCTTTGGTCTGATCCATAAAGTTGTATAAATAATGCACTATTTTATCTTTCAAAAAGTGTTTCCTGGTGCTAAACCTTCAATCCAAATTCTAAATTGCTGCATTTGTAAATGTAAAAAGCCAGTATAAAGGAATAATAGTGGTTAAAAAAGCACTTGTAGGTCTAACTAATTTTTTTGTGTGTATAATTCTCCTTTAAGGGGCATGGCAGGGTTTGCGTCCTATGCCTATGTACTTTTGTGGTGTCCAGAATTGTATCATTTTGCAGATTTACTACACAATCTTAATTTCCCCTATTATAATGCTTACTTGCTTAGCCATGTCCCTTTCTTCACCTGCTGTATTACATGTTATTGGCCCTCACAGGTTATCCCCACATATAAATTGCAGTAACAGTAATGCATGTACCACATGGAATTGCAATACCAATCATTTTGAGCAATCAATGAATGGGCTACCTTAGCGCAATGCAACATTTGCAAAGTAACTTGCTTTAACATGCATTCATTACCACTTGAAGATCAGGCCTTTAACTTACAAGTTAAAAACAGTATTCTTTGCTAGAAAATTAGTTAGACCTGCCAAACATTATATATATATTTTTAGCAGAGACCCTAGAGAATAAAATGGCAGTTGTTGCAATATTTTGTGTCACACTGTATTTGTGCAACTGTCTTTCAAACGAAATTGTTCTTGGAAAAAATACACTGTAATGAGAAAAAAAAAAACAGTAAAGTTAGCCCAATTTTTCTGTATAATGTAAAAGATGATGTTATGCCATACCTAACATGTCATGCTTTAAAATTGCGCACTCTCATGGAATGCGGTATTTAAATAAATCTCAATAGACAACACTTTAAAAAACTTTAACGGTTACCTGTTTGGAGTTACAGAGGAGGTCCAATGCTAGAATTATTGCTCTCACTCTAACGATCACATCGATTCCTCACATGTGTTACTTGAACACTGTTTACACTTGTGGGCGCGACTTAATATGCATACACTTCTCAACGCAAGCAGAAAGGTATGGGGACATTTTTTTTTTCCTTATTTATTTTATTTTATTTATTTATTTATTTTTAGACTGCCTCTTTAGAAAAAAAAATGTGATCACTTTTATTGCTGTCAGATGGAATGTGTTTACATTTTGACAGTAATAGGCAGTGATATGGAGGGATCTGTGGTCTATAAGACCCCAAACCCCTTCTCTGCACTTGAAAGTATTCAAGATCAGCATTTTGAATACTTTTTTTGAAAACTGGCATCCTTGGTTCCCGAGTAAACCAAAAGTGATGTCATGACTAGGGATGAGCTTCGAGTTCGAGTCGAACTCATGTTCGACTCGAACATCGGCTGTTTGCAAGTTCGCCGAATAGCGAACAATTTGGGGTGTTCGCGGCAAATTCGAATGCCACGGAACACTCTTTAAAAGTCTATGGGAGAAATCAAAAGTGCTAATTTTAAAGGCTTATATTCATGGTATTGTCATAAAAAGTATTTGGGGACCTGGGTCCTGCCCCAGGGGACATGGATCAGTGCAAAAAAAAGTTCTTAAAGCGGCCGTTTTTTCAGGAGCAGTGATTTTAATAATGCTTAAAGTGAAACAATAAAAGTGTAATATCCCTTAAAATTTCGTACCTGGGGGGTGTCTATAGTATGCCTGTAAAGGGGCGCATGTTTCCCGTGTTTAGAACAGTCTGACAGCAAAATTACATTTCAAAGGAAAAAAAGTCATTTAAAACTACTCGCGACTATTAATGCATTGCCGGTCCGACAATACACATAAAAGTTCATTGATAAAAACGGCATGGGAATTCCACACAGGGGAACCCCGAACCAAAATTGAAAAAAAAATGGCGTGGGGTCCCCCTCAAAATCTATACCAGACCCTCCAGGTCTGGTATGGATTTTAAGGGGAACCCCGCGCCAAAATTTTTTTAAAAAATGGCGTGGGCTCCCCCCAAAAATCCATACCAGACCCTTATCCGACCACGCAACTTGGCAGGCCGCAGGAAAAGAGGGGGGGATGAGAGAGCGCCCCCCCTCCTGAACCGTACCAGGCCACATGCCCTCAACATTGGGAGGGTGCTTTGGGGTAGCCCCCCAAAACACCTTGTCCCCATGTTGATGAGGACAAGGGCCTCATCCCCACAACCCTGGCCGGTGGTTGTGGGGGTCTGCAGGTGGGGGGCTTATTGGAATCTGGAAGCCCCCTTTAACAAGGGGACCCCCAGATCCTGGTCCTCCCCCCTGTGTGAAATGGTTAGTACCCCTACCATTTCACTAAAAAACTGTCAAAAATGTTAAAAATGACAAGAGACAGTTTTTGACAATTCCTTTATTTAAATGCTTCTTCTGTCTTCTTTCTTTTTTCTTCTATCTTCCTTGTCCTCATCAACATGGGGACAAGGTGTTTTGGGGGGCTACCCCAAAGCACCCTCCCAATGTTAAAGGCATGTGGCCTGGTACGGTTCAGGAGGGGGGGGCGCTCTCTCGTCCCCCCTCTTTTCCTGCGGCCTGCCAGGTTGCGTGCTCGGATAAGGGTCTGGTATGGATTTTTGGGGGGAGCAGACGCCGTTTTTTTTTAAATTTTGGCGCGGGGTTCCCCTTAAAATCCATACCAGACCTGAAGGGTCTGTGGGGAATTCCCATGCCGTTTTTATCAATGAACTTCTATGTGTATTGTAGGACCGGCCATGCATTAATAGCCGCAAGTAGTTTAAATGACTTTTTTTCCTTTGAAATGTCATTTTGCTGTCAGACTGTTCTAAACATGGGAAACATGCGCCCCTTTACAGGCATACTATAGACACCCCCCAGGTACGAAATTTAAAGGGTTATTACACTTTTATTGTTTCACTTTAAGAATTATTAAAATCACTGCTCCCGAAAAAACTGCCGTTTTTAAAACTTTTTTTTGCATTGATCCATGTCCCCTGGGGCAGGACCCAGGTCCCCAAACACTTTTTATGACAATAGCTTGCATATAAGCCTTTTAAAATTAGCACTTTTGATTATTCATGTTCGTGTCCCATAGACTTTAACGGTGTTCGTGTGTTTGAACAAATGTTTTGCCTGTTCGCATGTTCTGGTGCGAACCGAACAGGGGGGTGTTTGGCTCATCCCTAGTCATGACGTTGCTTCCAGGTTTCCATAGCCGAGACCCGATCAAAGCAGCTTTGTTCAGGTCTCCAGCCAGCCGGCAGACATGCTGGCTGGTCACTCGGGTCTCCTGGTGGGACGGGAGAGCCCGGGAGAGTGGCGGAAGGTGGCAGGAGGGGGGGAACATCCTCTCCCGCTGCTTGTAAAATAAAATGAAGCGGCTGCTTAGCCTCATCGATTGTTACTACAAGAAATCCGACCGTCGGCTCTAAAAAAAACAGTACAACCACTTGAAGCTAAATGATGTACAGGTACATGATTTGGCAACAAGTGGTTAAAGCAAGACATAGATATGAATGGGTTCTTGAAGTGACAGTTTTTCAAAAGTTTTCTTAGTGCATTGCTTTTTATACCTGTTCTTGGGATTAAATGGGGAGCTGAATCAGAAAATTGCATTGGCTAGGCTGCATCAGCTCTAGTTTCTTATGGACTGGCCAAGCATGTCTCCAGATCTAAACCCTATTGAGCATCTGTGGGGCATCCTCAAATGGAAGGTGGAGGAGCACAAGGTCTCTAACATCCACCAGCTCTGTGATATTGTCATGGAGGAGTGGAAGAGGACTCCAGTAGTAACCTGTGAAGCTCTGGTGAACTCCATGCCCAAGAGGTTTAAGGCAGTGCTGGAAAATAATGGTGGACACACAAAATATTGATACTTTGGGCCCAATTTGGACATTTTCACTAAGGGGTGTGCTCACTTTTGTTGCCAGCGGTTTAGACATTAATGGCTGTGTGTTGAGTTATTTTGAGGGAACAGCAAATTTACACTGTTATACAAGCTGTACACTCACTACTTTACATTGTAGCAAAGTGTCATTTCTTCAGTGTTGTCGCATAAAAAGATATAATAAAATATTTATAAAAATGTGAGGGGTTTACTCACTTTTGTGAGATACTGTGTGTATATATATATATATATATATATATATATATATATATACAGTATATACCGGTATATATATACAGTGCCTTGAAAAAGTATTCATACCCCTTGAAATTTTCCATATTTTTTCATGTTACAACCAAAAACGTAAGTGTATTTTATTGGAATTTTATGTGATAGACAAAACACAAAGGGGTTTATTTACTAAAGCTGGAGAGTGCAAAATCAGTCTCACTTCTGCAGAGAAACCAATCAGCTTCTAAGCTCAGCTTGTTCAATTAAGCTTTGGCAATAAAACCTGGAAGCTGATTGGTTTCTAAGCAGAAGTGAGCCTGATTTTGCACTCTCCAACTTTAGTAATTAAACCCCGAAGTGTCACATAATTGTGAAGTGGAAGGAAAATGATAAATGGTTTTCAAACATTTTTACAAATAAATATCTGAAAAGTGTGGCGTGCATTTGTATTCATCCCCCCAGAGTCAATACCTTGTAGAACCACCTTTCACTGCAATTACAGCTGCAAGTATTTTTGGGGATGTCTCTACCAGCTTTGCACATCTAGAGAGTGAAAATTTTGCATTCTTTGCAAAATCGCTCAAGCTCTGTCATATTGGATGGACAGTGTCTGTGAACAGCAATTTTCAAGTCTTGCCACAGATTCTTAATTGGATTTAGGTCTGGACTTTGACTGGGCCATTCTAACCCATGAATATGCTTTGATCTAAACCATTCTATTGTAGCTCTGGCTGTATGTTTAGGGTTGTTGTCCTGCTGGAAGGTGAATCTCCGCCCCAGTCTCAAGTCTTTTGCAGACTCTATCAGGTTTTCTTCTTATTCCCTGTACACCTGACCGGTTTTGCCGTCGGAATAAACTCCGAAGGTTTCTCTGACGGAACTCTGACGGAATTCCATTCAAGCAGTCTTGCCTACACACGGTCAAACCAAAGTCCGACCAAAGTCCGAACGAGGTGACGTACAGCACGTACGACAGGACTAGAAAAAGGAAGTTCAATAGCCAGTAGCCAATAGCTTACTTGCTTCAGAGCATGCGTCGTTTTTGGTCCGTCGGAACAGCATACAGACGAGCGGTTTTCCCGATAGGAATTGGTTCCGTCGGAAATATTTAGAACATGTTCCATTTCTAGGTCCGTCAGAATTTTTGAAAAAAAAAGTCCGATGAGGCATACATTCTGTCGGACATTCCGCTCGTGTGTATGCAGCATAAGATTGCCCTGTATTTGGCTCCATCCATCTTCCCATCAACTCTGACCAGCTTCCCTATCCTTGCTGAAGAAAAGCATCCCCACAACATGATGCTGCCACCACCATGTTTCACGGCGGGGGTGGTGTGTTCAGGGTGATGTGCAGTGTTCGTTTTCCACCACACATAGCGTTTTGCTTTTAGGCCAAAAAGTTAAATTTTGGTCTAATCGGACCAGAGCACCTTTTTCCACATGTTTGCTGTGTCCCCACATGGCTTCTTGCACACTGCAAACGGGACTTCTTATGGCTTTCTTTCAACTATGGCTTTCTTCTTGCCACTTTTCCATAAAGGCCAGATTTTTGGAGTGCACGACTAATAGTTGTCCTGTGGACAAATTCTCCCATCTGACCTGTGGATCTCTGCAGCTCCTCCACAGTTACCATGGGCCTCTTGGCTGCTTCTCTGAATAATGCTCTCCTTGCCCATCCTGTCAGTTTAGGTGGATGGCCATGTTTTGGTAGGTTTGTACTCAGTGGCGGCTGGGGCGCAAACAAACTGAAAAATTCTGACAAAAAAACATCAATTGCAGCCACTGTGCCCATCAAATGCAGCCACTGTGCCCATCAATTGCAACCACTGTGCCCATCAAACGCAGCCATTGTGCCATCAATTGCCGCCACTGTGCACATCAATTGCAGCCACTGTGCCCATCAAATGCAGCCACTGTGCTCATCAAGTGCAGCCACTGTGCCCATCAAACGCAGCCACTGTGCCCATCAATCGCAGCCACTGTGCCCATCAAATGCAGCCATTGTGCCATCAAATGTCACCACTGTGCACATCAATTGCAGCCACTGTGCCCATCAAATGCAGGCACTGTGCACCTCAAACGCAGCCATTGTGCCATCAAATGCCGCCACTGTGCACATCAATTGCAGCCACTGGGCCCATCAAATGCCGCCACTGTGCCCATCAATTGCAGCCACTGTGCCTATCAAATGCAGACACTGTGCCCATCAATTGCAGCCACTGTGCTCATCAAACGCAGCCATTGTGCCATTAAATGCCGCCACTGTACACATCAATTGCAGCCACTTTGCCCATCAAATGCAGCCACTGTGCCCATCAAATGCAGCAACTGTTCCATCAAATGCTGCCACTGTGCCCATTAAATGCTGCCACTGTGCCATCAAATGCCACCACTGTGCCCATCAAATAACGTCACTGTGCCCATCAAAAGTTGCCACTGTGACCCCCCCGCCCCCTCGCCGTCTGCCCGTCATTTACCCTATCTCGGTGGCGGGTCAGGCAACGGGTGACGGCGGCGAGCTGTGGGACCTTGCAGTGGCAAGCCGTGTCCTCCATGCGTCTCCTCCTGATAGGCATCCAATCACAGCGCCTGTCGTTTCAGCCAATCAGGTGACGGGAACACACCCACGCTTCCTGATTGGCGAAGAGGCGGCTCAGTTTTAGAAAAGCGAATATTCGTTCGCTTTTCTAACACACCTGGGTGAACTGCTAGCGCAATACTTTGCGCTCCGAGTTCACTTTTTTTGAAGCCTATTAGAGCCTATGGTTCTAATCAGGTGCTTCAAAAATACACATCCGCTGCTGTAATTCAGGCACCTGGTGTCCGAAAAGGGGCCAGATTCCTGAATAGGGAGGTGGTGAATGCATGAATCTATCCATTATACACAGAGGGGGCGGCTGGAGAGAGGGGGCGGCGCCCGTGCGCCCTTAATGGACGCACCACCTTTGTTTGCAGTTGTGTCATACGCTTTCCATTTTCAGATGATGGATTGAACAGTGTTCTGTGAGATGTTCAAAGCTTGGGATATTTTTTATAACCTAACCCTGCTTTAACCACCTCAATACAGGGCACTTACACCCCCTTCCTGCCCAGACCAATTTTCAGCTCTCACATTTTGAATGACAGTTACTCAGTCATGCAACACTGTACCCATATGGAATTTGTGTCCTTTTTTTCACACAAATAGAGCTTTCTTTTGGTGGTATTTAATCACTAGTGGGGTTTTTATTTTTTGTGCTATCAATAAAAAAAGACCGTAAATTTTGTGAAAAAAATGCCTTTTTCTTAGTTTCTGTTATAAATTTTGCAATTTAGTAATTTTTCTTTATAAATTTTGGGCAAAATTTATACTGCTACATATCTTTGGTAAAAAATAACCCAAATTAGTGTATATTATTTGGTCTTTGTGAAAGTTATAGAGTCTACAAACTATGGTGCCAATCACTGAAAATTGATCACATCTGATCAGGTCTTCAGTACATCAGGTGTATCTCATTTCTTGAGACACTAACAAGTCAGGAAAGTACAAATACCCCCCAAATGACCCCTTTTTAGAAAGTAGACATTCCAATGTATTAAGTAAGTAGCATGGTGAGTTTTTTAAGTTGTAATTTTTTCCCACAATTCTTTGCAAAATGAAGATTTTTTTATTTGTATTTTTTTACAAAGTTGTCATATTAGCAGGTTATTTCTCTCACAGAGCATATGCATACAACAAATTACAACTCAAAATACATTCTGCTACTCTTCCTGAGTATGGCGATACCACATGTGTGAGACTTTTACACAGCCTGGCTACATACAAAGGCCCAACATTGAAGTATCACCTTCAGGCGTTCTACGAGCATAAATGACACATCTCATTTCTCAACCACCTATTACAGTTTTGAAGGCCCTGGAGCACCAGGACAATGGAATTGCCCACAAAATGACCACATTTTGCAAAGCAAACAACACCCCAACGTATAATCTATGAGGCATAATGAGTCTTTTGAACAGTTCATTTTTTTTCCAGAAGTTTTTAGATAATGTGGGAAAAAATGAACACGCATTTTTTTTACACAAAGTTGTCAATTTCTAAGATATTTGTATATAGCAAAAATTACACCCCAAAACACATTCTGCTACTCATCCTGAGAATGGTGATACCACATGTGTGAGATTTTTACACAGCCTGGCCACATACAGAGGCCCAACATTGAAGTAGTACCTTCAGGCATTCTAGGAGCATAAATTACACATCTCATTTCATTCCTACATATCACACTTTTGAAGGTCCTTGAGCACAAGGACAGTGGAATTACCCACAAAATGACCCCATTTTGGAAAGCAAACACCCCAACGTATATTCTATGAGGCATGGGCTGCAGATAGGTACTCTGGTACTCTGATGGGCTGGAGACAGGTACTTGGGTAACTTGATGAGCTGCAGATAGGTACTCGGGTACTCTGATGGGCTTGTGACAGGTAGTCAGTTACTCTGATGGACTGGTGACAAGTACTCGGGTACTCTGATGGGCTGGTGACAGGTACTCGGGTACTCTGATGGGCTGATGACAGGTACTCGGGTACTCTGATGGGCTGGTGACAGGTACTCAGTTAGTCTGATGGGCTGGTGACAGATACTCGGGTACTCTGATGGGCTGGTGACAGGTACTCGGGTACTCTGATGGGCTGGTGACAGGTACTCAGTTACTCTGATGGGCTGGTGACAGGTACTCGGGTACTCTGATGGGCTGGTGATAGGTACTCGGGTACTCTGATGGGCTGGTGACAGGTACTCGGGTACTCTGATGGGCTGGTGACAGGTACTCGGGTACTCTGATGGGCTGGTGACAGGTACTCAGGTACTCTGAAGGCCTGGTGACAGGTACTTGGGTACTCTGATGTGCTACAGATAGGTACTTGGGTACTCTGATGGGCTGGTGACTGGTACTCTGATGGGTGGTGACAGGCACTCTGAAGGGAGGTGACAGGTACTCAGATGGACTGACAGGTACTCAGGTACTCAGATGACCTGTGACATGTACTCAGGTACTCGGGTACTCAGATGAACTGTGACAGGTACTCAGATGAACTGTGACAGGTACTCGGGTACTCGTATGGACTGTGACAGGTACTTTTATGGACTGTGACAGGTACTTTGATGGGTGGTGACAGGTACTTTGACGGGTGGCGACAGGTACTTTGATGGGTGGTGACAGGTCCTCTTTATTGGGGGGGCAATCAGTGTGATTGGTGTACACTGTAAGCGGTAAATGAGATGTTACCGCAATCTCCCTCTCACACACGATCGTTGTGTGAGAAGGAGAACCCAGTAACATCTTGTTACCACTCTGTGTTTACATTAAGTGATCTGCTGTGAAAGGATCACAGCCGATCACGTGGTAAACAATGGCTGTTTACCAGCGTCGGTGACCAGCAGTGTTCCCTGGAACATGCTGCCACCGACATGCACTCGCAACGCACTCGCGATCACACGCATGCGCCGTGCAAAGTGGCATCTGTACCATCAAGGTACCATCTGTGTGCGGCCGTTAATTCATCATGACCGATCACGTGGTAAACAGCCATGCCCAATGGCTGTTCACCCCCCTCGGTGACGAGCAGTGTCTCCGTGACACGCCGCCACTGACAGTACAGGGCTGCACGGACACGATCGCACGCATGCCCTTTTTAAATGGACGGATGTCATATGACGCCCGCCCAGAACGAGAGCCGCGCCGCCTGCCCATCATATGACGGTGGGTGGGTGTTTGTTCACTAAGGCTCTCTAAGAAACCTCTGAGGGCTTCACAGAACAGCTGTATTCATAATGAGATTAAATTACACACAGGTGGACTCTATTTACTAAATAGGTGACTTCTGAAGGCAATTGGTTACACTAGATTTTAGTTAGGGGTTTCAGAGTAACGGGGGGTGAATACAAATGCACGCCATACTTTTCAGATATTAATTTGTAAAAAAATTTGAAGACCATTTATCATTTTCATTCCACTTCACATTTATGTGCCACTTTGTGTTGGTCTATCACATAAAATCCCCAAAAAAATACATTTACGTTTTTGTTTGTAACATGTAATTTGTATAACTTGTAAGAAGCAGAGGAAATAAAAAAATGTCTATGATACATTCAGGCATATACTGTATCTAAACAAGATTTTATTTTTAGGGTGTAAAGTGCGGGTTTTCCATGACAGTTTTTCCAGTTCATTTCTTTTTAAGGTTTTTTTTCTAAGTTTTAGAATGTACAGATGAATTCACAGGCAGTTCATAATACAAAGTAAATGACTGAAGAAAATGACATTGTTCCAAATGAGTACCTGAATTGTAAATATGAAAATCAGCATCATCCAGTCTTGAATGTGGTCAGCTAAATATGGACCATGATGAACCAGGTCAACCATGCCTAACTGTGACAGCTGAGCGAGCTGACTGCTCCACCTTTCACATCTGTCAGTAGTGCGGCTCTACGTTGTTGGCCTTTACCTGCCTAATAAAGTTTTTCCCTCAGCAGGTAATCCTCTTTATAAATTCATGACTTGCCATCCACTATAACAGGCGGAGGAGCAGATGATTCAGCAGAACACACTATACCTTCACAAGCCTCGACTATAACCATCTGTCTTTTAAATATATATTTAATGGTAACATTATCATAGTCAAGTATAGCACTGAAAGATAAGCCATGTTATGCTTTGACTTCTACCAGACCGATTTTCAAAACAGAACACTGCTGTCTGCTTAAGCCGTTATGAAACCATATTCTAGGCAACATTTAGGGTTTTTATCTGTGGAGGAACTCCAATTCCCAGAATATACAGCTGCCTTGTCACAGAGAGTGCCAATTTATGAATTTATGGCAAGGGGACCCCATGGGTGGAAATCAAACAGAGGCCCTCAACGCCGGCGTGCTTTAGATTCACCATTCATAAATAAACTCATTGCTATGTGACCACAGGAAGTATTGTTTTCATGTAATCAAAGACACGGCTACTCCATATAATAAGAAACCATTTTGCTGCCATATTTGTAGGGTCCTGTATGCTTTTGGAGCAATGCCATGCATGTTTAAAAGCTTTATTGATAAACACTATGTAACACTGTTCATGTACAGATCAAAATACTGGGGTTCATTTACTAAAACTAGAAAGTGCAAAATCTGGTGCAGCTCTGCATGGTAGCCATCTCTCATTTCTTGAGGTGCTAAAATGGCAGGGCAGTACAACCCCCCCCCCCCCCCCCAAAAAAAAATCACCCTATTTTGGAAAGTAGACACCCTGAGGAAATTTCTGAGAGGCATGCTGAGCCCATTGAATATTTAATTGAATATTTAATTATTTTGTCCCAAGTGATTGAATAATGACAAGAAAAAAAAATTGTTTACAAAAAGTTGTCACTAACTGATATATTGCTCACACATGCTATGGTTATATGTGGAATTTCACCCCAAAATACATTTAGCTGCTTCTCCTGAGTACGGGGATACCACATGTGTGAGACTTTTTGGGAGCCTAGCAGCATACAGGGCCCCAAAAACCAAGCACCGCCCTCTGGATTTCTAAGTGCGTAAATTTTTGATTTCACTCCTCACTACCTATCACAGTTTGAAGGCCATAAAATGCCAAGATAGCACAACCCCCCCCCCCCCAAATGACCCCATTTAGGAGAGTAGACCCCCCAAGCTATTTGCTGAGAGGCATGTTGAGTCCATGGAATATATTACATATTGCCATAAGTTGCGGGAAAATGACAAACTTTTTTTTTTTTTTTTGCACAAAGTTGTCACTAAATGATATATTGCTCACACATGCCATGGGCATATGTGGAATTACACCACAAAATACATTCTGCTGCTTCTCCTGAATACGGGGATACCACATGTGTGGGACTTTTTGGGAGCCTATCTGCGTTCGGGGCCCCGAAAACGAAGCACCGCCTTCAGGATTTCTAAGGGCATAAATTTTTTATTTCAATCCTCACTACCTATCACAGTTTTGAAGGCCATAAAATGCCAAGATGGCACAACCCCCCCCCCCCCCCCCCCAAATGCCCCTATTTTGGAAAGTAGACATCGAAAGCTATTTGCTGAGAGGCATGGTGAGTATTTTGCAGCTCTCATTTGTTTTTGAAAATGAAGAAAGTAAAGAAAAATATATATTTTTTACTTTTTTCAAAACTCTGTGACAAAAAAGCGAGATCTGCAAAATACTCACCATACCTCTCAGCAAATAGCTTGGGGTGTCTACTTTCCAAAATGGGGTCATTTGGGGGGGGGGGGTTGCCATCTGGGCATTCCATGGCCTCCGAAACTGTGATAGGCAGTGAGGAGTGAAATCAAAAATGTACACTATTAGAAAGCCTGAAGGCGGTGATTGGTTTTCGGGGTCCCGTACACGGCTAGGCTCCAAAAAGGTCTCACACATGTGGTATCCCATACTCAGGAGAAGCAACAGAATGTATTTTGGGGTGTAATTTCACATATGCCCATGGCATGTTTGAGCAATATATCATTTAGTGACAACTTTGTGCAAAAAAAAAAAAAAATTGTCTTTTTCCCGCAACTTGTGTCAAAATAAAAAATATTCCATGGATTCGACATGCCTCTCAGCAAATAGCTTGGGGTGTCATTGGGGGGGGGGGAGTAACTGTCCTGGCATTTTATGCACAACATTTAGAAGCTTATGTCACACATCACCCACTCTTCTAACCACTTGAAGACAAAGCCCTTTCTGACACTTTTTGTTTACATGAAAAAAAATTTTTTTTTTTTTTTGCAATAAAATTACTTTGAACCCCCAAACATTATATATCTTTTTAACGCAAAGGCCCTACAGAATAAAATGGTGGGTGTTTAATTTTTTTTTCACACAGTATTTGCGCATTTTTTTGAAAAAAACACACTTTTTTAAATTTTAATGCACTAAAACACACTATATTGCCCAAATGTTTGATGAAATTAAAAAGATGATCTTTGGCTGAGTACATGGATACCAAACACGCCTTTGCACGAGAACAGGGGGGAAAGGGGTGCTTTTTTTTTTAATTATTTATTTTGCTTTTTTTATTTTATTTTTAAACTGTTCCTTTCATTTTTTTAATCATTTTTATCGTTATCTGAGGGAATGTAAATATCCCCTATGATAGCAATAGGTAGCGACAGGTACTCTTTTTTGAAAAAATTGGGGTCTATTAGACCCTAGATCTCTCCTCTGCCCTCAATGCATCTGACCACACCAAGATTGGTGTGATAAAATGCTTTCCCAATTTCCCAATGGCACTGTTTACATCCGGCAAAATCTAAGTCATGAAATGCTCATAGCTTCCGGTTTCTTAGGCCATAGAGATGATTGGAGCCATTCTGGGACAGGAGAGCCAGAGAAAACCATGGAAGACGGTGGGAGGGGGGGACATTCCTTCCCACTGCTTGTAAAAGCAGTCTAGAGGCTAATTAGCCACTAGGATTGCTTTTACATGAAAGCCGACCGCTGGCTGAAAAGAATGATACCAAGATGATACCTAAACCCGCAGGCATCATTCTGGTATAACCACTCAAAGTCCAGCAACATACCAGTATGTTGCTGGTCCTTGTTGGGCATATATTGTCATTTTTTTTTTCATGCAGCCTGTGGGCTGAACGAAAAAAAGAGATTGATCAGTGGGTATGCCCAATATTAGAATACCTCCCTTCATCTACCCACTTCTAATGATGGCTGTACATGCACCATTTTGTTTTCAACTGTGGTGGTGAAATCACCTCCTACAGCGCTGGAGTCACGGCTTTATGTATCGTGGGAGCAAACCCTGTTGCTGTCAAGATAAATAAATCCACACTGCAACTGAATGGCGTACCTGCTAAGCAAATGATGGTTAACAATAAAACAAAGTAACATTACAGTATAACAGTAAGACATACCATACCTGCAAAGCAAATACAAAAAAAACAGTAAAAACATTTTTTAATGCAATCTGTGCCTAAAATATATACAGTGTATGCTGAACCATGGGGGCATCTGCCCCAGAAGTTAGGAGCAAATCGTTCCTCCACCCCTGCTGCCCCCATGCTTCGGCATATATGCTCTTTTTTTAACTGTGGTGGTGAAATCACCTCCTACAGCGCTGGAGTCGTGGCTTTATGTATCGTGGGAGCAAACGCTGTTGCTGTCAAGATAAATAAATCCGCGCTGCAGCTGAATGGCGTACCTGAAAACAAAAAAATGGTTAACAATAAAACACAGTAAACAGTAAAGTATAAAAAAATTACATACCTGAAAAGCAAACATTAAAAAACATAACAATAAAACATTGCAGAATAGAATACAGTAAAAAAGAGCAGAACAATAGAGAGAGAGACTAGAGAGAGAGAGAGAGAGAGAGAACAATAAAACGACAGCTATTTTTGTTTTTTTTAATTTATATTTTTTTGTTTTTTTTTTTTTACTTTTTTTTTTTACCCTTTTATTTGTAACTGTAACTGTAACGGTTCGGTTCCAGGTTCGGGTCTCTCAAAATGCGATGGTATCTTGGGAGACCCTATGAAAGTGTGTCCTAGTCTGTGCAGTGCTGTACCCTACACTAAAACTCCACTAGTGTATGGTAGCATTCAAAACATTCACCAATGCAAAGATCAGGACTGTCAGGACAGGAGGGACAATAATAGCGGGTGTGACGCCTATATTTGCGCTTGCTACAGACACAACATCTTCTTTGGGGGGCTCGCTGTGTAGGGGTCCTCGGGAGGACATACGGAAAATGCCTCTCATGCAGCTGGCTTACTGCATTTGGATTGGGAAGGTGAGCTGGAGCACCATCTGGAAACAGAAGGGCTCTGATGATCTCTTCCTGGAATTTAAGGAAGGATCCAGTCCATCCTGAAGCTCTGTATAGTACATGAGCGTTCAGCAAAGCCAATTGAAATAAGTATACAGACACTTTTTTGTACCAGCTGCTGGCCTTATGGGCAACTAGGTATGGCGCCAACAACTGGTCGTTGAGGTCCACCCGTCCCATATTTTGGTTATATTCGTGGACACAGAGGGGTTTCTCCACAACACCAATCGCCGTAGGAATTTGGACCGTCGTGTCTGCATGAAGGGAGGACAGAACGAAAACATTCTTATTATCCCTCCACTTCACAGCGAGCAAGTTATTACACTTCAAGCAGGCAATCTCCCCCAGCCTAAGACAGGAATCTACAAGCCTCTGGAGTAAGCCCCGGCGATTAGATCGCATGGTGCCACATGCTCCAATCTGATGATCAATCAAGTGACTAAAAAGTGGCACGCTCATGTAATAATTGTCCACATACAAATGGTACCCCTTTCCGAAAAAGGGTGACACCAAGTCCCACACAATCTTGCCAGTGCTCCCTATGTAATCTGGGCAGTTTGGCGGCTCTACGTGACTATCTCTTCCCTTGTAAACCATAAAACTATATGTATAGCCTGTGGCCCTGTCACAGAGCTTATACATCTTGACCCCGTATCTGGTACGCTTGCTGGGAAGATATTGTTTGAAAGACAAGCGGTTAGAAAACTTAATCGGGGACTCATCAACGCAGACAACTTGATGGGGAGTGAACAAGGCTGCAAAACGTTGGTGGTTTACGAGGGGCCGAATTTTGTAGAGTCGATCGTATCCAGGACGACAGAATTCATTGTTGTTGAAGTGCATGAACCGCAAGATCTGCTTGTATCATGCCCTGGTCATGGAGGCAGAGAACACGGGCATATGGTAAATTGGGTCAGTGGACCAATATGACCGCAACATACTCATTTTAACTATGCCCATGTTGAGGGATAGGTCCAGAAAGGTCTTAAATTCGGAAACTGTAATTGGTTTCCAATCTCTGGCAAGGGAGGACTGGGGATTAGCGGAGATGAATTGACCAGCATACAAATTACTTTGGTCCACAATAGATCTATAGAGCTCTTCCGTGAAAAACAGTGAATAAATATCAAGTGATGTAAAATCAACTGTTTCCACCTGTATTCCGGGTTGGCCAGTGAATGGGGGAAGCACGGGTGCTCCAGAAGTGGTGGGCTCCCAATTAGGATTAGCAGATTCTGCAGGAAGGACACTATGGGCACGACGGGCCTGTCTTTGTCTTCTTGGTGGCAGCGGAACACTATACGAGAGCCCTGCGGTTCTTGCACCTCAACAACAGCAGAAGAAGATCGGGATCTGGTACGCCTGACCTTGGCAGGGACCACAACTCTGTCGTCAGAGTTATCTGTCAGCCGCTGTGGTCTACAGGATCGTATTCTGAGCCTGAATCTGACAGATGAGTGACTTCCTCTTCACTATCTTTCATGCTCAGAAACGTGTAGGCCTCTTCACTAGTGTACCTTCGATTTGCCATTTTGGGCTCTAAATTTACTGGTACACTAGTGAAACTCACAGGTAAAAAAGCTCCTAGGCTGTCAGCAATTGTATCAAACGCTACCAAAAAAACTGTTAGCGATCGCAGGGATCAGGCCTGACTCTGCGAACGCTGCAGTTATGTGTTTAGTGTTTTGTAAGTGACAGTGATCTCTCGATACTGCACTTGGGTGGGCTGGGCTGGGCTGGGCGGAGGGGCAAAACGCAGGTGCTAGCAGGTATCTGGGCTGATCCCGCTAACACTGCGTGTTTGGAGATCCTAAACTGCTGGGGACGCTAGTATAGATCTGATTGGATCAGATATTGATCCGTTCAGATACTATACCACTAAGTAAGGTGTATGCTGCATGTGTGCGTGTTAGCGGTACTGGCACTAATCTGATGCTGCCTGGGGCGACGCAGACCCTAACTGACCCTAAAACCTAACTGATATCACTCACCGGGCGATCCGGGGGTTAAACCTTTATTGGGTAATAAACGGCGAGTATAAAAAACAAACTAACCAGCATCAACCGCAACACTTATACAGTGATCACTGGTGAAAGGGTTAACTAGGGGGCAATCAGGGGGCTAAAACCTTTATTAGGTAGTATATGGGGGTACCTGAAACTATAAAAATCTGACGGTGAACCTAAATAACTAACTGGCTAATTAGCGTCACCCGTGACACCAATACGGCGATCAGAAAAATGATCGATTAGTGACACTGGCGACAGGGGATGAAAGGGTTAACTGGGGGGGGGGATCAAGGGGTTAAACCTTTATTAGGGGGGGTTATGGGGGTACCCTAGACCTAAAGGGGCCTACCACTAATTGCCCTAACACTTATAACAGTCACAAAATGACACCAATGCAGTGATCAGCAAAAAAATGAAAACTGCTATTTGTGTCACTGTGACAGGGGGTGACAGGGGTTGCAGGGGGTGATTTGTGTGCCTATATGTACTGGTGTTAGTTGCTGTTGGTGCAAACTCACATTGATGTCTTCTCTCTTCGGGAGCCGGAACGAAAAGGCTCCATGAGGAGAGATGACATCACTGCCTCTGCTTCTGTTTACATCTCAGAAGCAAAGGAAGCTTCCCATTCGTCAGTAGTGATCATGAGGGGGTGGCCATGAATCAGTGGCCTGCCCCTCAGGACGGATCGCTCCTGCAACGATGCCGACCGCCTCGGGCAAGGGTGGGGGGCACGATCGCATACCCATACGTTACTCTGCCTGTCCGTGCCATTCTGTCGACGTATATCGTCGTGAGGCGGTCGGCAAGTGGTTAAACTTTGACCAAAAAAAAAACTGGAAGCTGATTGGTTTCTATGCACAGCTGCACCAGATTTTGCATTCTCCAGTTTTAGTAAATCAACCCCACTGTGCCTTTAACCACCTCAGCTCCGGAAGGTTTTACCCCCTTCATGACCAGGGCATTTTTTGTTATTCAGCACTGAGCTATTTTACCTGGCAATTGTGCAGTCATGCAACACTGTACGTAAATTCAATTCTTTTTTTTTCACAGGAATAGAGCTTTATTTTGGAATATTTGATCACCACTGGGTTATTTATTTTTAGTGATATAAAGGAAAGAAGACCGAAAATTGTGACATTTTTTTTTTCTACTTTCTATTATAAAACATTTCCAATAAAATCAGATTTCTTCATAAATTTAGGGTAAAATGTATTCTGCTACACATCATTTGTAAAAAAAATGTCCCAATAAGTGTACATTAACCACTTGCCGACTAGCCGCCGCAGTTCATAACGCAGTACATAACGTCGTTTCACCCTGTGGCCACTAGGGCCCCCCGAGCCAATGCGAGTGACCGGCGGTCACGATCACCGCTGAGCCCCCGCGATCACCGCTGACACACGGAGAATCGGGATCTGTGTGTGTAAACACACAGTTTCCGGTTCTCTGAGAGGAGAAGAGACAGATCGTCCCTTCAGTTAGAACACACACTAGGGAACACAATTAACCCCTTGATCTACCCCTAGTGTTAACCCCCTCCCTGCCAGTGACATTTTCTATAGCATTGATCGCTGTATTAATGCCAATGGTCCCAAAAATGTGTCAAAATTGTCCGATGTGTCCGCCATAATGTCGCAGTCCTGATAAAAATCGCAGATCGCCACCATTACTAGTAAAAAAAAATAATAATAAAAATGGCATAAAACTATCCCCTATTTTGTAGACGCTATAATTTTTGCGCAAACCAATCAATATACGCTTATTGCGATTTTTTTACCAAACATATGTAGAAGAATACATACCAGCCTAAACTGAGGGAAAAAAAAATTATATATATTTTTGGGGGATATTTATTATAGCAAAAAGTAAAAAATATTGCGTATTTTTCAAAATTGACGCTTTTTTTGTTTATAGCGCAAAAAATAAAAACCGCAGAGGTGATCAAATACCACCAAAAGAAAGCTCTATTTGTGGGAAAAAAAGGACGCTAATTTTGTTTGGGTGCAAAGTCACACGACCGCGCAATTGTCAGTTAGAGCGATGCAGTGCCGAATCACAAAAGGTGCTCTGGTCAGGAAGGGAGTAAAATCTTCCGGGGCTGAAGCGGTTGATTGGTTTGTGTAAAAGTTATAGCGTTTACTAACTATGGGATATATATTTCAAAATGTATCAATTCTGATGTACTGATGATCTCATTTCTTGAGGCCTTTAAAGTGGAAGAAACTTCCATCTCTTCCTTTTATCTATAGATAAGCATATAATAAGGCTTACCTATAGGTAGTGTAAATATCTCCTAAACATGTGTAGTTTAGGAGATATTTACTGTACAAGTAGCCAGTGACATCACTGGCGTATGCACTCTGAAGTAACGGCCACCTGTACCATTTCTTCAAGGCCCTGTGCCATGAACAGCGGCTCCCGCACGCATGCCAGTCACACAGCCGGAGTCCGCAAACCCGGAAGCAAGACGGGTGAAGATGAGAGCGCCTGCAGCTCTGACATCTCGGCACTGGAAGAGCTTTGTTTTAAGGTAAGTTTAACATAATATGCTAGTATGCAATGCATACTAGCACATTATGACATTACCTTTCAGGTTCAAAAAAAGAAGTCCAGCGGTTTACAACCGCTTTAAAATGCCAGAACAGAACAAATACCCCCCAAATGACCTCTTTTTGGAAAGTAGACAGTCTGAGGCATTTAGTAAGAGCCATGGCGAGTTTTTTGAAGTTGTAATTCTTTGTCACAATTTTTTTTGAAAATGAAGGAGTTTTTGATCAGGGATTTTTATTTTTATTTTTTTACAGTTTGTTTGCTGTTACAGTGATGATTGTACCAGCAAAGTTTTCAGCTGTCATGAATGGATTACATTCATGACAGCTGTGATTACTAGTGATCTGTGATAAGCTACAGCTAAGCTACAGGGTGCTGTGATTGGCCCAGGTACCATGTGCATAGCTCCCAACTGTCCCTGATTTGGAGGGACTGTCCCTGATTTGGAGCAATGTCCCTCTGTCCCTCATTCCTCCTCAGTTGTCCCTCATTTTGGTCTGAACCTTTCATCCAAATTCTAAATTGCTGCAATTGTTAATTTTAAAAGCCAATTTACCCCTTCCCGCCGACCGTACGCAGATATGCGTACTCGGCTTTCCGGGGTTATACAGGGATGACGCCCGCAGCTGCAGGCATCATCCCGGTACCGTTGTTCACAGCGGGCGATCGGCTACCCGAGTATAACAACCGATGCGGCTAAAAGCTGCTCGGCTGTTATACCGGAGGAGCGGGAGGGGACATCCCCCCCCTCCCGCTGCTCTTACCGGGCCTCCCGTGCGATCGGGAGGCCCGGTGTCCAATCGTGTGCCTTCGGCGGCTGGGGGCGGGCTGGAACGAAGCTGTGGGCTGCTTCATTCCAGCCTTCTCGTTGTAAACGCGGAAGCGACGTCATGACGTCACTTCCCATTTACTCGGCTGCCAATGGCGCCGGTTTTAAAAAAAAATACAGTATTCAGAATCGCCGTTTTCGGCGATCTGAATACTTTGAAGTGCAAAGGAGGGATCGGGGGTCTTTTAGACCCCCGATCCCTCCATAAAGAGTACCTGTCACCACCTATTACTGTCACAAGGGATGTTTACATTCCTTGTGACAGCAATAAAAGTAAAAAAAAAAAAATTTTTTTAAACACAATTTATAAAGTAAAAAAATAAATAAAATAAAAAAAAAAAAAATTTTTTTAAAGCGCCCCCGTCCCCGCGAGCTCGCGCAACTAAGAAAACGCATACGGAAGTCGCGCCCGCATATTTAAACGGTGTTCAAATCACACATGTGAGGTATCGCCGCGATCGTCAGAGCGAGAGCAATAATTCTAGCCCTAGACCTCCTCTGTAACTCTAACCTGGTAACCGTAAAAAAAAATTTAAAGCGTCGCCTATGGAAATTCATAGGTACCGTAGTTTGTCGCCATTCCACGAGTGCGTGCAATTATAAAGGGTGACATGTTTGGTATCTATTTACTCGGCGTAACATCATCTTTTACATTATACAAAAAAATTGGGGTAACTTTACTGTTTGGATTTTTTAAAATTCATGAAAGTGTCCCTTTTCCAAAAATTTGCGTTTAAAACACCGCTGCACAAATACCATGTGATATAAACTATTGCAACAATCTCCATTTTATTTTCTAGCAAAAAATACGGATTTTAACTTGTAAACACCAAATTTCAAAAATAGGCTTAGTCATGAAAGGGATAAATGAATATTTGTGGTAAAAAAAAAAAAGCACTTGTGGATTTTATTAACCTTTTTTTTTTTGGTTATGTCCCCTTGAAGGGGCGTGGCAGGGGCCATGTCCTATGCCTACATATGTTTGCTAGTAGGTGTCCCTCATTCCCATCTCGAAATGTTGGGAGGTATGCATGTGATAGCTATGGGCCAATCATAGCATAGAAAACACAACTGATATGAATGATTCATAATAGCGTTGTTGACATTGTGAGTACGTGATCACATAGGGATCACATGATCACTGGGATATGCATGCCGCTCCCCCTAACCCATAGCAGGCTAGATGGCGTACATGTAGGTGGTCCTGCCTGCATGTGCCAGCAACTCACAGTAAATATACTGTGGGCGGTCGGCAAGTGATTAAAGTATAACTAAAGAAAAAAATGTTTGGAGTGGAGAGGGATTAGAACACCTTTCAGTTTTTTTGCTCTCTGTGTCCCATTAGGGAGATTCACCCTCTGTATATGTCCTGTTTACTGTTAACACCAAAAGTGAAAGTAAAAGAAAATCCCAAATTTTGGGTTGTCCCCAGATCAGGAATAAAGGGGAAATCTTCCAATGAGGACACTAGTTCTGGTGAATCTGGTGACAACCAGAGAACCTCTCCCCTTGGAGGGATTCCCTCACTTCCTGTTTTGGTTATGGGACAAGAAGTGATGGGAGATCTCCTCAATGGGACACAGATTGCAAAAAAGCTTGTCAGGGGGTTTAACCCTCACTTAATCTATCCAAAATGAAAATAAGGTTTGCCTTTGGCTCTATTGAACTCCTGGCAGATGTAATAAAAACAACTTAATGCAGCTCTGCATTTCTTTATATGTAATTAATTGTATTTTGCTAAACATGAATTTGAGCTGGTATCAGCCTCCTGCAGAACCTGAACAGCAAAGCTTAGACTAGCAGAGGCAGAAGCAGCACATAGGGTTAATCAGTTGTGCTGCAGGGCTCATGTGCTAAGGCAGGCTGATAGGAGTAGCAGGCATAGTGATAGAGAATCAAGTTTTCTTTTACTGTCCAGTTATAGGCGGGGGGGAGGGACAAGACCTAAAAGTGTTACTGAAAGTGACCCTGTCACCACCACAAAGTCACTTCTGAATACAAGGAGCTCTGTAAAAGAAGAATTAAGATTCTTAACTTTCTGGCAACCCATGTGTTGAAAAGCCAGTGCTTCGTTGCTCCCCACCCTTTGGGTGAGTCAGTTACCTGTTACCCCTGCCACAGTGGTTCCTCCCCAGTGGCGGCTGGTGCTCAATATTTTAGGGGGGGGGGTTGGTGGCAAACCAATGCCACCCCCATCCCCCAGTGGTGCAGCTAGCACATCTGGCACCCGAGGCTGGACATTTTTTTGCACTCCCCTCCCAAGATAAATGGTATGTGGCAATATAGCGGCACCATGCCAAAACTGTGGGTGTGGTCAGATGCATCAACAGTGGGAGGGACAGTGCGTATGTAACAGGCAGTACAAACCTCAGTATGCTAATTTTAATAAAATAAAACTGTTCTATTGCATCCAAGCAGCCATGCTCCCGAGCCGCAGGTCCGTGTGTCTATTCACACCAGAGCCATGGCTCGGCTCTGCTCCATCCGTCTTCTGATTGACTCACTGGCTTTGACTGACAGCAGTGTGAGCCAATGGCTCCTGCTGCTGCCAAAAGCCAATCAGGAGTGCGAGTCCCCAGACAGCCAAGGCTCTTGTGGACATCGCTGGATCGAGAGGTGGCTCAGGTAAGAATTAGGTGTGGCTGGGGGGGCTGCTGCACACAGAAGGTTTTTTACCTTACTACATAGAATGCATGAAGATTAAAAATCTTGTGTATTTACAACCACTTTAAGGCCTCTTTCAGACGAACGATCCGTTCAGGTCCGACTGTCAATTTTTTAGGCGGACCTGAGCGGACCCTCCATAGACCTCTATGGAGTGTCGGATGTCAGCGGTGACATGTCCGCTGACATCCGACCCGCTCCGATCCGAAAAAGTGTAAGAGAGCGGCACTCTGACAGGTCCGTCGCTGCACAGTGTGAAGCGATGGACCTGTCATCTGCCTGCTCAGCGGGGATCACGGAGCGATCCCCGCTGAGCAAGAGGATGTTCACGGGGCGGATCATCTCGGATCCGTCCCATGTGAAAGGACCCTTACAAAGAATGTGCTGAACTTAGAATGCAGTAGTTATAGGAGTAAGAAATATAAAACACAGTGAGGGGAATTTATCAAAACGGGTGCAGCCAGAATTTGGAACAGCACATGGCAACCAATCAGCTTCTATCTTCAGCTAGTTCAGCTTTAAAAATTCAAGCTATGAGCTGATTGGTTGCCATGCACAGCTGTTCCAAATTCTGTCTGCTCTAGTTTTGATAAATTTCCCTTATTCCTTGTACACACGATCGGCTTTTCAACGGGAAATGTTGGATGTGAGCTTGTTGGCAGAGAGTCCGACCGTGTGTATGCTCCATCGGACAATTGTTGTCGGACTTTCCGCCAACAAATGCTGGCTAGCAGGTTCTTAAATTTCCCGCCAACAAATGTTTGTTGTTGAATTGTCCGATCGTGTGTACACAAGTCCGTGGGACCAAAGTACAAACATGCATGCTTGGAAGCAGAAGCGGTCGGTCTTGTAAACTAGCGTTCGTAATGGAGAATTAACATTCGTGACGTGGCAAATTATGAAATCTCCAAATGCAGCGCACATTCTCTTCTTCTTTAATGGGATAATAATGAAGCTGCTCTGCTGGTGATACTGATGGAGTTATTGCAAACAAAGTTTCAAAGGCTTTTTGTTTCTAGTGATTCCCAATTGACTTTGACTGGACTGCCTGCACAAGGATGCACAGAACACCAAGTATCCCCATGCGGTACAAGGCCATCACACTGGGCATGGACACATATGCTTCAAGAGAATGAGGCCTAATTGTCATGTGGGCCACCTAGCAGGAAAGAGGAGATATCAGTAATTAAAAGAGAAGTATGGGAATTTTATTTATGAATCATACTTACCTGGGTGGATTCTGCATCTGTCCCCCGCCGGCTCTAAGGCTAAGAGCTGAGTAATCAAACACCGCTGATAGTTCGGCTCTCAGTGCTCCCTGAGCAGAGAGCTGGTGGCTGTCAGTCTCTGGCTTTGCTCTGCCCCCCCCCTCCATAGCTCACCGAAACACTGGGCTGTGGAGGGGGCAGGAGTGGCCGACTCAGGCTCTCAGCAACTCGCTGAGAGGCTGAGCTGGGTGCCGGTCCAGGCATGTGGGCAGATCCCAACCATATGGTTGCGATCTTTACCCAGGCCGGACTGACGCTGTGACATCAGCTGAGAAGGGGCTTATGCCCCCTCTCAGCTGAAAAAGGGTCACAGGAGTTCAAAACAATCTGCACTGATGTGATCAACAGGAAAAGTACAACCGAACAGGCTTTGGCTGAACTTCGCCTTTATTAAATCATCACACGACCTGTCTCACTGCTCCTGATTGGCATTACTTGCAACAATTAAAAAATGTCCCCATTTATGTTGTGAACTCACCCTCCAGGGCCCAGACAGGCTCTTCCTCAGCCCAGGCTTTAAATCCAGGCTCTTTTTCCCTGAAGCTAGAAGGTCCTTCAGGCACCCTTTTTTCTAATCCAGAGGGCCTCCATGATCTCCCTCTCATAGTCCAGGGCCTCCAGACACCTGCTGCTCTAGTCCAGGGCATCCAGATACCCCCTCTCCTAATCTGGGACCTCCAGCCACTCCCTCACCTAGTCCAGTATCTCCCTTGTACCCCCCATCCAGGGGCTTTTGCCACACCAACCACCATTTCATAGTCAATGGCCTCCTCTGCACCCACCCCCTAGTCCAGGGCCTCCTCTGCACTCCTCTTCAAGTCCAAGGCCTCCTTTACAGCCCACCCCAAGTTAATTGCTCCCTCTTCACCCTGCTTTCCGAATCCAGGTCTTTTATCAAGCCCACTTTTCAAGTCCAGGGCCTCCTCTTCACCCCCCAGTCCAGGGCCTTTGGTGTACTCCTCTCCTAGTCCAGGGCCTCCTCTGCATCCCCCAGTCCAGGGCCTCCTCTGCACCCCCCCTCCATTCTAGCACCTCCTCTGCACCCCCCAGTCCAGGTCCTCCTCTGCACCCCCCCAGCACAGGACCTCATCTGCATCCCCCAAGTCCAGGGTTTTCTCTGCCCCTCCAGGTTAGGGCCTCCTCTGCACCCCCCCAGGCCAGGACCTCCTCTTCATCCCCAAAGTCCAGGGTCTCCTCTGCCCCCCCAGGTCAGTGCCTCCTCTGCACTCCCCAGCCCAAAGCCTCCTCCACATCCCCCATCAGCCCAGGGCCTCCACTGCACCCTCCAGTCCAGGTCCTCCTCTAACCTCCCCTCCCAGTCTGTGGCCTCTTCTGAACCCCCCTCAGCCCAGAGCCTTCACTGCACCCCCCCAGTCCAGGGCCTCCTCCGCACCCCCTGTCCAGGGCCTCTCTTCACCCCCCCCGAATCCATGGCCTTCTTCGAAGCCTCCCCTTCTTTGGGATGCCTCACGCAGAAAAGACATAGGCTGTTTGGGCACTGGGCAGGACTAGGAGGGAGACCTGTCTGTCCATTAATCTTGATCTTGTGGCAGTGACACCCTTAGAGCAGCGGTTCCCAGTGTGGGTGGGGGCGGCACCCCAGGTGATGCCTCAGTTTTTGCCCTGCATCCCCCAACCCAACAGGAGACAGAAGGGAAGGCAGCGATCCCTCACCCCCCCACGGGAGACATACGATCATAGGCCTCCTTACCTTAGGAGGCAGATGATAAGGATATGGCTGCTGCTCCTCGCTCCAGGGCCATTTCTTCTCCTCCCAGCTGAACAGGAAGTGGGTCCTAAAACCCAAGTCCTAAGACTCCCGGCCAATCGGGTCTCAGGACCTGCTTCCTGATTGGCCGGGAGGAGATTCAGGAAGACAATAGTGAATATTAATTTGCTATTGTCACATAATTGAGTGGGCTCAGGGCGTAGTACGCTAGCCTTTTTTTAAGCCAATTAGAGCCTCAGGATTTAATCATGTGTTTAAAAAAAAAAACCCCATTGAAATCCATGTGTTCGGTGCCCTGCATGTAGATTAGGAGCCGGGCACATGGATTAGAGGGGCGGCGCCTCTGTGCCCCATATGGATAGGCCGCCACTGTTCCTCCCACTGGTCCGTGTATCTTTTAGTGATATACTAGCCATTGGGAGGAACCACATGGTGCAGGGGGAAGCACATTTAGTAAACAATGTTGTAGGCGGAGTATTGACTAATCCCCACCGCTCGTCCCATAGATAAATACCAGATGCTGTGCCGTGAGACCACGCCCTTTGAAAAAGTCTTGATGATGAAACGCGTGACCCCACGGCGACTGGAATTACCTCACTGCTGTGCGCTCCAAGCCCTGAGTTACCTAACCGGAAGGAGGAAGTATTGTATGCTGTGAATAGTACGATCATTTTTCCAGCTCATACCTCGTTCCCGTGGCCTCAGGGATAGTTACAAATGTAAGCTTACATTCCTAATCGACTTTGAGCTACATTGCCAACATTGGACCGGCACTGCGCCAGAAGATGTTTCTTCTTTTTTTATACATGTGAGTTTGCAAATAAATTTTAGAAAACGGTATTGGACTATGTGGAGTCTCTTTTCCATATGTGGATTTTGGTGGTGGCTCTAAACATGCACCTATGAGGATTCCAGGAGTGACCGGACCATAGGAAGCTGTTAAAGGCCTATTAGCCCCCCGGGTTCTGGTGAGTTAGAACCCCTTGTGGAGGTGTGTGGAGCACGAGGAGGTAAATCGTATGCTGAATGGTGCACTCATCAAACCTGCTACACACACTCTATTTACCCACTTAGAGACTCTACGTACACTGTATTATACTTTGCTTTGCTCAAGCCTTTTTTATGTATACAGCAGAGACATTTTATTTACCTGTCAGTCGGTATAAGCTTTACTGAGTGGAGCGCCGCTTTGATGTTTTTAATTGTTTCTTTTTTAGAGTTATAATTTTACATCTATCTATTAATTAATTCGCTATTGTCACATAATTGAGTGGACTCAGGACGCAGTACACTAGCCTTTTTTTAAACGAATGAGAGCCTCAGGATTTAATCATGTGCTTAAAAAAAAAAAAAAACCCATTGAAATCCATGCGCTCGGCGCCCTGCATGTAGATTAGGAGCCGGGCACATGGATTAGGGGGGCGCGCCTCTGAGCCCTATATGGATAGGTCGCCACTGTTCCTCCCACTGGTCCGTGTATCTTTTAGTGATATACTAGCTATTTGGAGGAATCACATGGTACAGGGGGGAAGCAAGTATTCTACCCACACTAAAGTGTGGGATACACTCTGTTTTTACAGACTGCTTTGCGTTTAGGAGTGCAGAACTGTAGCAAAAACAAAAAACAGGTCTCCTGCTCTGCCAAACAGGGCTGTGCTGTGTCGCAGAGATGAGTAAATCTCATGACTGGAAGGATAGAAATACAAATCATTTAGCAGTAAAACAGTTCCTATATTTTGTATTTCAACTGTGTTTAGCTGTTTGCCTAGATTTCGACTTTAACCTTGAAATGATATCAGTTCCAGCAAATCTGCTATTAAAAATAAAAAATCAGTATTTAATCTATATTTAACCCTTCTTTAACTCTAATTGGATTTAATTTTTTTAACTATTTTTATGTACACTTTTGCATTTTTTTTATTCATTCTTTGCTACTTTTTATATTGCCACATTAAAAATACACAAACAATCTTTGTAGTATATTTCTAAAGCAGTAAATCTGCCATTCACCAATTATTCTTAAGTATGGTAGGCACTTTTGATGAGTTCTTATGATAGGGCCCTTGGCTCATATTAACTCCCCACAGCACTGGAAGGTTACAGCTGCACTTCAAATTCAACTGAAACGGCAGCACAAGGGACACTTCTCATTGAATGAAAGCTCTGTCCCTTGGGCTGATTTTTTTATTTTTTATTTGACTAAATGTATCCTTTACACTCAGTACTTCAGATGATAAATACCATCATGAATTTCCATTACACAAATGTAATGTAAGAATTTATACCTGAACTGCTGCTGCCCCAGCATACCAGGCTTGCAATTCATGCCTCCTGCCACCCAAGCCTTATTATTGCTCCATCACTGGCCAATAGAGAGGCTAAAGATAGGGAAGTACCCAGAAAACATCTGGGAATACGGTCTCTCTAAATTGGTGAACTTACAAAACAGCATTTGCTGGAAAATTTTCACTTTTTTTTCCAGAGTTGCTTTATAAATAAGCACACATATTGGATTGAATGTTTCCTGTGTCCCCATAATATATCATAAGACTGATTTTAATCTTTTACAAAAGGTCTTGCAAAGGCTATTGCTTCACCAGGCTTGACAAATTTCAAAATATATGTTGGCACAATGTATTTTTCTAGGTTGCTATTTAGAAATCCCTATGATCTAGTACAAATCCTATTCTGACTGATCCACTCATCCCTGGTCCTTGGTTTTCAAACTGCAGTTTGCAGGATGTGAAAGAATGTATAACATATAACAAAGAAAACATACAAATACAGTACTCCGAAGGTTTAAACTGAATCATGAACAAAAGTGTTACAGTGTAAATTAAAGGATTAGGCTATTGATCACTATATATTAGATATTGTTTGTCACAAAAGGGAAAAAATACATAGTTCTGGTATTCAAGTCCATATGGTCAATGTAAATTAAAATGAAAACAAAAATACATTGTTAATCTTTTCTGACCAGTGGTCATTGACACCTAGATGCATATTTAGTAGGGGCAGTCTGTGTTAGTTAATTTGACAATAACTCTTTGACTAATTTGCATACATAAATCATTTCATACATTAAAGGGGTTATAAACCTACGTGTTTTTTCACCTTAATGTATCCTATGCATTAAGGTGAAAAAACACCTTGCAGTGACCGCTCCCCAGCCCCCCGTTTTACTTACCTGAGCCCTGGAACTCAACCCACGGGGACGCGCTGTCTCTCTGCCCGGGGTTTTCGGCTCTTGATTGGATAGTTTGATAGCAGCACAGCCATTGGCTCCTGCTGCTGTCAATCAACTCCAATGACGAGGGCACCAGGGGCGGGGCCGAGTCCTGCATTCATCCTCTATGGACGCCGAATGCTGGACTCGGGAGCGCGCATGCAAGGTAACCCCCCAGGAGATCACTTCTCCCAGGAGGTTATCTGATGTGGGGAGGAGCCGCCAGAGCCGCCAGGGGACCCCAGAAGAGCAGGTTCGGGGCCACTCTGTGCAAAAAGAGCTGCACAGTGGAGGTAAGTATGATATGTTTGTTATTTAAAAAAAAAAAAACGAACCCTTACAATCACTTTAAGGACACATAAAGTTTTACTTTGGTACACTGCTTTAATAAAAACCATGGACTTTTTTTTTTCATTATAGGCTGACAAATGGGTAAAAAAAAAACTTAAAGGAGAAGTATGGCCAAAGCTTTTTTTGGCCGTACAGTTACAGGAGTGCAGTTAGCTCCTCTTGCAGCATGGACTTCCTGGTCCTGAGCTGTGGATCTCTGCAGCTTCTCCAGAGTTACCATGGGCCTCTTGGCTGCTTCTCTGATTAATGCTCTCCTTGCCAGTTTAGGTGGATAGCCATGTCTTGGTAGGTTTGCAGTTGGGCCAGACTCTTTCCATTTTCGGATGATGGATTGAACAGTGCTCTGTGAGATGTTCAAAGCTTGGGATATTATTTTATAACCTAACCCTGCTTTAAACTTCTCCACAATTTTATTCGTGACCTGTCTGGTGTGTTCCTTGACCTTCATGATGCTTTTTATTAACTATGGTTCTCTAACAAACCTCTGAGGGCTTCACAGAACAGCTGTATATATACTGAGACTAAATTACACACAGTTGGACCCTATTTACTAATTAGGTGACTTCTGAAGGCACTTGGTTCCACTAGATTTTAGTTAGGGGTATCAGAGTAAAGGGGGCTGAATACAAATGCACGCCACACTTTTAAGATATTTATTTGTAAAAGAAATTGAAAACCATTTATCATTTTCCATCCACTTCACAATTGTGTGCCACATTGTGTTGGTCTATCACATAAAATCCCAATAAAATAGATTTACGGTTTTGGTTGTAACGTAACAAAAGGTGAAAAATTTCAACTGGTATGAATCATTTTTCAAGGCACTGTACATCCGATTTCTTGTGAGTGTTTTTTTTAAACCTTTGGATATAAATCATACTATCTAATACTGCAGTTAGGTAGCACTTCCCCTTTCTTCTTTCCTTGTGCAGTTAGTTTTGCATTCCTGTGGCCCATTTTCAGCTGACAGCAGGCTAAAGCCCACTGTTGGCTGACATCACAGAGCCGGGTCAGACTCTCAAAAGATCCTGAACATATGGTCAGATCTGTCCAGAAGCCTGAATCGACAGCTGACTGATGGTCACCAGCTCCCTGGCTGAAGACCGAGAGCTGAGCAATCAGTGGTGTTTGATCACACAGTTCTTGGTCTTATGCTTCGTACACATGATCGGATTGTTGGCCAACAAATCCATGGAATTTTGTCCGAAGGGCGTTGGCTGCAACATGTCTTGCATAAACACGGTCACACAAATGTTGGCCAACAATTATGAAAGTAGTGACGTACTAGACGTACTACATGGTTTTTCAGCTCCTTAGCGCCACCCTTTGGGCTCCTTCTGCTAATTTCGTGTTAGTAGAAGTTTGGTGAGTGTTGATTCACGCTTTTCTTTTCCCATTTTTCATTTAGCGCTTTTAATTTCATGCTTTTCAGTTTGTTTCTGAACGGCCGTTAGTCAACCAGACAAGTTGTGGAATCGGAGGAGATAACGTGTTATTTATTATTGGCCTTGGCGATATTGCTTTGACATTATTTTTTGGGCTGAATAATAATGATTTGATTTTGGTATATTTTCTATATTTTTGGATGCATAGAATGCACTTTTTTGTTAAGTTCTATTGGCAGATAGCATGTCTATTTTTTTTTTACTTAATGCACAATAAAAACATTGTGTAGAATAATACTTGGATGTGTTTTACTTCAAATGACAGTTTGGGAGTAGGCAGTTACATTTTATAAAATACAATGTAAAATTAACAAGGGACACCAACATAGTTGTATCTTTGATCTTAAAAACTACGGGATAATGGTGTTGTGGTAACTTGCCCCCCCCCCCCCAAAAAAAAAAAGTATAATAATATTATTCCTGATATCACTAGAAAAAAAAAGCCTTTGAAACTTTGTTTGCAATTTGTCCAACAGACTTGTGTACACACAATCAGACAATCCAACAACAAACATTTGTTGGTGGAAAATTTGAGAACCTGCTAGCCAACATTTGTCCGACAATTGTTTGATGGAGCATACACATGGTCGGACTTACCGCCAACAGCCTGTCGGAAAGTCCGATCATGTGTATGGACCTTTAAAGTCGGCAGGGAACAGCTGCAGATGGGATCAGTGCTGCAGCCATCTAGGTGAGTATGGATTTTTTTTCGCGACTCACATACTTCTTTTTGAACTAATGTAAAAACATTCAATATATTATTTAACTGATGATGATTATTATTTTTAACACTGTATTTGTATCTGACAAGTACAGTGTTAAACAGAAGAACACTGCCAACTTCAGGTTACAGTGGCATCTGCAGTCCCACCTATAGGCTGAAGGTTTATTGTGTCAATGAAGCCCCCATCATGCATGCGATCACTATATTTATCACCCTAATTGGTTCCCATCTTTAGTGGAAGTTGAAGCTGTCAGTGACGGTAGTGATTAAGAAGCACCAGCCAAGCAAAATGTCAGCTGGTAGCTCTTAAAGGGAAGGCATTTATTAACATATTCCCAGCACTTGGCATCGTGCTAAGGCATGTTAATATAATACTTACAGGTAGGAAGGGGTTAAAAAAAAGTTGAGTAGGTTGGTGTTCTTTAATCCCGACTCCAGTAAATTTTTTTTTTTCATTTTGTCAGGTTGAAGGTTTAGAACCCTGGTGTCCAGCCCTAAAGCTCAGGGCCCACATATGGCCCTTTAGCCCATAAAATATGACCCATGGGGCCCCTCCAAACAGTAGTCTGTATTTTGGAGCTTACTTGCCAAGCCAATGAAGAAGTTATGTTGTTTTGACTTCAGATTTTTTTGATACTTTTTTTTTTTTTTGTGCTGCTCATTCTTTTTTTTTTCTTTTTATGTTTTTCCCTCTGATCCTTTATAAACAGAATCTTACTGAGGGATGTGGGGATCACAAATGTGAAAGCCTTGATTTGCAACGGGGCTGAAATAGCAATAATCTCTATCATTTCGAGATGATCATTTCATGGTCTTGTATAATGTGTCTGAGGCCTAATTCAGAAAACTTTAGCAAAGGATAGAGATCTTTATTTTAAACCATGTGTCTGTAATCTGTAAATAGTCACGAGATGGAAAAACTGTTGTTTTTAAAAAAAAATTAAGATATTGCGAACTGTCCCCAGTCTCCAACAACTCCGATAGCACGTCCACTGTCTCTGGACATCTTTTAGCATGTCTGCAGTCTCTGACCGTCTTTTGTAGTATGCCTGTGGTGTTCTTGTAGTGTGCCATCTACTGTTATATTTCTGCAGTCTCTAATAGCTTACTGTGACATTATTACATTCCCTGAATATAATGTGCATCCAATTGGTGGTGTCAGGGGCCACACTTGTGGCCCCAAGTTTTAGGTAATTTGACTATCACTGGGTTAGATCTTCTCTTAGGATTAATTACTGTGAATGTCCCCTGTGGGGAAATTTTTTTACTCCTTACTTGGTGACAGGGTGTCATCATGAGAATAAATTAGCACCAATCCATCCAAAGGGAACATTCACTCATTTGGGAAAAAAGAGCAATCTTCTTTTTTCTCTTTATTTAGAAGGTGCATATTTGTGAGTGTATTTTTTATTTTATTTTTTTTGTATTTTAGTTTATTTCATTTAATGTTCTTTGTATTTGATCTGTTTTTATTGTATTTAATTTTTTCTGTGAAATAAATTTAAAATAATGAGGGTGATAATGGACTATTTCTATACCCTTCAGGAGCCATTTAAATCCAACTGCATAAAAAAAAAAAAAAATCTTAATTTCACTTTCCCCGGTGACTCCAATTTCTTTAAATGTTAAAATATTCATGCAAACTTCTGATTTATGCCATAATTTCAGAAAATAAAAACATCTCTATTTTACCCATCCTTAATGCAAAAATGAGCAAAGCACGGAAAAGATCCTAGTGAGGACTAAAGTACAAAATAAGGATTTTTTTTTTACTTTACATGATATCACTGGTGGCTTCCTATGAAGAATTCTGGTCACTGTTATGTAGTGTATGAAATTGTTTGTGTTTTCAAATGCAGTTCTATTCATTGCAATATAATTTCACATATTATTTATACAATATGCAGTCATAATTATATACAAAGAAAAAAAAAATTTGGGCTTGGTAGGGTCAAAGTAGTAATAATGTAATGGCTGTTAATGGAAATTATGCATGCTAATGCAAATGCTTCTGAAGAACTCAAATTAGGAACCATCAGAGTCGTTACTCTAAGGTAGGAAAACTGAAAGATCAGGGCAAGGGGGAACATAAAGGATCAGTGAGTAGAAACCAGAGCACACATACACGTGTGTACTCTTCTAGGAAAATGTTTTTTGCAAGCTACAAATGCCATAATATGCTTTATATTACAGGCTAAACACACCTTTTATACAAGGAGCATTAATCTTCCATTTTGTTTACCCCTTCCCTAGTTCTAATTGTAAAATTAAATATTTAGTATTTTTGCTGTCTGTATTGCTTAGCCTGATTTACTGTGCTGGTAAATGTGTAATTTCTTTATAAAAAGGTAGACATGTTTCCTGTCTTAAAGTGTTACTAAACCCAGGACTCTGCATTCACTATATCTGGCCTCCCACAGTACACAGAACATGGAAATGCAATTATTTTAGTCCAAAATAGGAATGTACCGGATGGGAAGGGATTATTACAGTGCCAACGTTAGCTTAAACAGAAAAAGAAATTCATTTATAGAAAACAAGGATACATGTTATTACAGAATCTCAAAATACAAATATTTCAAATATAACAAAACTAATCAGATATAAACATTAAAATAGGGAGCACATAGGATTTAATGACGGCCAAGCTGGCATAGGCCTCAGTATACAAGCGGGTCAGGTCTTTCCTACATGTTTCGCCAAGGCATTGGCTTCCTCAGGGAAACAAGACGTGACCGGTAGAGAGAAATAGCCCTATAAGGAGAAAAGTATAACAAAAACATATATCAAAATATAGAAAATAACACAGTGGATGCATTAAACCTGAAATTAAAGGTTAAACCAGCACGACAAGTCAGAATCAACATCTCCCACAACCCACAAGTAGGATGGAAATCAACATAACCAATGTCCCAGAGTACCCCATATACCCCAATCAGCCCAGCCAATGCTCTCAGCAAAAGGTGCGCCACAGAGGCTGGTCCCTTTTTTGTTTTTGTTATATTTTGTCTTGGCGAAACATATAGGAAAAACCTGACCCGCTTGTATATTGTATACTGTATACTGAGGCCTATGCCAGCTTGGCCGTCATTAAATCCTATGTGCTCCCTATTTTAATGTTTATATCTGATTAGCTATGTTATATTTGAAATATTTGTATCTTGAGATTCTGTAATAAAATGTATCCTTGTTTTCTCTAAATGAATTTCTTTTTCTGTTTAAGGTAACGTTGGCACCGTAATAATCCCTTCCTATCCGGTATTTTCCTATTTTGTATCAAATTTTTGGGATGAGGTGCCTTATCTAATTACAGACTTACTCGCCACTTCCTGCAATTTTCCCAATTATTTTAGTAAATACAAACTGCTAAATACCTTTTTCTAATCAGCAGTATATATCAGTCTTGTAGCTTCAGTGTCTGGTTAAAGCTTGTAGGAGGAGTTTTTATTCTACTGACTGTCCTATGAGGCTGCAGGACCCCTGATCCTCTGTCTGGACAGTGCTGATTGGCCCTGTGCTGATCACACGCACCGTTCCAAGAAAAAAAAAACACTCTCTAGCAATACACACCAAACTGAGCATGTGCAGAGTGACTCCAAAGGCTCTGTTCTATCTGGAGATGGATTGGGAAGAGTGGAACAGTAGAAGAGGGGAGGATCAGAGAAGACAGGATCCAACAGCTTTTTTACACAATGAGGAGGATTAACCCCTTAGGTTCCACAGTGAGTATAACAAGCATGCTTTACTGCATATACACACTGATTTTACTGTTGTAGGTTTAGTGACACTTTAGGTACAACTGCACTTCTATTACAAAAAAACTTACCAAAAGTCCCATTTCCCTATTCCTCATGAATTAATCTCTCCAGAACTCTCCTCTCCACCCACCACCATCACCACCAACTGGTATACTTACCTCTCTGTGACAGTGGTGGCCCTTTGCAGTACTTAGATTCCAGGTACAAAAAACTTCTTGTGATAGATCTGGTGTTGTTACTTCCGGTCAACATAAATTAAAGGGGTTGTAAAGATGTTTTTTTTTTTTTTTTAAAATAACAAACATGTTATACTTACCTTCACTGTGCAGCTCGTTCTGCACAGAGTGGCCCCGAACCTGGTCTTCTGGGGTCCCTCGGCGGCTGTTTCAGCTCCTCCCCGCAAGCATTTACCACCTTCATGCGAGCTCCCTCGCACGGTGGTGAGTGCTTGCGGGCGCGCTCCCGTGATACAGCCGGCGGCTATAGCCGCTCGCTGTATCACTCGGCCCCGCCCCCCGGCGCGCCGCGTCATCGGATGTGATTGACAGCAGCGCGAGCCAATGGCTGCGCTGCTTTCAATCCATCCACTGCAGCCAATCAGCGACCAGGCTGAGCTGCAATGAAGCTGACGAGGACGAGGAGCGAAGATTCGAGGCGTCAGGTAAGTAAAACGGGGGGGCTGGGGGCGGCGGTACTGTCAAAAGTTTTTTCACCTTAATGCATAGAATGCATTAAGGTGAAAAAATTTTTACCTTTACAACCCCTTTAAGTTGTACTCTAATGCCCTGTACACACGGTCGGACTTTGTTCGGACATTCTGACAACAAAATCCTAGGATTTTTTCCGACGATGTTGGCCCAAATTTGTCTTGCATACACACAGTCACACAAAGTTGTCAGAAAATCCGATCATTCTGAACGCGGTGACGTAAAACACGTACGTCGGGATATAAACGGGGCAGTAGCCAATAGCTTTCATCTCTTTATTTATTCTGAGCATGCGTGGCACTTTGTGCGTCGGATTTGTGTACACACGATTGGAAATTCCGACAACGGATTTTGTTGTCGGAAAATTTTATAGCCTGCTCTCAAACTTTGTGTGTCGGAAATTCCGATGGAAAATGTGTGATGGAGCCCACACACGGTCGGAATTTCTGACAACAAGGTCCTATCACACATTTTCTGTTGGAAAATCCGACCGTGTGTACGGGGCAGTAGAAAGATTAGGAGTACAGTCACATTCAACTCTGTGTGGAATTACTGCACTGCCATGACTCCATGTCAAGCTGCCGCAAGGTAATATGAGCTTCAAAGTGAATCTTCCATTACTATGATTGGCCCCTTCCCTCTGTAAAAATCACTATTGGTAGCTGATAAAAAAGAAAGCCTGTAAGAAAAAAAGTTAGATTTTATACTTCCCTTACACCCCGCCCCCCCATGGTATCTAGGTACAGGTGAGGTCACTCTCCTTTCTGACAAGACCCTGGGAACTAGTTGTGGCAAGCGCAATAGATTGTTTTAAAAAAGATATGAATGCATCCATAAATACACAAAATATAACATTTATAGGTAATAACATCAGGGATTGTTGATCCAGGGAAAATGTAATGACCTTCTGTGGATCAGGAAGGAATGTATCCCCCCCCCCACACACACACCGCAAATTGGATTATGCTTCATTGGGGTTTTTTGCCTTCCTCTGGATCCACTCTGGGTATAGGATACTGTATATAAAGTTTTTCTATTTATTTATTTTATTGATGTATTTTTCTATTGGACTTGTGTCTCTTTTCAGCCCCCCCCAGTTTGCATGCAGGGCATTGGACTCATAGGTTTCTATGATTTTTTTTATTATTAATTTTTTAAAGTCATATGATTAGAGCCGGAGGCTCTAATTGGATTGAAAGAGCTTAGACTCGGGTGCACTCAGAACACTGCACCCCAAACCCACCCACTTGTGACACTAGCGAATCAATATTCACTATCGTCTTCTGACTTCTCCTCCCAGCCAATGAGGGCAGGAGGCCGATAGAGTTGGCCGGGATGGAGAAGCCAAAGAAAGCTGCGGAGGGGCTGAGTGTGGGGGACCATGGAGGGGTGAGTGCTGGGGGACCATGGAGGGCTAAGTGCTGACCTGGGGGGGTTTAGCACCAGCCACCACTGCTGCTGCATGTGATGATGGGGATGATGGGGATCGCAAATCTCATGAGAAGGTGTTGCTGCACTGGGCTTGAGTGTCTTCTCACAAGGTTTGGGGTACTCATCATGTGCCAGAAATTTCTAGGAAGCTTGCTGGAAAGATAATGGCATTACTCTGTGCAACACAGAAGGTGAAGGTTCGGAAAGTGTATAATCAAACTTTTTTTCTTACAGGCAATGGCAGTTGGTGGTAATTTTTTTGGGGGGTGCAGCAAACAGCACCACACCCCCGGGTCGGTCGGGTCTGGAGCACTTACTCCATCTATGGTGAGCAGCGCTTCTCACGGGCTTCACCTGCTCGGCAGCAGCGGCGGTTTCCCCTTCCCCTGTTCTCCACAGGCATCGTGGTGGCTTCCATTTCCTCCCTCCTCCTCAGCAGCCAATTGGGACTCTTCTCTTTGCGGCAAATAGGAAAACGGGTGTCAAACCCGCTTCTGATTGGCCAGATTGAGGATCAGTGTTTAACCACTTGCCGCCCGCCATATAGCAGAATGACGGCGGCAAAGTGGTTTCAATATCCTGACTGGGCGTCATATGACGTCCGCAGGATATTGAGGCGCACATCGCGGCGATCGTTGTTGCGGGGTGTCAGTCTGACACCCCGCAACACCGATCTAGGTAAAGAGTCTCTGATGGAGACTCTTTACCACGTGATCAGCTGTGTCCAATCACAGCTGATCACGATGTAAATAGGAAGAGCTGGTGATCGGCTTTTCCTCACTCGCATCTGACAGACGCGAGTAGAGGATAGCTGATCGGCTGCTCTCCTGACAGGGGGGGTCTGTGCTGATCCACACAGGACCACCAGGTATGCCCCCTAGACCCCCAGGGAAATACTAATCTGTGCCCATGCAGCTGCCAATCAATGCCCAGGCAGCTGCCAATCAGTGCCCACTCACAATGCCTACCACTGCCAGTGCCACCAGGAATGCCTATCAGTGCCGCGTATCAGTGCTGCGTATCAGTGCCCATCAGTGCCACGTATCAGTGCCCAGCAGTGCCGCCTATCAGTGTCCATCAGTGCCCAGCAGTGCCGCCTATCAGTGCCCCATCAGTGCCACCCATAAGAACCCATCTTTGCAGCCTTTCAGTGCCCATCAGTGTTGCCTATCAGTGCCCATCAGTGCCACCCATGAGTGCCCATCAGTGCTGCCTATCAATGCCCATCAGTGCTGCATATCAGTGCCGCCTACCAGTGCCCATCAATGTCGCATATCAGTGCCCATCGTCAGTGCCTGTCAGTGCCCGCTCATTGGTGCCACCTCATCGGTGCTGCCTTATCAGTGCCTGTCAGTGACGCCTTATCAGTGCCCATCAGTGAAAGAGAAAACTTACTTATTTACAACATTTTTTAACAGAAACAAAAGCAAAACTTTTATTTTTTTTCAAAATTTTCGGTCTTTTTTTATTTGTTTAGCAAAAAATAAAAACCGCAGAGGTGATCAAATAACACCAAAAGAAAGCTCTATTTGTGAGAACAAAATGATAAAAATTACAGTGTTGGATGGCCGCGCAATTGTCATTCAAACTGCGACAGCGCTGAAAGCTGTAAATTGGTCTGGGCAGGAAAGTGTATAAGTGCCCTGTATTGAAGTGGTTAAATAGCGAATATTCATTCGCTGTTGTAACACCTGGGGGTGTTTTTTTGAAGCACCTGATTAGAGCCAGATGCTCTAATAGGCTTCAAAATAGGGTGGGCTCATGGCAAGAGCATTGCGCTATGAGCCCACCCTATTTTGAAGCCTATTAGAGCCTCTGGCTCTAATCAGGTGCTTCAAAAAACACCCCCGACTCTGTAATTCATGCGCCCGGTGTCCTGATAGGGGTTGGACGGCCGTGGACTGGATAGAGCATGGGGATGGCAGCTGTGGATAGAGGGGGTGGCACTCGGGCGCCACTAATGGCGCCACTGCTTACAGGTAAATTTTTTCAACTACCTATATGCAGTGAATTTTGCAGGGGGAGGGGGTCTGAATCTCATAAGCAGACCTTGTATTTTACTGCAAGATTCACTTTAAACAATGTCTTCAATTCTATCATGCTTACGTTTCCATTTTCTGTAACATTTTCCATAAGCTTCTCAGAATGTCACATTATAGTAAACTCATCGGTAATATCTTTGTAGTATCCGCCAACCTGACCTGTTTTTTCCTAGTATGTCTCCCCTGTTTTCATTCTCATTCAATGTCCCAGCCGTATCTTTTTGCAGATCGTCTGCTTTGGAATATGTTGCTATAGCAACCTCACACTTCCCGGGGTTTCGAAGCCAGACTAGAGACATTGGGCATTAATTGTTTTTCAAGTGTTGAAGAACAGAACTATTCCTATGAGTGAGAAGAGAACACTTTCAAATGAAACTGACAGTTAACATATTTTTATATTACTCAAGTTAATATCTTCTGCTGTTAATTTCTAGAAAGAAAAGTTAGTTTTGTAAAAAGGACATGCTGCTGTGTAATGTAAATTTGCCCCTAATAATAAAATCATGGCAGTTGGGTTTCTGGGGATGCCATTTCCTTTTGAGATCGCTGACCTCTGGAACAATGAAATCAAAATATTCAGTAAGTAAATAGTATATCCAAAAAAGTACTAAGTGTTTGGTTATTTATATATATGTATATGAATATTTGGACAGGTCTGGAAGAAATACCATTAAAGGTCTAGTTAATATCTAGTCCATATAAATTGATTTCTGTCTCATGCCCTGGTGAAGACAGCGGTTCTGGACACCCAAAATGTGTTGGCAACTCTTTTGATTATTCTCCTGACCCTTACTGATATAAATTCCTATAAATTCCCATCTAGACATTTTAGAAGTGGTGCCACATTTCAATTTACATTTTTTGCTCCATAAGATGCGGTTCACACAGGGGCGGCACGACTTGCAGGTCGCCTCACTGAGGCGACCTGCACACGACTGCCACGGCGACTTGCAAAACAACTTCTGTATAGAAGTCTATGCAAGTCGCCCCAAGTCGCCCCCAAAGTAGTACAGGAACCTTTTTCTAAGTCAGAGCAACTTGCGTTGCTCCTATTAGAACGGTTCCATTGTACAGAACGGGAGGCGACTTGTCAGGCGGCTAGGTCGCCTGACAATCGCCCCTGTGTGAACCGGCTCTAACACAACAAACCAAGGAAACTGTGGAGATCCTCCGGGTATAGAAGGCACCTACCCAGGAACCAGATCATCTACATCAACATAATTGCATTAAGATTGGATAATAATACCAAAGAGACAACCTTGTGGGTCCAGTAATATCTTTTCATTTTTTTGCATATTTGTTATGGAACTTCAGTCATTTTTCATCTTTCCATCTATTAAATCTTCTGTCCTTGTTGTTTTAACTTTTTGTATAGTAACATATTTTTTTCTGCCAGTAAATACCTTATACAGCCCACTTCCCTTTTTATTGTCTGGTCATTAGCCTAGGCTTATGACATCATGCACAGCTCTCTCGCACTCTTGTGAGTTTGCCAGGAAAAGAGGGGTGATGAGTCATATGAGGGCCAATGAGAGCTGCAGAGCTGCAGGTGTGCCTCTGTGTGTCTGTGTAAATCCAGGAAGTGAACAGAAAGCAGCTTCAGCTGCCCACAGTTAAAATGGATGCAGCCAGACTCAGTGGAGGGAGATTTCTGCAGCATATTTGGCAAGTACAGAGTCACAGTATATATAAAATAATATGCAAAGTGGTTGAAGGGAAGCTTCAGAATGGCAAAGATGTTTTTATTGCAAATTATGTGAGCAGACTGCAGTTCCTTTTTAAACAATTCAGATCTTGTTTCCTATTAACGGTTCTCTGCTATTAAATTGTATGTACTTTGACACTGGAACACATTGAAAGGGATTTACTAAAAATGGAGCACACAGAATGCGGTTCAGCTGTGTATAGTAACCAATCAGCTTCTGGGTTTAAGGCCCCTTTCACACGATCGGACCGCTCAGGTCCGCCTGTCAGTTTTGACGGCGGACCTGAATGGGCGATCCATCCCCGTCCAATCCGCTAAAAGCAGACGTATGGCTCTACGTCCAGATCCGTCGCTGGCGGATCGGATCGGGTGAGATCTGACGAAAACGGACACGCTGTCCGTTTTCGGCCGATCCCTCCATAGGCGGCAGCGGCGCCTGACAAGCCCCTCCCCGCTCAGTGAGCAGAGAGGGACCTGTCATCCACCGGCTCAGCGGAAATCAACGGACAGATCTCCCGCTGAGCCGGCGGACCGAGGCGGGCTCCGTAGAAACGGAGCCCGCCTCGTGTGAAAGGGGCCTTAGACCTGTTTCACATCTATACAGGTTGCAGTTTGCATATCCAGGTGCATTTTCGTTTTTCAATACACGCTTTTGATCCATTGAAGTCTATGGAACCAAACACCAAACAAAAGTCCCTGGCCCTTTCCATAAAATGCACAAATGTTAACGTGACCCTTAGGAAACCAGGTTAAATGGATCATAGTGTGTTTCTGCAAAACTGAAAATGCACTAAAAAATGCATAGGTGTGAACCAGGCCTAATTGTCAAAGTTTAATAAGATGAAGTTAGAAGTTGGTTACTATGCATGGCTGCACCAAATTTTGTGTGCTCCAGTTATAGCCCTATCAGACTCTTGTAGCATAAATCTATGAAATATTTTGCTCTAAAAATAAATACATTAAATTAATAAAAATAAAAATAATCTACTCTAAATATATTACAGCTTCTGTGTCTTATCTTACAGTATATAACCAGACATGATATTTTTAGGGGCATAGAGATAAACTGTAATAATAATACCACCAACAGACAATCAATAAAGCAATATTAAATAGTACTTGATAAAATATTTCCAATAAACTTGTGTCTAACCTGTGCATTAAGGTGAAAAAACTTCTGGCAGTGACCGCCCCCCCGTTTTACTTACCTGAGCCCTTCATTCCCTCGGCAGAGACGCGCTCTCCCTCTCTGCACGGGTCCTGGCCCTTGATTGGATAGATTGAAAGCAGCACAGCCATTGGCTCCCATTGCTGTCAATCAAATCCAATGACGCAGGCACCGGGGGCGGGGCTGAGTCCAGCATTCGTGTCTATAGACGCAAATGCTGGACTCGGGAGCGTGCCTGCACGGTAACCTCCCGGGAGAACGCTTCTGGGGGATTATCTGATGTGAGGAGGAGCCGCTGAGGGACCCCAGAAGAGGAGGATCGGGGCCACTCTGTGCAAAACAAGCTGCACAGTGGAGGTAAGTATGACATGTTTGTTATTTTAAAAAAATAAAACACGAAGGTTTTCACTCACTTTAATTATTTGTGCTTAAAGTGGATATAAACCCAATGTCATCCTTTCTAAACTACTGCCATAAGGGTTATCTATAAGGATATACATGCCTCCTGCATGTATCTTTACCTGTCAAATGTCTCCCCTCTGTCTGTTATGAGACCCGAAAAACTGCAGATTCTGTGGGCGGGTCTGTTGTCTGGAGCTCGGTGGGTGGAGCTGTGATGTCAGTGGACTCCCCGCCCACCTCTACACTCCCCTTGTCAATATGCATTTTCTCCTGTGTATTTCTTACACTGAACTTCTGCTATGATCTCTAACATCCAGTGAAAAGACAGGAAAGTAACCACATGACTTCAGCATGCCCAATCATGCTGAGGTGTGGAACAGCCAATCCTTGCAGAGCTGCTGAAGAAAGGAGTGGGGGAGGGAATTAAAAAACAATGCATGTCTTAGGCCAGTGCACGAGATATGTAAATCACCTGTCACTCATAACTTGACAAAGTTTTTCTCTGTTTGTCAAGTTTTATCTCACTGAACAATAAAAGAGGATTGTTCAGAGCTGGATTAACTCTTTGTGGCGAGACTGGGCTCAAATGATAGGAAATTGTATACTCTACATTATGACATAAAAAAAAAAAAATTGCTTTTACATCCACTTTAACCCTTGTGATACTGAAATACAAACGTAAAATAATTAATCTTAAAATAATTGTGTTTGTAATATCCATAGCAATTAGCAACACAGTAAGCACCATATAAATATGCAGGTTGCTATAGTAAAAGATTGCAAATACAATTATTTTAAGCTTTCTTTAGTCTTTTGACATACCATTGGAAAAAACAAGTTGCAGGCAAAATAAAAATGAAAGACACAAAATATCCAAAAATTCAAAACAAATGGGATACAAGGTAAATCACAAAGAAAAATGAGCGGGTAGCCCTGGACTAGACATTCAAAAACTGACACGAAAAGAGTGCTGCTGTCAACCATGGAGGAGGGTATCCACCTGTGTGAAGACAAAAGAGGTGGAAGGGCCAGACAGCGCCACTGATCTGGTGTAGCATATTAATAAAAGCCTTTATTAAAACAATATAAAAAGATCCTACTCACAAAGGGAGTTTTGTCAGGAGCAATAAAGGGCAAAACTGTGCACCACAGTCCCAAGCTGCACAGGGGATCAGTATATAGCCCAGCGTCCGGATCACTGAGAATGTGCTGCCTCTTCCTAGGTGCTGAACTGCTCCCTAATGTCCCAGTGCATAAAGCCGGGTACACACTAACTGACAGCTCCGGTCAGAGACACTGTACTAACCATGTGAGGTTAGCCAAGAGATCTCCCCCGCTGAGCTGTTGTGTTCTGACTGGGGGATGGCCCCCCTGCCAGAACACTTCAATCAGTGCTCTCTGCCATTGGCTGAGAGTGCTGATCGGGAGTCGGTCGGTTGCTGGTTTTCCAGCATGCTCGTCCGACAGAAGCCGGCTTCTGTTGGACAGACCCACATACACTCGGGCAGAATGTCGGACATTTTTTTGAATGGGCAAATGTCTCCTGACATTCTGCCCATGTGTATGGGGCATAAAGGGTCCACCACACTGATGACACCACCAGAGGATCCAGGTCGCAACAATTCGCATTTCAAGGAAATCTTCCTCTTCTTTAGCTGAAGAAGCTGGCACATTCTCAATGATCCAGACGTTGGGTTATGGACCAATCCCCTGTGCGGCTCAGGACAGTGCACTGACAGTGGTGCGCAGTTTTGCCCTTTATTGCTCCTGATGCATCTACCTTTGTGAGTAGAATCTTTTTATATTGTTTTAATAAAGGCTTACATTGACACACTTTACCGGTGGCACTGTCTGCCCCTTTCCCCTCTACTAGTCAATAGCCTGCAGAGGAAGAGGTGGCATCCACATAGTATCTCAGCTACACAGTGGCATCCACATAGTATCCCAGCAGTCTGGAATCACCCAAAGGTGGCCAGTCATTAATAAAAAAATGAACACAAAGGTCTGATTCACATCTTAAAGTGGTGTTGCGCCTGGGGGAAAAAAAAATTTAATTTCAGCAGCTACAAATACTGCAGCTGCTGACTTTTAATATATAGACACTTACCTGTCCGCGATGTCGGCACCCCAGCCGATTTTTGGATCGGCTGTTGGGTGCTGCCTCCGCCATTCATCGTAAGGGAAAAAGGCAGTGAAGCCTTTCTGCTTCACAGCCAGTTCCCCACTGCGCATGCGCGAAGAACGCTGCACTTTCTAACTGGCAGCGGAGGAAGGAGGAGTGGGGCAAAACTGCCGAGCAAAGGCGCCGCTGCCCTGTCTCCTGGAAGTGGGGAAGGGTATCTGTCAAAAACAGGTACTCGTTCCCCCCTCCCTTCTGAAAGGTGCCAAACGTGGCACCTGAGGAGGGGGGGGGCAGATAAGCAGAGGTTCCAGTTTTGGGTGGAACTTCACTTTAATGTTACAATATCAAATGGTACAATGAGCACTACAGTTTGAATGGCACATCAATGCGCACACCCAGTGCACCACAATGCACAGATGTGAACTATCTATGGGTTGTGGTGCACTGAGGAAAAAAATGCTCTTTAAATTGTTAGTTGTGGTGTTTACACCCTTTTTATTATGGATGTGCTAATTTACTGCAACACACCATATCATACAGTGAAATGCATGTTAACATGCATCCAGTAATGCAAACATGTGAATCCAACTGACTATTAGTATTAAGCCCCGTACACACAATCGGATTTTCCAACGGGAAATGTTGGGTGTCAGGCTGTTGGCGGACAATCTGATCATGTGTATGCTCCATCGGACAATTGTTGTCGGACTTTCCGCCAACAAATGTTGGCTAGCATGTCTTCAAATTTTCTGCCAACAAATGTGTGTTGTTGGATTTTCCGATCGTGTGTAGACAAGTCCGTCGGACAAAAGTTAAAAGTACAAACACGCATGCTCGGAAGCAGAAGCGGTCGGTCTTGTAAACTAGCATTCGTAATGGAGAATTAACATTCGTGACGTGGCAAATTATGAAATCTCCAAATGCATCGCACAATTCTCATCTTTAATGGGATAATAATGAAGCTGCTTTGCTGGTGATACTGATGGAGTTATTGCAAACACATTTTCAAAGGCTTTTTTTTTCTAGTGTTATCAAGAATAATATTATTATGTTTTTTTTTGTTTATTGTTTTTTTTTTTTTTTTAATTGTGCAACTTACCACAACACCATTATCCCGTAGTTTTTAAGATCAAAGATACAACTATGTTGTTGTCCCTTGTCAATTTTACATTGTATTTTTTAAAATGTAACTGCCTACTCCCAAACTGTCATTTGAAGTAAAACACATAGCCAAGTATTACTCTACATATTTTTTTATTGTGCATTAAAAAAAGAAAACAAATAAAATTAGACATGCTATCTGCCAATAGAACTTAACCAAAAAGTGCATTCTATGCATCCAAAAATATAGAAAATATACTAAATCAAATCATTATTCAACCCAAAAAATAATGTCAAAGCAATAACTCCAAGACCAATAATAAATAACACGTTATCTCCTTCGATTCCGCAGGTTGACGAACGGCTGTTTAGAAACGAACTGAAAAGCACGAAATGGAAATCGCAAACTGAAAAGCGCTAAATGAAAAACGCAAAAAGAAAAGTGCGAATCAACACTCGCCAAACTTCTACTAACACGAAATTAGCAGAAGGAGCCCAAAGGGTGGCGCTAAAGAGCTAAAAAAAAACACTATGTTCGTAATTCAAGACAAGTTTGAGCCAACACCCTTCAGACAAAATTCCATGGATTTGTTGGCCAACAATCCGGTCGTGTGTATGAGGCATTAGTGGGAATCAGTACTGCCATTGCTTTCTCTAATTCCCTAAGTATTGGCTTTTAGTGAAAATATGTCTCAATCCATTTTAATATTTCCTCCAGTGCAACAGTTTTTGGTAGACTTCATGAAATAAAAATATAATTAAGTGGTCAGTCATGTTGGAAGCCTTTGCTTTTCTTTTCATGCACTCATTTCCACACATAAATCCACCTGTGACTGTGTTGGTTGCATTACAATGACTGATATTCATAAAAATCTATTTTGACATCATCAACATGGGAGTGCATTTTCCTTAATGCATGTTAAAAGTCACAGTGACATGTAACTGGGAGCACTCCCTTTGAGAACACTGGGGCTCTACTGAATGGCCATGTTGTTTATTATAGCAGTAGTATAATTGTGGATGGCAGTTGCTGCAGTGTACTTTGTTGGAGTGCAGAGCCATAAAAGAATTGTAATCATGTTGCATATTCTGTGAGCCTTTTGGCTGTAACCAGCACAATATGCGCCTGTTGATGACCTTGTCATCTTTTCGAGACATGAAAAATACAGGCATTCTCCTCGGCAGCTCTATGCAAACTCAATTGAAACTTTTAGATTTTAAAGGTGAAAAAGAATGTTTCTAGGGCACATACCAGTGTATTAATAATATCTTCTGTTACTGCATGTTATAATTTTTTTTTTAAATATTAAAGGACAGAATTTATCAGTCTGTTTCTTCATGTCTCACATTTTGCTCAGAACAGTATACATAATATTTTTAAAGGAAAAAACATTCTGCTCGCATATTTTACATTGGCACATCCTAATTTCCATTTCAAAAATTGTATATGTCAAAAAGTTAATTATATGATAAAAGTACATAATATGGCTATAATGAACATACTGCGATGAGCAACTCTCAGGAAGGTACTAGCCTTATTACAACTGAAGCCTCTAGACATCCACGGGTGAACAGACGCAGATTGCGGGTGCCCGTTTGCCTGTACATAACTGTGCACGAATGCAAACACACACCCACACCCCCCCGTCACTAATGGCGCCAATGACACTATTAACTATAGCCCTGCTATCAGCCACTGCTGTCTGATCTGCAGCTATTATCTGTGTTCCTGTTTCCTGTGTTTTATTCCTGTGATTGACCTGGCTTATCCTGGTAGGTACCAGTTTTTTTCCTGGTAGGTACCAGGTACCTCTAGTGGGATCTATTGAGGGAAACCATCTGGGTAACCACCCCTCCCATCTATTACCCCATAGGAAGCGCCACAACCCTTGTTAATATAATTCTCTGACTAGAGTCCCATTGTTAAATATAGGGGTGTCCACTCTTGGATGCATTTCAACACTTTACTACAACTTTTCTTACATATATATCTCCAACACAGCATCACATCTTCACAGAATAACTGACAGAGTCTTTGGTGCAGAACACCAGCAACATCTTGATAGTGTATTCATATCAGTGTGGAACACTATTCACCAGGTTAGCCATCTTTCCATGTTTCTGTAATAAGCACCACAAAATATTCAGCTCGCCACATAGTTCCTTGGTTCCAGGCCACAAGAACCTCTATGCACCAAGCCACAACCCTGCAGCAGAGGGTCAGGGGTGGCAAGGTGACTCTACTTGCTTCTGAGAAAATGTTCATCTGTTCCACTTGTTGGTGCTTCCCAGCCAGGCACCTCTACTCTCTCCTCCCTAACTGAACTACATGTTACTGCACAGGGGTGAACTGCTCCCATGTCCCATTTTACCTGGGCCCCGCCCACAGCTAACATTTTTATGGACAATGTCTCCATCCATTACATCCCTACAGGAGAGGTTTCTCTAAAAGGGAAGCTAACACCTGCTTATGATCTTCTGCTAACTGAACCTGCCCACAGGCCTTTTTCCTTGTCAAAAGAAGTTTATTGAGTATACAATGTTATAAAGATACATAAAGTAAGTTTACAAGGATCTATAAAGTAAGCTCATTGTTTTACAGTAGGGTTTATATAGGTAAATATCATGAAATTTCAAATATTAAACATTGGGTTCACGTAAACGTAAATTAAAGATATATATCATTTCCTTAGTTACTTTTGTAGTTATTTAAATGATTTATACCTACTATACATATTGTTTACAAGTAGAGTGTATATAGGTCAAATAAATTCTGATAATGAGCTTTAGTCGTAAGGTGGAGAAAAGGAAAGAGAAAGAAGAAAAAGGGTTGAAAGGTAGAGGTATGGTCCACAAGGTTGTCCCGCTCGTCAGTTTATTATTCTTTTTAGTTCTCTTTGAAGCCTTAGAATGGGTGTCTCTGTAAGTCATTTAATCTGTTACCATGGCAACAGGACAGAGTCATTGAAGTTTGTCAAGAACTGTTGTTTTATCCAAGGATGCCAAAGTTTTTCAAATTTTGGAATTTGATTTTGATCGATGGCTACCATCTTAGCATGGGATATTGTATTATTCATTCTGTGAATTGTTTCTGCTAGTACCAATGTAGGAGATTTCCATGCCTTGGCCACTGTTTGTTTTGCAGCCGTTATTAGTTGGATCATAAGTTTGAATTGAGAGAGTGTTAACCATTCCGGTTTTAGATTAAGTAAAGTTAAATATGGATCTGGTTGTATTATTTTTTTAAATATTTTAGATGCAATCACGAAGACTTCCTTCCAGAAGGTTTGGATTACTGGGCACGTCCACCATATGTGTAAATATGTGCCTATTTCTGGGCATCCTCGAAAACAAAGAGCTGAGGTATTAAGTGAATATTTTGCCACTCTAGCGGGTACAAGGTACCAGCGAGTTAGGACTTTATAATTTGTCTCCAGTGCTAAGATGTTGGGTGAAGATGACTTAGATGTGAGCCATATGTTAGACCAGTCTGTGTCTTCTAAAGTTCGTCCCAGGTCCTCCTCCCACCTCTGAACGTAAGAGGGTCTATTAAGATTTGCTACTCCATATAATTGATTATAAAGTGATGAAATTGTACCTTTAGCAAATGGATCTTTTGTACAGATTGATTCAAAAATGGATAATTGGGATAATGGTGTATCCCCCTTTAGGAATGGTGTATAGAAATTTTTGATTTGGAGATATCTAAATATCTCAGAGTTTGGTAGATCATATTTTTCTCTAAACGATGGGAATGAAAGGAATGATTTAGATGCTATGAAGTCATTTAGTGTCTGAATGCCTGATGTTGTCCAAGCTTTAAAAGAATTTGGGTAGATCCATGCCGGATAAAAGGCCGGATTTCTGATAAAAGAAAGGAGAGGATTGTGTGGAGATTGTAACTGATATTTGGTTTTTAGTTTATCCCAGAGAGATAAGAAGTGTTTAGTTATGGGATTATGAATTTTAAAGCGGTCTTTAGGATCAAGCCATAATAAATTTGATATTAATAGAGGGTCATTTTCTGAAGCCTCTATAAATACCCATAATGGGATTTCCTGTTTTGCATGGTATTTGGACAGACTGGCCAAATGTGCTGCTCTGTAGTAGTTAGTAAAATTAGGGTATCCCAGGCCTCCTTTATTTTTGGGAAGATGTAGTGTGTGTATAGGTATACGTGGTTTAGAAGAGCCCCATATAAACGAAGTTGCTCTTTTTTGTACTATTCTCAAAAAATAGGAAGGAATTGGAATAGGGAGGACTCTGAATAGATAAAGCAATTTGGGTAGAATAGTCATTTTGATTGCATTAATCTTCCCTATCCAGGATAAAGGAAGTTGCGACCATTGTTTTATTAGATTTGTGATCTGTCTTAATACAGGAGGATAATTGGTTGAGAATAAGTCAGAATGAGATGCTGTTAAATGAATTCCAAGATATGGGATTGATTTTTCTGCCCATGTGAATGGGAGTGCAGCCCTAGCCGGGATCAATTCCATGTTTGTGAGTGAAATATTAAGCACTAGGCATTTCTTAGGATTAATCATAAGGCCGGATAGGGCTGCAAACCCATCAAGAGCTGGTATTAAGTTAGGACCAGAGACCTGTGGTGATGATAGAAAAAGTAATATATCGTCTGCAAATATACATAATTTGTGTGTAATACCTCCTACTTCAATGCCAGTTATAGTTTGGTTTGTTCTGATGTATTGGGCCATGGGTTCGAGTATAAGGGCAAATAATAAGGGAGATAATGGGCAACCCTGTCGGGTACCTCTTTCGATATTAAAGGCTTCAGATTTGTATCCAGCATATTTTATATAGGCTTTGGGTTTATTATATAATGCTTTGATCCATGTTAAAAAGTGGGGTCCAAAACCCCATTTTTGTAATGAATATTGCATATATTGCCAGGATACTGTGTCAAATGCCCTCTTAATATCGAGAGATAGAAAACATAAAGGGATTTTCCGTTTTTTAGCAATATGTGCCAATAACACTGCCCTGCGTATATTATCGCCTGCCTGTCTATTTGGCATGAAGCCTACTTGATCTCTATGTATTAATTTTCCTATAATGCTATTGAGGCGTTTTGCTATTATTTTTGCTAATAATTTAATATTGAGGTTTAACAGAGAGATAGGCCGATAATTCACACAGGAAGTATCATCAGAAAGGGGTTTTGGGATCATACAAACAATTGCCATTAGTGTTTCTTGCCGAAAAGAATGTCCATCTAGAAGTTTGTTAAAAGTTTCAGTGAGAATGGGAGAGAGTATTTCTGAGAATGTTTTATAGTATAAAGCCGAGTAGCCGTCTGGGCCTGGTCTTTTGTTAAGTTTTAGGTCTTTTATGGCGTTAGCAACTTCATCTATAGTTATAGGCTCATCCAAACTGCTTTTTTGATTCTGAGATAACTCAGGTAAGGTTATTTTTGAGAAGAAGGATTCAGCCTCTGTAGGATTAAATTCATTGTTTGTCTTGTATAAAGTTGCGAGATGTGAGTGAAATTTATGGACTATTTTAACTGGATTACAAGTGTAAACATTTTTTGATAATTTCAAACGTATTGGTTTGAAAGATTTGTTAGTTGAATTTAATGCCCGAGCCAAATATGTACCTGGTTTGTTTGTATTCATGTAGAAATTGTGTTTGGAGCGTTTGAGGGATTTATCAACTGACTCAGTGAGAAATAGATCGTATTCCAATCTAGATTTTTCCAGATGAGATTTTGTACTCTGAGATGGATTATCTTGAAATGATATGTAGGCTGCATTAAAATTGAGTTCTAGTTTTTTTGCTAGATTTTTGCGTTCCCGTTTAAATAGTGCCATTTGTCTTAGTATTGTACCACGCAAGACAGGCTTATGAGCTTCCCACAGTGTTATTGGGGAGATGTCTGTTGTATTATTAATTGATATGTATTCCTTTAAAGCTTGTTCAATGGCCATCTGATGTAGTGGGTGTTTGAGCATTATGTCCGGTAAGTACCACGTTGGGTCATGCGCTTTTGGTATGGCTGAGGCTATAGTAGTGTATACTGCATTATGGTCAGACCACGGAATCGGAATTATATCTGATGCAATAATTTCTGGTATCATTCCTATTGTTAGAAAAATATGATCTATTCTGGTGAAGGTTTGATGAGGGTGCGAGAAATAAGTGAATTTTTTTTTCATTGGGTTACTTTCTCTCCATGAATCTACCAGATTGTATTTGGAAAGAAGTTGAGAAAAAGGTAATCTAGAGGTTATTTTGGATGGTGTAAAAGGTGATTTATCTAGAAATGGGAGGAGGACCTGGTTCGAATCCCCACACATTATCACTGTTCCTATTTTGTGTGTATTAATCACTTGTAATATATGTGAGAGGAATGGTGTAGGTTGTTTGTTAGGAGCGTAGTAGGAAATCACTGTGATTGCTGTATCCATTATATAACCCATGAGTATCAGGTATCTACCTTCTGGGTCTTTAATTTCTGATGATAAGGTGAATGGTGTGGATCGGTGAAATGCAATTAGAGTTCCCCTTTGCTTGGTACAGGCAGAAGCCGTGTAAATTTGTTGATAAAAAGGAGAAATATATTTTGGAGTAGAATCTTTGGTGAAGTGTGTTTCTTGGAGGCATACTATGTGAGCCTTCTTGTTATGGAAAGTACGGAAGGCTTTGGTCTTTTTTTGTGGGACATTTATTCCCTGAACATTCAGGGAAAGTATATTCAGTGGTGCCATGGCAATAGATCAAATAGTTTTGACTTACTTTTTGTTATGCAGAGCTGACTGCGCAGATCAACCTGTGTGGACTGAAGAGATGAATAGATAGAAAAGAAACCAGTGAATTCTGGAGTAAAGAGTAAACAAAAAACATATGAGATTAGATGATACATTGTATAAATTATTTTTTGCAAGTAATCACAATTTACCCGTGAAAGAGAATAAATATCTCTCTCAGGGGAATAAGTGCCTTCGTCACACTCCCACATAATATGGTTGGGAGAATGAGGAGGGCTAATGGGGGTACACGGATCTTCCGCTTACAGGAGAGAAGTGCTATGTCAAAAGACATCAAAATGATGTTTCATTAATTGGAGTGCAGAATATAGTTTTTGTTGAAATTATTTATTCCAGGGTGGTTGTATATGGTTAGTCTTGCCCTAGGCTAAATAATTCAGTTAGAAAGGTACTGTTAATAACTTTGGTATTGATGAAGATAGTTTGAATTATTTTGGGATTTTAACCCTTTTAGAGTAAACAATTACATATTTTATTCATACGTAACTGTTTAGATATGTTAACTCATAAAATTGAGGTTGTATTGCTTCAGATTAGAATAAACAAAAACATAATTCTAGGAACTAGTTAGGTAATAATATATTTGTTTTAAGAAAAGAAAGAAAAAGCTTCCATTACTTCTGGATTATTGAACATATTTGTCCTAAAAAGTAATAAATCTATTGTTATTACCTGATAATATATAACTGAACAAGAATTTCCTTATTTCACTTATATATTCTAAGGCTATATGAATCAGAAGTAATAACAAATATAACTGGAATGTAACATGATCCCACACAGTGTGTGACTATCAGAATGCAGTTACATTCAGTTATAAATATAGGTTTTTTATAGAGAACCATCTCTTAGTATAATAAATGAAGAGATATCAGGAATTAGGATGTCAGTCCATTGAATCTTCTTGGTCCATGGATGATGTGGCATAACGGCCTCTTTTGTGAGAATGATGATTCCCATTTTGTTCTGAAATTTTCTGGGTGCTGCCTGAAGGTGAAGATGATGCCATTCTTCTGCGTGTGGGAGAGTTGCTGCTTGTGGGTTCTGTCAGATTTAATTTTAAAAGGGTTTGTTGTAGTTCATCTGCTGATCTGCTTCTGTAAATTGTACCTTGGTAGTTAAATCTGACTGAAAAGGGGAAGCCCCATTGATACATAATGTTGTGGCGTTGTAGTTCCATTAGTTGGGGTTTCATGGATCGTCTTTTAGTAATAGTAAGTTGGGATAGGTCAGCAAAAATTTGATAATTGTGTCCTTGAAAATTAAGTTCCTTTTTTTCTCTTGCAGCAATTAGTATTTGTCCTTTCGTTCTGTAATAATGAAATTTTGTGATTATATCACGTGGGGGTCCATCTTTCTTTTTGGCTGTGAGGGCTCTGTGTACTCTGTCCAGTTCTAAACGTTCAATAGGGATATCTGGCTTTAGTTCTTGTAATAGAGCAGTAATAGTAGATTGCAGGTCTGTCACAGTTTCAGGTATTCCCCTTATGCGTAAGTTTGAACGTCTGGCTCTATTTTCGTAATCTTCGAGCTTAGTTTGAAGTATTAAATTCTCTTTTTTTAATTGTTCCAATTCTGTTATATTTTCTTGGGTTGTAATTTCAATTTCATCCATTTTTATTTCTAAGGCTGCGGTGCGGTTTCCCAGCTCTCTTATTTCTTTGGTTAGGCTTTTTGTTATTTGGTCTGAGGTTTGTTTTAAAGCCTTATGAAGCATCTTTTCAAATTGTAATAATATTACTGGGGATACTGAGGAGGCTTGTGGAGAAGTTTGTGAGAGGATTTGTTCTGTATCTGACTCAAATGGAGAGTCTTGCTGTGACATTTTCTGTCTGTGAGAGCGCCCTGATGCTGTATCTTGTGAGGTGACTGGAGCTGCTTCAGCTGCAGTGAGTGCCTGTGAGCTCTTTGTGAGGTGATTTTTATTTCTGCCACGGTTTCCTCCCAGTACCATATTTCCTGCCCAAACTTTCACAGTTTGTTCCCTGGGGCAAAAAGGTTCAAATGGATACCTTTTGAGCCTGCAGGCTCCGCTTTGTCCTTCTCTTCTCTCCTCAGCGGTGTGGAGCTCTAACAATGCATGTCTGCTCTGCTAGGCTCCGCCTCCTGCCCGTTCCGCCCACAGGCCTTTTTATCCTATTAGATATATTGCTCTCTCTGCTCTTACCTGCATGGTGATAATCTTTGTAGACATCACCTGACAGTTCAGTGCAATCTTTACTTTTTTTTGCTGCATGGCAATGGACGATGGACAGTTTCATTGTATTCATCTGATTCTTTCATGTAGTTGCTTTGTAGCAGTTTAAAACCTCAGTTGACTTTTCAGTCCTTTAATTGTCTTTGTGACTGCTTTTAAATCATCCACATTTAGATTTTTATTGATCACTGTACAATACGTTTTTTCAGTTCAATACTGAATAAACACTTTTTTACTTGACAAGACAAATCTCTTCATTGACCTGCTTTACAACTCTGCTGTATGTGTTAGTTATTATTTCCTCTTCTTTTTTTTATTGGGTCCTTGAATGAAACATCAGTGTCCACATTTTCCATTAGCCTATCAATACCCTCCACATTGTCAGATAAACCATGGAACGCAGATGAGATCAGGAACAATTTTAAAATGTTTGATTAGTAGCAAGAAGGTGCTTACGCTTAGGATATTTTTCTACCCAGATTGCATTGATGCTTCTAGGGCAGGTCCTTACAATTAAAAAAAATACATAAAAAATGTAACTCTGTAAATACAAAATACTGTTAAAAAAAACCTGCTACCTCAGCATGCAGAACCTTTGTGTCTCACTTTCTCACCTGCCTGACCTTGTTTATTAATAAAGAGGATTTCCTGAATTTAATGGTAGCTATGGCAATAGGGGGGATACATATGTGATGTTATGGTGCACATTACTATACCATACAAGTATGCAGTAATGTTGTAAGAAAGGTGTGTGCTAATCCGAGAAGACCGTTGCATGCGCATGTTTCCAATCATAAACTTGCTGCAAGACATGTATTAGCATGCACATGCAAAGCGTTAGTGTGCACACTAACCTATGCGTAGACGCAGGTGCATGTTCAACACTTGTATTGGCGCCAAATGGCCTCTTTAGGCTAGGATGTCACAGGGTCATTTTCAACAGCAACCTCTCAATCTGAATCTCTTCTGCTTTCTATGTCCCCATTAGGTAGTTTTGCTCTCTCTAATTACCAATGACACCAGGTATGAAAGTGAGGGTACCAATAAGAATAAGAAGGGCATTCTGCATTTCTTATTCCTGTGACAACTGTCTAAAAGGGATTTTCCTCTTGTTTGAAATATATCTTTTCAGTTCCTGTTGAACCTGCAGGACATATCCCCCTAATGGGGTACAGATGTAAAAAAAAGATGGCAGCAGCTTTAACCCTCCCATACTGTATCCAAAATGAAAAAAGCAGCCACCTTGGCTGTAGCTATTCCACTATTGTACTGTGTACAAAAAATGTTGCTGTGACTTTGCTGTGTGGCATATACTTTGTTGCACTTTGTTGTATATTTCTACATTCTAGTTACAGTGCCTTGAAAAAGTATTCATACCCCTTGACATTTTCCACCTTTTGTCATGTTACAACCAAAAATGTAAATGTATTCTATTGGGATTTTATGTGATAGACCAACACAAAGTGGCACATAATTGTGAAGTGGAAGGAAAATGATAAATTGTTTTCAAAACTTTTTACAAAAAAATAAGTGAAAAGTGTGGTGTGCACTTGTATTCAGCCCCCCCCCCCCCCCCCCGAGTCAATACTTTGTAGAACCACCTTTCGCTGCAATTACAGCTGCAAGTCTTTTTGGGGATGTCTCTACCAGCTTTGCACATCTATAGAGTGAAATTTTTGCCCATTCTTCCTTGCGAAATAGCTTAAGCTCTGTCAGATTGGATGGAGAGAATCTGTGAACAGCAATTTTCAAGTCTTGCCACAGATTCTCGATTGGATTTAGGTCTGAACTTTGACTGGGCCATTCTAACAGAGAAATATGCTTTGATCTAAACCATTCCATTGTAGCTCTGGCTGTATGTTCAGGGTCGCTGTTCTGCTGGAAGGTGGACCTCCGCCCCAGTCTCAAGTCTTTTTGCAGACTCTAATGTAACGTACACATGGTCGGAATTTCCGACAACAAATGTTTGATGTGAGCTTGTTGTTGGAAATTCCGACCGTGTGTAGGCTCCATCGGACATTTGTTGTCAGAATTTCCGACAACAAAAATTTGAGAGCTGGATGTGTACACAATTCCGACGCACAAAATTCCACGCATGCTCGGAATCAAGCAGAAGATCCGCACTGTCTATTGAACTTCATTTTTCTCGGCTCGTCGTATGTGTTGTACGTCACCGCGTTCTTGGCGATCGGAATTTCCAACAACATTTGTGCGACCGTGTGTATGCAAGACAAGTTTTAAGACAACATCCGTCGGAAATAAATACAGGATTTTGTTGTCGGATTTTGTTGTCGGAATGTCCGATCATGTGTACGCGGCATTACAGGTTTTCTTCTAAGACTGACCTGTATTTGGCTCTATCCATCTTCCCAGCGACTTTGACCAGCTTCCCTGTTACTGCTGAAGAAAAGCATCCCCACATCATGATGCTGCCACCACCATGTTTCACAGTGGGGATGGTGTGTTCAGGGTAATGTGCAGTGTTAGTTTTCTGCCACACATAGCGTTTTGCTTTTAGGCCAAAAAAGTACAATTTTGGTCTCACCTGAGCTGTGGATCTCTGCAGCTCCTCCAGAGTTACCATGGGCCTCTTGGCTGCTTCTCTGATTAATGCTCTCCTTGCCCGGCCTGTCAGTTTAGGTGGACGGCCATGTCTTGGTAAGTTTGCAGTTGTGCCATAATCTTTCTATTTTCGGATGATGGATTGAACAGTTCTACATGAGATGTTCAAAGCTTGGGATATTATTTTATAACCTAACCCTGTTTTAAACTTCTCCACAACTTTATCCCTGACCTGTCTGGTGTGTTCCTTGGCCTTCATGATGCTGTTTGTTTACTAAGGTTCTCTAACAAACCTCTGAGGGCTTCACAGAACAGTTTTATTTATACTGAGATTAAATTACACACAGGTGGACTCTATTTTCTTATTAGGTGACTTCTGAAGGCAATTGGTTCCACTAGATTTTAGTTAGGGGTATCTAACTTTTCAGATATTTATTTGTAAAAAAAATTGAAAACAATTTATCATTTTCCTTCCTCTTCACAATTATGTGCCACTTTGTGTTGGTCTATCACAAAAAATCCCAATAAAATACATTTACGTTTTTGGATGTAACATGGCAAAATGTGGAGAATGTCAAGGGGTATGAATACTTTTTTTGAGGCACTGTATACATAGTACCTTTTCATATAGTAAGAAATATTCTTTATATAAAAGCTTTTTGAAATGTTCAAGAATTTTGGTGTGCAGATTATTATTTGTAATAATTGGACCATTAGCTTAGGCCCTGATCTGTTAATTCATCTGCCATTTTTTGCACTACGGCACTGCGTCGCTTAAACTGACAATTGCGGCACTGTACCCAAACAAAATTTACATCCCCCCCACAAATAGAGCTTTCTTTTGGTGGTGTTTGATCACCTCTGTGGTTTTTATTTTTTGCGCTATAAACAAAAACAGAGTGACAATTTTGAAAAAAAAACAAACTTTTTTTTACTTTTTGCTGTAATAAACATCCAATTTAAAAAAAAAAAAAAAACAAAAAAAAAAAAAAACACATTTCTTTATTAGTTTAGGCCAATATGTATCCTTCTACATATTTTTGGTTAAAAAAAAAAAAAATCACAATAAGCATGAATTGATTGGTATGCGTAAAAGTTATAGGGTCTTCAAAATAGGGGATACATTTATGGCACTTTTATTATTATTAGTTTTTTTTTACTAGTAACAGCGGAGATCTGTGATTTTTAGCGGGAGTGCGACATTGCGGCGGACAGCTCGGATACTTTTGACACTTTTTTGGGACCATTGCCATTTATACACCGATCAGTGCTATAAAAATTAACTTATTACTGTGTAAATGTCACTGTCACTGGCAGAGAAGGAATTAACACTAGGGGTTAAATGTGTTCCCTGGGAAGTTTTTCTAACTGTGGGGGGAGGGGACTGACTGGAGGAGGAAAGAGATTGCTGTTCCTGATTACTAGGAACAGCAGATCTCTCGCTACTCCCCTGTCAGAACGGACATCTGTCTGTTTACATTGACAGATTCCTGTTCTGGTCCTCTGTGGAGCGATCGCGGGTGGCTGGCGGACATCGCGGCTGCAGGCCACGCGGGCACCTCCTATCGCTCTCAAAGCGCCCGACGTACACCTATGGTGATTCGCGCAGGAGAGCCAACCTGCCACAGTATAATGTACGTCACCGCGTTCTTGGCGATCGGAATTTCCAACAACATTTGTGCGACCGTGTGTATGCAAGACAAGTTTTAAGACAACATCCGTCGGAAATAAATACAGGATTTTGTTGTCGGATTTTGTTGTCGGAATGTCCGATCATGTGTACGCGGCATTACAGGTTTTCTTCTAAGACTGACCTGTATTTGGCTCTATCCATCTTCCCAGCGACTTTGACCAGCTTCCCTGTTACTGCTGAAGAAAAGCATCCCCACATCATGATGCTGCCACCACCATGTTTCACAGTGGGGATGGTGTGTTCAGGGTAATGTGCAGTGTTAGTTTTCTGCCACACATAGCGTTTTGCTTTTAGGCCAAAAAAGTACAATTTTGGTCTCACCTGAGCTGTGGATCTCTGCAGCTCCTCCAGAGTTACCATGGGCCTCTTGGCTGCTTCTCTGATTAATGCTCTCCTTGCCCGGCCTGTCAGTTTAGGTGGACGGCCATGTCTTGGTAAGTTTGCAGTTGTGCCATAATCTTTCTATTTTCGGATGATGGATTGAACAGTTCTGTGATTTTTAGCGGGAGTGCGACATTGCGGCGGACAGCTCGGATACTTTTGACACTTTTTTGGGACCATTGCCATTTATACACCGATCAGTGCTATAAAAATTAACTTATTACTGTGTAAATGTCACTGTCACTGGCAGAGAAGGAATTAACACTAGGGGTTAAATGTGTTCCCTGGGAAGTTTTTCTAACTGTGGGGGGAGGGGACTGACTGGAGGAGGAAAGAGATTGCTGTTCCTGATTACTAGGAACAGCAGATCTCTCGCTACTCCCCTGTCAGAACGGACATCTGTCTGTTTACATTGACAGATTCCTGTTCTGGTCCTCTGTGGAGCGATCGCGGGTGGCTGGCGGACATCGCGGCTGCAGGCCACGCGGGCACCTCCTATCGCTCTCAAAGCGCCCGACGTACACCTATGGTGATTCGCGCAGGAGAGCCAACCTGCCACAGTATAATGACGGTGGCTGGTCTTTAAGCGGTTAAACATGCCACGATCATACATGATGCATGATGGCAGTTTCCAATACAAACAGATAGGAGCCGACATATAAGAATTTCATAATAAGTGAAATAAATTTATATTAAATTGATGATGGTAGACAGATTATAATAAATAAAATATCCTGGCATCCTAAGACTTAACGCATTTCGTGGATCAAGTCCACTTCATCAGAAGCTTGATGCTATGTAAGATAGGTTGGCTCAAGAAAAAAACCCAGCATGTAAATGGGGAATGGGGGTTTGTGACGAACGTCTAACCCAGGGTTGAAGCAGGAGAACCCATCCAGACCAAAGGAAGCAGTCAAAGGGCAGGCCAGGTTTCCATTAGTCTGATCCACAAATATTATTTAATCCTATTAACAATAGCCTTGTTACAGGTGTGTGCATGCATGATTGAAGCGTGATGCAGCTGCTCTTAACAGACAACATTGTCTATTTTTAATATGATCTTGGTGTTGGTGGTGGGTACCTGGTCTTGGCTCTTTTTGTATTAAATGTATTTTTCTAATAAAATGTATCCCTTATTAAGCAGCATGGTCCGCCTGTGTCTCTTCTCAGTGGGAGCCTTCCCCTGAAAAAATGTTTTCTCTCTATAGTATTTTAGGCACAGAGACCGCACTTATTATTGGTGAGCCTGAAAATTTTGGGACATCACACAGGTATATTGAACACCCAGTGTTGTGTTTACTAATAGTGAGTATTGATCTCCAACCAATTTTTCTACAGGTTTCCAAGGTGCAGTCCATAAAATGTAGGGGAAAGTAAAGGCACATCTAACCCACATGGATGTGTAAAATTTCATGATGTGGGAAGAGGTCTCAGTGGTCCTCCAGGTTAAGAGATACATAGAGATACATTCTTTGGTCAGAACTAAGAATATGTGTGTCACATAGTACATGCATAGGTCCACAAATGAACCTCCCAACCTTCCAAAATGTAATAATAAATCAATTATTCTTAACTGTAAGCCAAAAATATTTGGACCAACCATTCTCATCTTTAATAGATACAGTGCCTTGCAAAAGTATTCACCCCCTTAGCATTTTTCGTGTTTTGTTGCCTCACAACCTGGAATTAACATGGATTGTTTGAGGATTTGCATCATTTAATGATCATGCCCACAACTTTGAAGATGTTTTTTTTTGTTTGTTTATTGTGAAGCAAACAACAAATATGACAAAATAACAGAAAAAGTCAATGTGCATAACTATTCACCTCCCTAAAGTCAATACTTTGTAGAGCCACCTTTTGTGGCTATCACAGCTCCAAGTCACTTTGGATAAGTCTCTATGAGCTTTCCACATCTTACCACTGGGATTTTTGACCATTCCTCCTTGCAAAACTGCTCCAGCTCCTTCAAGTGGGATGGGTTGTGCTTGTGAACAGCGATCTTTAAGTCTGACCACAGATTTTCTATTGTATTGAGGTCTGGGCTTTGACTAGGCCATTCCAACATATTTACATGTTTACCCTTAAACCACTCAAGTATTGATTTAGCAGTGTGTTTGGGGTCATTCTCCTGCTGGAAGCTAAAACCTCCATCCTAGCCTCAAATCACAAACAGAGTGGTACAGGCTTTGCTCCAGAATACTGTATTCCTGTATTTAGCACCATTCATCTTTCCCTCAACTCTGACCATTTTTCCAGTCCCGACTGCTGAAAAACATCCCACAGCATGATGCTGCTACCACCATGTTTCACTGTGGGAATGGTGTTCTTTGGGTGATGTGATTTGTTGGGTTTGCGCCAGACATAGCATTTTCTTTGATGGCCAAAAAGTTCAATTTTAGTCTTATCAGACCAGAGCACCTTCCTCCATACATTTTTGGAGTCTCCCACATGCCTTTTCGCAAACTCAAAATGTGCCATTTTGTTTTTTTGCTGAAAGTAATGGCTTTCTTCTGGCCACTCTGCCATAAAGCCTAACTCTATGGAGCGTACGGCTTATTGTCGTCCTATGTACAGATACTCCAGTCTCCGCTGTGGAACTCTGCAGCTCCTCCAGGGTAACCTTAGGTCTCTGTGCTGCCTCTCTGATTAATGTCCGGTCCGTGAGTTTTGGTGTGCGGCCGTCTCTTGTGCTATATTCTTTCCATTTGGTTATGATAGATTTGATGGTGCTCCTAGGGATCATCAAAGATTTGGATATTTTTTTATAACCTAACCATGACTTGTACTTCTCAACAACATTGTCCCTTACTTGTTTGGAGAGTTCCTTGGTCTTCATGGCAGTGTTTGGTTAGTGGTGCCTCTTGCTTAGGTGTTGCAGCCTTTGGGGCCTTCAAAAAGGTGTGTATATTTAATGACAGATCATGTTAAAACTTAGATTGCACACAGGTGAACATCATTTCACTAATTATGTGAATTATTTGAATTATGTGAATTATTCTGAAGGTAATTGGTTGCACCAGAGCTTTTTATGAGCTTCATAACAAAGGGGGTGATACGCATGCACATACCAATTATAATTTTTTTATTTATGAAAAAGTTTTATGTATATATTTTTCTAATTTTACTTCACCAACTTAGACTATTGTGTTCTGATCCATCACATATAATTCAGATTAAAAAAACATTGAACTAAAGGCTGTAATGTAACAAAATAGGTCAAAAGCCAAGGGTGGTGAATACTTTTGCAAGGCACTATATATATATATATATATATATATATATATATATATATACAGTAAGAATAAGAACAGGCACACCAAGATTTCCACTTTGGCAGTTTATCCACATCATTCATTGACTATCTATAGCAACACTCCCCCACCCCCCATCCTCCATTTCGGACAGTCTTGTGACACTGATATATCCAAAATCAGTCTGCTTGTCTGCAATGCTATGCACCATTTATTCATCCCTCCAATTATCATCTTGCAGCAGGCTCACACATTTCCAGCGATGTAAGATAAAATATAAATATGTTTATGGAGATAAAAATAGATAAGTCAGCTGGAACACTCACAAGCCTTAAACAGGTTACTAGATATATTAAGAGCAAGTATAAATTACGGTACATCAAAGCTTTTGCCTTGATAAAGGTCTCTTAACAAGGCAGAAATGTCAATGTAATTTATACCTGCTATAATAAATCTGTTACACTGTTTTATGCTTGCCACTGCTGCAGGAAACATGTCAATAGATTATTAATTGCTTCAATTATTATTTCCAATATGATTCTTTTAATTAAGAGAGTGCCAAAGACGGTGGCTTCCAGGGAGATAGAAGAAATTCTTCTTTACATAAGATAAATGTATGAGGAGTAATATCTTTTCTTTTATCCCGAAAACAAACCAGTCACAGATGGGGGAGGGTGATTTTATTTATTTATTGTATTTTAATCCACATATGTTGCTGATAAACAGCTTTTGAACCGCGTGTGTATGTGATCTTATAATTGTCAACATGGTCAAATCATTTCCAAGGTCATTTTGCTGTAGAGTCATTACCATCTAAGCTCATCACATCATATGCTGCACTATGTGGAGGGTCACAAGCCGTTGTATATTCAGTCATGTGTTAAAAGTAGAACAGAGATCTTTTTTTGCAATTTAAATGCTGTAATTTAATACAAACTAACAAGAAAAAAAATGAAGGGCGCGTTCACACTTTAGCTCTACATTGCTTTAACGAATATGTTGTATCGCAGGTTGAGATGCATTACATAAAGGCAGCCTATTCATATTGAATGTGCTTCCAACGCACCATGATATAATCCATATTTTAAAGTAATGGGACAATTGGCTGCTCAGCTGTTCCATGACCAGGTGTGTGTTATCCCCTCATTATCCAATTTACAAGGCGCAGATAAAAGATCCAGAGTTAATTTCAAGTGTGCTATTTGCATTTGGAATCTGTTGCTGTCAACTCTCAATATGAGATCCAAAGAGCTGTCACTATCAGTGAAGCAAGCCATCATTATGCTGAAAAAACAAAACAAACCCATCAGAGAGATAGCAAAAACATTAGGTGTGGCCAAATCAACTGTTTGGAACATCCTTAAAAAGAAAGAACGCACCGTTGAGCTCAGCAACACCAAAAGACCCGGAAGACCATGGAAAACAACTGTGGTGGATGACCGAAGAATTCTTTCCCTGGTGAAGAAAACACCCTTCACAACAGTTGGCCAGATCAAGAACACTCTCCAGGAGGTAGGTGTATGTGTTTCAAAGTCAACAATCAATAGAAGACTTCACCAGAATGAATACAGAGGGTTTACCACAAGATGTAAACCATTGGTGAGCCTCAAAAACAGGAAGGCCAGATTAGAGTTTGCCAAACAACATCTAAAAAAAGCCTTAACAGTTCTGGAACAACATCCTATGGACAGATGAGACCAAGATCAACTTGTACCAGAGTGATGTGAAGAGAAGAGTATGGAGAAGGAAAGGAACTGCTCATGATCCAAAGCATACCACCTCATCAGTGAAGCATGGTGGTGGTAGTGTCATGGCGTCGGCATGTATGGCTGCCAATGGAACTGGTTGTCTTGTATTTATTGATGATGTGACTGCTGACAAAAGCAGCAAAATGAATTCTGAAGTGTTTCAGGCAATATTATCTGCTCATATTCAGCAAAATGCTTCAGAACTCATTGGACGGCGCTTCACAGTGCAGATGGATAATGACCTGAAGCATACTGTGAAAGCAACCAAAGAGTTTTTTAAGGGAAAGAAGTGGAATGTTAAGCAATGGCCAAGTCAATCACCTGACCTCAATCCGATTGAGCATGCATTTCACTTGCTGAAGACAAAACTGAAGGGAAAATGCCCCAAGAACAAGCAGGAGCTGAAGACAGTTGCAGTAGAGGCCTCGAAGAGCATCACCAGGGATGAAACCCAGCGTCTGGTGATGTCTATGCGTTCCAGACTTCAGGCTGTAATTGACTGCAAAGGATTTGCAACCAAGTATTAAAAAGTGAAAGTTTGATGGATGATTGTTAATTTGTCCCATTACTTTTGGTCCCTTAAAAAGTGGGAGGCACAGATACAAACTGTTGTAATTCATACACCGTTCACCTGATTTGGATGTAAATACCCTCGAATTAAAGCTGAAAGTCTGCAGTTAAAGCACATCTTGTTCATTTCATTTCAAATCCATTGTGGGGGTGTATAGAGCCAAAAAGATCAGAATTGTGTTGATGTCCCAATATTTATGGACCTGACTGTATAAGTGTTGGAAATGCATACATATACATAAAATGTCCTTACATAGTAAAAAGTAAATATTTTTAAATGTAGCCCAAACTTGCATATAAACATGATTAATTGCACACATGATAATATAAAATTGATTCATGGTTCTTCAAGGTAGTCACATGGTAAACACATGGTAGCTGTGACAGTACATCAGTATATAGCTCTACGCACGTTTCGTGGATAAATTCCACTCATCAGGAAAAAAGGCAATCTAGGGATGTCTGTAATAAAATATAAATACCAAATATTATAGTAAACTAAAGTAACAGAAAGAGGGGGAACCGCCTTCTATCTATCTATACATTTTATGTATATGTATGCATTTCCATCACTTATATGTGTGTGTACATTTATTTGTATTTATTATATTACTATATTATTATGTTATTTGCTACATGGTATTTACAGTCCCACATGCATCCATGTGCACCATTAAATATTCAATAGTATCTATCAATTGATTCATCTGGTTTTGGTGTTGTGCTTCATATAAAGTCCCACCATTCCCCTTTCCCCTCCTTTCCCCCCTTTTTTCTATGATTCAGGGATTGAGACATAGAAACTCTGTAGAAGTTGTTGTCTCATACAAAATCCCAACAATTTTATTAATTAATGAACGTATTAGTACATTGCTTATCCCTCACCCCCATCCCTTTTTACTTGTGTATATGTCTTGTTTGCACTTTACTCACCTCAACTAGTAGGGTGTAGGTCCTTGGACTTGCCTTGAATGTCTTGGGGGAGGGCACGTGGCCTTTTGATCAGGTTCTCCCCTTTCCATTGGGTCTCCCTTTGAGGGAGACCCACACATTAATTGTATAGACCTTGTTTCGGCTGGTCTCCCAAAGATAGGGGTTTGTCTGGCTTTGGCTGGATGGACCATGAGTACCCCAATCTCTGTCAGGAGTCTTGCACCATAGAGGATCAGGGCTAGAGCCTTTCTTTTCAGTGGAAGACCATGTGTACGCCCTGTGCACTTTTTTGTGTGCTTCATTTTTTTGTTTTGCCCCTGGTGTTCGGCTTTTGAATGTGTGCCTTGCACAACAGAGCTTAAAACAAACAAAAAAAGTACATTGTGTGCCATTTAAAATGGTGCTTGTATTGCTGAACGTTCCAGTAACACACCTATTTTGCTGTCTGTTACAGCAGTGCATACATCTAAATTGTTCCTTATAATCAAGTTGGTACATATGAACAAAGAATAGGTAAACTATGTGGAAATGGCCTTTATTATGAAGGAAAAAAAATCCAGAGATAAACTTTCAAATCCTGGTAATCTCCCTGAAAATCACAGTTAATTGAAACTTTGTGAATGATAGAATGGTGACACCAAGATACTATCTTTATATACACTTTATTATCAAAAGTATTGGGACACCTGCCTTTATACGCACATGAACTTTAATGGCATCCCAGTCTTATAGGGCGTACACACGGTCGGACTTTGTTCGGACATTCCGACAACAAAATCCTAGGATTTTTTCCGACGGATGTTGGCTCAAACTTGTTTTGTCTACACACGGTCGCACAAAGTTGTCGGAAAATCCGATCGTTCTAAACGCGGTGACGTAAAACACGTACGTCGGGACTATAAACGGGGCAGTGGCCAATAGCTTTCATCTCTTTATTTATTCTGAGCATGCGTGGCACTTTGTCCGTCGGATTTGTGTACACACGATCGGAATTTCCGACAACGGATTTTGTTGTCGGAAAATTTTATCTCCTGCTCTCCAACTTTGTGTGTCGGAAAATCTGATGGAAAATGTCCGATGGCGCCTACACACGGTCGGAATTTCCGACAACACACTCCGATTGGACATTTTCCATCGGAAAATCGACCCTGTGTACGGGGCATTAGTCCGTAGGGGGGTTCAATATTGAGTTGGCCCACCCTTTGCAGCTATAACAGCTTCAACTCTTCTGGGAAGGCTGTCCACAAGGTTTAGGAGTGTGTCTATGGGAATGTTTGACCATTCTCCCAGAAGCGCATTTGTGAAGTCAGGCACTGATGTGGACAAGAAGGTCTGGCTCGCAGTCTCTGATATAATTCATCCCAAAGGTGTTCTATCGGGTTGAGATCAGGGCTCTGTGCAGGCCAGTCAAGTTCCTTCACCCCAAACTCTCTATGTTTTTATGGACCATGTTTATGCACTGGTGCGCAGTCATGTTGGAACAGGAAGGGGCCATCACCAAACTGTTCCCACAAAGTTGGGAGCATGAAATTGTCCAAAATGTCTTGGTATGCTGACATCTTAAGAGTTCCCTTCACTGGAACTAAGGGGCCAAGCCCAACCCCTGAAAAACAACCCCACACCATAATCCCCCCTCCACCAAATGATTTGGACCAGTGCACAAAGCAACGTCCATAAAGACATGGATGAGAGAGTTTGGGGTGGAGAGTTTGACTGGCCTGCACAGAGTCCTGATCTCAACCCAATAGAACACCTTTGTGATGAATTAGAGCAGAGACTCTGAGCCAGGCCTTCTCGTCCAACATCAGTGCCTGACCTCACAAATGCGCTTCTGGAAGAATGGTCAAACATTCCCATAGACACTCCTAAACCTTGTGAACAACCAGTTAAAGCTGTTATAGCTGCAAAAGGGTGGGCCAACTCAATATTAAACCCTACGGACTAAGACTGGGATGCCATTAAAGTTCATACAAACCGTGAAACTAGGAGCCTTCTCCTCTGAAACTTGGGCAATCTCGAGTTCCTCAAGGATCACCATAATCACCCGTGCTCTTCAACATCTACATTCGTCCACTCCTCAAAATCATCAGGAAAGCAAACCTATGCTTCCACTCATACGCCGATGACACTCAAGAAAAATGCTGATAGATCACTGGATGACCATGAGCTCCCTCAAACTCAATGGATCCAAGACAGAATTTCTCCTCCTCCAAGCAAAGCGAAATACAAAAACCAAGACTCCATGTACACCACCCACCATCCTTTGACAGACCATCTCCCCAAGCACCAAAGCCAAAAGCCCCGGATTCATCTTTGACTCAGAGATGTCGATGGATGCACAAATAGGATCAGTAGTCGGCGGATCTCATCATCTTCTCCGCCTGCTTCGTAGACTCATCCTCTTCATCCCAGAAGAGGAGAAAGCAGCAGTAGTTGGAACTATCATCAACTCCCGACTCGACTACGCAAACTCCCTCTACATAGGACTACCTAAATACCAGATTGCACGCCTTCAAGTCATCTAAAACATGGCAGCAAGATTGATAACAGGAAAAAAACCCTGGGAATCCATCTCCACATCCCTGAGGACCCTGCATTGGCTAACCATAAAGGATCGGATCACATTCAAGACCCTCTGCCTCACCCACAAATGCATACAAGGAAAAGCACCCCACTACCTTTGAGAGGAAATAAAACACTACATACCAAATCGCAGTCTACGATCAACTAACCAAAACCTCCTCCTTGTCCCCAAGTCCCACTTCAAATCAAAACGAGAACGAAGATTCGCAGTCCAAGGACCACGGCTATGGAACGGTCTACCCACTAACATCCGCATGGAAGAAAACCATTGGGCCTTCAGAAAAAAACTCAAGACTCCCCTCTTCTAAGAACAAGACAACACAGAACGGAATAAGCGCCTTGAGGCGTTTCAGTTCGCAATTTGTTAGCACTATACAAGTCTTTCATTCATTCATGTGCGCGTAAAGGCAGCCGTCCCAATACTTTTGGTAATATAGTGTATATGCTTGATAAGAATACACTATACTTTCCATGCATGTTTAGCCAATATGATTATTTTTTTTTAGTCCTTGGACAGAGCAAAGGTCTCCAAACTTTTCAGTATGAGGGTCATATCTTTCAAATCGTCACAGGCCAAAATTTTATAAATGAAATTTAAAAGAAGTAATACATTTTACTTGTACTTTTTTGTAATCAGCATAATATGATTTAGAACAACAGAGAAAACTTTGGATAACAAAGCAAAGAAATTCCAAAGGAAGAAATTTGAGCCCTTACTTATGTAAGAGTCCCCAAGAGAGCCTCTACTTACATCAGAGTCCCCATCAAAGTCCCCCTTAAATCAGAGTACTTCTTACATAGGATTCCTTCCTTACATGACAGTCCCCATAAAAGTCCTCTCTTACATTAGATGACCGCATAAAATCTTGCAGATTTGGTGAATGGGCTGCAATTTAGACACCCCTGGTAAGGGTAAGGAAGGGTTAGAACCTGTGCTGCCTGTGCCCCCCTTATTTAGATTCACCTTTACTATTTGTCTTGCTGACCATTGTCACTGAGATAGAAAGTGATGGGAAATACAAAATGTAACAGTTTGTCTGGAAATACTGTGCCTTTTCTGTTGAAAATTGCCCAAAGGGAAAATTCTCCTCCCTTTGAATAGATTTCCTGCCACTTCCTGTTGCCTACCCAGGACAGGATAGGGATCAAGAAGGGAAATCTCCCTAACAGAACACAAACAGAAAAAAATTAAGTGGCAGAGGTTTTTACTTGCTTACAGCAGCTCCATCTCCTCTGGTAGAACTGTGTGCAGATTGTTTAGCTGGCCATATGCTATGTGAATTTCCATGGCCCTGATGATATTTGATGCACCTCCCTTCTGCCCAACTTTCTTCAAGTGCAATAGTAAAGGAGCCATACAGAACATAGTTACACGAACAACGGCTTCATCCAATCAGATGCAGCCACTGGTGCCAGTTGTCAGAATACAAATGTAGCTAGGAGCTGGTTATTGTTCCTGCAATTCAGGGACAGTATGCAGTGCTGTTAATGTGGAGCTGTCTCCCTATAGTGTTGGCTTGGACTCCATTTGTCATTTCCTAAAGATAGAACTTAGAGCAGAGCAAAGCATCGTGGGATGTGTAGTTCAGAATGCTGGGGTTTCAATTCCAGCAGGACTGGCCTGAACTACAGCCACTAGATTACTGATGGGTGAAGAACAGACTGCTGGGAGAGGATATAAAAGGCTGGTTTATGCCGAAATTGCTCTCTTGGGACATCAGCCTGGATCTGCCAGCAAGAGCTCTGTGGCAGTGTGAGCTGCGGTCGAGTCGCGGCCTTCATAGGGGAAAGTTATACAGCTGCATCCAGAGGGACATCTGCGGACAGCATCGCTTCCTATCTACAGCGGTCCGGAGGCTGTTCCTGATCCTTCAGTGTTACCTGCACTTCAGATCCGGGTAGGCGGAGGACTTGCAGAGTCGGGGCAACCAGTGCGGTACCAATTCTATCAGCGGCCCTCACAAGGGTATTGCTACACAACATCTGCAAGATTCATTCTTCTTCACTGTAAAGCATGGATAGAGAAACCTGTCAGATATTTTTTTATTCAGATCGAACAAAAAAAAAATCTAACTGTGTATGGCCAGATTCAGTTTAGGGAGACCCAGACGTATTTATGTCCTGGCTGCTGTGCTCTTCCTCCTAATGAGAGAGAAGCACTACCACTGCTCCACCCATAGGAGCGTCCCTAGTTGTGTGCTCCTACATTTGGCACTAAAACCACCAACATATTCTCAGTCTGCATTTTTCCTCTTTTTAAAGTCATACTAATGCTAAAAATGTTTTTGCCCTAATGCATTCCTTACATTAAAGTAAAAAAACATTTTATATTGTTCTGTCTACCCCCTTCCCTATGTGATGGGGAAGAAAGAGAAGAGATCCAGCGCTGTGCACCGCTGCCCCTCTCTTCCTCTTCATGCGGGGACTCAAACAGCAGCAGGAATCATTGGCTTCTGCTGCTATCAGTCAAAAGCAGTGAGGAGGAAAAGGGGGGCGGGGTAAGCCCTGCTGTGTGCATCTATGGAGCGCAGCTCCAGGGGGGCGTGGCCTGGCAAGGAATGGAGTAGGACGTGGGTAGAACGAGCTCCCGGTCCTAATACTCCTGAAAGATATCCTGTCCAGGAATCCGGGGAAGAGAAGTTCCAGGTCTGGTCCCTAGCACATCAGGCTTTAAAAGAACATGTCTCCGCCGAAAAGAACGACAGGGACAGCAGATAAACTGGCACAATATCACCGGCAAGAAAAGGACATGCAGCCTCAAGATGGCACCGACACATGTCCGGAGTCGGATCCCCAGGAGACTGGAACAGCCAAAGTATTAGACGCTATAGCGGCTCTACAAGGCACCTTGACCGCTAAAATTGATGAGGTGAAAACCGATATCTCCCTGCTGAGGCAGGATCTCTCAAAGGTGAGAGACAGAGTCACGGAGACAGAAAATCGGATAGGAGCCGTGGAAGACACTCTCCATCCCCTGAGGCATGCTTCAGAAGAGATGCAGAGACAGATTCAACAGCTGCACTCCCATCAGGACGAGATGGAAAACCGTTTGAGGAGGTGCAGATTTATTGGTATTCCTGAGAAGGAAGATGGCACAGACCCGGCAACATTCCTGGAAAATCTCCTTATCAAGAGCTAAGGCAGAGAAGCTTTCTCAGTGATGTTTGCGGAGGAGAGGGCGCACCGCATCCCAGGGAGACCCCCCCCCCCCGCCTGGAGTGCCCCCACGTACCTTCATAGCAAAATTTCTGAATTTTCGTGACCGTGACAAAGTGCTGCGCCTTACCAGAGAAAAAGGGAATATACAGATGGGGAACGGGCAAATAGCGGTGTTTCCAGATTTCTCCAACTAGGTACAGAAGAAGAGAGAACACTTCCAGGAGGTAAAACGTCGATTGAGAGCACAGCATCTTAAATATGCCATGTTATTCCCCGCCAGGCTGCGGGTGGAGGAGGATGGCCGTGCTCATTTCTTTGAGGATCCAACGGCTGCTGCAGCATGGCTGGATCAAAGAGGACGCCCAGCATAGCAACCCTGTGAATATTCTACTTCAGTGAGTACACTCTATATTTCACTATGACATGGAGCGCAGCTCCACCATGTGCTGTGCTCCCATAGCATGCCCTTTGCTATGAGGGTACATGAAGAGGAGGAGCCAATATCGCCAGCGGGGGACCCAAGAAGAGGGAGATCGGGGCCACCCTGTGCAATACCATTACACAGAGCAGGTGAGTATAACATTTTTGTTATTTTAAATTTAATTTTTTTTTAACCTTTGGTAAAACTTTAAAGCCCACCCCCCGGGCAAGAAACCCCTTATTTTTACATAATTATTAACCTAATTTCAAGAGCAATGTCCAAGTCATGTCACCACCCAGGTTAACCTAGGCAGTATTTTCTGATTAATTTTGGAGGAGGGAGGAGCCAGATGTAAATTTAAAACCAGCCATGTTGAACGAAAGCACTTGCTGCATTTTTTTTAAAGGGCGCCCTTTCTTCTTGTTCCTAAAGTGGAACTTCACCCTAAATGCGAAGCCGCTTTAAATAATCCTCCCCTATCATTATTGGCAGGTTTTTTTGGGGGGAGGGAGCAGGTACCTGTTTCTGGCAGGTGCCCGGTCCCACTTACAGTGAATTCGCCTAGGTGATTCCACCGGAAGTGCTCCCTCCGCCCCGCAACCTCTTGGGGCACATCAGAGGTCCTGGGAGGCTGCAGGTTCATTCACAAAGCACAGTGCAACTTGCACATGCACAGTGGGAAATTGGCTATGAAGCTGCAGAGAGTCACAACCGGCTTGTGACTAGTTGTCCTTTTATTGAAAGTCAGCGGCTCCAGTACTACTTCATGGATGGCCACATGTAATTTTTTTAGGGTAACATGAAATGTTTTACCATGATAGTGATAACATTGCAAGGGTGTGGCAGCGCTGCTTAATGCGACAGATCTCATCAATGGAGTGTTTTAGAGATATAAGATAACAGGGAATGATTAAGCCTAAGTTCACATTGCAATGATTTGGCATGCGATTTGACATGTCAAATTGCATGCCAAATCAGCGACTATTGCTGACAATGGCACCGTCTGAATCTGTGCAACGCCGACTTTGCGGCGCCGCACCGATTCCCAAAAGTAGTTCCTGTACTACTTTTGGCAACTTCGAGGTGTGATTTGTATAGACATCTGTTCAGCAACCCGCACAGATGTCTCTGATATCGCTCCTGAAGTCGGGACTGACATGCAGGTACGAAATCGTGCAGGTTCACCTGAACTCATATGATTTCAATTCCGCTGTCAGTATGAACCAGGGCTTAAAGGCACTGTAGATTTTAAAATGTCTTTGTTTTTTTACCTATTTATCAGTGCAGTTATATTCCCTGTGCTAACTTCAAACAGGTAAAATTACTGCACTATCCCAAAAACAAATCAATATAAATATACCGTGAATAATGTGAAAAATTTATAGCTGCAACTAAAAATGTGAGACACATCCACTTAATAAACAATAACAACAAAAATAGCTGTGCTGCAACTTATGAATTGAAATAGAAATTAAACCAATGTGATCACCTTAATACATACAGATTGTACACCCATATGATGTGGACCGACAGTAAAAAGAAAATTTGATTGGGGTGGGGGTGGTTCTTTAGTCAGGGAACTATCCAGACTTGAAATGGCATGGATCCATCGGGTGTGGTGACAGTTGGGTCCCAACCCCATGGGTATTTGGAAATTTACAACCTTTTTTGAGATAACAATACATAACTTTTTTTACATTAATAACATCATTTTAAGGGAACATATGGGGGGATCTCTTGTTCCCATTTATATGATTGGAGATAGGACTAATAGATTGATTATTTTTATTCAGAATCACTATCATTAAGAAAGTTTTTTTCTGTTAATATAATGCTACACACAGAATTTTCTGGGTTTTTGGTGACCCCAAGTTGCTACGCAACTTTGGGGGAAGATGAATTATTGATTTTTTTTTTTTTTTAAATATTTTGTATCCATTAAGTAATTTGGGATCTGCTGTACATGCATTTAACATTGTTTGAGAGTATGGTGAGGCCCTCAATTACATATGCTGTGCCCCCTTTTTATCAGTACATGCATTGTGATAGTACTGAGTACCGTGAGGCATCTAGCCATTGTGGGTCTGTGGTTGTCAGAATACCCGGACCTTTATGGGATAATTTTGGCTTTATGGATACATTTTTTATTATTAACCTCCATCGCCCATATATGGGGTGACGGGGAAGGTTGCTTTCTAGTAAACTTTTTATATGGATTCTTTCTAATAACTTTTTTAATAACATTTTTAAATGGTTATTATGCGGTCTAAAGTACACTGAGGGTATCTTCATTGATTTATCACAATAACACACATGTTTCCTTCGGGGAAAGGTGTTTGCCCTTTCTTAAGATGGTGACACAAATTACGGGACACCTTGATCTCAGAGGGGGGCGTTCCGTCTAGTTGGTAGGATACTTATAGGTGGTGAATCAGCACGCCGCCCGTGCCCCTGGAAGACGTCAGTTGTGACGAAACGGCGTACGGAGGAGCGGCGTGCTGACGTCACCACTATCCTCGCTGATCCCGGACGGGCAGCAGTCCGTACAAACGGGCAGCAGTCTGAAGCCGGCCGGCATTTGGTTTTATGCGATTTTATATACAACGATATTGTAAGTGTATTTCTCTATTTTTTAATAAATTTGGTAAAACGTGTTACGCTATGGAAGCCTCTTTTGTATATACTTTCATGGGGAACGAGTGTCCATCCATCATCTAGAAGATTCTTGGTGAGGAGACGCATTTGGGATCCGTTCTCAGTAAAGACCCTAGGCTGGGGCAGATAGCCACACGCTTATACAATCTCCTTAACAAGAGATCAAAGGAGCTGATAAGGGGCAGTTTTTTTAAAGGTGGAGGAACCTTTCTGTCATCACGCTCTTCAGGGTAATAAGGTCACATGTCTCACACCACTTGGATGACTGTTAATTCCTCCTTTGAAAGATTACTCTGCCAGTGAACTTTTTACTCTATGCACTTTGGAATTGGACTGTACATGTTCATTGATTTATGGGTCATTTCATTACATTTGATTTATGATGACAATCAAATTTTCTTTTTACTGTTGGTCCACATCATATGGGTGTACAATCTGTATGTATTAAGGTGATCACATTGGTTTAATTTCTATTTCAATTCATAATTTGCAGCGCAGCTATTTTTGTTGTTGTTAATATTCCCTGTGCTGTTTGCCTCACGTTGTAATGATGGACTCACATGTTGTGGTTGCAATTTGTAGTATCATGCTTGATCAGTTCCCCTATGTCCATAGTTTACTACACCTAGCTTGTCCCTATTTGCCAAAGGGACAAGGCAACTTCCTGTTCCAGGTTATGTTTTACCATCCACTCTTTGTCACCTCACAAATATAGGAGTGTTAATGTAATAATAATAAAAAAACATCTTCCAGCTACATGGTAAGCTCTCTGTGTGTCTATGAAAGTTGCCTGCTTGTATCTTTCAGATCTAATTATTAAATCTGAAGACCACTAGACTGAGAGGCCCAGGGGTTGTGGGATATGTAATTTCTTCACAGAAAGTGTAAGTTCTCAGACTACAGAGAGGGGTCATGCGTTAACCTGTGCAGTGCTTTGCAGCATACCTCATATTTGAACACAAGTAGAAACTTCTGACACAGAAAACTATTGGCTTTGCATACAGAGCAACAAATGACACCATGAAACTACACCATTAAGTCAAAACTTGATGACTACCCACCTAATATTGAGTCAACCCCCTCTTGTCGCCAAAAGAGCCCTGACCCATTGAGACATTGGAGCCACTAGAATTCTAAAGGTATGTGGTGGTATCTGGTAACAGCTGTCAGTAAGTTCTTTAAGGTAGGGCCTCCATAGATTGGAATTGTGTTTTCAGCACATCCCACAGATGCTCAGTTGGGTAGAGATCTGGGGAATTTGCTTTGCCGTCCAGTTCTGATGCTCACATGCCCATTGTAGGAGCTTTTGGCTGTGGACACACAGCATGGGCACCCTGACCAATCTGCGGTTACGCAGCCCCATAGACAACAAACTTTCAGCTACATCAGCTTCAGGGACAACATGTTTACTTGCTTCCTAAAATATCCCATCAACTTACAGATGACATTGTTATGAGATAATCAATCTTATTCACCTAACTTGCCAGTGGTCATAAAGTTCTGGCTGATCAATGCACACGATCGAGGTACATCTTATGCAGGTCAAAAACACAAGGTGCAGATAGGAAGGTGTATAATGCCTTTAACAAACCAACATGCACACATAACGGAGAGATCTTTTAAAGTATATAGAAGTAGGTGTTATCTCTGGAGTACTATATGTTCCCGCTCAAAACATAATAAATATATAAAAGACAAATTTTAAGGTAAAATTTTTCTTTAATAAAACTTTAGATCTTTAGCAAAGATGTCTTAATATTTCAGAAAGCTTAAAGTGTTGGGATATGCAGGGTGCAATCTCTGATCCGTGTAATACTAAAATATCACTGAATTATTAATTCTCTAATACTGCGTAGCTGGGAAGATGAACACTCTCTAAAAAAAGAAGTATTGTACAGGACATTGCCTTCATGAATAAAACCACAAGCACTCAGCCTAAGAACATGAGCCAGAGTACAACTCAAGAGGTAGTCTTTAATTTAATAACGACAGGAGGTAAAAGTACATTTTAATTGAATATTTGATAGCAGTGGAATTAGTAAGGGAAGATATTTTATAAGTGGCTGGAGCCGACTTAACCCCATCAGTCTTTTTCCCTCAGTCTGAAGCTAGAGCTGTCTGCATTGTCCCATAGCCACCAGATTTAAAGGTGCACTGCATAAATCAGAACATGTAAAGGTAAGTTCAGGTCGTATGATACAAACCAATACATGTAGTTTCTATGCACTTAGCTTCTGTTGGGAAAAATCTGCTTGGCCCTTGGTGGTGCTTGCACATATCTACAGTAGCTTTTAGTGCACTTGCTGTGCCTAAATGCTGGTTGGTTCCTGGTGGTGTTGGAGCTTGCCTGCTCCTTTCAACCCCTTATTGGCCCATCATTATCATGCTCTGCCTTACTGACCAGAAGCAATGTGTGGGAAGTGGTAGACAATGAGCAAACCTTGGCAGTACCAAGAAATACCAACATTTTCTACCAGGTTTTAATGGATATTTCCAATTAAGTGGAGGCTACAGAATTAATTGGAGGGTCATTAATTAGCAATCTAGTTTGATACCACTGGGTATATTGGAAACACTTCATTATAGACTGTTGGGTACCAACCGGTAGGGTTTGGACAAAGGATTCCAAAACGTTAAAAACATTTTTAACCCATGAATATTTGCTTTAGGAGGCCTTCACCCAGTCTGTGCAAAAAACATAAGGTAGTTTAGCTAAAAACAAAAAAATAGTGGGGAGTTCTGGATAGATACACCTCTGGAGGATGGTTTTTCGTGCTGCAGGGGATATAATAGTGAGGAGTTGTTTGCAGCCTTTTGAGTTCCTAGTACCTGGGATATCAATTAGGCCAAAAAGTGCCCATTCAGGGGTCAGAGGTAGGTAGTTTACTAAATGTGCGGTGGTGTAATGCACCACTGAGTGCTGAAAACGTTTAACCCCAGGGCACAAACAGAAAGCATGGAGCAAATCTGCTTCTGTATGACCACACTTCGGGCAGCAAGACGACGAGCGCTGGCCCATAACATGAGAGTGATGTGGAGATGTGTAAGAATGGTGGAAGAGCCTAAGCATTATTTTGCAATGCATTGTAGCTTTGATTGTGGCCAACACAATGTTTTTAGAAGAGCATCAGTAGATAGGGGAAATCCTTGGTCCATTTGTTTAGGGCAGTTGTTGGGGCAGTGTAGTCAAGCAATTGCTGGAAAAAAATTATATAAGGCTACTTTCACACTGGGGCGGGAGAGGGCGTTAACTGTAAAGAGACGCTAGTTTTAGTGGCGCTTTAGCGCTGTTATAGCGGTGCTTTTCAGCCACTAGCGGGGAGCTTTTAGCCCCCTTTAGTGGTTGAGTAAACGATTAAAAGCACCCACAAAGCGCCGCTCCCGAAGCGCTTTGCAGGTGCTTCAGCAGCGGTGCCTATTGATTTCAATGGCGGGGCGCTTTAGGAGTGGTGTATACACCGCTCCCGCACTGCCCAAAAGATGTTGCTTGCAGGACTTTTTCTAATGTCCTGCAAGTGCACCGCCCCAGTGTGAAAGCACTGGGCTCTCAAACTGGGGCTGCAGGGGAGGCGTTTTTCAGGCGCTATTTTTAGCCCAAAAGCACCTGAAAAACGCCCCAAAGGGGTCAAAGGGGGTCTAAGGTAGACAGAGCTTTTTAACTTGGGTTAGGATACCCTAAAGCCCCGTACACACGATTGGACTTTCCGATGGGAAACGTTGGATGTCAGGCTGTTGTCCGAAAATCCGACTGTGTGTATGCTCCATCGGACAATTGTTGTCGGACTTTCTGCCAACAAATGTTGGCTAGCATTTTCTTCAAATTTTCCGCCAACAAATGTGTATTGTTGGAATTTCCGATCGGACAAAAGTCCAAAGTACAGACACACATACTCGGAAGCAAGGACGAGCCAGAAGCAGTCAGTCTTGTAAACTAGTTTTTGTAATGGAGAATTAACATTCGTGACGTGGCAACTTATGAAATCTCCAAATGCAGCGCACAATTCTCTTCTTTAATGGGATAATATGAAGCTGCTTTGCTGGTGATACTGATGGAGTTATTGCAAAAAATTTTCAAAGGTTTTTTTTTTCTAGTGATATCAGGAATAATATTATTATGTTTTTTTTTTTCTATTTGTGCAAGTTACCACAACACCATTATCCCATAGTTTTTAAGATCAAATATACAACTATAAATAAATAAATATGTATAATGGCTGCGCTTAGGGCAAAGAATTGAGGTATGCAGCCCCCCTGAAAGGAGCTTCCCTAAGGATCCTCCAAAAGAGTTAAAGATTATTCACAATGGGGTATGGCGCTCCCTATAGGATTATATGGGATGAGCAGCTACAGCGAAGGGGGAGGTGGGGGGGGGGGTTTGTTATCCCTTGGTGTCCTGATGTGTGATAGTGTAAGCTGTACCAAATATCTAAATGAAGTTTACAAAAAACACCATAACCCCTAGTGGTGGTTTACGGTACCACCAGTAAATTGTGCCAATATAAGCAATCTTAAGTGATAAAAAATCATAAAAAAGTGAACACAAGAATATAGAAGGTGTAAACTAAACACCTATAATTGTGATGGGATTTCAAAGAAAAACCACCATATAGTATAGTGGTTTAGCATTGAACAAAGACATAAAAGTGCATCCCTGCCTAATAGTACAAATAACACCAAACAAATTGTAAATAGTGATCATAGTCCATAGGGTGATACATTTCTGCAAAAAAACGGTGTTCAAATTTTCTTCAAGCAAAACCGTGACTGGGGTGCTTTCAGATGTTCTTAGTGACTTTTGTGCTCCCCCTCAAGGGTCCCCACTCACCGGATCCAACAACCCCAAAGGGGCAAACAACATATGATTATCTCATCCACGATCTCCTCACCACCGCGATCATTTAAGGCACCCAGGGTAGTCTCCGCTCTCCGTATTGGTGATTAGATTATATTCATGGTAGCTCCCGGATCCAACAACCCCAAAGGGGCAAACAGCATATGATTAACTCCTCCACGATCTCCTCACCACCGCGATCATATAAGGCGCCCAGGGTAGTCTCCGCTCTCCGTATTGGTGATTAGATTATATTCATGGTAGCTCCCTCTCCACACAATTCCTCTTCGAGGGGGAAAATACAAGTAGAGGAATTGTGTGGAGAGGGAGCTACCATGAATATAATTTAATCACCAATACGAAGAGTGGAGACTACCCTGGGCACCTTATATGATCACGGTGGTGAGGAGATCGTGGAGGAGATAATGATATGCTGTTTGCCCTTTTGGGGTTGTTGGATCCGGTGAGTGGGGACCCTTGAGGTGGAGCACAAAAGTCACTAAGAACATCTGAAAGCACCCCAGTCACGGTTTTGCTTGAAGAAAATTTGAACACCGTTTTTTTGCAGAAATTTATCACCCTATGGACTATGATCACTATTTACAATTTGTTTGGTGTTATTTGTACTATTAGGCAGAGGTGCACTTTTATGTCTTTGTTCAATGCTAAACCACTATACTATATGGTGGTTCTTCTTTGAAATCCCATCACAATTATAGGTGTTTAGTTTACACCTTCTATATTCTTGTGTTCACTTTTTTATGATTTTTTATCACTTAAGATTGCTTATATTGGCACAATTTACTGGTGGTACTGTAAACCACCACTAGGGGTTATGGTGTTTTTTGTAAACTTCATTTAGATATTTGGTACAGCTTACACTATCACACATCAGGACACCAAGGGATAACAACCCCCCCCCCCCACCTCCCCCTTCGCTGTAGCTGCTCATCCCATATAATCCTATAGGGAGCGCCATACCCCATTGTGAATAATCTTTAACAAATATACAACTATGTTGGTGCCCCTTGTTAATTTTACATTGTATTTTTTAAAATGTAACTGCCTACTTCCAAACTGTCATTTGAAGTAAAACATTCTACACAATTTTTTTTATTGTGCATTAAAAAAATAAATAAATAAATAAAATTAGACATGCTATCTGCCAATAGAACTTAACCAAAAAGTGCATTCTATGCATCCAAAAATATAGAAAATATACCAAATCAAATCATTATTCAACCAAAAAAAAAATGTCAAAGCCATAACTCCAAGACCAATAATAAATAACACGTTATCTCCTCTGATTCCGCAACATGTCTGGATGATGAACGGCCATTCAGAAACAAACTGAAAAGCGCAAACTGAAGAGCGCTAAAAAGAAAAGCGCGAATCAACACTCACCAAACTTCTACTAACATGAAATTAGCAGAAGGAGCCCAAAGGGTGGCGCTAAAGAGCTAAAAAATATGAGCCAACACCCTTCGGACAAAATTCCACGGTTTTGTTGGCGGAAAGTCCGATCGTGTGTACGAAGCATAAGAGTGTAGTCAATGAGTTCTCCTAGTCTCTTCAAGAGCATTGTGTTCTACCAATTTATTAGCTTTGTTGTTGGTGGTTTGTAGGCATGAGTGTAATGCCTCATACACACGATCGGACTTTCCACCAACAAAACCGTAGAATTTTGTCTGAAGGGTGTTGGCTCAAACTTGTCTTGCATACACACGGTCACAGAAATGTTGGCCAAGAATTACGAACGTAATGACGTACTAGACGTACTACGTGGTTTTTCAGCTCTTTAGCTTCACCATTTGGGCTCCTTCTGCTAATTTTGTGTTAGTAGAAGTTTGGTGAGTGTTAATTTACGCTTTTCTTTTTTTGCGTTTTTCATTTAGCGCTTTTCAGTTTGCGCCTTTCATTTCGTGCTTTTTGGAATCGGGGGAGATAACGTGTATTGTTGGCCTTTTTGGTTGAATAATGATTTTATTTGGTATATTTGCTATATTTTTGGATGCATAGAATGCACTTTTTGGTTAAGTTCTATTGGTAGATAGCATGTCTAATTTTATTTTTTTAATTTTTTTAATGCACAACAAAAAAAATGTGGTGAATAATACTTGGCTATGTGTTTTACTTCAAATGACAGTTTGGGAGTAGGCAGTTACATTTTAAAAAATACAATATAAAATTGACAAGGGACACCAACATAGTTGTATCTTTGATCTTAAAAACTACGGGATAATGGTGTTGTGGTAACTTGCACAAGTAAAAAAAAAAACATAATAATATTATTCTTAATATCACTAGAAAAAAAAAGCCTTTGAAAATTTGTTTGCAATAACTCCATCAATATCACCAGCAAAGCAGCTTCATTATTATCCCATTAAAGAAGAAGAGAACTGTGCACTGCATTTGGAGATTTCATTATTTGCCACGTCACAAATGTTAATTCTCCATTACAAACCCTAGTTTACAAGACTGACCACTTCTGCTTCCGAGCATGCGTGTCTGTACTTTGGACTTTTGTCTGACGGACTTGTGTACACACGATCGGAAAATCCGACAATTTGTTGGCGGAAAATTTGAAGACATGCTAACAACATTTGTTGGTGGAAAGTCCGACAATAGTCCAATGGAGCATACACATTTACCGACAACAGCCCGACATCGAACATTTCCTGTCGGAAAGTCCGATCATGTGTATGGGGCTTTAGAGTCGAGTCAAATGCAACATTTCAGGTAGAAATACTTTATGTCTGAAGGCCAGTTTAAGACATGGTTGAGATGCATGCACTGACTCACAAAAGAAAAGCAATGCATGACAAAAGCAACAATAAATGTTGGTGTATGCTGCTCCAAAGGATACAATTCAAAAGTCCAACACTACATTCCAGACCCTTCAAAAAAGCTTTACAGACACGTCATGAGCAAAATACAAATGTCTATCTGTACTCACTCTCATGCCCAGTCCCATTAAACTGGTAGGATGCATGAATTGAAACAAACCTGAGCTTATTCCACCCCTGAATCAACACCTGTATTTTTAGAAGAAGCATCAGTTGTAATAGTGGGTGACCAGCTTAGATACTAGGAAATTGTAATAACCAACGTAGTATCTCAGATATAATAGCACGTACATGGAGCTCATTGAACTGACACAAATTTTACTATATACCTGTGACACATAATAATGTACAGTGTACACCGTTAATGCACATTATGTGTATTGGTGCACTGTAGTGGAATTGATTGTTAATAGCACCCCAATGCACCTTTAATGCAGTGTACCCCAATGTTGTATTACTGTACAGTTTTTGCTATTGACACTGAATTGTGAGCAGGTTAGAGCCCCACAGCATAATTTGCCATGAAAGTGGAATTCCAGACAATCCATTCTTTTTAGTTTTGGGTAGAGCTGGGAAGAGTTAGATCCACTACCATGTTTTTATTTCTGTCTGATGCAGCCTTGAAAACTTTTCCCTTTACTCCTTGTTCTGGTGACAACACCGTAACTGGAAGCAAAACACTCATATCTGACATATTAGGTCAGTCATGGGCAGCTCCAAAAATGATGCGATTCTGGTGGGGACATTAAGGTGGCCATTGGCATAAGATGTTTTTTGACCTTGTCCAAACAATTTTGTGGGGCCAATAACAATTGCTGATATTAGGTAATTGTATTCATTATAGTTTCCCCCGACACAGCTCATTTCTTCGATGTCTGGTTGTTTGACCCTCTTGGCATCATAAACAGAAACATATATGCAAGGGCAATCGGATATATGAACAAAATTTGGGATTATAAGACCTTAATAAATGAACTAGCTATTTCGAATGTAAGCAAGCTCCATTAGCTCATGAAGTAATGTTCAGTGTAATAATCCTTGTAAAGCACCTTTAGGTATTATGTATGCAGTTGAATGGGGTGTTCAAGCCCCTCCTCCAGGCTTTGTAGTCCATGCCATTGTTGCTTACAACATATCAGGCTTATTCAATAGCAAGGCACATGTAAAGTTTAGAAATATATAGCTATGACCTAGAATGTATTTTTCTGATGTTAAAGGACTAGACGATGGATTATGATTGGTTGCTGTGGGAATGCAGTGTTCCTAGTAGTGCTTCCAATTACTGCATCCAACAACTTCAAATAGATCTTTTTTTTCAGATGGGGAGGGTTAAAAGTGGCATCCAATTAGGGAGATTTTCTGTCACTTCCTGTCCCATAGCCACAACAGGAAATCCCTCAAAAGTAAGGGAAATCCTGGGTTATCACCTAAAAGCCTTTTTTTCCAGGAACGTGTGCATTAGGAACTAGTCCCTCCATTAAAAGAATTTCCCTCTAATTTTGTTCTGGTGACCACTCAAAATTTGGGATTTTCTTTCACTTTCGGTGATAACAGCCACCAGGACAAATCGAGAGGGTGAATCTCCCTGTTGAGGACACAGACAACGATTAACACTTGACAGGTCCAACTCCACTCTATCTAAAACAAAAAAAAAGGTTGAGCCTTCAAGTTAATGCTGTTTACAGAGGCTGAGGAGTGACATGCTCAGATTGATTTCACTATTATCTATTTCCTTGGAATCCAAAATATCTTGCACAAAAAGATTTCAAGGGAATCATACAATATGGCAAGATGGTTAACTGGATTCTTGAGCTAATTATATAACAAAATATGTAAGCTGGTACTGTCGTAGAACACTGATTTGGGTGAAAATTGACCACACAGTTTGAAGTGAAGGGATCATGTAAAATATTTTTACTCCTATTATATATATTTATATACTATATATATTTTTTTCGGCATGTTGTTTTTGGTACTTTTAATGGATATATGCACTTAAATGTTAAATACACAGTATGGGAAGGGGGGGGGGAGGAGATGGTAATATGTGTTACAGATTTTTTATTTATCTTTTGTTGATACCGAGTTGCACTTCATGAACTGTAGCTGCTGGGTTCATTTATAACAACAGATAGAGTATTTCAGAAAATCTGTTATACTGTGTGTATATATACTCACCGGCCACTTTATTAGGCACACCTGTTCAATTGCTTGGTAACACAAATTGCTAATCAGCCAACTACATGACAACAACATTTAGGCATCTAGACGTGGTAAAGACGACTTTCTGAAGATCAAACTGAGCATCAGCATGGGGAAGAAAGGGGATTTAAGTGACTTTGAATGTGGCATGGTTGTCGGTGCCAGACAGCTGGTCTGCGTACAGTAAAACCTTGAATTGAGAGTTTTGCAAGACAAGCACATTTTTTAAAATAATTTTGACTTGATATACAAGTAGCGTCATGTCATAAGCTGGAGCTACAGAGTATAAAAGAGAAGAGAGGCGCCTCTAAGTGTAGCAATATGGTTACATTTAATGAAGGTACAACACTTAGCAACTCTCATGGTTGATGATTAAAATAGGCACATCTAAATATGCAGGAATCCAGGGTAAAGCTGTCCACATAGACCATCCTCCACACCACCATCAAGGTCATCCCTTCCACGCTGCGCTCCATGAGCACTTCAAGCCTCGCTTTCAGATCTCTCTACTGCAGGGTAGTCTTCCCGGTCACGATTGCAGACTGACAGCAGTGAGAGCCGGCGGTGCGGAGGATGGTCTATGTAGACAGCTTTACCCCGGATGCCTGCATACTTAGATGTGCCTCTTTTAATCATCAACCATGTGAGTTGCTAAATGTTGGAATGTAAAACTCACCCAAGCTCTACCACACAATTGTAGAGTAATGAGCTGAATATCGGTGCTCAGGCTTGTTGTGTCCCATGAACAACAAAATAGCAAGAAATACTGGCAACACGATTGCTTATAAAAAAAAACAACAAAATAAGTATAGCGCTAATACAGACAACCAAAAATATCTAGCATAAAGACAATGGAGTCCAAGGGCTAGTAAACCTCTGAATAAAGATTAGACAAAAGTCCTCCAAAAACATGTGACTCGTATAAAATGATAGTCCATAGATAATGCATGACTTCATGTGTGGGCCATATCAATAAATGCGTGAGATCTGAAGTGAAGAGAACAACACCACCAACAATAAGGAGGCTTACCGGATCAATTGGACCCAAAAAGACATATGCTTAATTGGGTCAAACAGGCTTAGGTGGTGAACAGCTGTAAGAGATCCGGAAAAGTTGAAAAGATGGAGGTCCTGGGATGAGCCGTGGACCGGTATATCCCTCAAGGTGATGTCAGAAAGCAGGTGGTGATAGCAATAGGTGGAGAGGAAAAAGGAAAGGCCACATAGTGTAAATCCATAAAAGTACGTAGCAAATTTATTAAAAAACTCAGAAATACACTCACATGTATATCTTTAAAATCAGCGCTGTAAAAGTAAAAATGGCGGCAGTAGGGTCCTACCCGACGCGTTTCGTCTTCTTAGACATCGTCTGGGGGGTCCCCCCACTGCAGCCAGCAAGATATATATATATAGACAGTATGACCACACAAATGAGAATCAACTCCACAATGTGTACAACCGGTGTCAATTGTCACTCTCGGTAATTGGACAAGATGGCCGCTGTGCATGCGTTCCATGCCTCATTATGGGGCCCATTGTGAACGCCGGAAGTGTGCATACTGAGGTCAATAGTGTGTTAATTTTATTGCTCATTAGGTGTCCAATCATTCTCTTCAATATATGGATACCAGGTGCATACATAAAGAAAAAATGAAGAAAAAATATTGAAAATGCGCAGCGTCTCCATAAATGCTTCCGGGACCTACGCGTTCCAAATAACCATGGTGCGCGTACGCACTGGCCAGGGAGAGGTGAAGTGTATCATTCATCCTTGGTGGGAGGATTACCACCGGAAGCTCTCGCTGCGCCAATGTAAGATGTCGTGCATCTAGTTAGCAGCACGTCACATGTATAGAATGCTGTGATGACGAGTGTTTGGTCCGGAAGTCCGTACGCTGGACACAAACAAACAAAGCGATGGGAACCAGCACAGTATATCTGAACCGGAAGTGCGTGCACCGGACACAAACATACAAAAAATGAAGACCAACACAGTGGTCATGTACGGATATAAATTAAGTGTGAAAAAAGAAAAAAGGAAGAAAAAATCAAACTAATGTGTTAAATCATCCCTTGGATGAATCCATTGAATGTGATATATAATCTCTCCCATAGGAAGGAAATAGTATATATACAGGCACATAAGTGTGTGTGTATAGTGATGGTACATGTGGAAAAGGTGTATACACAGTCCCCATGAGTGTGTGTGTATTACATATAAGAATCCTATACAAATGTTCACGTGTGGAAACACGATTGCTTCTTCTTACAAATCTTTATTTGGCACTAACAGCAGTGCTATCGCATTTTGGCTGAAGCCTTCCTCATAGCATACAGGTTTACAATAAAATCAAGTTTATATAGAAAAAAATATCCATTCCTCTTGAAAAAGGGGGCAGTACAATCCAATTTAAAATCAATTAACAAATAAAAACGTGAGGTTGGTAGAACCAGAGAAAAAGGGGAGGGAAAATAAAGACAGATTTTGCTAAATGCGAGTTGCTTAATGTTGCACCTTCATTAAATGTAACCATATTGCTACACTTAGAGGCTCCTCTGTTCTCTTTTATACTCTGTAGCTCCAGCTGGATTTTGCTTCTAATCCCCTTGTGGAGGCTTCCATTTGTGGATGGACATTTTGTGGTTACTCAACCTATCACATTGCTATAATCTTTTTTATATGGGCTATAAACTGAAGGGCTTATGAATAAATGGTTGTGGAACGAATCATCTGCATTTCCATTATTTCTTATGGGGAAATTCGCTTTGATATACAAGTGCTTTGGATGGGCTACAGCAGCAGAAGACCACACCAGGTGCCACTCCTGTCAGCTAAAAACAGGAAACCAAAAAATTGGACAATAGAAAATTGGAAAAATGTTGCCTGGTCTGATAAGTCTCGGTTTCAGTTGCGACATTCAGATGGTAGTTTCAGAATTTGCCGTAAACAACATAAAATCATGCCTTGCATCAACGGTTTAGGCTGGTAGTAGTGCTGATGCAATGGTGTGGGGGATATTTTATTGGCACACTTTGGGCCCCTTAGTACCAGTTGAGCATCGTTTAAACACCAAAGCCTACCTAAGTATTGTTGCTGACCATCTTCCGATGGCTACTTCCAGCAGGATAATAGAACATATCACAAAGCTCAAATCATCTCACCACTGGTTTCTTGACTATGACAATGAGGTCACTGTACTCCAATGGCCTCCACAGTCACCAGATCTCAATCTAGTAGAGCACCTTTGGAATGTGGTGGAATGGGAGATTTGCAATATGGATGTGCAGCCAACAAATCTGCAGCAATGTAATGTCAATATGGACCAAAATCTCTGAATGTTTCCACCTTCTTGAATCTATGCTATGAAGCATTAAGGAAGTTCTGAAGGCAAAGGGGGGTCCAACCTGGTACTAGCAAGGTGGAACTAATAAAGTGTCCGGTGAGTGATTTATCATGAATATTGAATTTATGAATTTGTCAGTCTGGTACTGAATCGCTGGAGTGGTTAGATTTTGTATTTTAGCATCATCATTTTTGATGTAATATACACACATTGTTTTGAATGTTTTTGCACTTAAGATTTTGTGTTTCTGGAGCACAGCACTTATATAGAATTAAAAAAAAAAAAAACAATTGTTTTTCACGTTTTTATTACACAGTAAAGAATACAACAATACCTGAATCATACTTTAAAGATTCACAGGTTGACAGACCATACAATACAGTCCAACTAAAGGAAAAGAATAAACAAGAACCCACATTTCAGACATAGTAGACCTAAAAGCTCAAGAATATGCCGACGAAAGCATGATGTCTATCCCCTTTGCACCCAGTGTTAGTCTACCATCCACTTGTGGTACATGTCTGAATTAAGTATTGCACAACAACTTTTTATTTTTTTTATTTTCACAATAACGTTGCAGAACCCAAAATAAAATAATATTTTTTTTTTCTTTGAAAAAGTACTTCAGATCTGCATTTCAACAGTCTCCAATTTGTTTTACTGTCCTTTGAAGAGTTCGGACAACACGGAGTCACTTTTGCCCACCCCACCCCAACTTTAAGTATTCCAGACTTCGGCATGCTTTGCATTAGTAAACCAGCCTTGTATTTTAAATCCCCAAGACATGCACCTACACAAAATTAAAGCTTAAAAATCTGAAAAAAGTTTAAAGTAAGAAAACAAGACAACAGGCAACCCCATCACACAGCCCTGTGACAGGGTTAAAGAGACAGATTGGGAGGAAGTAGAAAGAAGGGGCAAGAGCGAGGGTGCCCTAAACCTATCAGCGACCACCATTTAGATATTTCCAATAAAGCTAGCTTTTTTTATTAGCTTTTAATGTGTTATACTTACAAATTATATTCTCACATAGCCTGCATATAAATGACAAGCAAAAAAGGAAAGTAACTTTTTTTTTTTCTTTAAGTTAATGAGGTCTGCTTTGTTACCAAGAAGTGATATGGTTTGCAGCTGTATGAGCTTTGCTTTTGGTATCCTGTTTTTGTGCCCATTTGGTTTGTCTAGACCAGTTTTGATAGCTACTGGTGCAATATACATGCTGTCAGAGGTAGAGTGAAACTTTTTGCCACTGAGGAGTTTGTAGCAAAACAGGAGCAAAAAAAAAGAGGAGGGGGGAAGAGGAGGAGATAGAGAGATTTTAGAGTTGGGAGGAGGGGAGGAAGTATCTGGTGTTACTCAGGGTGCCCTGAATTTAAAAAATGAGACATATTGTTACTAACCCATGATCAACACAGAAAAAAACAAGCTGCTCCATTACTAAACAGCTTACATTGATTGACAGATGACTTATAGATGTAAGTATTTTTGGGGTTTGGCCATTCCTTCCTATTCTGAATGCACAAGAGCTCTAATAGAAAGGATTATCCAGTGTCACGTACAGACAAGAGTTCACTGATAAATGTGCTCAATCTAGAAATGTATAGCCATAGCCGTGTTTCTAAGTGCAAGGCATCTACTAAAGGTTCAATGACAATGTCTATGGGAGTTTCGCAGAAGCAGGTCACAGAGCAACATCACAGTGGGTTTTGGGATGCCATGGTATTGGAAGTGGGATATACCAGTGCTGCATTTAAAAGCACCATAGCAACGAATGTGAGAAAGTGTATGATGCTAGGTCCAAGGGTGGCAAAGTAACCAAAGACAGCACAGCGACACCCACACCTCATTTTGCTGACAGTATCTTGTTCTTGTTTATAATAAAATGTTGAAGATTGCCTGCCAGTACCATCCAGGCAGCTTCTCATTATTGCTGTCCTACACAGTGTTTTTGTTGGTAGTACAGTGTAATGCGTACTCACAGTTCATCCACTTGGGGTTTATACACATAGAATCAAACTGTTAGTAGTGCAATGCCGCATACACACGGTCGGATTTTCCGATGGGAAATGTTGTATGTGAGCTTGTTGGCTGAAAGTCTGACCGTGTGTATGCTCCATCGAACATTTTTTGTCGGACTTTCCAACAAATGTTGGCTAGCAGGTTCTCAAATTTTCCACCAACAAAACTTTGTTGTCGGATTTTCCGATCGTGTGTACACAAGTCCGACGCACAAAAGTTCACGCATGCTCGGAATCAAGTACGAGCCGGAAGTACTTGGTCTTGTAAAACTAGTGTTCGTAATAGAGATATCATGTACGTCTTGTACGTCACTACGTTCGTAATTGTTGGCCAACATTTGTGTGACCGTGTGTATGCAAGACAAGTTGGAGCCAACATCCTTTGAACAAAAATCCATGGTTTTGTTGTCGGTAAGTCCGATCGTGTGTACAGGGCATAAGAAGACTTTTCCCAAATCTTCTAGTGGCCAGTTGCTATTACTTTTATTCTCTCTAAACCGTCTCAGTGGAGTTGATTTACTAAAGGCAAATAGACTGTGCACTTTCGAAAGTGCAGTTGTTGCAGAACTTAGTGAATGAGGGGGAGCTCTGCTGACTTCCATCATCCAATCCTGTACAAACAAAAATGCATTTTTTTTTATTTTCCTTGCTTGTTATTGAGTATTCTTTGTAAAGTAAAGTTTTACCTCATTTACTAAGCTCTTGAGCATAAGCACTTGCAGAGTGCAACTGCACTTTCAAACGTGCACAGTCTATTTGCCTTTAGTAATTCAACCCCAGCGCGCTTTGTGTAGCTATGGTGTCTGATCTTATTTAGTGTTATTTTAAGGCTAGCCATTCCACAGTGATAGGATGGAGGGGGGAACAAGACAGTTGGTCTAGCAGAGGCAAGAAATATAAATCCAGATCTCTGTATGACAATGGGGTTTCTTTACTAAAAATGGAGAGTGCAAAATTAGTCACAGTTCTTCATAGAAACCAATCAGCTTCCAGGTTTTATTGCCAAAGCTTAAGGCTTAATGTACACAGGACATTTTTACAACCTCTCCTAAACGATTTAACTTGACAGATAGTAACTCACGTTTAAAACATTCGTTTTGCCGCGTTTGCGATTACAAGCGTTTGAAAAAAAATGTATTTTTTTCTTTTTTCAAACTAGCCAAAAATGATAAATGCCCGTAAATGAAATGTGGCTAAAGCCGCATTTGGCCGCGTTTTGCATCTGAAACGTCAGAAACTTCGGCATCTGAACTCATTTTTTTGCCTTCAAAGAAAGGCCTATAAACACAACTGCCTAAAAACGACATTAAACGAACCTGTGTACATGTACACATAAGATTACATTGGATGAGTTCAGGGGCAGTTGAAAAAAGCTTCCAACTGCCTCTGAACGTCCGTTTACCAGCAGCAGTGTACATGAGGCCTAATTGAACAAGCTGAGGTTAGAAGCTGATTGGTTTCTATGCAGAAATGTGACTAATTTTGCACTCTCTAGCTTTAGAAAATAAACCCCAATGTGACATCAAGGAACACTGCAATAGTATGCAAATGCATTTAGAAAATCAACACCAATGCAGCACCAGAGATCTGGTTTAAAGAGCATTATGGCAGCTTAATTTTAAACATGATGCCACTTTAAAATGCTGATACAATTTCAAGCACCACAGCAACTGGGAATATTTCAGATTCCTAATAACTATACATATAAGAACATTATATTTGGATGTGGTGTGTTAATAAAGCTGTAGCAATGATAATAAACACTACGACAAGACATATTGGCGTGCTATGCAAAGGCCCATGACATTAAATCTGGAATCAACATGACACAAAAGTGCTTACTTAGGTCCTATAGCATTGTAGTGCTTGCTTAGGACCTATAGCAATCCTCGTGTAGCATTCTATGGATACTTGACTAAACAGGGGTATTAAATCTTAATTACAGTCACTAAATGCCCTTTCATTTTTATTTTATGACCTACAGTATATGACCACATAGACTACAATTTTTGAAAAAAAATATATTATAAAAAAATCCTGAATTGTAGCAAGACATCCTGGTATACAGGAAATAAAGCACCTTGCTCATATTTTGCAGAGAAGCTGTTATGCCCCATACACTCCCCTGCCCCGCACTCATTTTGTCTAGAGATCAGACTTCCTTGTGTAGCTATATTACGGAGATTTAAGCACAATTCCTCCACTGTTGCTAGGAAAGGATCATTTAGGCTAGGGGGAGCTATTTGGTGGTTTTCCTACTTCACCCAGGGGTCTGTTACTATGCGTTTTAGTACAGTTATTATATGAAAGTACAAACCAGGCCACAACTTAATTTTCAGTGTGACTAATTTTTTTGGTTTTGCTCTTTGGGGAAATAAAGTTTAGGCTTAAAGTAGATCTAAACCCTGACTGGATGACCTTTAGTTTCCTAAAACAATGTATATTTAAAAAAAGGGTTTTTATTTAATAAAATACTGTTTTCACCTTTTTTTTCATCATTTTTTTGCCTCTCAGTGCCTATCTCTATCCACTACCTGTTTGCATGCATTTGTTTCAGCATCACCTACACAACACTGCTTTGGTCCGGCTTCTTGATAGTGACAATGGAGGACCATGCCTGCATAATGTGTCAGCAGTGCCACTTGTAGTCAATATCAGGGGTACATGTGGTTGAGTGCAAATGCAGGAGCACAACTGGGAAACAGCTATCACCCCATAAGAGGAAATGCCTGAACAAGGACCTTCATGTCTTGCTCACAAGGTTTGTTTTTTTTTTTTAATGAGAGCTGCATTTTTTAAAATGGCATTAATGTGTTAAAGCTTTTAGTGATTGGGTTTAGGTCTGCTTCAAGCTTGATTTAAATATTTCCTATCTAAGCTAAAACAGTGATCATTATCTGTAAATTCTTGTCTGGACACTGGACAACAAAAAGGGTCATTAAATTTACACTAAACCTTATTTGACAAGTTTAATCATCTGATCTTTTGGAATATTAGTATTGGTACGTTAAAAAAAAAAGAATTTTGGTCCTTAAGATCAGTCTTTGGCTGACTTCCCTTTATGCAGAACACTTTATGACCTGACATTCAGCAGTTAAAGCCGTCAATCTACACCTCAGCATTTGGAAATCTAATTTGTCATTGTAAAAATTAGAAATACAATGTTTTACAGCAATACACATGCACTGCCTTTTTAACACTTAAGTGAAATTTTGTTTTTTGTTTTTTTTTTGTAAAAAAAAAAAAAAAAAAAAACCTCTATTTGTGAATCTTAAATAATTCAAAAACTAGGAAAAAAAAACAAAATCACTATGGTTTTATGCAAACAGATCGATGATGTGGTTCTCGAGTATTTAAAAAGGAGATTGCCAAAATAATGCATGCCTAGGGAATCATTATGACAGTGCAAAAATACATTTATGTACATCCCTCCTACAAAAACACTGATAGGTTAGCATTCCGTGAAGCATGCTAGTTTTAGGACATAAAAAAAATCATATAACAGAGTGAATTAGCAGCTCCGGTAGATAGCGTAAAATTTTTCTTTTTCTGAAGATGAAATAAAAAGGGCTGTTTGTAACTACTAGAGAAGTATCACTTACATATACAGTTATAAAAGCAGCATAGAAAGAGACAGTTTATCTCACCAGCTAAGAATAAAGAGATTAAATGTGGGCATGGTTAAAACTACAATGCATATTCACATTTGTCCATCACATTTACAAGAAAAAACACCATTGGGGAACCTCACAGGACAGGAGTGTTTTAAACACCGAGAGAACTACTAGGTTTTTTTTTAAGTGAAAGAGTATGGGATGGAAAATTCTTTTTTTAATTTTTTTTATTTTTTTTGAAATGCGGGCTGGAGCTGAAGCCACTATGTATACATTTTTTTTAATTGTTTTGTTGTTTTGATTAAAAAAAATATTAGAATAGACCCGATTGTCTCTGTGGAACTTTGCAAAAAATGATTAAACTTTGAAAAGTTTTTTTTTTTATTTATTTTTGGGGCAACTGCTTGGTGTCATGATTGCCAGCTTGCTACTTAATGATACGATGAGACCGTCCCTTTTTAAAGGAAGCCTTTCCATGATGGTATTTCGCTGCTGCTGTAATCACACAACCCGCTGCAAATCATCTTATGTATTGTTGACCTGGATATTATTGTACTTAAGAAGAACATCTGCGTTCCTTTCCAATCTGTTGCACATCTGCAGGTTTTGTAGCGGGTCTTCAAATATCAGTCCGTTTCCCTTGGATGCCATTCCTTATCTTGTTAACTGTCTACTGCCATATCCGACTCATGCCCTTAAGGAGGTTGTGTCACCATATCCTTTCTCCTTCATCGCTAGAAAGAACAATGTAATTTTGTTTTTCACGTTAGCATTTTCCATTTTTTGCTCTCAACAGCAGTTAGCAATCTCTTGGTTCGCTGTTTGGTAAAGCATCTGTTAATGAGGTCATCTAGTTTAAAATCCCAGCTACTGAAAAATACCAGGGAAGAGGTCAATTTTAACATTGTGTTATATTTTGTACTCTCAGTTTTCTAATGAAAAGATATCTTTGATTTTTTTAAGAAGTTATTGTGACCCGTTACTGGCCTTCACGTTTTTTTATTACTACCTCAAGGTAAAAGTAGTTCATGGTTATTGTAGCACTGAATTAGGATAGTTCTTCTTTACATCTTTGAATATCTGAGTATGAGGACTTGGTTTCATTGAGTTTTTAAAGTTTTTAAAGAATTAAGTTTATCAGTATTTTTTTTCTTTTAACGGGCAGCAGTCTCTAGGGTGGACGGTGTGCCAGGAGTGGTAGACCGTGGTGTGGCTGCTGGTGGTGTGTCGATGGGGCTTCCTGCACCACTGCTGGGTGTAACCGAGGAACTGACTGCTGGTGTCTCCCCTTGCTGTTGGGCCTGAATAGTCTGTCCACAGATGTGATGATGTTTCTCCCAGTCTTTGTGCTGACAAAAAGATCCGCAATACCGGGCGGTGTTGCAGCCACTGCAAGTTTCGCTCGCCTTCCGTCCACAGTTCCAGCAACTCTGAAGAATGGAAACAACCAAATATTCTGTTAGAATATTTAATAGCCTAACTATATTCATTGCCTCAAAGAGTAACATTAAACGAACTGTAAATTACAAGCACAGGTGGAAAAAGTACGAAATGTGTTCTGAACACATGGTGAGACATTTGTGCAAATCCACTGAATTTGCCTTATTATAGTGAAATTGCAAAATGCTATGTAAACAATCTGCTCTGGTTTTTCAGCAGCAGATGACAGAAAACGCTACCAGCAAAAGCATGTTCATGTTCAAGAAGAAAAAAAAAAAAAAAATTAATTGCAAGTTTTTTCTTTCAAGTGACTTAGTTTTAGGTCTATAAAATACATTTGATATTTTATCATCTTTCAATCATCTGCCTAACTTCACTGAAAGTTTTCAAAGAAGCTATGATAAAAGTAGCTAGAAATGAAAGATGGAAAAGTATTGCTCTGCTCTTTGTATAACAATGAATTTTATATATATATATAAAAAAAAGGATGACTTAGAGACTGGTTCCTTTGGTTCTAAGGGTCACTAGGATCAGTATATTTCAGGAACATTTTAGTATCACAAAATGTAGTTACGTCTGATGCCAGAAAAAAAAAGAATGCTTTGATGTCCACTAAAGGCTAATGAAGGGATTCCAATAACAGAAAGACCACTAATTTTGATATAAAAGTCCTTTTGACTCATTTAGTACCTATATTAGTCTAACGAGAATGTAAACCTAATAAATATACTCATAGTGTAAACATGTAAACTCAAATGCTATTTTTTGCTTTCTAATACTAATAATAACCTGGTGATTCTGCCAATATCTTTCCCCTTGCAGCACTTCCTGTGTTGGACTGACAACAAATCTCAAGGTAGCAAGGTGCCAACATACTGCATGCATTCAGTCCTGTTGTCAGCCTGTGAATGCAGAACCCTGATTGACAGGGGCAGATTCATGCAGTCAAAATTTCTCCGATGCTGTGGCTTCAATCATTAAATCCTCCAATTTTTTTCATTGTTTCTTTTTACCAGGGGATAAAAAGATCGGGGGCTCCCAGAAAAAGTCCTCTTTAATGGTTACCAATTGCTGTCTAGGGGAATTTGCTACTTTTTAGCTACTAAAAAATGATCAGCATTTGAATATCAAATATACATTTCAACATTGTTGTACAGATGAAATGAGTGAGTTATATTTTTAAAATAAAAGGATACTGCGAACCTTAAAAAATTCTAGACATTAAAAAAGAAAAATCGAATCCAAACATGAATATAATTTGATTTCCTTAAATAGAGCATCTGTATCTGCCTATAAAACTATAGTATATTCAGACTTTGGAAAGTACTGGAAAGTTGGCCATGTGGAAATATGGGATTTGTCCAAAACATACTGGCTCCATCAGATTAAAATCATATGTGGCTCCACTCAAAAGCATGGAATATACAGAATCAACCAGATAATTACAAATGCATGTGCAGGGATTTTTTTTTATTTTCTAAAATTGTTCCCATCTTTAGAAAACACTTCAAAATATCTCAGAAAAGAAAAAAAACTTTCCAAACACAGAAACAGATGTTTTTTGGTAGTTAAACGTTCAGGTTGTAGACTGGATGTCTGGCATCACCTGGTTTTAATTCAATCCTTCTGGTTCCAGGTTTGCGTTGTCTAAACTTAGCTGCGTTTCAGAGATGTCAAAACCTATTACTGCACACTACAAATGGATTCAGGATATGTTTACTTTTACTACAGTGTAGTGTTTAAGAGGACAAAGACACAACAATGGGCCTTTTCTATTGGTATACTGGCAAGACTATAGCACAGAACGTGTACTTTTACAAAAAATATGTTATATTAAAATATGAGAGATGTGCGATAAAACAACCTGTGTTAACAAAATTAAGTTATATTCAAATTTGGATTTACAAGTTGTACTGTATATTCAAAAGGTATTAAATTATAAGGTATTTGTGTCATCTAGTACCAGTGATCAGGTCTCATTCCCACCTCCACCTTTATTGCAAGTCTCAATGATATTAGGCATGAGTTAGACACGTATGTACAATCCACCAAATAAGGATATACATTTTATACTTGTATTGTGTATGTTTAACACCTTCATAACCTCTGTTAGGTCAGGTGAACTACAGTCAACAGAAATGACCCCAATGAGTTCCTAGAGACATAGAAAATTAAACATGGTATATTGGTTTTCTGTGCCCAAATACCAATGCTGATAGTATAGAGTGAGTGTTTTTTGATGCCAAAGAAAGACGAAAAACAGTTCTACACTTTCATATACAGTATGCTATTATCTATAATCTTAACCAAATCCTTAGGACAACTATAACAACTAACTGTTCCTTTAAAGCAGTATGCACAGCATAGTGTGTGTGCTGTGTCATTTGTCCCTCTCTATGTTCTAAAAAAACTGGTTGATCCTGCCTGTTCCTGTGTCCCCCTATGTAAATTGACCATGGTAATCATGGCTTCTGTTACAGGATACTGTGGTCAGTTTACGTGCCTGCATCATCCCTCTGCTCTCCTCTCTCCCCCTCCTTACCTGCCTATCAGCTCCTGTGTCTGAGCTGATAAACAAATCCGCCCCTCCCCTCCTGCCACTATTAGTAGCTGGAAATAAAATCAAAGAAGGATTATTGCTAGCCCCTCTATTCTACAAAGATATATAATACTGTGTACTTGTTTGTTTAAAATCATGCCTCTAAATACCTTCTTTTAGAACGGTTCTCTTCGGTCACGTGACCTCCGGCCCCTCTCCTCCTCCATTCCAAGGGCTACAGTGGGAGGGGCTGAGCGGACAGCACATCAGTCACGTGACCTCCTGGTTGACCTCAGAGGGGGATCTCAGCCCCTCCCACTGTAGCCCTTGGAATGGAGGAGGAGAGCGGCCGGAGGTCACGTGACCGAAGAGAACCGTTCTAAAAGAAGGTATTTAGAGGCATGATTTTAAACAAACAAGTACTCAATGTTGTATAGCTTTGTAGAACAGAGGGGCTGGCAATAATCTCTGTATGACTGTACCACTTTAGGCCAAATGCAAAAGGGTTAAGTAAACAGGAGAGGCCCTGTGAATCTAGCTGATGGACTTTACAGAGAGATAAGTACTGTATACAGGGGACCTAATTACCGGTGAGGGTTCACACATTACCGACTTTACTGCTGCATAAACATAGAAAGAGAACAATAACTCTTGACAGATTTAAAAAATAGGAAAAATTATTTCTACTAAATTAAAACTATATAAATTAAATCGTAGTCTGTGGCAAAAAAAAAGATTTGTGATCAGGAGACTCAATATGTGAGGAGTGGAGTATTTATGTCACAGAACAAAGACCCAATTGAATGTGTACAAATACGTTCATCACTGTTTGACTTGTTAACATCAAGAAGCCAGGCCAATTATGTGCTGGTCACATTTGATTCCTGCAATGGTGTGGTTTGCTTCCATTCGACTCTTCCTGAGAAACTTTCAGATGTTGCAAATCAGTTCCTTTTGTCTTTGGGAACTCATCTGCTGTGCATTAAAATGAAACTCTGGGCATCTAGTGATCCAGCAAGGGTCTTTCATCCCCACAGAAATCTGCAACAAATTAAATTCTAGCTCTATTAAGTCACAGCAACACTTTGGTGCTGGAGCTGTATGCCAGTTTATTCCTTGTACAGTTTTCAAATTGGAGTTTATAACCAATGCTTGAATGCCTAAATTACAAAACATGATAATCTTATTTTAGATTGCTCAGTAGCTGATGCAGTATGTAGTAAACAATACGTGGTTGATCTTTGAGAGAGAATAGTAATCTGAAATGGTGTAATGATGTAATGTGGTGGCTTGTTGCTACCTTGGGTAAATCTGGTCCTAAATTTGATTTTCTTTTTTTATCCCTTTGCACTTGCACATTTTTTTCCTCCAGCAATCCAAAAACATATTGGCTTAATACACAAATAAAAAATGTAAAATATGGCTGCCTTTCTTTTTTGTATGTTGAGCACAATATCAGATCTAGTAGGCCATGATTGATGGTTTTTTAACCACTTTAGCCCCGGAAGGTTTTACCCCGTTCCTGACCACAGCACTTTTTACAATTTGGCACTGCGTCGCTTTAACTGGTACTTGCGCGGTCGTGCAATGCTGCCCAAATTTTGCGTCCTTTTTTCCCACAAATAGAGCTTTTTTTTGGTGCTATTTGATCACCTCTGCGGTTTTTATTTTTTGCTAAACAAATAAAAAAAGACCGAATATTTTGAAAAAAATAAAAGTTCTGCTTTTGTTTCTGTTATAAAATTTTATAAATAAGTAAGTTTTCTCTTTCACTGATGGGCACTGATAAGGCGGCACTGACAGGCACTGATAAGGCGGCAACGATGAGGTGGCACCAATGAGCGGGCACTGACGGGCACTGACGATGGGTACTGATATGCGGCACTGATGGGCATTGATAGGCGGCACTGATGGGCACTCATGGGTGGCACTGATAGGCGACACTGATGGGCACTGAAAGGCTGCAAAGATGGGTTCTTATGGGTGGCACTGATAGGTGGCACTGATGGGCACTAATAGGCGGCACTGCTGGGCACTGATATGCAGCACTGATATGAGCCACTGATAGGCTTTCCTGGTGGCAGTGGTAGGCATTGTGAGTGGGCACTGATTGACAGCTGCCTGGGCATTGATTGGCAGCTGCCTGGGCACAAATTAGTATTTCCCTGGGGGTCTAGGAGGGGCATACCCGGTGGTCCAGTGTGGATGGCCATCCTGGTGGTCCTGGCAGGCATGATGGTGGTCCTGGGTGGGATCCGAGGGGGGGCTGTGCTGATAATCAATCAGCACAGACCAACCCTGTCAGGAGAGCAGCCGATCGCCTCCTCTGTCAGATGCAAGTGAGGAAAAGCCGATCACGGGCTCATCCTATTTACATCGTGATCAGCCGTGATTGGACACGGTTGAGCATTTGGTAAAGCGTCTCCGTCAGAGACTCTTTACCTAGATCGGAGTTGCGGTGTGTCAGACTGACACACCGCAACAACGATCGCTGCAATACGCGCCCCCCGGGGCGCGCAGCGGCTTAAGATCCTGAAGACGTCATACGACGCCCAGTCAGGGTGTTGAAACCACTTTGCAGCCGTCATTCTGCTACATGGCAGGCGGCAAGTGGTTAATCAGCACTTCTTATAAACTGTGCTCTTCAAGGGACAAGTCTTTTGTGGTGATTTAAAAAAATGGGGGTCAACATATGCAAAAAAAATTTTGGTCTCTAGATAACAGTAAAATCTCAAACATGTTAAAAAAAAAAAAAAAAAAGAAGTATCATGGACTGAAACTTAATTTTGCAGTAGCTGTGAGCAATAAAGAGATAAAAGTACGTGGTGCACATTGACGTCTTAGGCCATTCCTCCTGGCAGCGGTGTTTTGGCAGAAAAAAAAAACTTGGCACTTGTAAGCGCTTTGGCGTTAATTCATTTCATTGGCCAGCATAACAGCATAATAAGCTATTCTGCACACTGTAATTAATTAAAGCTCAAGTGCTAAACGTGGCTAGCATTAACACGTTTAGACGCATTTACAGGCGTCAAGCTTGTTTTCCCTGATGCTCCCGGATGTGCTGGCAGTGGGTTTCTTTTTTTTGCCTCTTCACGCCCCTGCCTCTAAATGCCTGTGTGGACACATAGGCTAACATGCATCGGCATTTAGAGGCAGAATAAAAAAAACGCTGTGCAGAAGGCCTTCCTTATATTGACTGAGAACTAAACAGACTTCTCCTTTTAACCACTTGCCAACCGCCCCATAGCAGATTTAATGCTACAGTTCAGCCGTGCTACGCAGGATCACGTATACATACTGCACTTCTGAGTATTGGGCGTGAGTGTGCACCGCCAGCTCGCTCCCGCTGTGATTTTAAACAGCGGGTCCCGCCAGCCCAATGTCCACTGACTGATCGGTTGGTACACTGACAGAATTGCCGTCTGCCTATGTAAACAAGGCAGATTGCCGTTCTGTCAGTACAGAATGCATGGATCCTGTGAAGCAGAAATACAGACCCATGCCTTCCACTAGTAAAAGCACCTCCCCCACTACAGTAAAACATTAGCTAGGCACACAGTTAACCCTTTGATCGTCCTTGATGTTAACCACTTCCCAGCCAATATCATTAGTTCACTATAATAATGTCACTGGTCCCCAAAAAAGTGTCAAAAGTGTCAGGTGTCAGATTTGCCCGCCGCAATATCGCAATTCTGCTATAAGTTGCAGATGGTCGCCATTACTAGTAAAAAAAAGTTTGTAGACACTATAACTTTTGCGCAAACCAATCAATATACGCTTATTGGTATTTTTTTTTACCAAAAATATGTAGCAGAATATATTTTGGCCTAAATTGATGAAGAAATTCGATTTTTTACATTTTTTTATTGGATATGTTTGAACGCAGAAAGTAAAAAATATTGTATTTTTTTCTCAAAATTATTGGTGTTTTTTTATTTATAGAGCAAAAAATAAAAGATGCAGGGGTGATCAATAACCACCAAAAGAAAACTCTATTTGTGGGGAAAAAAAAACCCATCAATTTTATTTGGGTACAGCGTCACAAGACCATGCAATTTTCAAAGCAAAGCAGTACCATATCGCAAAAAATGGCCTGGTTGGGAAGGGGGTAAATCTTCCGGACGCCAAGTGGTTAATTTAGCACAGAGTTATATTTATATGGCTAAATCTTTTACAGAGTCAAAAAGGCTGAAAAGGCTGTCAAGTCTGTTTAGTGCTGACTACACAATACAATATAATGGTCGCTAATTGCATTTTTTTATCCTAATCTCACTTATGAAAACACCTACACAGAACTAGATTTCAGAATAAAGCTACTTCATATAAAATATAACAAAACACTTTCCTTATAAGTGTTTTTTATGCATGAGATAAAAGAACAAAGAAGCTTGCAAAAACATACAGGTACACAGACAGAGATGAAAGGAAGAGTCAACTCATACATAGCCAGCATGTCTATTATATACAAGTAATGTGTTATGGATTACAATAATTACAGGCAGCGTCTGCAGCCAAAGAGAGGGGCATGCTCATTATCTCTTATCCTGCCTGTTTATTTTGTCAGAAAAAAAAAAACACAGACCACCAAATTGTAGAAAACCAGGGTCAGAATAATAACGAGGAGGTCATTCATTAAGCACAGAAGTGTTCATATTGTTACTGTTGGGGAAAAAATAATCCCACATACACAAGACTTCTTTAAATTCCTTCAAATTCTCAGAGGACCAAAGCACTAGGAATGTATATTTATAAATTCTCATGCACAAAGGTGTGCAGTGAAATAGAACATAACATGTATTTTTTTTTCAGCATACATCAATCAGCCCTAACTTTATGACCACTGACAGGTTAAGTGAATCACATAGATTATCTTGTTACAATTACAACTTAAAATTGGTTTTAAAGGCTCAATGTTTTTTACCTTCATGCATTTAATGCATGAAGGTAAAAAACCTTTTGTGTGCAGCAGTCCCCCTAATACTCACCGGAGCTCCCTCTCGATCCAGCAATGTGCACAAGAGCTTAGCTTCTCCCCGGGTCTCCTCATAGGCTGGGACAGCAGTGGGAGCCATTGGCGCCTGCTGCTATCAATTACAGCCAGTGAGCCTAAGAGGATAGAGTGGGGGCGGGGCCGAGCCACAGCTGTGTGTCTCATGGAAGCATAGAAGGAGCAAGCAGTTTGCTATTGGGGGCACTGGCTGAAAAAGAGGAGCCAGGAGTGCCGGTGTTATATCGATTTGTCCCCTCTGTCGAAAAGTGCCCGCGCATGCGCAGAACAGAACGGCACTCCAGCTGATTTCCTGATCAGCTGGAGTGACGTCACCATAGCGCATGCGCACATCGTAGGAGGCTTTTTTCGATGGGAGATACCATTTGACGGTCACAATTGAATGCTATGCAAACAGTGGAGGGACACCAGATTTGTTACATTGTGCCTCGCTGTTGTGCCGCAGGTTTACAGTGTGCTCAAGGTCAGTTTTTGTCTGTGTTGCAGGGCAGGTTTGGTGTGTTGAACGGCGGGTTTTGCCTCTGTCTAAGAGCGGGTTGCAACACAGACAAAACCCACCCTTCAACACACTTACAACCTGCCCTGCAACAGCGAGGCTCAATATGACAACTACGGTGTCCCTCCGATGTTTGCATAGCTTTCAACTGTGCCCGTCAAATGGTATCTCCCGTCGAAAAAAAGGCTCCTACGATGTGCGCGTGTGCTATGGTGACGTCACTCCAGATGATCAGGAAATCAGCTGGAGTGCCGTTCCGCACATATGCGGGCACTTTTTGACGGAGGGTACAATTCGACAGAACACCGGTTCCAAAAAGAGGAGGATCAGGGCCGCTCTGTGCAAAACCACTGCACAGAGCAGGTAAGTATGGCATGTTTGTTTTTGTTTTTTGAGACTTTAATGTTAGTGGGATATGTTAGGCAGCAAATAAACATGTTGCCCTTGAAGTTAATGTGTTGAAAAAAGAAAAAATTGCAGTTTGTTGTGTATGGGGCTGCATAACCACAGACCAGTCAGGTTGCCCATGCTGACCCATGTCCACAGCTAAGAGGACCTACAATGGGCATGTGAGCATCAGAACTGGACCACAGAGCAATGGAAGAAGGTTGCATGGACTAATAAATTCTGTTCTTTTATATCCAGTGCATGTTTGTCGCTTACCTGGGGAAGAAATTACACCAGGATGCAGTATGGGAAGAAGGCAAGCTGGCAGAGGCAGTGTGAAGCTTTGGCCAATGCTCTGCTAGAAAATGTTGGCATTTATGTAAATAGTACTTGACACATACCACTTACCTAAACATTGTTGCTGACCAAGTATACCGCTTAATTGAAACTGTATTCCCTGATGGCAATCCCCCCTTTAGCAGGATAATGTGCCCTGCCACACTGCAAAAATGGTTCAAGAATGGATTGAACAAGTACAATATGACTAGTTCCAAATGTTGACTTGGCCTCCAAATTCTCCAGATCTCAATCCAATCAAGCATCTGAGGAATGTGCTGGAAAAAACAATTACAATCCATGGAGGCCTGCAACTTACAGGACTTAAAGGATCTGCTACTGGCATCTTGGCGCCAGACATACCTTCAGTGGTCTAGTAGTGTCCATGCTTCGAAGGGTCAGGGCTGTTTTGGTAGTAACAGGAGGACCTACTCAATATTAGGTGGGTGGTCATAAAGCTATGGCTGAACAGTGTATATGCCATATTGGACTTCAGATTGTGTAATTTTTCTTCACTTTGGGAAATCAGATCTTCAAAAAGATTTGGTTATTTATAGTAAATAGTCAGATCTGACAGAAATGGCGTGAAGAAATACTAAAATACACAAAAAGAACATAGTTACTGTTGCATGATGCTCAAACACAAAGTCTCGAGGGGATTATTTACTAATCCTGGAGAGTGCAAAATCAGGCTCACTTGTGCATAGAAACCAACCAGCTTCCAAGTTTTATTACCAAAGCTTAATTGAACAAGCCGAGGTTAGAAGCTGATTGGTTTCTATACAGAAGTGAGACTGATTTTGCACTCTCCAGCTTTAGTGCTTGTCTAATAGGCATCTTAGATGCATTCTTTTAAACTGTCATAAAAATATCAAAACACAGAAGCATGGGATATGGGCAAATGATACCTCTGCCCAACCACCATATTGTGCTATGGACAGCATAAGTAAAATCTACGTTCAAATAGAAACTGCATCTCTTCCAACCATTTGATTACCTGTTAACTTAAAAAAAATTGTGGCTGCCTATACACTGAATATAGGAAAGACCGTACATTATCTTCCTCCCATGATAATAAACCTATGTGAGGGCACCTTAACTGTTTACAACACAATTAAAATTCCCTACTGGTGAAATTAGGTGAATTAATAAATGGAACTAGGTTACTGTGTATGCCACACTAATCAAACTACTGCTCCCAAAGGTAGAGCAGCTTAGAGTAGTGCACGGCCTCCACTTTAAGTCTCATCTCCATGCCTCCAGTGAAAAGAGCCATAAAGCATCAAACTTTACCATGTCATACCTGCTCTGTGCAATGGTTTTACACACAGGGGCCCCGATCATCTTCTGGGCTCCTCCCATCCGCTGAGTGTCCCCATATGAAGCTGCTCCCTATGGGGCACTTGTGCGTGCTTGACCTGAGCCAGACTGTTTGTGTCTATTCAGACACACAACCCAGCTTGGCCCCACCCCCACTCTCTGCATTCAGGTTTTGACTGAAAGCAGCAGGAGCTAATGGCCTTTTACCTTTACAACCACTTTAACGTGATCCTAAAGTCTGTCTTTTTTTCTTTAAAAATAATAAACGTGTTATACTTACCTGCTCTGTTGCAGTGGTTTTGCACAGAGCAGTCCATATCCTTCTCTTCTAGGGTCCCACTTCGGCGCTCCTGGCCCCTCCCTCCTGTTGAGTGCCCCCACATAAAGCAGCTTGCTATGGGGGCACTCGAGCCAAGCCGCAGCTCTGTGTGTCCATTCAGACATGGAGTCGTAGTTCGGCCCCAACCCCCTCTCTCTCCTGATTGGCTACCTGAATTTTATTGACAGCAGCGGGAGCCAATGGCGCTGATGCTGTGTCTTAACTAATCAGGAGGGAGAGTCCCAGACAGCCGAGGCACTCGTGCAACATCACTGGAGGAAGATCAGGCTCAAGTATTGGGGGGCTGCTACACACAGAAGTTTTTCTTATCTTAATGCAGAGAATACATTGCGATAAAAAAACTTTCTGACTTTACAGCCACTTTAAAGCAGAGTTCCCCCATATAAAAGTCAGCAGCTTCAAAAAGTGTAGCTGCTGACTTTTAATAATCGGACACTCACCTGTCCCATGGTCCAGCGATGTGGGTGAACGAAGCCCCACTTCTCTCCCCCTTCTCTCCTTGGCGCCGGCATCGTGACTGTGGGCGCCCGGCTGGGGCTTCACAGCCAGGCACACACTGCGCATGCATGAGCCGCGCTGTGATTGGCTGGGCAATCTTCTGGGACCTGTGACGTGTCCCAGAAGATTGCACAGAGGGGGTGGGGAGAGGTGAACTTTCTTCCGGCTCCGCGAAGCCCCAGGAGGAAGTGGGAGCTGGATGCCCCTAAAAAGAGGGTATCCGTTCCTCCCCAAAAAAAGACATGCCAAATGTGGCATGTCAGGTGGTCACCTTCACTTAGACTCTTTTCACACTTGGGGGTTTTTCAGGCGCTTTAGCGTTAAAAAATGCGCCTGTAAAAAGCCTCATCTGCAATCCCAATGTGAAAGCCCCGAGTGCTTTCACACTGTGGCGCTACGCTGGCAGGGCGTCAAAAAAAGTCCTGCAAGCAGCTTCTTTGCATCGCTTTAGGAGCAGTGAATATACTGCTCCTAAAGCGCCCCTTCCCATTGAAATCAATAGGAAGTGCCTGCAAAACGCCTGCAAAGCGCTTTTGGCAGCTGCACTTTGTGGGCGCTTTTAACCCTTTATTCAGCCACTAGCGGGGGTAAAAAGCGCCCCGCTAGCGCTCGAAAAAGGCTGGTAAAGCGTCGTTAGTTTAAGCGGCGCTTTACCAGCGTTTTTTGGGAGCTGGCAGTGTGAAAGAGCTCTTAAAGCACTCCGGCTTTCACATTGGGATTGCAGATAAGGCTTCTTTCAGGCGCTTTTTTTAACACTAAAGCGCCTGAAAAACGCTCCAGTGTGAAAGGGGTCTTAAAGCGGAAGTTCCATTTTTGGGTGGAACTCTACTCTAAGGCAGAATTCCAGGTTTAATTTGACTTTGGGGCCAAGCTCAAATGAAAAGTCACAAACCTGGAATTCTACTTTAAGCATGTTTATAGGTACAGAAATCTAAATTGGCAATGAGTGTTCAGTGTAGCATGGAATTATGTTTTAATGTTGTCTATAGAGCTGATAGAGCAGACAACAATTAGGTGCAATCATATCATCACCCCATCTACTATTCTGTCCTTTGAATATAAGTAGGCAATAGTCATTTGTGGGTGTCCTACCTTCTCCTATACAGATGGCAGTTCTTGAATGCCTTTGACCTATTAGGCCAAGATAAAGGGTTGTGGGGAAAAAACTGAAAACATGGAAACATATGAGTAATCATATACTCAAAGTATAAACACATATTGCCCTTATATTTAAGTGATATACAAAAAAAAAACAAAAAAAAAAAAACAAAAAAAATGATGGGGTTGATTCACTAAACCAATTATGGGGTTTATTTGAATGTAAGTGAAAATTCACTTTGCAAAGAATACTCAAACATGTGCAAGAAAAAATATGCAATGCTTTTGTTCATTGTGTTCTGGATATACATGCTTGGACGATTGAAGTCAGCACAAGTTCACCTTAATTCACTAAGATAAGTGAAAATTCAAGTTAACGTGCCCTATTTCTTGAGTAAATCACCCCTTATGCGTTAGACAATTTGGCTCATAAACATTTTGTTTTAAAATGCTGATTTTTTTTATAACTCAAAGACGCAATTCACAATTCTAATCCTGTTATTTAATATTCACGGCAACTTAATAAAATGCACACGCATAAATTTCAGAGGGTCTTACCTCACTTGAGTCTTCCTGCTGATTAATAACAGACAACGCATCCTCTGCAGCTTGCCTCTTTGCTTCTGCCACCGTTCTTTCCATTTTTGCTCGTTCTGTAGTAATCATTTCATGGGCTTTTCTTTCTGCTTCAGACACTGCTTTCTGTAATTCTGTCATAGCCTGTCTTTTCACCTCGTTTACGGCTTCTTCTGTAAAATAAATACAAGATACCTAAAATATGCACATAGTGACTAAAATCCAGAAGGAAGAGCGGAAAAATAGAAAGAACCTTATCTTGGCTAGTCATGTGTATTTAAAGGCAACGGTGAAAGCTTGCCTGCTTTATAAAGGTAATCTCACCCTTGAGGACAGTTTACGAGAATAAAATAAAAAAAGAAAGCCAGCAATGGATTGAATGTGAATTTCTTTATATTCCTCTTTACAAAAATGATTAGGTCCAAATTATAATAGAGACCCAATACATATTCAAATAATAAAATAAATTAGTTATTTTTATTGCAACTACAGCCTATACACATCTATTAAATAAATCTATAGCTTTTATTTATATATTTTCTTTATTATGTTAAGGCCTAAAAAGTGAGCAAACATATATTTTTTATAAAGTACATATGAAATTTGCATATTAATAGCAAATTGTCCCTAGTATGTATGAATGTGAGTTAGGGACCTTAGATTGTAAGCTCCTTGAGGGTAGGGACTGATGTGAATGTACAATGTATATGTAAAGCGCTGCATAAATTGATGGTGCTATAAAAGTACTTGAAATAAATAAAATAAATAAATATTTCCACTTGCAGCAAGCAGGTCCACAAGTTTACTCTTGTTTTACTTACTACTATGCTATGAACAGTCTATGTACCCAAATTTGTTATTGACTATTGAGGTCTGCTCATAGCGATTGGTTAAATAATTGCTAGCCTTTTGTTATTAGAAAGTCTAGAATTAAAAAAATGTAATGGAAGCGTTCTGTCTTACATGTTTATTTTAATAACAAATATTAAAAATATTTAAATGAGAAGTTCATGAAAAATTACCCAAAACATTATAGATTCACTGTGCTGAAGAAATATTTTAATGAAATACAGGTTTGCAAGTGTAATGTAAAAAAATGATTAATTTCATAAATGTGAGCATTGTTTATTTGATATTGCTTGACTTAATTTCTTACAAACACTCATCTTTCAGTATGGTAGCCCCAAGTGTCCACCTAAAATCTATAGTCTTGGAAAATATTTACATATTCTCCTTCAAACCTCCTTTTTTAAACCATGTCATCATGAACTACTAGGATTTAATGGTAAAAACTATGCTTACGAGTCAAAAGTAAATATACTAACTAAAGAATTACAAAAAGAGAGTTTATAGTTTTAATTTCAATGCACCATTTTTTGTTGGTGCTTTCCCTATTCTTGAAGTTATTACAAACCTGCATATGACTATAAATACATGTATTTACTTTGATTGAACTGATTAGATTGTGCTGGCCTGCTGGGTTTAGGTTTTTCCTATTTTATGCTGTTTTTTTAGTTTTTAAAGTGTGAAAGTTGTGGATTTTTTGAGGTGGAATGATTTACAATTTATTTTTTCTATATTAATACATAAATGTAATAAAATGCAATTCATCAATGCAATTATCAATAGTAAAATAATGCTGATATTTGGACTAGTTAGAAAATTCCTCTACTGCTTATGCCACTTAATTTTTCCTTATTTCTGAATAATTGTATTTAGAAATTTTTAAATAGAAAAGCATTTTTCCATAAATATACATTTACCACACACTGGAAAATATATCAATTTACAAATTATCCATTGTTCTTAACTTCTTTTTATCACTCACAAGTTCAATATAACAGGCAGACACTCTTAATTGTAATATATTTGCTGAATATGACAAAATTTAGCAATTGCTGATACTAATTAAAACATGCCCAGGGTATTCCCTGTCTGTTTTATGCTACATATTACACACAGAGAGCAGCATCCTTTCTCGGCTGCCACCAAATTTAACCCTTTAGGCTTGATTTCTATTTTTTCTAGGATAATTATACAAAATTCTTATTGAGCTATAGTAGCACAGTACACCATGCTAACACCAATATAATTAAGAATAACATTAGAAAAATATTTTACTATGCTTTTTTTTTTTGTTTTGTTTTTGCAAAAGGGATTACTATATTTTGTCTAAATTTAAAAAAAAAATGTCTTTATCAATGAAAAAATCCCCCACTTGTTTCATTTTATCTAACTTTCATCTCTATTCAAACCAAAATGACAATGAATAATTGAAAATTTAATAAGAAGTAATTATTAACTTGGCAAACGTTGTGCCAATTAACACTCTATTAAAACTAATTATGACATGTTTCATTCAAGTGTTTTCACCTAATTGTTTCACTCACTTAAAAAGCACCTTAATTAAATGTTCTGTTTAATTAAGAACATAGATTTCTAATAGAATCGTATTACCAGATATTAAAAATTAAGAGCAAATGAATACGCTTCAGGAAGCATTCTGTAAGGAGACTCTTTGCTAACCACTCAAGAAATTAATTTTCCCACAAACCATTAGTGAAACTTTAGAACATTTGTTATTTTTCCACAATTTTTAAAATATTAGGCACAAAGCACTTATAAGGGGAAACAATTCTCAAATATTTATAGTCTCCAAAAACGAGACTCAAAAAATTGCAGTTATGCTTTTTGTCCTTTTGATACATCATGTCTGTGTTGAAATCTAATTTTTTTTTTCTTTTGTCGCAGGGAGGGGGTATTGTGGAGGAGGTGATGGTACTTAATATCACAGATGTGAACAATACAGCCTGGGCCTAATTTACTTTGAATATTCAAGGTGAATTAAAATTCTATCTAAGTGGCAATACAGGACAATAATTTTTGCTTACGATCAAAGCTACAGCTTGACTAATTGTATATGCTAATCAGGCAATTTATATTTAAATTATGCATTCCTATTCTGGTCCCACAGGCACGCACAGATCTGCTAGGAGAATTGATAGGATGTTCATAAGGTGCTTGCATATTTATTATTAAATGCAAACAAACCATGTTTACTCAAAAAAGAAATATACATAGAATATTGCACGGGTGATGGGTTATTATTGAGAGTTTCTTCCAGAATCTGTAATAAATACAGTTTTAGAAAAAAAATAATAGCTTGTTATATTTAAGAAAATTTTTAAATTTTCTTAAATTAAAAAAAAATCATATTTTGTCTAATTTACTAGAAGACACCAAATATGTTATTTAAACTTTTTTTATCAAGTTTTTTTAAACTAACAGTTAATTTTGCAGAACCTTTTGAAGAGAGTGTTAAGTGTACAATAAAAATATGTGTGAGATTATAAATGTAAGTATTGCTAATGCACCTTTTCATTATTAAATAACCTTTACATCCAGTCAACAACCATCATGTATAAATTATTATTTTACATTTATTTAGTTAATAAACACTGTTAAGTGCTACCAAGTGGAAAAAGTCAAACGAAGCTGAACACTAATGGATATTTATTTGTACTTCTAACATTAAAAAGTACAGACAATATTATCATAAATTAACTGTTCATATCAAAAAAAATTTTTTTTTATTAAAGCAAAGGTGTTTTACGGAGGAACAAATTAAAAAATTTTGTTGGTAATTGAGGAAGAATCTTCCTGGTACAATATCCGAACTTTATTATTATTTGTATGGTCTTACTAATTAAGCCATATAGAAGCAGGCATGCGTTTTAAAAATGTTTTGCGGTACAATAAATGATCTTTATTACAGAATGATTGCAATATCTGTACATTAAGCCTTGCATTTAACATGTTTGTATAGCATGCATAGGACACAAAGAAATTGCAGCACGCACTGAATCATGATTATCACATCAGAAACAAAGCTGCTCCTATATCAGCTGTTAAAGTTCAATTTAATAATGTATTATTATGAGTACAGTATATTTATATATCTCTGTAACTATCGCTATATCTATCTCACTACCTATTTATGCAAATGTTACCATTCAGACACAGTATTGCTTTGAGACTTATTGGTGCATGGGATTTAAGGTAGTGCAGTAGTTAAAATCAAGAATTATAGTTCATGATTGTGATAAAACCCAGTAATTATGGGGGGGCAGAGAGGGCTTTGTGTTGCTACATGGTGGGATGAAAAGTTATACTGAAAAAAGTTAAACTGGAAACCACCTGCAAAGTATCTGCAGCACAGTATTTGGAGGATTAAACCACTGTACCATGCAATGCCTATGGCTAGGGTTTAAAAAAGCAGCAACTATGGGGAACAGCAGAATGATGAGCCCAGAGCTGGGGCGCATACTGTACAAGAACATAGTATGAAACCATATCCAGTGTAAAAAAATGTCCTTGTATTTGACACAAAACGGAACAAAGTCTGAAAAATCGGTTTTAGTCGCTTAGTATACAAAAGCTTTGCATATAAAAAGGGACTAAAACGAAGACTAAACCACTGAATGAAAATATTTTTACGTCTTGTAATTGATAAGGCTACAACAGCTGACATGAAATCACAAGTATAAAATAGGATTAATATTGGGAAATAATGAACAAGTGATAGGTTCAAAAGAAATGTGATCAGTCTATATGCTTCAACTTAAACTTTATTCTCCAATTAACATATGTTGTGTGACCCATTAAGAGCTCATCTCAACAATGGGGTCCCATGTATAAAAAAAAAACTGCTTTGGTTAATACAGAATAATGACACAGGAAACAGGAAAGATCAATACTGCCTCTTGGGGATGGAGCTTTTCTACAAAGGCATTCCAAACAAACAGTATTATCATTTCAAGCAGTTATTGGAGATTATTGCAATTTCCCTGTTACTAATCGGTCTTTTTTTTTTGTATATTCTTCACATCAGTGCGTTAGCAAACGCACACATCTGCCAGACACTAGGTCTGTGTTTTTAAACAATCCTTACCCGCTTTCTTCCAAATCTCCTCTGGCACATATCCAGAAGCAGGCCTATGAAGGAATTCCCGATGTGGCTCTGTAGAGAAGGAAGGGAAAAAAAAGGAACATTTGTGAGTATTGCTCATTTTTAAGTACTTCAGACTGACAGTAAAACCCACTCTGTTATCATGCTGCAAGTATTGTCTCCAGCACACAGAAATCTCATTGTCACAGCTGTTTCATGCCTTCTGTAGGAATGTCTGCAGTGTACCCCATGACATTCTTTGACAGATCACAAATATTCTGAAGGAAAGAATGTAAATTGATGTTTATACACTAGGCAACACTGAAAATAGCTGCGTCTGCATTTAAATTCATCAAAGCCAACGTCACGCTTGGCAATCTGAGCTTAAAGGGACATTGAAACTATGGGGGTTATTTAGGAAAGGCAAATCCACTTTGCACTGCAAGTGCACTTGGAAGTGCAGTCGCTCTAAATCTAAGGGGTAGATCGGAAATGAGGGGAAGCTCTGCTGATTTTATCATCCAATCATGTGCAAGCTAAAATGCTGTTTTTTTATTTTCCTTGCATGTCCCCCTCGGATCTACAGCGACTTTACTTCCAAGTACACTTGCAGTGCAATGTGGATTTTCCTTTAGTAAATAACCCCCAATGTTCTTTTATTCACCTTTATCTTTTAAAAAAAAATATTGCTAAATGGTTCCAATAACAATTGAAGCCTATGCATTTTTTAAAGAGTTTATATTTACATTTTTTTAGTTATTATGTAGAATAACCATGTAAATCCTATTCATGGGAAAATAAAATTAGCTCAGTGAAGGTCTCAGCTTCTGGAGTTTATTTTGTAACAAATCTCTCTGGGCCAAATAAAGAAATATACTCCTCAGTAAATTGTATTATGCCAAGCTGTCTTCCTTTGTACATGAGTGAAAGGTGTAATTTAATCCAATGAAGTAAACAGCAAGGTGGTCTTTTTTTTATTGGATCACTGGACTCCTTAACTGAGGTTGGGTTACAGGGATTAAAAAAATTGGTAATCAAGGTTTTAGAAGACATTCTATACCAGTGATGGTGAACCTTGCACCCCAGAGGTTTTGGAACTATATTTCCCATGATGCTCATGTGTAGTTGAGCATCATGGGAAATATAGTTCCAAAACATCTGGGGTGCCAAAGTTTGCCATCGCTGTTCTATCACATACTATCTATACTATCACATGCTGAAATAATATATGTAGCACCCTGAATGTAACACATAGTTGTTCATATGTCTGCACATACGCTGCCCGGCTTTTTCAGCACTCCATAAAGCCATTAAAGTGTATGTAAATCCTAAATCTGAAATTAGTATTTTTGGCATCATGACTCATTGTATACAGTTTATGAATCTATTGCATAGTTTCTTCCATGTAGATCTAGTCAATAACAGGGCTTTCTGTTGCAGTCTAACAACGCTAAGCTACAACCCCACAATTAGCAGCAGCACTGTCAGTCTGTGTGTGCTCCTCCACTTGGCTATCGGGCTGCCTGTCAAGTCTATCTGATAGACTGTCCAACAGCCAACTCAATAGGGTTAATTTACTGAAGGCAAATAGACTGGAACGTTGCACTCTGCAAGAGCAGTTGCTCCAGAGCTTAGTAAATGTAAAAAATACCAAATTTTGGGCTGACCCCAGAACAGTAGTAGAGGGGACAGCTTCCAATGGGAACACTAATTCTGGTTACAACCAAGGATTCTCTAACTTTGGAGGGATTTCCTTTCACTTCCTGTTTTGGTTATGGGACAGGAAGTGAAGGGAAATTTCGCAAATAGGACAAAGATGGTGAAAAAACCTGACAAGGATTAGAACACTACTTTAACCCTTGAGAGCCAGGCAAATCTCGATTTCTGCAGAAAAAGCTGAAGAACAGCCCACCCCTATCTATTCATTGAAACTTTGAATTCTGCCAGTAAAAAGTCACAAGAGTTAGGAGGGATAGGTCAGTCCTCAGTTTTCTCAGCAGACTTTGAGATCTGTTATTTTTGGAAAAGAAAGGCTTTCTTCAATACCAGCATAATAAAGACAATATAAATACCAATTTTGTTAAACACATTCAAATGTGATATTATACAAAGGAAATATTCTTTTGTTTGATTTTCTTTTAATTCGATACAGTGATTTTTTTTGTTTTGAATCTTACAAAACACAAATAAAAAGGGTTTTAAAACATATCAAGGCAATTGTTTTTTCTTCGATGGATTCAATATTACAGGAAAACAGCGTGTTTTCAGTAAGCACACATTTTGAGTTATTATTGTAATGTTCACCTGAAATAGATTTTTTTATGTCATTTTCACATTTTTACCAGCTAGCTATTCGATATTTTCATGATTGCATTTCATAGTTCACAGTATTGAAGATTCTCCCTCTAGTGGTTATTTGTATGTCAAACAAGTGTGTCTAACACTAGTTGCTGAGTGAATGTTGAGATAAAAATTTGTTCCACCTAGGTACAGTATGGATTGCAGTCAGTCTGAACAAACTGATTAGGGCTGACTGTTCACTTAGCTTGGAAAATGAAGAGAAGCTATGTAAATCGGAATATCCAATCATGTATCAGGCAAATAAAACAGGATTATGCTTGCACGGGATTGGATGACTGAAGTGAACACAGTTTATCCTATTTGCTAAGCTATGTGGCCATTCACTTTGTGCATCAAAGTAAACAGTAAACAGTCTATACCTATTAAAGTAATTTGACTTAAAATTGAAAGAAAGACATAGCAACATCACTAAGCAAGGACAGTCTGCATAAACAATGGGCATGGCTGCCATGTACATACAATATATAATTACAAATACATAGAAGAGGACAATGATAATATTTACAACACCTTTAGTACATGGAATATAGGTCTTAAAATACCAAAAATTGACTATACATTCCCAATAATAATTTTTGGAAAGGTTCTGACACACTGCGATGAGAATTTACATGAAAAGAAAGCCTACTGACTGAATAACATAATCGCTTTCATTAACCTCCCTGGCGGTATGATTGTTTCAGATTTTTGCGTCTCAAAGCGGTACAATTATTTTGCATAGAAATTTGGCGTTTTATATTGTAGGTCTGTAATTCTTAGCAATAACACACTTAAATCTGTCCACCAAGAGTCTAGTAGATATCCCGGGTATGATGAAGTTTGAAACACAAAATCATAAATTATTATATAATAAATAAATATAAATAATTTAAAAAAAATAATATAATAATAAAATAAATTTACCCACGATTCACTATCGCTCAATTCTGCAAGTTTTCTCATTTACTATCGCTGTTTTCTAGCTGGTCTAAAGCCACTTTTGACGTAAAGGGGCACTATCTGGTTGCTATGGACAATCTCAAGTTTCCAGGCAGAAAGAACAGTATATAGGTTAATTGGCTTCTGTCCAAAATTGGCCCTAGTATATGAATGTGAGTTTGGGGACCTTGGATTGTGGGCTCTTTGAGGGTAGGGATCATGAGTGTGCAATGTATGTGTGGAGCAATGCATAAATTGTCGGCGCTATATGGGTACCTTAAATAAATAGGGATAACTGGAGACACGCACACTCACTCAGGTTGAACTGGATGGACTGGTGTATTTATTCAACCTTACTAACTATGTAACTATATATAATATAAAACTGCATGCAGGGCATGGGCCAAAGCACTAGGGACAAAAGGGAAGTGAAATGATTTCATACAGTAATGTAATCTGTAAGATTACAGTGTACTTGAATGTTTTATGAATTTTACAGTTTTTTTAATTTGCCTCCAGGCTCCACCCCGTGCGTCGCGACACACCTGGCACAGAGAGGCTTCGGGCAGAAGACGGAGCCCGCAGACAGCGCGGGGAGACATCGTAGGATCCTGGGGACAAGGTAAGTATACCGCACCAGGATCCTGAGATGTAATCTCGAGTGTGGCTCGGGGTTACCGCTAATGGTGCTGAAATTGAACCCCGAGCCACACTCAGGAATACCGTCAGGGAGGTTAAATGCAACAGCGTTAAAGATGAACTCCATCAAGCAGCTAAATACACAGCTGAAATATATGAGAAATATTTTACACTGACAAATTATTTGTAGTTCCGTGCAACCGAATAAATGATTCAAACAGTCCTGCATGGCAGCTCGGTCAAAATCACTGGGTCACAATCACTGGGTCAGAAGGATCAGCAACACACAGATGATTCATCACCCTCTTCCTCTCAGCATGTTCACTATTAGCACATGTGCAATGTAGCAGAGTTTGATTGGTTCTAAGTGCTAACACTCCCTAAGACCTCTTTCACACTGGGGCGGTTTGCAGGCGTTATTGCGCTAAAAATAGCGCCTGCAAACCGACCCAAAACAGCCGCTGCTGTTTGTTCAATGTGAAAGCCCGAGGGCTTTCACACTGAAAAGGTGCGCTGACAGGAGAAGAAAAAAACTCCTGCCAGCCGCATCTTTGGAGCGGTGAAGGAGCGGTGTATTCACCACTCCTAAACCGCTCCTGCCCATTGAAATCAATGGGACAGCGCGGCTACACCGCGGCAATACCGCGGCTATAGCTGCGCTATACGAGTGGTTTTAACCCTTTTTCGGCCGCCAGCGGGGGGTTAAAACCGCACCGCTATCGGCCGAATACCGCGGTAAAGCAGCGCTATAAATAGCGCTGTTTTACCGCCGACGCCCCCTACCGCCCCAGTGTGAAAGCAGCCTTAGTAAAGTCTGAGTGATGCTGTAGAAGTAGCTACCGAAGACTATTATCAACAAAAATCTAGGTACGTAAACCATATTTGCATTGCAAAATACATTTAATAATTTTTATAGAATGCAGAATCGCACTAGTTTGAGTTTTTTTATATCTGCCTGGGGGTTCATCTTCAATGACAGACATGAAATTTAAAAGTTATTGATCCAGCAATACATTTAAATGGGGAATATATAAGTCAGTGAAATAGATATGAACACATTTTAGACTTCTTAGTTGTGGCAATAGAATACCATGTTACAAAAGCCAAATAACCTTTGGCCAAAGAACAAGCAGAAGACTAAACCTGGCCATAGATGTATAAAAATGCATTTGGGTTCAGCAGGAACCAGCCACATCTATGGCTGTTCCTGTTCCAGAGAAGCTGACCTAATGAACGGCTTGTTAGAAAATGTTCCTTCAATCAGTTCTGCAACCAATTGGCTGCAGCGCTGAACAGTGTATTCTGATAGTGGAGGAGTCCGCACTGTCACAATACAATAATACAGTGTGGAGGATTGCTCCATACACATCGCTTGTGTGGATAGGGGAACCCGTTCAGTTGTTTTCAATCAGCCCATTGGCTGATTGAAAAAACAAATCTATGTATGGCTAACAAATACAAACAACAAAAGGTATACTTGCTTATAAATGCTTCAGTAATATCCCTTATTTAGAGGAAGAAATCTATCCACCTTTCTCAAAGCATAGGGAAAAAAAGGCAAAAAAAATAAAAAATCAAGTTTAAGATTAAAGCATTTGTTACCCCAAAACTAAAAATTCCTGATATGAGCCTGCTGTACCATGCACTTGTATGAAAAAGTGTCCTGTTCTCTTTGTATTGTTCCCTGTATGTGAAATCCCTGGTGTTCCCACCAGTCCCTCTGCTTTCCTATTAAAAACTGACCACACTATTCAGGAGAACACACTGTGGTCAGTTCTCTAGCTGTGCTGGGAACTCCATATGCTCTCCTCCAATGATCAGACTTGTCCTAACATCACCCCCCACCCCGCACAGCCTTTCACTGGGAAGCTCAGTGTGCTGCTGCTTCTCATCCCCCCCAACTCGTATGCAGCTGAGAACAGATGGAATGTGATCTAATTGAAAAGGGGAAAAAAAGTGTTTATAATGTATTTTTATATCTATACAAAAATTTTGCCTTTCATTTCTATTTTAAACTGAATGGGTTGTTTTACAAGGTGATCGTTTACAATTACGTTAAAGTGATTGTAAAGGTTCATTTTTTTAAAATAACAAACATATACTGCTTGTGCAAGGATTTTTCAGAAAGCAGCCCCGATCCTCTTCTTCTGGACTGCCCTGGTGGTGCTCTTGGCTCCTCCTCATCGGGTGCCCCCACGGAGAGCCGATTTCCATGGGGGCACTTGTGCGGGTGCGCTCACGAGTCCTGCTGGTATGTCCATTGACACAGACAGCAGGACTCGGCCCCGCCCCCCACTCTCCGCCCCCTTAGTGTCACTGGATGTGATTGACAACAGTGGGAGCCAATGGCTCCCGCTACTATCAATCTATCCAAAGAAGACAGAGACAGTGGCTGGAGCCGCTGGGCTTGTGCTCGTTCCTGGAACGAACAGGTTCAAATAAGAAAAAGGGGGGCTCTGGGGGGAAGCACAAAAGGTTTTTCACCTTCATGCATAGAATGCATGAAGGTAAAAAAACCTTGAGACTTTAACTCCCTTTAAGTTCACATACAAATAATTTACCTGTTACAAAAATCTGATTTAATTAACTGGCACCGTACGATCAACATATTATAATATTAACCCTTTAGCCACAATATATAGCAATAAAAAGAAAGATGGCCATCTCTCTAAGCAAAAAAAAAAAAAAAAAAAAACAAGCATTTTTAGGACTAATTTGCCATCTAAAGCAAATGATGATGACAATGTATTCCACTTCCTGAACTATGGATTGAAGTGCAGTCTGCCAGCAGAAACCGAAAACTATTGTTCCAGTGGCTTCTGCAGCCCCATTATCTGATTGCTTTCCAGTAGTCATATTGGCAAGTGTACAATCCTGTGATGTAATAAAGCACTCTGTAACTGTGTTTGTTCCTCACTGTACTTTGAACTGACGATGTCTTTATCAATAAAGGGTTTACCTCATAAACCGCTCTTCCGTGAGAATGAAATGACATGCTGTAACCATAGAAATATTTCAGAGCAGAGGGAGAAAACGCGTCCAAGAACAGATTAGGCAAGCTGTTGAACAGCTGTGAAAAATATATGACAAAACTATGTGGTATTACAAATTAGGCACTAAAAATACTTTGTTATGATTTTCATCAGATTCAAATTATATCTGATTATTTGCAGTGTTATTCTAGCTTGGAGGCTGCTAGCCAAAATACTGGAGTTAAAAATTAGGCTACAGGGAAAAAGACATATAATCATCTAAAGAGACGGCGTGACGGCCTAACCCAAAGTTCTCCACAAACAAGCGTTTATTACCTTAAGTGCAAGCTATCAGTCTACTGACTAGACCCACATAAATAGGGATAATGGCTATAAAAGTCTATCCAACGCTGCCTGTTATGGTCAGATTGTCTCCAATATTACTGGATTTAAAATAAATTATTTTACTTTAATATGCATGTTCAGCTCAATGCAAACAACCTTACTGAGGTACTTAATGCTAAAGAAAATAGACTTCTATTTATAGTTTAGTTGTATATAAACAGGTGGCGGCCATATGTGCTCATTTTATATATATATATATATATATATATATATATATATATATATATATATATATATATATATATATATATATATATCTATATGCATACATGCTGTGTTTTTGGATTTTGCTTTTCACAAAGACCTCATACCTGATTGGCTTATGCTGTATTCACTTTATTATTTACGCGGGGTCATTCAGCAAGGATGCTCTCTGTACTATATGACATGCAATTAGAGGGAGAACTTGCAAACCTTTTTTTGTAGAGGGAGAACTTGCCATTCTTTTTTGAAAGGCCATCATGCAAAAGATTCCCAGCAAGTGCATAAAAAATATAAAAGCAAAGCAAACAATGGCTTACAGGTGGATTTTACAATAGACTAACGAAAGTCATTTCTTTTTTACATTTGGATAGAATAGGGAAGGATTAGAAACTCTCAGGTTTTTATTGCTGTCTGTGTCTCCCCCCTGAGATATTCACCTTTTTATTTTTTTTTATATAATCTTTATCGTTATTTTGACATATAGATACAACAGAGTCAACAGTGCCTCATTAATGAGGGTTTGTAAGGTAGCAGATTTAACCGAAAAGATAAATGCATCAACATGTTTAAGTATAGAAACAGGGGAGATATAGGGATATATAGGTTCACTGGTTGGTATGTCCCTGGATCTGGCATATTTACTGCAGGCAGCTGTGATTCCTTGGGGCTTCATAGTCAGCTGCCAACTGTGCATGCACCTATCCCAGAAGGATGCAGACAGGCGAGGATTACTTCCGGTCAAACCGCCACGATGATCCACCGGAAGTGGGAGCGGGTACCTGTCAAAACCAGTTACCCACTCCCCCCCTCTTCACTGAAAAGAAGCGCCAAAATTAGAAGAGGAGGAGGGGAGGAGGGCATAAAGCAGAACTTCCCCTTTAGTGTGAAGTTTCGCTTTAGGCTGGGTTCACACTACCTTCGGATGTGGCTCACAGCAGGGGTCCGGTGTGACCCTGTTCTCTGTTTTAGGGACCAATAGGGCCTGAATTTTTGCCCGAGTTCAGACCCAAAATGGAGCCAAAGATGCACAGGACCCTTGTGCAATCTGCACCGCTGCAGCCACGGAGCTGTGTGAATCGGCTCTATTGGGAGCCGGTCACAGTCTTCTGTCATGCTAATTGGATGCGGGGAAACCAATTTGCATCAGTGTTAACCTAGCCTTAGGCAGATATCTGGAGATACTTGTAGCATTGACAATTGTATAGCAGAGGATTGCTTTTACTTTAAAGTGGTTGTAAACCCTTTTGTCTTAGTTTTATCTATAGGTAAGCCTAGAATAAGGCTTACCTATAGGTAGTGGAAATATCTAATAAAAACGTTCACCATTTAGGAGATATTTCACTTGTAGTGCACCAATGTCGTCATCGGCGCATGCGCTGTTAGGAAATGGACCACCGTGCCATTTCTTCCCCCAGCGTGCGCCGTGACTGACGGCTCCCGCGAGGGGTGAAGATGGACGCAGCCTGCACAGGGGACATCGCAGGCTTCGTTTGCAGGTAAGTGTCATATAATGGGCTAGTATGCGATGCATACTAGCCCATTATGCTTTTAATTTGCAGGCCTTGCGGGGAGCGAAAGAGGAAGTAAAACCCATTGGGGTTTACTTTCTCTTTAAGGAGATCTCCTCTCACTTCCTGTTCTGTCTGAAGACAGGAAGTGCAGGAAAATCTCCCCACTGGGATACCAACAGAATGGATGAGGATTTTAACTCTTCACTACTCCACCCAAAATAAAATAAATGTTTTGGCTTTAGACATGCTTTAACTTGGGCTGTGTAACCTCTTCAATGGGTTTTCTTTTAAGACAAAACCTTCTCTCTCTAACACAAAACATCAATTATGTAAAATATTATGTAATGACAAACATCCTGTTTGAATTTTTTTTTAGACTAGGCTTCTTTATGTAATTGAAACTGTAGTCACTTGTGGCAGAGTGACATGACATGATCCCTGCTACAAGGAGGAAGATGTTATTCCCCTGGATAAGAACACTGACGTAATTCACAATGGTACCATTTCATGCTTTTATGAAGAGAAGAAAAGCATTCATTTCTGTGTTCTCAAAATATAGGGTTTTAAGCAAAATATATAGTGTGAAATAAAAACAGGAGTGCTTGCATGGTTTGTTTTCATTCAAAACTCCACATCTAGGCTTGGTCAATAAATTTTAGTGGGTCGTCCTAACAGGGGAATCAGTTGCCAAAACAAGGGCAATAAAAAGAAAAGCTCTCAGTGTAAAAGCAATTCTCATGTTTGTGTTTTGGCAGACACTTCTGTGGAAAGTATAACATAAGTGATGAATAATATACATTGAAGATGAGATAAACATGTTAAAATAATTCCAACCAAATGCATATGATATATTGTATGTGTAGAAATTTAGATAAACAGCCAAGATCAATAAAAACGCAAGATTATTTTCTGAATTCTGACTTGGCTTAGTGAACCCATCTCCTGTGCAGAGGTGTGTTTGGAACACAATTAACATCTTAAAGAAAATGGGTCATAAGAACAATATGGTGACTTCCACTATTTCATTTAGAAAAAGCTAGTTCCCTGGTTAACATGCTAAGCCTATGGTTTCAATGCTTTCTGAGTCAATAACCAAGAACAAGTAGGTAGATCAGTATAGTGTCTACCCTCTGAATTCACTTGAATTATGCCTGTTCCAAATCATTGGCTCATAAAACTAGCTTTTTTCAGAAGGAGGTCAGCAATTATTATTATTATTATTATACACGATTATTATTATATACAGTTTACACAGTGCTTTACAATGTAGAGGGGGGACAGCACAATTACAATACAGTTCAATACAGAAGGGACAGGAGGGCCCTGCTCGTAGAGCTTACATTCCAAAGAGACGAAGTGGTGGTACAAAAGGTAATAGATGTGGGGAATGATTTGATGGGGGTGGCTCACGGACAGTTGTTGTGGGATAGGCTTCCCTGAATAAGTGAGTTTTCAAGGATCTCCTAAAGGTGGACAGGTTAGGGGCTGATCGGATATACCAGGGCAGGGAGTTCAAGAGGATGAGAGAGGCTCTGGAGAAGTCCTGAAGGCGAGCATGAGAAGAGGTAACAAGGGAGCTAGAGAGCAGGAGGCCCTGGGGGGAGCAGAGGGGACGATTAGGGCGATATCTGCAGATGAGGTTGGTGATGTAGCTGGGGGCGATGTTGTGGATGGCTTTGTATGTTGTGGTTAGCATTTTGAATTTTATACGGTGGGGTGGGGGAAGCCAGTTAAGGGATTGGCAGAGAGGGGCAGCAGTCTTGGATCGGTTAGTGAGGTGTATTAGTCTAGCAGCAGCATTCATAATAGACTGAAGGGGGGATAGCCTGCGTAAGGGTAGGCCATTAAGGAGAGAGTTGCCGTAGTCAAGGCGGGAAATAATCAAGGAGTGATTAAGTTGCTTTGTGGTGTCATTAGACAGGAAGGGTCGAATTCTGGAGATGTTGCGGAGGTTAAGGCGGCGGGATTTAGCCAGTGATTGGGTGTGGGGGCTGAAGGAGAGGTCAGAGTCAAGGATTATACCCATCACCCTGGCATATGTGAAGGGACCAATGGTTGTGTTGTTGATCATAATGGTAAAGTCATAGGGGGGTGGGGACCGGGAAGGAGGAAATATTACAAGCTCAGTTTTAGAAAGATTGAGTTTGAGAAAGTGGTGTGACATCCATACCGATATGTCACTCAGAAAGTTTGAGATCCATGAGGAGATCGAGGGGGTGAGTTGAGGAGTGGAGAGATAGATCTGGGTGTCATCGACGTAGCAATGGCATCCCTTGGATATCTTTTGTGACATTTTGCTTTGACTGACTTTCTAAATCCCTCCTGCAGTCAGTTAGTGGTAGCATTTACTGGGCTGAGTCCATTAATGGTGGTACCTGACACTGATACACATTGATATAAGGAACAAAGGCATTATCACATGGGGCCTGTAGCGCTACTCCTGGATCATGTGGATTTTGTGGCATCCTCATCTAAAACTAAAAACAAAAATGTTATATATCGCAGATTACCAGCCCCTAGATCTGATGGCTGCATTCATTTTCACATAGGTTTAGAACTTTTTTTTAACAAGTACAGAAAACACCCATTGATCTTTCCAGAAATGCAGTGTCCTTGTCACTTCCTGGGAGCTGAAATGGAAAAACCTTATCTTTCTTGCGTAAAATATTAGTCCCTTTAATTCACTATATAATGAAGATGACCAAGGGCAGACAAGTTCTAATGTCAGCCTGTGTGATAACCACAGAAATACAGAAAGGAGCACCTGAACAAAATTGGATAAGAGTCCAAAATAATTGTAATTGTTGATAAAAAAGTCAGAAAAACAGCCAATGCATTTTGGTGACAACAGCATTCCCCCTTTCTCAGGGCTACAAGAATAAGTAAAAAACAGTCATAAACATGCATGAGATGCTCATTGTTCATCATGTTTTTTGCTTATTCTTGTAGCCCCAATGAAGCAGGAGTGATGTTACCCTAAAACATGTTGTCTGTTTTTATATTACTTTTTTTTTAATCAACAAATAAAATTATCTTCTCTTAGCCAATTTTGACCTGGTGCTCCTTTCTGTATTTCTACGGTTTGAGTTACTCTTGGGTGTCCATCAAGGGAAGCCTTGCTGTGTTGGATTGGCCTTCCCAGAGCTTTTTGAAGTTTTCCTTCATCTGACTACACATGCAAGTATAAAAGCTCCCTGTGTGACAATCATAGCTCCCTTTAAAAATAAAATGAAGTGTAGGCACAAAAGTACAGAATGTGGGGTTTATTTACTAAAACTGGAGAGTGCAAAATCTGGTGCAGCTCTGCATAGAAACCAATCAGCTTCCAGGTTTTTTTTGTCAAAGCTCAACTGAACAAGCTGTGGTTAGAAGCTGATTGGCTACCATGCACAGTTGCACTGGATTTTGCACTCTCCAGTTTTAGTAAATCAACCCCTGTGTGTTATTCGCAGGGTCATCAGATGAAAAAAAATAAAGGAAAGAAAAGAGTAAATAATGAAAACGAATGCAGTCACTACAACTAAGGAATGTTGAGCTGCAATATATTACATTTGTGTTTAATTTAGATACACAATAAACGCCTTTTACAGTTGGGTCAGCCTCTCCACACAAGGCCATGCTTTTGGGCGGCAGTGGAGAAAATACAAACATGCACAAGGGTACAAAGACCCACAAGTTAATCTAATGTACCTAAGGGGACAGCATCTGGATTCACGGGACTCTGTTGTCTGGAATGGCTGGTGCTGCTGCTACCTTTTTTTAAATCCTCCGCATCACTGTACCGCCTGATCCAGTAATTGAGCTCTTCGCGATCTGCTTCTTGACATCGCCGTAGCACAGTGAGGGATCGTCTTGTTTTTTCTACCATATCCATTATGCAGTTTAGTAGCTAAGAGGAAAAAAAGAAAATAATTATATAAATTCACAGTGTAAACACTGCAATAAAGCAATTCTGCATATAGGTGTTTTTTTTGTAGGTCTGTTATCTTAACAAGTCCAATCAATTAAACAGGCAAAAAGTTATGTGCTAACGCTATGCAACAAACTTGTTCTAGGATTAAAAAGGCCACTTAATCATTCTCTAATGTAGATGTGATTTAATTCACTACAACCATAGTTTGTAAGTAATTCACAATGAAGCTTCTTGATTCTGTAAGGTACCTCCCTTTCTGAGAACAGAGGCGGAACTTAGGATGATGCAACACTTGAGCTGCATTTTCATATGTTCAAATTAAGAGTCATCTTTAATATAAGAGTACCAGCAACTACTGGGATATAGTTTGCTGGTGGATGTAAAGAAATACCCAAAATGTAAGTGTCAGTTTCCCATTACATAGGCAAAGAGAAGTATTATTTAAAATATTTAAATATGTAGTATATGATCATATATGTGTGATTACTATTATAAACATGTATTACTGTTTAAAAAGTTGTTTTTTGCTTAGGCTTTATGTACATGAGGCAGCCATACTTGATTACATATACTTGCTTTTCTTCTAGCTGGGCATTCATCAGCATTTTACCCTTCTCTATGGCAGACATAATATAGCTTGCTATTGGCATGTGCAGGCAGTGCATCCAATGTATGCAAATTAAGATTTTAGACTTAAGATTGTGCAGCAGTTGGTATGTTATTAATATGGTGAATAGTACTGCACCTATGCCTTTTGATGAGCGCTAGGAAATGTTGCTTCATTTAGCCAAACAATAATCTGACCATTCATAAATATGCTCTTTTTTTGCATTGTAATTGTTTTTCCTGCAATAGTTATTTAATATTGATGGTTGCAAAATATATTTACAGAATTTAAGTAAATATATGTAAATCATGTACAAAATGACATCACTTTACAACAATGATCCACAATAAGCACTACTGCAAATATATGATAACGTATTTTTAAGGCATTCAAACCCAACTGCCCTGAACACATGCCCCAATTGTTCCTTCGACTAAACATGTATTGTTAGAAGCTTCCACTATGACCAATGCATCTTGCAGTCCTCCCTTTTTTCCTCTCAGCATAAAAGTATAATGACTCAAAAAGACACAAGATCTGTCTGTGAACATGCAACATTCATTAAGCCGAGCTTTCAAACACTCGGAAAGTACTTTCATCTGCCATCTGTGATGATGGTAGAGTTATTCGTTTTAAATATATTATGACTTAGTAATTCTGCTGCCTTGAAATTTGCATAGGGCTGCTGCAAACGGCGACTGGAATGTGTGTCATTATTTAGCTCTCGACAACAGTGCGTGAAGACAATGTACAACGTATAAAGATGATATACTGTAAATTAGTTAGGCAACTGAAGCGTGGCAAAGGGAGAATAATCAATTCAGGCAGCTACTTTGGAAAGCGCTGAGAAATTGCCTGAACTGAGCAATACTCTTTAGAAAAAGGCCTTGCTGTAAATCTGTTTTCTCGTCTCTGTTGCAATAATTCATATATATATATATATATATATATATATATATATATATATATATACACACACACACACACATACACTGTATATGTACAAACACATTTGTGTCCTAATCCTATGCAGATATAATGCTTACCAACATTCCCCATGTTATTTGATTTGATGAGCTTTAGTCAAAGTAGTCCCTTCAACTGCTTCAAGTCCAGAAGCACTCACAATGGCCCAATAAACCTAGCCTCAAAGGCCTCTAGGTACCTGACATACTTAAGTTGCCGGTGGTAAAATGTAACTAAGAAATCTTTTATCTAATTCTCTTTGAATATAGAGCAGCTGTCATCCAGAAGCACAGTGAATATGAAAACATTCAACAAAACTCACGACAAGGGAAGAGAATGACGTTTTGGTCTGACATGAAGCTTTGAATATGTGAAATATAAAACAAAAACAATCAGACTGTTGGTAAAGTCTATGTAAGAAAAAGCAAACTATTAACAAGTCCTCTAAAAAGCCATCATGTTTCAGGGGTCTATAGGAGACTCCCTTCATCAGGGCTATAAAAACACAGGAATGCATAAAAAATTGCAATTATAACAATCATTGTATTATCCGTATTTATAGTGAGATTTCTCAATTTGTTAACTTTACCTTGTCTGGCCCTTTCTTTGTTTTTTTGTATATATAAAATGCCATCTACAGGTAATTTCCTTTTGGTTCAAGAACTGCCTTTCCAAAATCATTCTGCTTTGGGATGTGGAACCCTAAGGCCTCATAGATGAAGCCTGGGTATTTTGGATCTAGTGCTATTAATCTCACACATTTTTTGAATAAAGTCTGTGCTTGGACAAACGCCTGACCTTCTGCTTTCATGGATCATGACTGTTGTCCCTGTATATGTCTACATAATGATCAGTCGAATTTAAAACAGTTCCAATTCCAATGCAATTAGTTGCCTTGTTTTATGTTTGCTTTAACACAAAGAATTACAGGAATAAACTCTCAGGTTGTCTTACGTTTATATTTGTTATACAGTATTTATTGCGGTTGAAACTATCCCTTGGATTGAGTAGAGGTGCACAAAATGCAAAGCACTATTCAATAATCAATCATATATTCATTCATTTTTGAATGCTGATGCTGCTTTGCAAATACAGCAAAAATAAGTTACAGAATATGTTAAGTTTTAGCTGAAAAAAAAAATTATTCATGGGACCCACTGCAAAGCTTTTTACATATGAAATACATTTTTCTACATATCTAGAAACCTATGCCATGTGCAAAGACTTTAAAGATGGAAAACATCTTTTAAATGTAAGTAAGCATATTCTTTATACAAAACACATTTATAGCTCATGATTTTATATATATCTTCTTACAACTTCTCTTTCTATGTAATGTATTAAAAACTTCAAAATCAGCAAAGTCTTCGTGTTTTATAATTACTTTTCTTGATTACTTGCAAATTAAATTATAAGTTGGCATTCCTTTGTGCTTTTATGAATATGTAGAGGTTCTTACGTGATCAAGGTGCTTCCATTCTTCTGCCCACTCTCTGTCTGTTAGTCTATGGTCTATCATTTCTTCTTGACGTGCTGCTGGCAACCCTAGACAAAGCAGATGTATAGTCTCATATAACACTAATTAACACCCTTTTGAAAAATGGATAACGTCTTTCAACAATAGCTTCAAAGAATGTTCTTTTTCATGATGGTGGTAGTGGTGGGACATAACATATTTTTTTTGGTGAAAAAAAAACAAAGGAAAATTTCTATAGGAAATTGTATTACTATGTTTCTATGGATAAGTAAAAGCAGCAAAGGCCAGAAAATAGTATACAGCTCAAAGGAGACAATAGCAAGACAGAGTGTCAGAATGTACTAAATTCCTAGCTGTGCAGCAATCGATGCACACCATGCGTTTGTACGTTCACATCCCCTTTGTCATTGATAAATTTGATTTGAAGAGTAGGAGATAAGCTGTGCTAGTTAGGCTGTCAAGTCTTCTATGGAGTTCCAAGTGTTTAATTACTACTTTCACAGCAGAAAGCAAATGATTGTTATTTCAAGAGCTTTTCTCCTACACCAAATCAATAGCAAAATGTGATTTATTGACTTTCATTTTTTATATCATATTTTGTACTATAACAATGGCCAAAGCCTTATTTACTTAACATCCAGAGAACTAAATGTGTTAAGGAAAAACTCTAGCCAAAGTAAATAAGACAATCACTTTTCATCAGTCCTTATGGTCACTGACTGTATTTGTAACCTTTCCTTTTCCAGTGTAGCTATTTTTTTTAGTGTTTCCCCCTTGCAACAGAACTGTTTACTTATTGAGAGTGACAGTCCATTTTGAAGACTGCAGTTGTTACTCTGAGGAGCCTCAATCTTGCATTCTGAACCATGCCTGAACTCTGTAAACCTGTGTTGACATAAAAACTTACAGAACAGGATGTCATTGGATATAATGCACCATAAAAAGCCACGGCTTACCATTAGTGTTACTAAACATGTCTGTAAAGCTCCAGTGGAGCCCTCTAAAATGTCTATACCAAAATGATGCTTATAGCAATGCTTTTTTGGATATTGGTGGGATTTATATATACACCTGCTACTAGGGGGTCATTGGCATTTTAGGGAAGAGGTGAAGGACTTTAGTGATGCTCTTGGGACATAATTAGCGAATGTGTGCCATGGGGATCATTGGCACTTTAGGGAAGAGGTGAAGGGCTCTAATGGTGCTCTTCAGACATAAGCCATGGCACATTTTGGTTACTGCTTTCCTGTAACAGTGTTGTCCTCTAAGTTGTGCTTTATGTGAGCACAGGTTTGTAATAAACACATCTTTAAGGCAATTGCAGTTCATGTAACTGTTAGAGGTGCATATCAAAAGACCTGGTAGACAGAATAGTGTCAGTCACTTATGCTCTGTACATTCTTTCCAATTCCAGCATACAGGCACTCTCCATAAACCTGATTTTAAACTTTAGCTGGTATATAGGGGGATGGTGGAAGATTAATATAATGAAGAATGACACAAGCACATATTAAAATAACTTAAACATTATTATATTAATGGACTAAATAAAGGTTATGTACATTTTTCCTTTTGTTCTCCTTTAATATTCTCCACAAAGTTGTATTACCACAGGAGAAATATGGAAAGACCTCTAGAGCTCTTACCCATAGGTCTGTTTCTGTCCCTGAGGTTGGGGTGTCTGTATGAGTCCCTGTAGTGGTGGGCAATTGCCATATCATCCAAACGGTAATGCTGAGGTGGTGGTGGGGTAGGGTGAGGCAGACCATTGGGTTGATAGGATAAGCCATTATTTGGACTGAACCGCTGGCCAGGGCTTATAGTGCACGGCCGCTTGCTTGGATGCTCTGAGTGCAAAGGCTCTCTGTCAAAGCCATTTTCTTTGGTTCTGAAAAAAAGAATGTGTATAACATACTGCAGTTGTCTTTTAAATGTATTTTAACTCCCTTATGTGATGAAAAATACAGCAAAGATCATGTAAATCAAGGGACAATTCTTGACGCCCAATGGTTTCTACAAGGCAGCTTGAGTCATCTCCAAGCCAAATACCCTCCCCATTGCTTGTGAAAAAGAGCTATCATATAACAAAACCAATAAAACTCCTTTAATGTAGAAATGCAAAGAAGCTTGAGTCCAGCTTTGTGGGTGAAGACTTGACCAAATTAGGGAGGGATGTGAGTAAGGAAAGATATTGCAAGCGCCAAGCTAGCCAACTCATTTTAAAACATAACTGTATTTTCACATCAAAATAGAGCTTTCAATAAATCCAGGTTCACCAAACAACTTAAAAAATATTACCAACTAGATATGACTTCCCTTTTCATTTGAAAGCCATCATCACTGGTCCCAACCATGTAAACTGTGCTCTGTTTACATTCAGCTTTCCTATGTCTGCATTGTAACTGTGGAAAAGGAAGTAATCTGCTTGACATTTACTAAATGAAATTAGTCAGTGGGATCGCAGAAGAGGAAACTTTTTATTTAGGAAAGTGATTATTAAAGTCAGATTGAGGTTACTTCAATCACCATATCATGGGCTAATAAAAAATATTTTTTTTGGAATGTTACTGGTTTACGTTTGGGCATTCAAAATAAACACAGGTTCAACTTTTTACTTACATTCACTTTACAATGTAAACAAACTCTACAATGTAAACAGCTTATGCTGTACTTCCATGGGTCAAGTTGTGGGCAGTGTGTGATCTCCAGTGTTGGACACCTGGCAGTGACCAGCCCCCCAGCCCCCCCGTTTTACTTACCTGAGCCCCGTATTTCTGTCGGCGGAGATGCGCTCTCCCTCTCTCCATGGGGTCCCGGCTCTTGATTGATAGCAGCGCAACCATTGGCTCCCGCTGCTGTCAATCAAATCCAATGACGCAAGCGTTGGGGGGGGGGCAGGGCCGAGTCCAGCATTCGTGTCTATGGACGCAAATGCTGGACTCGGGAGCGCGCCCGCAGGGTAACCCACCGGGGAACGCTTCTCCTAGGGGGTTATCTGATGTAGGGAGGAGCCGCGAGAGCTGCCGGGGGACCCCAGAAGACAAGGTTCAGGGCCACTCTATGCAAAACGAGCTGTACAGTGGAGGTAAGTATGCTATGTTTGCTATTTATAAAAAAAAAAAAAAAAACTAACCCTTACAATCACTTTAAATGCCCCATATTCACTCTGCTAAGAGAACAACTACTTTTGCAGAATGAATATACGTGCTTGTTTTCTTTTTACAAATCCATCCAGGTGTGGAGTCGATGCCTATGTTGTCCCCCTTTTTTGCAGTTACAAGAGCAATGCAGACAGAGTGTAAACAGTACAGTGTTTTCATGGTGTGGCCATGAAACCTAAGCTCACAAAGCACAGGGAAGGATAAGGAAGATTACCTGGTATAAATATATATATATATTATAGTATAACATAAAATTTATATTCATACAAAATGAACAGTAGTACAGAACAATCATTGGTCTTGCTGAGAATGGAGTCTAATGGCGCAATAAACATGAGTTCCCTTCTACTGTGACATGTCGCGTATGAATTACTTAGTTGTGTTTTCTACTCACATGTCAAGTTTTTTCCCCCTTTTTTACTCTTTCAGTGACTGATAGCTCCCAGTGTTATTATTGAAACAGATTGATCTTTTTAATGAGCCAGTTTAATAGACACCAAAATCTCACCGTGGTTGCTCATCCGTGTCAGACCATATGCACCAAGAAAACATTCCGTAAAACATAAAGCTTCCCTGTCACACTTGCAAGCGCCTTTTAAGCCTAAATCTAGACTTCAGCATAACATCACAGGCAGTAGAATAGATACAAAATAACATATTAGTGCTGACACTGAGCAGATTAAGAAAATAATATTTCATCTTCAATGGCATAAGTTTTTTCGCACGTGCTGTTAAACCCACTCTTTGAACAGATTTGAATGCAAGAAAGACTAATAAAGAATACACAAGCTAGGTCTGTAATAGAAAAAGCATCTTAAAAGAGGTCTAATTAAAAAATAATGTATAATGGAAATAAAAATGAAGAACTTTCTAATGATCTTTTCCTTCCTAGGATTGTGAAAATCGGGCATCTACTACAAATACATATGTTTCAAATTTCTGACTGCTCCGTTATGAATAATTAGACCCTTGAATGACTGTTTTCCCTGGCAACATAAACATTCACTGGGCAGTGGATGTCAGAAAAAGGTTGCTCGTAGCCAATTTAATAAAAGCAAAAAATGCTAAAAATTTTGTATGTGGCTTATAATGATCACAATGTTTCTGGTGTGCTATAAGGGCTAATCTTACTCAGTCATCTACATTCATACCACAAGGTACGATGCATATACCACTTCCAAGAACAGATGTAGGTAGCAAACTGAGGATAGCAGGTCCCTGAACTTTATATATTGTAATATAAATTATTAAATGTGGACTGGGCACCTTCATTACAAAAACTGGCAAAAAATTCTATAGTTCCATATAGTGCCATAGTGCCACTACCGGTCCATTAAATTACTTAGGAAGAATTGGTTTCCTCACTGTAAGGATAAAATGTCCACTCACTCACTTAGGGTTTTAGGTTGCCTTCATTTGAATAAAAATATCAGAAAAAGATTGGGTGGACCTCAATGGACCCTTGGGCAATTTTAGAAAACTCTAAAGCTCTGCCCGAGAGGCATGATGCAAAGTCATGTCTCCTATGATGGACAGAGACCAGCCTTGCCACTTTTGATGACCGTTTTGCCTACCTATATACTGTGGCCAGAAGCATAGTACTGTGAATCAGGTAGGCGGGTGACAAAGGCAGATGCTGCATTTGCTTCTTCCAATGAAGGTCTTTAGTAGATTTGTAAATGTCATGTTTAACTCCTATGCTAGTTTTGTGTGTCATTTTCTTGTAACTATGGTTTTGCTTTTAGATAAGACAGTGGAAGATGGGGCCATACACATCAAATGATGGTCTGAAGTATAAGTATGAGCCCACCACCAAGATCACACAAAAATATCTATAAACTCACTCAGATCCCCTGATCATTCAAGTTTATAACTATGACGTATGACAGTACGTTGTCGACTTTCTTGGGGGTACAAAATAGTAACTGACTTTGGAAATCCAATTAAGCAGATTGATTCATAAAAAGGGACCCACAACAGCTGACCAGCCAAGAGAAGTGCCATAGATATAGCCAAAAGCATAACTGACCAGATGGGGCAACAATAATTTCATGCCTATTGACATATTTTGGTGTGACAAGTTTAACTGTCAGTCAGCAATTCAGATCATCATTGTGACATCAAATCCTTCCACAAACTAAAATTCTTAGGAGAGTTAGTAGTACAAAAGGTGCCGATTTGTAAAGAGGCAGTGTTTAAATTGCATATGAGGCATCTTCAAAAATAGCCACAAATAAAAACGACTTTCATACTGAATTATATTCATAAAATGGTAAACCTGACCGCAAAGGGCAACAAAAATGTTTCTTTTTCTTTCAGACACTTTCATCATGATATTCTATAAAGAACTGTGGTTTAAATTAAATTGAACATATTTTAAATAAATGTTATCAAATATAGATCTAAAAACCCATAAAAGAAGTAATTACTGGACCAGAGAACATTATGTACTATTATTTTTTTTTTCCTGTGGACAATTCTTTACCACGCTAAAGAAATTTGCATGGGATGAGTTGTAGAAAAATAGCTTCTGGCTAAAATGTTTGACATCTCTAATTTCACGCTTGAAAAGATTGAGTTTGCGCTGACAACCCCAAGAAGAATGCAACAAATTGACTCGGAGAAGAATGCCAGTTCCTTAAAACTGCAATTTTTGCGTTTTTTTTGTTTTTGTTACTAATAAAGGTATTTGCGAAAAAAGGTCTGTTTGGTGCCCTTGACATAAACAGATTTATTTTATATACGACAGAGGAGCGAGATTTAGTAAGCCATAGCCACTGGTTATCAGCAAGTGTTTTGCACTTTGCATACTTTAAAGCAAAAAAAAAAAAAAAAAAATCTTAAAAAAGGTGCATGTGAAAAAATCTAATTTTAATGTTAACTTCTTCATATAAGACAGAGGAGTGCAGCAAGTCCTCACTTTGCTCTCTTCAGAATCTTCCCATCTGGCAAATGTCAAATGCCTGGTTGTGCGATTCTCCAGTGTGCTCTGTGATTTTTTTTCCCACTGGCCCCTGCGTCCATATTGTGCTGTGAATTGACATAGGGGCTGTTGAACGGAACCAGAGCGCGCAACAGGATACAAAGGCTTCTGACACACCTTGAATTGTCAGATGCTGAAAATCTGCCAGAGGCTGTAGCTTTTTGAAGGTGCTTATTCTGTCGCATCATTTGCTATTCAATAATTCCAGCAAAAGACATTTCATGCAACCCAATAAAGGTACCCACAGAATTAGATAATGGTCTTCCAAATTAACTATTTTTGGTGGGATCAGGCAATGGTTTAGTGTTTATTGTGCAACTGCGGAAATTGTTGGCATCAGCTCTTCAGGGAGAAGAGCGATCTCACAGGCTACAAAACCTTGATCAATTGCAATGTTTTGTCCCAGATAAGCCAAAGCTAGAGGTGTATGCACATCACCTAACTTTCATCTCTGAATAGAACTGGACATAAATGGTCTTCTGCTGTTCATGTTAGGCAATAATAGGCTGGCAAAGATGTCTAGGGCTGGTCATATGCCTGCATAGCCAGGCGTCTTCTAAAGAGGAATGATAGCTTTACTCTGAAGTCATACTGAGGTGTCATTTGTACTACAGCCGAGGACTGGCGCTGCACTTTTTAATCCAAATCTGGATAAGGTCATATCTTGGACCACACACGGTGAAAGGTCAAATACCTACTCTACTTTCAATAAATTGTATTTTAGGGTGCTCGCACAGGCATACTTTGGGGTTCATATTAATCTCCTCAATGATATAATCATTAACAGAAGGCACAATTTGTGCCTTGGGCACCCCTGCATTGTATGGAAAAAATACATTATCTAAACATTGCAATCATAATTATTATTGTGACAACTTAATAAACAAATGATTGCCATATGCTGCTAAAGTGCCCCAGGTTTTTTGCACTTATACATGGTAGGTGAACCCAAACTGGTGGCCCTCTAGGTTCCTGGTGGGCACCTGCACTAAAGCTAGATTAAGTAATATATTACTGCCAGTGACAGATTTCAATATACTATTGGATATCTAAACAGAATGGTGTATCACTTGTGATGGATTTGGTTTTTAAATATCCACAGAAAGCCATTCCAATTCACATCCTGTTATACATATACAGTGTACTTTTGACAGACCATTCAGCTGCATTCCATGATAATAAAACATATCAAGTCTACAAACATATGTTAGTAGGCACCAGACTAAAACCACATATATGTTATACTGGAACTATGAAAGAAACATGAAAGCGACTAGACCTTGTAATTTAAACGTCTTTCTTCTTTCTAACCATGTTTTATTATTTTATTCTTAGAACATATTTCTTGGAATGTCTTCTGGAAGCATTTGTGGGGCCAGGGTGAGTGGAGCAGCCAGATAAGGCTTATTTTATGAGCATATTAGAAATAAAAATTGTATTTAGTCTGCAGTAAGATATTGCAACGAGAAAGATGATTTGTTGAGCTGAACTTATCTTGTGCTGCTAGACCTGTACAACTTTAATGAGTTGTAATAAGCAAGCGGTACGTTTTCTAAGCTTTTAAAATATTTTTCAGTCTTACACAGCAAAGTTTCAAATTTTTAGGACTTTTTGTGCAATCCACTGCAACCTTTTCTTTATCTTATGACATCACCATGCTAGTTAAAAAATACTGGAGACAGAAGGGTTGCCAACCATCCAGAGACAGAGAGGTAAAAAATAAGGACAATTTAAGATACACAAAGGCAATGTATTTACTGTGTCCTTTCAAACCATGGGGTGTTATATACAATGTTCTGGATCTATTTTTAATTGGGGCATGAAAAAAATTATCAAATAATAAAAGGGGGCATGTGTTGGTTGCATAAATTTTCATCCACGTGAGTCAATCCAACATCTGAGTCTTAAAACATTTTCCATGTAGAGTTTCTCTGTTGTTTTACAGCAGTATGGGAAAAAGCAGCCTGCCACAGATTCTCAAAAGGATTTAGGTCTGGGCTTTTATTGAGTCATTCTAACACACTTAGGTTTTGGTTTTGAACAGTGTAACTTTGGCTCATGGTCATTGTCCAGCTGGAAGTAAACCTCCACCCAGTCTCAGCTTTCTTGTAATGTGAAACAAGTGTTCCCTCAAAACTGCTGTGCATTTGACTCCATCCATCTTGACCTAAGTCTTGACCATGTTCCCAATCCCTGCTGATGAGAAGCATCCCATAAGGTTTTTTTCAGGGTGATGAGCAGGGGTGGTTTTTTGCAATACTGTGAGGGAGATTTACCAAAACAGGAGCAAACAAAATCTGGTGAAGCTGTGCATAGTAACTAATCAGCTTCTAACTTTAGCTGGTTCGAGTAAGCTTACAATAACACCTAGAAGCGGTTTACTATGCAGAGTTGCACCAGTTTCTGCGGTCACCAGTTTTACAATGTTTTGTGAAAAGTCCAAAAAGATCCAGTTTAATCTTATAAGATCAGAGAATCCCTTTTTAAAATGATTCTAGTGTTATCCAACTGAGTTTAAGAGCAAGGAAGTATTACTTGGCATTTTAAAGTTCTTGCTCCATCTTGAAGAGCTCCCCAATTTCTGGGTTTTGCTCTTACCTACCACTTGTTTAAACAATAATATAGTATACATAAAAGTCTAACATTGAGAGTGAACAAAAGGAAAGCAAAAGGAGGAGATAGAAGCGCCAAGCCAATCCTTTAAACAGCTTAGGAATCTATTCAGTATATAAGTATAAAACAACACTAAAAACTTGCGTGAAAAATGTTGGAGCACTTGCAGAGTGCTAGAGCGGGTGGGAGCTTCCACGTGCAGTGTCACAGGAGGACAGGAGGACTGCCGGAAAAGGCTGTCAAACTGGGAAGTCGCCCACATGCTGTCTGGCCAATCAGAAGGCTTGGCTGATGAAGAAGGCGAGGCCGTGCCTTCGAAGTGTGTTCTGATTGGCCAGACAGCGTGTGGGTGGCTCCCCAGTTTGACAGCCCTGGACCACTCCCACCCAGAGACACACAGCCAACGTCTCTATGAGGGTTATCAAGGCTCCAGCTGCGGCTAACACATGGCGCTCGTGGATCCCTCAATAGAGACTTTCTGGCAGTCCTCCTGTGACACTGCACATGGAAGCTCCCACCCGCTCTAGCACTCTGCAAGTGCTCCAACATTATTCACGCAAGTTTTTAATGTTGTTTTATACCTATATACTGAAAAAATTCCTAAGCTGTTTAAAGGACACTTCTCTTTCCTCCTTTTGCTTTCCTTTTGTTCACTCTCAATGTTGGACTTTTATGTATTCTATATTATTGTTTAAACAAGTGGTAGCAGCCTCGCTCCCTTTACAGCCTCCATTTAGAGACTTTTTTAGAGACTAATTTTTAGGGGTTTATCCCCCAGAACTTTCAATCCACTCACATGGTTGCACCTTCATGTATCAGCATGCAGATGCATGCCCTTTCATTTAAATTTTAAACTTTAATCTTTTTCAGATTAAATGGTAAACATTATAGCAATATTGGGTATGTGTTTCCTCCTAATGTCTGTACAACATTGAGAGTGATACTTTATCATAATGGCCATGCAGGATAGATTGAACTAAGGTCAACAGGTCTCAGCAATGGAGCCAAAGATCTATAAGATGTCCGCTGGTGATTCATATCGTTAACATGTATCAAATACTAAAATATCACTTTTGACAGGTTTCACTTGCATTAAAAAAATGTCTTATGACTATTCTTTGCACATTGCTCTTTATACTACCCTCCCAGTTTTGAGAACTAAACTGATAAGTCTCATGCAGAAACAGCAATATTGCTAAAGCAATAAGTAATTTCCTCTTTAGAATATCTCCAAAGTATAATGTAAACCTGTAAAAATACTCATGGTAACTTCTTTGCAAAGTTTTAAAATTTAGATCCTGGGTCTTTACCTATCAGGAGTTCTCCTCTTCCCGTTTTCATTCACATCAAGAAGCAGTTCTGATGAGTCAACAGGCGAGTTGGTGCTGGCATCCAGGAGCAGCTGCTCATGCTGAGCCAGGTATTGGGCTGGGTTTTGCTTGGCAAGTCTTGCGCAGTGCAGAAGTTCCCGCTGCAGCAGAGGCAGATTGGCCTATGAAATATACAGAAAACACAGAGGTAACAGCTTGTTACAAATTCTGAACTCTGGAAAGCATGTCATTTTATTCTCAAATCCCTGTAACATTTTGACAGAATCTATAATCATTCTTCCTTCTGTTCTTTACTCCATGCAAAGCTGCTATCACCAGGGTAAAATAGCAGAGGAACCGTCTGCACTATTAATGTTAAGGTTATTTAATGTGGTAGTAATAGTTTGTCTACTGCAGGTTGTTTAGTAGCCGGTACTAGTATCTTTACCAGTGCATTACATTTACAACATTCTGTAACTTTGTTTAACGATTACATTACACAGTGATAGTAGTTATGCACAGTTCCCCAAAAAACATATATAAGTCAAATTCCCCTAAAGTGTATTTAAACCCAAAAATAAATATTTTTTACAATGCAGCTCACCAGTCTTTAGACATGGTGACTGTTTTCGTTTTCTTTCAGGCTTCTTCAGTTCTTTTCACCTGATGATCCAGACAGTAAAGCTGGGTACACACAATCCGCATGTCAGACGATGCAACAGGAATCATCCAACATTCTGACAGTGTGTACAGCTGAGTGTCCAACATCAGCCGGTCTCATGCCCAGCTTCTGTTGAATGGGCATGCTGGAAAACCAGCATCTGACCAGCAGCCAATGGCTGCGAGCGCTGATAAGTGTGTTCTGGAGTTTGGGGGGAGGGGGGGTATCCCCCTGTCAGAATGCAATAGCACAGCGGGGGGAGATCAACGCACTAACATTCCTTAGTTAATACGGCGACCTCTCAGGCTATAGCTGGCAGTGCTGATTGTGAGGAAATTTTCCAACACACTCAAAGTAAGCTTTTAAAATACTTAATAGTTCTGTGCTTTAACCTGAAACTTTTTAAACTGTGTTTTTAACAGAGGTTTAAAAGTGGGTGGGCCATTTGCATGGCCAACAGGACATATTTCCTGACAATACACCCAGGTATGTCTATCTGTATATGTCCACCTAGTCTGTGGATGTGTGTTGGTTGTGCACTGGACCCCAGGGTAGACAGAAGGTTCAAGTCAGAATAATGTAGTCATTTCTAAGGGCAGCCCCTCTGTCAACCGGGGGTATTCCAAAGGGTCCCTAGAGAGGTCTATAGAACATTAGAAAGATGAGAGCACTACCAAGCTTGAGTTAGCCCAGTAAGAATTTTATTTAATGACATTAAATTCAAAAGCAAATGTCTGACTCAAGATGAGAATGAAGTTTTGAGCTTCGAAAAAATGATCTATTTTTGATTTTGTGCTCTGAAATAAAATTCTTACTAGACTTGTTCAAACTGTGTGGTTCTCTCATCCTTCTAATGTTCTATATCCAGTCTGTAGATGTCAGTGACTGAGTTTTGGTGTACTATAAGCAATACTCCCTTTAAAAAACAAGGATATTAGGAGTTTTGTGGAATCCCCCCACCCCAACCAAATACAGTTAGCTGCATGGAGTTGAATCAGTGTTGCCAACCTAACAGATTGAAATTTACTGACATGACATCCCAAATTTACTGGCACAGCCAAGTTTTTACTGACATTTGCAAAAGTTACAAAATTACAGTTTTAAGTACAAATTTCACTATTTAGGCTACAAGCAAGTACAATATGTAATTATCAATGTGATTTAAGGTAGATAATACGGCAAAAAACATATTTCTTATTTTATTTTCAATATAGTAAGTAAGTAGCTCAGGGACAGGACTCAGGAGGGCAAGAAATTAGAATGGGCAGCACACACATGAAATTGACTCTCACAGTGATACTGACAGCAGTGTGCAGCAGTACATATTACCGACACGACACGTCCCCTCCTGAGTCACAGTGACAGTCTCTCTCCAAGCCAGGTGGTCCCTCCAGTCCAAACAGCACTGATGGTCCCGCTTCTGGCCTGCCTTGCTCCCACCCCACAGACAAGGCTCTGGCCGCTCTGCTTGGCTCCCCTGCACCGTGACATCACAGGACATGCTCAGGCACCGCCTCCACCAGAGCCGCCCGAACACATTGTAGCAGGCACTAGTATGGTCTCGGCTGGCTCTGGGCTGAGCGTCACAGCCATGTTTTTTACTAGAAACCTTTTCTTTTTACTGGCATTTACTGGCAGGAGAAAAATGCCTGTTTTTTACTGGCTGCCAGTAAAAATACTGACGGTTGGCAACACTGAGTTGAATGTTCCCTTACACATAAAAAAGGAGAATATAGACAGAACTGTACAGCTGTTACTTGGTTAATGATGTACGGGTTACATTGTATACTAAGCTCGTTCAGACATAGGTTTAATGTGTTATTGTGTGTAGGTGACAGATTTCTTTTAAAAGTTATTTTATGTTTCCATGATAAAGCCCTAGCACTACTTTCCCATGAACAGTGAAGCTGACAAGTGGAGATGTTATCCTTTGCAAATCCGATAATATTTCACAGACATCAGAAAGACAGAAGTATTATTCTAAGAAAATACATTTATTTCTGCAGTCTCACAAAGACAAATTCCTGAATGGTAATTAGGAAAAATGACTAACATGCTGCCCATGTTGTGTACAGATGATATTTGGCAAAGGATAGCTGGATGTGAGCCAACTGCTATTCACTGACTGCACAGCAGCACATTCTATTTGAACCCTAAATTTAATATTTACAAAATTCATATGAAAAAAATCCTGCTGTAAAAAATATGACACTTGTTAAAGTAGAAGTAAAGGCAAAACCTCTAAACCTACTCCCACTCATATTGTAAACCTAATCTATCTAGCCCTGTTAAGTAAAGATCGCTATACTTACCTATTCTGGATCCACTCCAGTCCGATCCCAGGGTGAGCTGTCAGTGGTGGCTTCAGTATGTAGAAGGGGCAGCCAACAATGGAAGCTCCATAGTAAGTCTATGGGTGACGTCACTTCCCAGGCATTTCCCAGCGTTATTCTGCACACAGAGGGCGCCGCTGAACAGTAGAACGGAGCGGCTTCAGAATAGGTAAGTATAGCAATCTTTTCTTTACAGGGGTAGATAGATTGGGCTTAGAATTGGGGTGGGAGTAGATTTAGAGTGTGTTAGGTTTTGCCTTTACTTCCACATTAATACGGGTACATTTTGTATGCAGGATGCAGGATGGCAGAACATTCATGCATTAGAGGAAATGCATGGAGTATAAAATTTAATTCTAGCTAGAGTAAGGCTGGGTTCACACTGCCACACGGAGCAGCTCACAGCAGGGGGTGCATCCCCGTTCACCATTTCAGGACCGATTTCAGAATTTTTGGCTGCATTCAGGCCTGAAATAGACCAAAAGACGCACACGACTCCTGTGCAATTCGCACCGGAGCCACTCCAGAGATGTGTGAACCGGCTCCATAGAGAACCGGTCACAATCTCCTGACATGTGAATTGGATGCAGTGAAACCAGAATCCAATTCGCAATGGTGTGAACCCAGCCTTAGGCCAATGATTTGGACTACTGAAGACCCAATTACCATTTATAGCCATCTTCACATCTGCAGGTTGCAGAAAACGATATAAAACACATACAGTAATGTATAGGATTACGAAAAAGATGACAAAAGCCATTTGTTAAAAAAAAAATTAAAAAATTCTAATTTAGATCCCGTGGGGAAGAATTAGAACTTCTGTCATGTTTTTCAATGCTGTCTGTGTTCCCTATGGGAGATACACTTTATTGGCTTGTTCTGGTGAAGTGTTCCAATAGGGCCACTGGTTGTGAAGAAAACTGACTAGAGGGGATCTATATTCCTGTATTTCTGTCCCACTGGGAAAATCTAACTTCATATTCATGCTGAAACATCATGAGAGAAAGAGGAAAAACTATTTTTAGTTGTCCCTGGGAAATGAATAAAATGAATAAAAGTTATGCATTCCAATGGGGACATTTGTTCCAATGACAATTGTCAGAGTTCACGCATTTTTGGGAGATCTGGAGACAGCAACAAAACCCTGAAGTCTAACCCTTCCCCAGTGTATCTAAAATCGAAAAAATATGCTTTGACTGGCGTTAACACTTTAAATGACACTAAAGAGGGCATCCCTAGAAGAAGAAAAACCTTAAAGTGATTCAAAAAAAACGGCAGTTTTTTTTTTTTTTAAATAACATGTTATACTTACCTGCTCTGTGCAATGGTTTTGCATAGAGTAGCTAAAAATCCTCCTCTTTTTGGGTCCCCGGCTGGCTCCTCCCCCCTGCCAAGTGCCCCCAAAAACAAGGCTCTTGCTATGGGGGCACTCAAGCAGACTCGCTTCTGAGCCGCGCTTCTGTGAATGGACATTATCCGTTCAAAATACAAAGCATGCCAATGCTCCCTCCTCATTGGCTCACTGGCTGTGATTGACAGCAGCAGGAGCCCATGGCTCCCGCTGCTGTGTGAGCCAATGAGAGAAAGACCCAGGAGAGCCGCTGCTCTCATACACATCGCTGAATCAAGATGGGGTTCAGGTAAGTATAAGAGAGGGTAGGAGGGCTGCACCCAGAAAGTTTGTTACCTTAATGCATATATTCATTAAGGTAAAAAACCTTCTGCCTTTAGAACTATTTTAATTTTTGCAACTTGTCCAGTAGCCACTGTGGGTTATTATTATTATTTCAGGTACTTATATAGTGCCATCAATTCACACAGCGCTTTACACATACATTATACATTTACATCAGTCCCTGTCCTCAAGGAATACAGCAAGGATAAAACCACTGACGCGTTTCACACCATTAAGGCAGGTGCTTATTCATAGCTTAAAGGTGTGAAATGCGTCAGTGGTTTTATCCTTGCTGTATGGATTTATAACAATAAAGAAATTGTTTTTCATTGGAGTGCGGCCATACAGACCTTTTTGTTTTGTTCTCGCATATGGTTGCATATTGAGACGCACCCACACCTGAAGAGGGGAGAGATCATTGGAAACAGACACCTGGAGCAGGTTCTCTTTGTTCCTGTCCTCAAGGAGCTTACAATCTAAGGTCCCTAACTCACATTCATACATAGACATACTAGGGCCAATTTAGACAGGATACAATTAACCTACCAGCATATCTTTGGAGTGTGGGAGGAAACCTGAGTACCTAGAGGAAACCCACACAGGCACAGGGAGAACATGCAAACTCCACAGTGTTGTGGTTGGGATTCAAACCAGAAACCCTTTTGCTGCTAGGTAAAAGTGCTAACCACTACACCACTATGCTGCAGGTTAGACCTAAATAAGTTTCATGCCCCGTACACACGATCAGACTTTCCGACAACAAAACTGTGGATTTTTGCTCGAAGGATGTTGGCTCCAACTTGTCTTGCATACACACGGTCACACAAATGTTAGCCAACAATTACGAACGTAGTGACGTACAAGATGTACGTGATATCTCCTTTACAAACGCTAGTTTTACAAGACCGAGCGCTTCCGGCTCGTACCTGATTCCGAGCATGCGAGGACTTTTGTGCGATTGACTTGTGTACACACGATGGAAAAGTCCGACAACAAAAATTTGTTGTTGTTGACAGTTACTGGGTCAATACTTGTTCTTGTTCTTCCCTTTTGTAGGGAGCCAGAACATCACAGGTATTGGTCTCATGACCATTCCAATAAAGCGACACAGTCACCACATATGGCACTTTGCTGATCCCTGGTTGTTGTAGGTATTCTACACTTGGGGTTGTGTGAATACCTTCTCCTCCAACTGCACATTGCTGTTTCTCCGGGTGGCCCATATGTCCTGTAGTGAAATACGAGTGGGAGAAAATACAGGGTGTGGCGGGAGGAGGTGTTATCCGAGGAGCAGCAAAGCACCGGAGATTAAAGACAAGGACCGCCAGTAAGGGTCACTTTAACAGTGACCCAATTAGCACAAAAAATATTTTACGATTGTTTCAAAATGCAGCCGAGTCCTCTAGTTTTGGAGTTAATGAAAAGCAGAAATGCTGCTATTGACAAATGTAAAAGTAAGTATGACACGGTTAAAGCATTCCATGCCTTCTTTTTTTTTTTTAATTCAGCAATTCTATAAACATCTTCTTTCAATTTAAAAAAAAATGGTAATACAAAGCAATTTTGTTTGTTCTAGTTCTGGTGCCAGATTAGGTAATTAGGATGGTGTCTAATATCCTTCCAGTAAATGTTTCTCCATAAACGTAGAATGGAATCGCGGGTCTGCGGGTTGCATTAGCTTAATGAAAACAAGATTTTAATGCATATTGTTACAGCTGCGTTTGAATGCACTTATTAAGGCCCCGTGTTCCCACAACCATATGGTTTTTGTCATTAATGTCTCCTTTGAGGAAAAGCACTAAAATTAGAAAAAAAAAGTTGCATCTTTGATTCCAGTGATCCAAAGTAAATGATATGGCGACCATATGGCGCACAGCTCTGATGGAAGAATGTGGAAGTGTCCTTGTAAGCTTTTTTTTTTTCTTTTCTTTTTTTTTCAAATTTTTGTGGCAGCCAATTTGACCCTGAAGAGAAGCATATTTTTTTTATTTTTTTTTTTTACAAAGCAGAGAAACCATTCGTATTCACAGAGGAAATGATGTTAATATGATGAAATTCATACAGAAAGCGTCCTTTTATGAAGCAAGCATGATGAGTGTTTTTGTAAACATTCCTGTTTAATATTTTAAGCATGCAGTGAAGTGGAAAACAAAAGCGTTCTCAGAAAAATGGAGATGAAAAAAAAAAAAAAAAGTGTCACCCATAGCAACCAATCAGATTCTCATGTTCATATTTTTCCTGCTGTATAAGGGTGGCCATACATGGTCCAGTAACGCCAACTGATGCATCAGATTCAAATGCTGACTGTTCAAATTGGGACATAGCAAACATGTGCTAGTATCACTCACTATCATATGCATTTTTCAGCATGTTGAAAAATATTTAGGTGAATGATTGCTCAGTGTCCTTTTCTCTAAGGAAAAGTGCATGTTCCTTTTCAGATTACAGTAATTCAAGGGAGGACAGACGCTAGAAACATTCCTGGTGAGAGTCCTGCCTTCAGCATTCCATAAACAATACCTTCTGAAGAGCTGGACTAATTCCTTAGGCCCTTTCACACAGGCGCCTCCGCTAAGTGGAATCCGCTAGCTCAGTGAGGGATCTCTCCGCTGATCTCTCCGCTGATCCCCGCTGAGCAGGGGGATGACAGGTCCTGAGCGGACATGGACACAGTCCTGCTCTCCTCTATGGGGCAATTGGTAGGAAACAGAGCACCTGTCCATTTCCGATCTGCCTGATGGATAGGGAATAGGACCGCCATCCATCTGTTTTTGGCGGACAGCATCAGATCAGATGGCGGCTGGTGTCAGCGGACATTCGCCGCTCCATAGAAAAGCGCTTGGAGGGTCCGATCAGGTCCACCTGGAAAACTGACAGGCGGACCTGATCGGACTGCCCGTGTGAAAGGGGCCTTGTTGCTGGCTGTAGATACCACTTCTAATATAATAAAGATTTAAAGCAGTATTAAACCCAAAACCAAAATGCAATACATTGCTGCTTACCAATCATTGAATGTGGTGGCTGCAATAGTTTTCTTATTTTCAGCTTTTTTCCCCCCTCTGGTCATTTGGCCAGTAACACACTTCCTGTATTAGGGTGCCTCCACTCTGGATTAAAGTGTTACTAAACCCACAACAGTAAAATCAGTCTGTATATGCAGTAAAGCATGCTTGTTATACTCACTGTTGAACCTAAGGGGTTAATCCTCTGCATTGTGTAAAAAGGCTGTTTGATCCTCTCTTCTCTAAACCTCTCCTTCTTCCACTGTCCCCAAACCATCTCCAGATAGTACAGAGGGTAAGGGGACAAGCTGCACATGCTCCGTTTGGTGTGTATTGCTAGAGAGTTTTTTTTTTCTTGGGGGAGTGCAAGTGATCAGCACAGGGCCAATCAGCACTGTCCAGACAGAGGGTCAGGGGTCCTGGAGCCTCACAGGACAGTCAGAGCAGAATGGAATCCCCTCCTACAAGCTTTAATCAGACACTGATAGAAGTCACAAGACTTCTCTAACTGCTGATGAGAAAAGGTGTTTAGAAGTTTATATTTACTAAAAGAATTGCATTTCCACGTCCTGTGTGATACCGGATATAGGTAATGCAGGGTCCTGGGTTTACTAACACTTAAGCACACAAGGCATAGCAGACAACAGCATTGTCAGTCTAGGAGAGGGGACAATCAATGTAGATTTAGATACACTAACAAATTAAAGCCAAACTCCAGCTAACACTTTACAAGCAGTTACAGCAAACAGGTTTGTTCCTTTTGGGAATAAAGGCTGATCATTTTAAGCACCCCTAACAGTAGTAAATGATTTGTCTCACCCCAGTAACTGCTACATCTGCAGAAAAGCTTGTGCTTTTGAAAAACAACAGACTTATGCCCTGTACACACGGTCGGACATTGATCGGACATTCTGACAACAAAATCCATGGATTTTTTCCGACGGATGTTGGCTCAAACTTGTCTTGCATACACACGGTCACACAAAGTTGTCGGAAAATCCGATCGTTCTGAACGCAGTGACGTAAAACACGTATGTCGAGACTATAAACGGGGCAGTAGACAATAGCTTTCGTCTCTTAATTTATTCTGAGCATGCGTTGCATTTTGTGCGTCGGATTTGTGTACACACGATCGGAAATTCCAACAATGGATTTTGTTGTCGGAAAATTTTATAGCAAGCTCTCAAACTTTGTTATATGAAAAAAATGCGCCGCGCCTAGGGGTGTAACTGAATAACTGTAAATCTAAGTACAAATCATAGATAATAAAGAGTGCAAATCAAATAGAGCCTAAAGCTCTGATCACTTACTAAGATCACCTGCTGTGTGAATCCTAAAGCTCTGATCACTTACTAAGATCACCTGCTGTGTGAATCCTATGAACAAACACACTAACAAATAACTAGTGCAATAAAACACAAAGTGCAATGTGCATAGAAAAACGTAATAAGATAAATATACAATCCACAGTGATTAAAATATAATCATTCCTAATAAGGTGTATATGCTAAAAAATGTTACACATATGTAGATCCACTGTGATTAAAATGAAAAAGAAAAAAAAAAAAAAAAAAAAAAAAAAAAAAAAAAAAATTAAATAAAACAATATATATATATTCGTAAAGCACAAACAGAGTAAATCAATCACATGCATGGGCGAATTGAAACTATAATCGCCCTAATAAAGGTGTTCAAATCACATCCGTGAAAGAATCTTCCAATCCAGTAACATAAAGTGACCAAGTTCAAATAAAAGTCAGTGTAATGGTGATGGTTCAAAGAAAAAGTTCCGGTTTTGAATCAAACGTGCCCAAAGAAAAACATGCTGTGAAGTGCCTTGGTGACCCCCAATGTGATTGCGCTCACCTTGGAGCGTGTGACACAGGTTTTAATTGTGTCAATACACGCTTTTGGAGCCACCCCTGGGCTCAGTATTAGGTGCAGCTGATTCCCACACTAGATTCTTTATGGCTCCACTCACATCAGACCATATAAAAGAAAAAGGCTAATATAGTATAATACCGTAGGATACTTTTATTAAAATCACATCCAATCCCCACATGGGGTACTCACATTTATAAGGTGCTCATGTGCACCAAACATAACATAGGAAAAAACGGCTGTGCGGCGTGCTGCGGGGTGTGAGAGCTCCACAACCCAGCTCTGTGCTGATCGCTCCGTCCTGGCCCCTCCCCTACGCGTCTTCGACACAGGGAGTCACGTGTCTTCATCCCCCTGATGAAGACACGTGACTCCCTGTGTCGAAGACGCGTAGGGGAGGGGCCAGGACGGAGCGATCAGCACAGAGCTGGGTTGTGGAGCTCTCACACCCCGCAGCACGCCGCACAGCCGTTTTTTCCTATGTTATGTTTGGTGCACATGAGCACCTTATAAATGTGAGTACCCCATGTGGGGATTGGATGTGATTTTAATAAAAGTATCCTACGGTATTATACTATATTAGCCTTTTTCTTTTATATGGTCTGATGTGAGTGGAGCCATAAAGAATCTAGTGTGGGAATCAGCTGCACCTAATACTGAGCCCAGGGGTGGCTCCAAAAGCGTGTATTGACACAATTAAAACCTGTGTCACACGCTCCAAGGTGAGCGCAATCACATTGGGGGTCACCAAGGCACTTCACAGCATGTTTTTCTTTGGGCACGTTTGATTCAAAACCGGAACTTTTTCTTTGAACCATCACCATTACACTGACTTTTATTTGAACTTGGTCACTTTATGTTACTGGATTGGAAGATTCTTTCACGGATGTGATTTGAACACCTTTATTAGGGCGATTATAGTTTCAATTCGCCCATGCATGTGATTGATTTACTCTGTTTGTGCTTTACGAATATATATATATTGTTTTATTTAATTTTTTTTTTTTTTTTTTTTTTTTTTTTTTTTTCTTTTTCATTTTAATCACAGTGGATCTACATATGTGTAACATTTTTTAGCATATACACCTTATTAGGAATGATTATATTTTAATCACTGTGGATTGTATATTTATCTTATTACGTTTTTCTATGCACATTGCACTTTGTGTTTTATTGCACTAGTTATTTGTTAGTGTGTTTGTTCATAGGATTCACACAGCAGGTGATCTTAGTAAGTGATCAGAGCTTTAGGATTCACACAGCAGGTGATCTTAGTAAGTGATCAGAGCTTTAGGCTCTATTTGATTTGCACTCTTTATTATCTATGATTTGTACTTAGATTTACAGTTATTCAGTTACACCCCTAGGCGCGGCGCATTTTTTTCATATATCATTTATCGCACGGTCATGAATACGTGATCTGCGCCTGCAGCCGGGTAGCTGTTTGGTTGAATTTCCATTAAGGCACTGGATAATTGTGGCTCGCAGGATTTTTTTCCATAATTCTCTCAAACTTTGTGTTGGAAATTCCGATGGAAAATGTGTGATGGAGCCTACACATGGTCGGAATTTCCGACAACAAGGTCCTATCGCACATTTTCCATCGGAAAATCCTATTGTGTGTACAGGGCATTACTATAAAAATAAAGGAAAAAAAAAAAGCCTAAAAAGAAAACAAATGCAGCCACCATATTAAAGAATTGGTAAGTGTATTAAATGTTTGCTTTTGGGTTTAATACCGCTTTAAGCAGGTCTTACGTTAACCCATGTGTTTATGAGATACAAATGAGTACATCAAACACTTGTTGACATTTCTTTACTAAAACACTTCAGTGCCTACATGTCTGCCATTTTGTGTAATTACTCGGAGCAGATGAGTGTTGTGTGAGCTCTGTTAGTGTCTGGAATGTAATGTGCTTTACATATGTACTGCGGATATTTTGTGGGATGATGAAATAGGCACATAGCCTGAGGAAACAGCGACTGCGAACTCTGTGGCTTAAGGCACATAAGAATTATGAAACATAACCACTAAATTATATAATTAAACAGATGCCATTTAAAAAAAAATGTGCTCTCTGGTTTGTGAAAGTTGTGGGGTTTTTTTTCCATATCTAGTTCTAAGGCCTCATGTACACTGCTGCTGGTAAATGGACGTTCAGGGGCAGTTGGATGCTTTTTTCAACTGCCCCTGAACTCATCCAATGTTATCTTATGTGTACATGTACACAGGTTCATTTAATGTTGTTTATAGGCTTTTCCTTGAAGGCAAAAAAATTAGTTCAGATGCCGATGTTTCCAACGTTTCAGATGCCAAACGCAGCTAAATGCGGTAACTTGCGTTTAGCCACGTTTCATTTACAGGAGTTTTTCATTTTTGGCTATTTTGAAAAAAAAAAAAAAAAAAAGTTTTCACAACGCTTCTAAGCGCAAATGTGGCTAAACGCGACTAAACATGGCATGTAAATGGAGGTTTTAAACGTGGGTTACTATCTGTCAATCCCACTTCCAGGAGGCACAGCCGCGGCTGTTATTGTCACCGCTCGGCTCCCTCATCCTCCCTCCCTTTGCCGCCGGGCCAGTAGGAGCGAAGCCTCGCGCATGCGCAGTAGGGTTCCCGGCCTCAAAACATCAGCTGCGGTGCTGACATCACTGGACTCCAGGACAGGTAAGTGTCCGATTATTAAAATCCAGCAGCTGCAGTATGTGTAGCTGCTGGCTTTTAATTTTTGCAGTGGTGGGCGGACCTCCGCTTTAATGATCAGACCAAGGAGTGAACATTACAGCCACCATGATGATAAATGTAGATATAATCATCTATTCTATAAAGTCCATCCTTTCTACCATAGCTCTGAAACCCCCTAAATTCTTCACTAATGTCTCTTTTACGCCCCATAGCTGTAAATAACATAAAGAGAAGCGAAAGGGCAGAAAGTCACCCAGATAAGCGTGTCAGTCACTGCGCAGTGCTTACACCTTAGATTTATTTTCCATTTTCGCTCTTAAAAAGCAAAACAGTAAAACACACATTTGTGACCTAGCAACAATAAGGTTTGAAATCCTTTCCAGACCAATGAACTGTGCAATACCTTCAAAAATGGGATGACAAAGGGTCGCAGTGGAAAGTTGGTCGCTTCTTGCAGTTTGGAATGAAATTCTTCAATTGTCAGCGTAGAATTCTGTTGGGTAGTGCAAAAAAATGAATAAGAGAGAAAAATGTAGTTTAATGGATTGTCATCATATTCAAAAGGTTAGCAGTACACAAATATTACAGGAGAGGCACTCATAAGTCTTAAATGAATGAAGTGGACATTTTTTATGTGTTTAATGCAGAAGGGACTGTGAAGTCTAAGCCCTGATTCACAATGATACGGCTTTGAAATCGCACTACTTCAGCGTGATTTCAAAGCCGCAGATCAGTGCAATTTACACTGCCAATTTCATTTAACAGAAGTCTTTGGAACTGTCAAATTGCATGGCAAATTGCAGCGGTGTGAGCAAGGGCTAAATGTGGAAAATGTTTGTGCAAAATTTAAAGCCCACCTTGGGAAACGCGAAAGTTCCTCCATGCATACTTCAAGAGTTAACTACTCGTTTAGGTCTAGAAGGCATTGAAAAGAACACTTATTTTCCTGATCCTCCCTTCTGCTAGACTAGTACCTGCAGCGGCGTTTCCAGTATGCTCCATTGGTCTAAGGTCCTCAAGTCATCAAGACCAACGAAGGGTCCACAGAGACAGTCCACCACTTGAGCATGGGGGAGCATCGTCTTACCAGAAAGCGGAGGATCAGGTAAGTAAAACGTTTTCATCCCTAGACTTAAAAGTTTTCACCCCCAGACTTAAACGGAAAGATCTCATTGTCTTTTTTGTGCTTTGTTTTGGGTGCATTGCAGGAGTGGTTTGTTAGAAAAAGTCCTGCTTTTTGAATATTTGAAGCAGTTTCCAGCAAAATGCACAATAATAATCACCAGTTTAATTCTAAACCCCTTGCAATTTTGTGCAGACTTGCTATTTTAATAGAATCCCAGATGTAGTAAGCAGGTATAATTACCATATATGTGTGATTTTTTTCCCAAACCCCACTAACCATTGGAAAACTGAACAAATGTTCCAAATATGAAAAATTTGTAACAAAACGCTGGTTTATGGCCAGCTTTATTGCATCTTGCAATATTTGAGCATCATGATATCTGGACACGGCCTGATAAATAGCTAATACATGTTGATATAGGCTGGCCAATGACTGGTGGATGCCTCTACAAGAGCAATGAGGTTGATTTACTAAAACTGGGGAGTGCAAAATCTGGTGCAGCTTTGCATCAGATCGCAGGTTTTTTTTTTGGTCAAAGCTTGACTGAACAAGCTGAAGTTAGAAGCAGATTGGTTTCTATGCATAGCTGCAGCAGATTTTGCACTCTACAGTTCTAGTAAATAAACACCAATGAGTAGTAAGACATCTGTTCACACTTAAATTGCATTGGCACTTTGTTGGGACCTGCACAGAATTCTTCTGACTCTGCTAATAGGGTTTAGAGCTGTATGAGTCATAAAATACTTTCTATGTTTCCTCCACAAAAATATTGCAGCTCAATAAAAAAAAGATAATCCAACAAGCTAAAAAAGCTGTACATTCTATACATAAAAATCAGTATATATTCCATACTACTTTGTGAGGCCACTCACTTTCTAAGCTAAAAAAGCTGTCAATAATGGATGAGCTGCTACCATGGATTCCCCATGAATCCTCAGAATTTGCTAATTTTTGCGAATAGCAAACTTTTGGCCAAATACGGTAGTTTGTAGATGCGCCGTCATAAAAAAGGACCAACCTATAGCCTTTGCTCCTGGTCAGCTTAATCATAAGCGCCAATAAGTTGAAAAAATGAATAACCCAGCCCCCTTTCTATAAAAGGGTGGGCTCACAGCAGCCGTATTGTCAATGTATGTTGTAACTGTTAGGGACAGCTGACAATACTGTGCAGGGAGAGATACAGAATTTATCCTTACAAATCAATGATAAAGACTTGCTTTCATGCTTGGAAACATTTTATATTATCTCATAGGCAAGTGCTACATGGCTGAGCCTCATCCAATCATTGCAAGCAAGATTAGATTTATGACCGCTACTAGTAAGGATAAGGACCTATGCTTCCAGCAGTACACCAGTTTTTATAATTGTAAAATACGAGGAGTGTTCTCCATGTTGCCCCTATTTTGGGAGAACAGAACAGCAGATATGACCTCACAGGGGTGAGGTTTAACTAACGCATGTTTTAGCAAGTGGGGTCAGACTGGGGCAAGTTATAGAGGGATCAGGGACAAGAGGGTAGGGGGAGACTGAGAACACCCAATTTTTAATACCAAAATATATTTGCCAAAAGCGAGACTGATTGCCTCAGGGTATCACATAGCTAAGCCTACAACAGGACTACATGTCCTGCTACACAGAACACAAAAATGCTTTTTAAAAACACTATATAATTTCAGGAAAGGACTGCATCAAAAGTATGGAAACTGAAAATTTAGCAGATTCCGTTAAAAACCAAAACACTGTATATACAGTGAGATTAATCTGAAAACCCTCCATTATGAGCAGGGTCAAATTTCCACCACTGGAGCCTCTAAAGCACACATTTGGCATACAAAGCGTCTCTCTGCTAGGGGTATCTGTTCTTCATATATACAGTATAATATATATATATATATATATATATATATATATATATATATATATATATATATACACACACACACACACACACACATATACACATACATATATATATTTTTTTACCTAACAGGTAATAATAAGCTTATATGAGATGACTATTTTGAGTGTGTACAGCAGATATCTATACAACGTAAAGGCACCTCTTATCTTGGGACACTACAGGCATGGGCCTTCTGTGTCTTATGGTAAATATGGCCCTGAACGCCAATAGTTTGTCACAGGTTTAGCAGTACCATTTACTGTGATGTTACTAGGGGCAAGAAAAGAAATGCAAATGCGTGATTCTTCCAATCCCCCTCCTTTAAGTGACCAGGCCTGGCTTTAGCTGGAAAATAACAGGTTAATCCATGGGGAGCAGCACTCCACGGCACCGATATTTTTTTTTTGCATTTCTGGTTGAAGAAAAAAAAAACCTCTGCAGACACTAAAAAAAAACCTCTGCAGACACTATACTCGTTGTTGATAAGGAGATGGTTATACTTTACAGTAAGTGCACTTTAAAAGTATACTTGCCGAAACTCTGTTAATTTGTCACATATATCTACTTCCTTAAGATTACAAAAATAAATCAAAGCCAGAAGAGGGTCATTCAATTACAGGTATTTTACTACTTATCGCCTGTTAATTCTTTTTTCTTTGCACACTCTAAATGTGTTATCTGATGAAAGAAGCTGTATAGTACATAAATCTGTCAGCACATCATTTCACTATTCATAAGCAAGTATCTAGATGTATCTTGGACACAATGCAGAACAGAATAACACAATGCAGCCAGTAATTAAACATATTCCAGCACTAATGTGTATGGATTTCTCCTTGCTCTACAACATGGAGCTGTGAATAGGCTGTACCTTTCATTGTTTAGATACTGTCATCTGTCAATTTTATATTATTTTTTTAATTAAAAATTGAAAGTCCTGTATTTTATGTTCTGTTTCAAGGTTTTCACAGGAATAAGTATGTAACAATGCATATAAATGTCTGCGGACTACAAGGTATCTCTTGTTTCCAGTTAAACAGGCCATTGATGGTATAGCAGCTCCACCTATTTTCTTCATGTTTTATAATGGGGGTGGCTCATCTTAGATTCAGACTTGTAAATTAATAAAACATTTCAATCGAGGATGGACAAACCCAGAAAGCCAGGTAACCAAGGTGCATAGTATACTAATGCTGACACTTTCCTTTTATTAACCTTTTTTCTTTTTATCATTTGCAGCATTTGAACCTAAATCCTTGATGGTTCCTGGAACAAACTGGCTTAACTTCAATACTATAGAATCTTGTGCATATTGAGCGTGCAAAATTCTAAAATAATAAGAGACATTTTTTGATGTTGGAGCTTTTTACAATTGATTTGACACTTTTTCCTTTGCTAGCAGCTCGTGGTTGAATGCTGATAGCTTCAAATGGCCTCCTACTGTGTGTCCTACAAATATACTGTGACGCCTGGCAAAAGATGTTAGCAAACTTTATCAGAAGACAACACCCACAGATCTAAGGAAGAATACACCCTAAAAATATCCCATTGGCAATAACAGGCGGCAATAAATCTGCTTATCCGTGTGCACCAAAGGCGGTAAGTATCCTGCCCATATTTAGAAAGGGCTTTCCTTGACCCTATAGGGGCATCTTTATGTGTTAATTATGATCCCTCTAAGTGTCTTATTTGAAGAAACATGTTAATCTTACAAAAATGTACAACACATACATGATGATCACTGTCTTGAAATGAAATTCTGTTCACCTTTATGGGTGTTCTATGAAGACTTAATTTTGCATTGTTATCTGTCTGTTGCAAATACCAAGGCCCAATGTTGAATGCTGTCAAACCAGAGTTGACCTGTAACCATTTTAATGACCCTTAGAAAATCTGAATCGATCGCCCTGTCTATTCTTCTGTATAACAATAAAAACCTGGCAGAGGTTTTAAGCTTTCACACACAACGCATCCAAAAGAAAAATTGGCCGTAATTTCCCTTTCTTCAGTTATGTTTCTGTCCCTCCAACAGATGACTTTTTCATGGTATTGTATAGCATAATTTCCTTTTCATCGGAGGTAAAAAATAACCAACACTTGCGATTAATTGGAAATATTGCTGTACAGACTTAATTACTTGCATATACTTGGCCATTTTATAACCACTCTGTGTGGCCTGACCACACCAACACAACCGATTACTCAACCATATAAGATACTATAATATTTGGCAATTTGATGCGCTATTCTAGCAATGCAATTTTTCCATCACCAAAACAAGGGATTTACAAAACTTTAATGGATAACACAACATAAATCTACCACCTTGGTTATTCACTACCTGATCATTACTAGATGGTGGTTGATCAGAATTCAAAGCTGATATCTCTCCTTACGCAGAGTAATTATTAGAAAATTAAACCTACAGTGACCCAATCTGTCACACAACAGAATAAAAAAATATATATGTTGCCCAATTTGTAAAATCTTTACATCTGTGCTCATGCCCGAGCCTCTTACAGATGACATAAACTGATTTAATGCAGTTATACTCTTTATTTGAAGAGTGAACACCATGGTCTGACGTCCTGCCATGCATGGCTCATCTCTAAGCATAAATAGTTAACATTTGCATGCAAGACATACAAAACAAGGATTGTGTAAATTTTCTTACCACTAATCCAAGCACAAGTGTGCGGACTCTTTCCCCAATTTCTGGTGAAATGTCATTGCCAAACTGCTGTAACGTGGTAAGGAATCTCTTCAATTTACTGAGCTGCCGCGCACCACATGCTGGAGGCAACTGCTGATTTGCCAGCGAGGAAGAGGAGGAGGACGAAGGTCCATTACTAAAGCCATTAGGAGGGGATGGAGCTCCATTCAGTGCTGTTGGTGAATGACTTGTGCCATTTGTTACTGATGAATAAAGCAGAACATCGCAATGGTTACTTCTAGTAAACTTATTATATCATTAGAACATTAATACATATTAAAATCTCAATGTAGTAAAAACCTCTTGGCCATGTATCTTTTTAAACACTTAACTCCCATTTGAAAATAATGGATTAGACATAAAAAAAACTACAAAGGCATGCATTACAAAACAAAAAGAGGGGTGGACAAAAGGGGGCAAATACAGAGAAATTAAAATATATTTTGGCCCAAACAATAGTTAGGTTTATACAATATTAGTTTTTATTTGCTTGCTTTTCTCCTATTTTCATGAAGTTAATATACAGCATTTTCACAATCAAATCATGGCTACTGTACTTCAGACAATATAATTATGCACCATTACACTATGTCTACTAAGATAAAAGAATATGCTACACACAGGGGTTGAATTACTGAAGGCTTATAGACTACACACTTTGCAAGTGCAGGTGCACTCATTTTCCACAGAGCTTAGTGAGTGAACGAGGTAAAGTTCTGCTGATTTCCATCATCCAATCATGTGCAAGAAAACATGTTTTTTTTTTCCTTGCACCTGATTGCGTATTCTTTACCAAGAAAAACTTCATCGCATTCACTAAGCTTGGCAGAAAATGAGAGCAACTTTACTTGCAAAGCACACAGCCTATTTGCCTTTAGTAAATAAATCCCAGAGAGTCTATTGGTCAGTTAGTCTTAGCAGACTAATAGGGCCTCTTGCATGCGGGAGTAAAAAAAAAAACAACACTTTTTTTACTGATCTGGATATAGATGCACTGTTGTCTATGGAACAATGCACACAGATGCATAAAGATCAGTAATACAGTGATGAGTACACAGACGTAAAAACAAAAATAGAAAAGTTTACGTTTGAGTGCAGCAATTTGCACACACGTGTTTATGCATGTTTACGTAGACACACATATTACGCACACTGCCAATAAAGAAGAATTTTACGTGTGTATACACATTTATGCAAGGTCTTTACAGAACATTTTACCCAGGATCTGTCAACAAGATCCTGAGTATTTTATTATTACTATTATTATATTATTATAGCAGGATTTATATAGTGCCAACAGTTTGCGCAACGCTTAACAAAATGAAGGCAGACATTACAGTTACATTACAAATGGGTGCAAGAGAAATCAGAGAGCCCTGCTCGTTAGAGCTTACAATCTAAAAGAGAGGGTCAATTGATACAAAAGGTAATAGCTGTGGGGGGTGAGCTGATGGAGGAAGTAAAACAGTGTATTAGTTACAAAGAGAAGGGTTTTCAGGTATCGTCTAAAGATGGATAAATTAGGGACAACTGGACAGATTGGGGTAGGGAGTTCAAAAGGATGGGAGAGGCTCTGGAGAAAACCTGGAGGCGGGCATGGGAGGAGGTGACAAGGGAGCTAGAGAGCAGGAGGTCTTGGGATAACCGAAGAGAGCAGCTTGGTTGGTATTTTGGGACTAGGTTAGTAATGTAGCTGGGGGCAGAGTTATGGATGGCTTTGTAAAATGTAAATTATTGTTAGTACTTTGAATTTTATTCGTTGGGTGAATGGAAGAAAGTGGAGGGATTGGCAGAGAGGGGTGAAGGACACTGAATGGTTTTCAAGGTGTAAGATTCTTGCAGTGGCATTCATTATGGACTGAAGGTGAGATAGTCCAATGAGGAAGGAGTTGCAGTAGTCGAGGTGAGAGATAACCAGGGAGTGAATTAGAAGCTTGGTGGTGTCATTAGTTAAAAGGGACGTATTCTAGAAATGTTGCGGAGGCTAAGGTGGCATGATTTGGACAGGGATTGGATGTGGGCCTGAAAGGACAGTTCAGAGTCTAAGGTTACCCCTAGCACCCTGGCATGTGAGGACGGAGTATAAAAATCAGCAAATTATTATGTCCATAAGAGTAGTTGTAGAACAAACACTGCAGAGTACTGCACAGAAGGAAGCACTGCATGAATATGTAATGGCCAATTATGCCTGCCCCTATGTACATATTTGTTTAAAATGTATGAATTTTATTTGTTAAAACTTTAACATTTACATGTTTTTCTTTCAAATTAAAGATAAATTCTAGGCAGCTAAATACACAGCTAAAAACCAACAAAGAGTCACCAGATTTTAAAGCCCCATATCAGGTCAAATACAACCAATGTGAGATCAGTGCACCCCCTTCTTCACAGCTTTTAAAATAATTGGATACCAAACACCATTTTGGCTCCAGAGTTAACTTCTGGGCGATGTCTCCTCTTTAGTATGTTGCTGTGCTTCCTCTTTGTTTTAGGTGCTTCTCGCCCACCACATTGGTAAAGAACTAGTACATTCACCTGTTACTCCAGAAGTTGTGCAGCCCAGGTCCAAATAACAATCCCAAAACACATTCATCAACTGAACCCTTTTTACCTTAGGTTCTAGCGATTTACTTCTAATCCAACAATAATCCAGTCGCAGATACCTGAACTGTCTTTTGTCGCAAAAGGTTTGTAATAGTGCCCCAACAATTAAATGTACACCACATTGCATAACCAGACAGGTGACACCACTAATGTCTGTTTCAGTTGTTCGGCATCGCTGGTTACCTGCTCGTTCACTGAATATTGAATTTGTGGCATGATGGTGCCAGGGATACATCTACTGACACACCTCTGATGCACTTGGTGAAGTTGTGGATGAAAATTAAATGACTGGTGCAGATTTCCTACATCCAATTATTGCCATAATGCAGCCCAACAAGCCAAGAGGCCCATAAGCTGTAGATACGGGTGCCACACTTGCTGCACAGTAGGCATTGGCACTGGGGCACCATGTGGATTTAATAACATAGCAAACACTCAAATAACAAAATCAATATTTGACATATTTTCAATGTCTAGTCACACTTTTAATTTTGACTAAGTAGGCTAGTGTATATAACTGTATTTTATCTTTAGCCAGCAAATGTAAAATCCATATCTTATAGGCAACAACGCTGTTATAATTCTGTATGATTTCCTGGAAGACTCCAAGTTTCTAACAATGTCTTAAAGTGCATCCCTTTGCCAGAAAGAATAGCTGAATGTCACAGCATACAATTCATAATTTTCCAATTCACGAGGCTTGACTAGCCATTTCAGCGGCATTAAACCAGCAGGATATACACTCCTGAATGTCCCATCAAAGTATCTTTATAAAACATCTATTTATTCACAGCAAACCATTTGCACAATTTATCCTAAATATAGCAATCATGTTTACAGCCCAAACAGGCGGCAATGCCAAATTGGTGGGGTAGTTACCATCCTATAGTTCTACAATTTTCATGATGATGTCATTCATACAGCAGTCACAGGCTCATGGGTAAACAGAGCAGAGCTGTTTCTCTAGACCCGGGCAGTTGCGTGCTATAGAAAACGATGGTTTCTATTCCATGTATGCTTTTCAGTAAGAAATACCATGTCCTAATTTTTTAAGCCATTACATGAAAAATGACGATGGATGATGAGGAAGGGTATTTTTGAAATTAAGTCTTTAGGTATTGTGCCAGCGACAAGATATGTGCAGTCATTCAGCATCTTCAAGGTAGAAAATTGTGCATACGAGTCAATATGAGTTGAAAAGAATCAAACTGTGCTCCATATATTGGCTAAATACTGATTTCTTCAAGCAGTGAGACAGTTAGGAGTCTTGCCTGCAACAGCTAGGTGAGGTAAGTGGGGAAAATTACCGGTGGTGTCTCGGAACAATTTGTAAAAAAAAAAAAAAAAAAACAATAATAATATAATGTGATGTAGTCCCTGCAAGAAAGGCCATTTCTTCAACAGATTTGTGTAAATGATGAAAAATTTGACCATGTATAGGAAGCTTAAAGAGACAGTATACATAGCTTAGAGGATGTAAAGAGTCAGGGGAAAGAGGTGCCTGTGCATACATGCAACCCTATCATTACCTACTGCCTGTTTCAGGTTCCTAATGGCCAATAAAGCAGCCCATCATAGTGATTGGCCAATAAGAATAAGGGAGTGTGGAAACTAGCAGCCAATATCAACCAATACTGTTGTATTTTTGCCTTCAGAAAGGCTCAGCATTTGGCTTTCACTGCTTTTGGAAGCTGCTATCATGTGTGGGCAGCTGTAGGAAAGTTTCATGCATCCTAAGCACTGTGCATAGGATTACCACAGTGCCCTTCTCTAGGAATACACTGGCTATGTGTCTTCAGGGGTACTGAGGATACATTTTTTCTCCAATCACAATTGGACTCAATTATAGCAGATATAACCTCTGAGTTTGCACCTATTGCTATGGCCTATCTTAAAAAGGATCTCCAGGCTGTAGCTGCTGACTTTTAATATAAGGACCCTTACTGGTCCAGGGACCACATGATGTCCTCACCCGAGCCGATTCTTCAATTGGCTTTGAGTGCAGGTGTCGGCATCTCTAGTAAGGCAAACAGGAAGTGAAATATTATGGCTTCACAGCCTGTTTCCTAATGCTCATGTGCGAGTCACGCTGCGCCTTGTGAATGGTCCCGTAGTCTTCTGGGACCTGTGATGTGTCCCAGAAGACTGCGGGGGAAGGAGGAGGGACAAACTTCTGTCTCAGTTCCCCGCGGCAGTGTGAGGAAGTGGGACCGGGTACCTGTCAAAACCAGGTATCCGCTCCCCCCCCACCCCAAAAAAAAAAAATTGCCACATGTGGCAGTGCAGGGGGGAAGGTGCAAACAAGCGAAGCTTCCCCTTTTGGGTGGAGCTCCACTTTAATATGTCCAAATACAAGCAAGTAAGAATCTGAAATGAAGTTGGCCATAAAGATTTTCAGTGTATATAACTGGCTTGGAGAGCATTGTGTTTTTTTCTACAAAAAAAAAAAAGTGGAGATTCACTTTGTGATTGCAGTTTGACTTTACATGCCCAAAGGTAAAATTGCCCCGCCACAAGAACTTTAGTTAACCTTACAACAGAGAACTAGGAATGTGCAGCAATAGGGTTGATTTACAAGCCAAGTGGATGGAGGAATCCCCCTGTTGTGCTGCGGTATTCTGACAGTGGAGACTTACCAGTCACAAAATAAATATCTATTTGCAAAAAAACCAAGTACTGATCCACTCAAGCAAACTTTATGCCACCTAACCATGCAAGCAACATAGCAAAAAAAAAAAAAAAAAGAAAAAAAAAAAGTTTAGTGTCAACACATGGACAGATCTTTCACTCGATGTGACAATGAGTCCATTAGGCCCTAGGGCTGCATCTAGGCTAGGAATACACTAGGGAAATGTACCACCTGTGATCAGCTAAAACAAAAGTGATTGCAATCACTTGGATTTACTGTTATTATTTGAGCAGCAATTGAAATATGAAGGGGATCAAAAATGTTCATTACTTCTCAGAAGACCTTCATGTTTTATTTAGAGCTTTTATGTGTGAATTTTGATTAACATTATTTATCTGTAGGACCTTGATGGCAGGGAAGAACTGGGAACCTTTGGCCTGGAGATTTCAAGGTAGGTACGCATTTTTGTGGGCTAAATTAAAGTGGTTGAAGAGGATGAAGGTTTTTTACATTCATGAATTTTATGCATGAAGGTAAAAAACCTGTGTGCTGCTCCCCCTTAGCCCCCCAAAAACTCACCTGAGCCCAATCCAGTGATGTGCATGGGAGCCCAGCTGTTCCAGGTCTCTCTCTCCCCTCGTTGGCTGAGACAGCAGCAGGAGCAGTTAGCTCTGTCAATCACAGCCAGTGAGCCAATGAGAGAGAGGGGGCAGGGCTGAGCTACGGCTCTATGTGTCTTATGGACGCATAGAGTAGGGCTCAGGAGCAAGCATGTACCAGTTCCCCCATAGCACGGGAGTTGTTGGGGACACTAATCAAGGAGGAGGAGCCAGAAGCTTTGGTGAGGGATCCGAGTAGAAGTGGATCGGGGCTGCTTTGTACAAAACCATTGTACTCAAAATTTTACTTTGTATTAAAAAAAAATGATGAAATATCTCCACTCATGGTCACCAGGCCACAAATCTTATCAGTACAGGGGCAAATGTCCTCCCGCCATATTCTCCCCAGTATGAGGACCCAACACGTGGGAAGTGTCACACTCATTACTATATAACAGAGGTGGACAGCAGGGAAACTTAGATTTCCAAAATATAATAAATTGCAGTTATATAATGCATATTGTCGGATGTTCTGCGTAAATATGGCCACTGGCATGCTTAATTCTAACCTACCAGTCTGCTCTGACTCATTTAAATGAATATACTCTCTAAGTGGTGTACCTTGTAGCTCATAGCAGTCACTCAGCATAGATGCTAAATTAATTTAACAGAGGTATAGATGATCAGGGAATGTAAAAACATACATACCTGCATATAAGATAAAAACATAAAAATATGAGACAGCAAGTACTGTAAATATTAACATAAAGCATAAAGCATTTATTTCATAATAAAAGATGGAATTCTCACTAAAAGTGTACCAAAGTTTGCCTTTCAAATAAACTTGTCTAAACATGTGCAATTAAAGCTGAGCATGTCAAATAATGCATAAGCACAAGCCAGGCTCGTTAATGTGTAACGTTCCTACAACACATAGGTGTATATGGGACTTAAAAGAAAATTGCACATCATAGCAACCAAACCCTTCAGAGGTATTAGCAGATGGCATTATATGCAAATTTCAACTGTCATACAGATTTGAAGCTTGTGGCCTCCTTCATCTAAGCCTCACTATTGGTATTTTAATGTGACAGGCAGTCACATCAACCAATTGGGAGGTTTGGGAGAGGGAGACAACAAACTGAACAAGTCAAAATTTGCAATCTTGACTTATAAAGTCCAACACTGCTTATAATTTTAGCTGTCTTTATTTCCATATCTAGCTATTCCAATATATGTTTTTTGGGGAACGTAATATCAGATTATGCAATTTTTCATCATAAACTGAATTGCTCAGGTGGCAACTGAAACATGCATAATTTAGCTTTTGCAAAAAAGTGAAGCTGGTCATCTTTCCCTTTTAGGACTCCATATTGGTCCTTTAATGGGGTGCATTAAACCAGTGGATCTCAACCTCAGTCCCCAAGTGCCCCAAAGGGGCCATGTTTTCAGGTTTTCCTTTAATATGCACAGCTGCTTTAAATCAATATCAATAAGAGCTATTTTATCTAAGGGAAGTTCCCAAAACATGGCCCATTGGGGGTACTTGAAAACAGAGGTTGAGAACCACTGCATTAAATAACACTTGGGAATTATGATTAGGAGAGGAAAGGCCTAAGCTGGCTGTACACTTTGTGGGTGGTCCTGTCGGTCCCCTCCCAATCAATATCCTGAAAAATTGAAGGAACCGGGTGGAAAATTGTTGGTCAATCAGTGCCTGCATCCAATCAAATGCAGCTGCTGTTTGGGGTATTCAGATACTTCATCAGAAGGGTTCGTCCATCCGAGCTGTATAGCATGGATGGAGGAATCTGTTGAATTTTTCATTCGGCTTGCAAAAAAAAAAAAAATCTATCAGAGTATGGCCGGTCTTACTAAAAACGTAAAGGTCAAGATCTGCATATAAATTAAGCTGCATACTGCATATACCTCTGGATCTAGTCATCATTCTGACATATGGCTTGGCTTCTACGTTTTTCCCATCATAAACTCAGTGTGAATCGCCCAGGTGTACGACAAGTTTACTTAAAACCATAATCATTACAAGCAGCGAGTTATTTGCCATGAAAGGATTACTCACATGTTGTGGGTGTGAATGAGCTTGTTCTTGGAGCTCCCTGTGTCGTTGGGGGAGGGGGCATTGTTGGAGGTGTCAACCTGGATTGCGTCTTTACATCCACAGGTGAGTCTGGCATCGTGCAGCGCTTCTCAGTACGATCTGCAAGACAAAAAAAAACACAAACGTAACCCATCATTTCCACGATACAAAATATTTCTCTCCGGCATAAAAAGTAAAAATCCCCAGCAATCAGCGTTATTCCATTAAAAACACGGCTGCAATTTATTTTATTGCGATTAAATGAAAACACCCCAGACGGATTTTACGTGAAAAACCCCCATCCTATAATCTTTTTAAGGTTTTTAAATTCAATGTGCACAGATGCTTCCAAGAGGAAGCAATAACAGCAGCTGAATTCAATAGCTTTAATGGAAGTATGGAAGTATGGATGTGAAAGGAAGGAATGAAAAGGCAGGACGGTAATGAATCCCCATATGACAGCTCCGACAAACCCCCAACCTGATGCCGTGTCCTACAGGTGAGCTATTGGCAGCGATCCGCTTCCTCTCCGGCTCCCCTTGTAAGCAGCACCTGCTGCCCTCTCGGCTGCCTTTTGTTGTGATATTGAGAGACGTGAGGAGCCTGTGTAACGCTGCGAGTCGCCTGGCCCTATTTCCCACCCTATTTTCTCTTGTTTTATTCCAAAGCAACAATGGATAAATACCATATGTCACATAGTAAAAAGCTTTTTCTTTGTTTACACAGCCACGGATTGTTTATACTTGTTCATTAGGGGGGAAAATGCACAAATAGTCCAGTTGATGCTGCAGCTTAAAAAGAAAAAAAGGATTACAGGTGTATTCCAATTACTGTAAATATTGCAAGCTGGTGTAATTCACAGTCTGCGGTTCCTGTGTGACAACGCAAGATCCAGACGTGTTATTAGTGCTAGAAGAGGTTCAGTGTGAACGTGGATGGTCGAGAAGGAAAGAACGAGAGGAAGGCAGATGGGAAAAAAAAATAAAAATAAATAAGAAAAAAAATTATTTATATTAAAAAAAATAAATAAAAGCATAACACAATTAAAAGCAATATTTTGCAGCAAAGCCTCTTTTTTTAAAGTAGGTCTAGGGATATGGCAGGATCCCGACCATATGGTTGCAATTAGGGATGCACCGATACTAATATTGGTATCGGTGCCGATGCCGAGTATTTGCACTCATGCAAATGCACCGATACCTGAAGCTGATACTTTCAGGCTCAGTTCTTTGAGCTGTCAGTGGGTCTCCCCAGTGTTAAAGAAGTCCGGTAATTGGAGCTGTCAAAAAAAAAAAGCAGCTGGTGTTCTGCCGAGAAAGTTCCGCTCGGCGGCTAAGTTCCCCCCTCTACTGCGCAGGCGCTGCGCCTGCGCAGTAGGATCCGGTGGAAATAGCCGAAGCGGAATAGCTGAAAATCAGCTGTACAGGGTGCCTGTAAGAGGGCCCCTCGCGGGCTCGCTTCGCTCACCACGCTTCGCTCGCCACGCTTCGGGCACGGCCTCGCTTCGCTCGGCTCTTTTAGATTCCCCCTCTAGGTCCACTTGGATGGTGGGGAAGGAACCTGGACCTAGGGCGCAGGCGCCATGTACAGCTGATTGAAGCGTTTGAGCTTCAGCTATCTCCGGCGGCTGACAGTAGTCCCTACTGCAGTACAGGGGGGGAACTTATCCGCCGAGGGAAGATTCTCGGCAAGACACCGGCAATGTTTATTAACAACATTGCTCAGCCCTGAAACACTAAAATAAAAAGAAACATTGTTTCCGTTTGTATATTTCTGTTTCTTCATCTGCAGATCAAAGGGAAGAAACAAATGTTCCTCTGTTTAACCCCTTAATAACCCTTAATTTACTCCAATCGGCCTTAACCTCCCTGGCGGTTTTCCCGAGTGTGACTCGGGGTTAAAATTCAGGACCATTAGCGGTAACCCCGAGCCACACTTGGGATTGAATTGCAGGATCCTGGTGCCTCCTTACTTACCTTGTCCCCGGGATCCTGCGATGTCCCCCGCAGTGTCCGCGGGCTGTGTCCTGTTCCGAAGCCTCTCTGTGCCAGGCTCCGTTCCCTGCGAGCGTCGCGACGCACGGGGGCGGAGCCTGGCGGCAAATTCAAAAAAATGTAAAAAGCATAACACATACAGTACTGTAATCTTACAGATTACAGTACTGTATGAAATCATTTCACATCCCATTTGTCCCCAGTGCTCTGGCCCATGCCCTGCATGCAGTTTTATATTGCATATACTGTTCTTTCTGCCTGGAAACTGGAGATTGTCCATAGCAACCAAAAAGTGTCCCTTTACGTCAAAAATGGCTTTAGACCAGCTAGAAAACAGCGATAGTAAATTAGAACACTTGCAGAATTGAGCGATAGTGAATCATGGGGAAATTTATTTTATTACTATTTATTTTTATTTTTTTTAATTATTATTTTTTTTTTATTATATTATAATTTATGTTTTTGTGTTTCAAACTTTATCATACCCGGGATATCTACTAGACTCTTGTTTGGACAGATTTAAGTGTGTTATTGTTAAGAATTACAGGCCTACAATATAAAACGCCAAATTTCCATGCAAAATAATTGTACCGCTTTCAGCACCTAAAATCCGAAATAATCATACCGCCAGGGAGGTTAATTAACTCCCTATTTTCCTCCATTTAATTATTATTTTCCTGCTTTTTTTCTTTTGTTCACGTCTATTTTATAAACGATAAACAATTAAAACTTTTTGCTTTGTTAGTGAATATTTTTACACATATATATTAACATATATTACACATTTCACATTGAAAAAGCGTTAAATTAAAAAAAAATCTATTTATTTCATTTGTAAATAACTTTTCAATGCTTTGTACCATTGCTGACTGCTGAAGTTATAACAAAACAGTTGCGGTGGGTATCGCTAATTGGTATCGGCGAGTACTAAAAAAAGTATCGGTACTTGTACTCATTGTAAAAAAAAATGGTATCGGTGCATCCCTAGTTGCAATCTTTCCCGAGCCTGGAGCGGCTCTGTGACGTCAGCCGACAGCCTGCTGTCTGCTGAAAACAGGGGTCACAGGAGTGGAGAACAAACTACACTCCTGTGATCCACAGGAGAAGTACAGCCAAACAAGTTTGGCTGTACTTCTCCTTTAAGCCCTGTACACAAGGGCCAAATATTGTCTGATATCTACAAGTGTATAAAAATAGGGGTGGGTGGCGCTGCCTGTCACCTGAAGAGTGCTCCTTCATTGCGGGTCACTCTTCCCAGGTGAATGTGCAATAAGTAAGTGAAAAAAAACATAACTGAAAAAATACTGCCGTCACCTGATGGCAAACCTCCACAGTGAATCACTCTTTTAAGTGGAGGGTGCTGAGTAGAAAGAGAAACGTTTGACGGGTGTTCCCACTTTGTTTTAAAGCAGGTTTATACAAAAGATAATTAATAAAATACAAATAAGAAGATCCCTAATGGTGATACTGATTGCAAGCTGACGTGTCAGTCTGCAATATAAAGTGAATGTGCTTAGTGTAATATTGGGTGTTCCCACCCAATCAGCAGTTTTGATTAGATTTTCAACAATTTTTCTCAGCAACTAGCAACAAAATTCTATTATAAAGAATTTCTCCATAGAAAAAAAAACCACATAAAAAACATATAAAAACAGTGGTTGATATAAGTTCAGTCTTTCAGTCTCGTGCAAAAAGTGGCAAAATTTGAAGTGACTTGTACTTGTCCAAAAGTGACTCGTGCCTATGTAACATTTCTGTCTGATATCTGCCAGTGCAACAGAAACCGGCCGACATTCAATCCGTGTACGGCAGCCTATCTGACAGAAGCCAGCTGAACGTCCAGCTTCTGTCGAAGGGGCATGACAGAAAAGATCTGCATCTACATCTTCTAACAGTGCTGTTCGATGAAGTTGAAAGCTAGATCAACTTCTGTCAAGCGGGAAACAGCCACAGAGGAATCAAAATTTGTCTGGTGACTGCTGAATGAGCCAAATTTCTATCCATCTATGGCCAGCTTTATTCTGACCAATCAAAAGTTTAGATTTAAAGTCCTGGTGACAATAGTGAGAGAGGACACAGAGAGGGAGAGGATAAATCTCCTAAGTGGGGACTCCATACTCTAGCCAATATGTCAACAAAAAGTATGTCCTTTTCGGTATACTTTAGTAAGGTTAGTTCATCTTTAACTACAAAAAACTGCCTATGCAGGTAAGATGCACCTGTAGATACAAACTGTGCAGCTTTCACTAAAGTTGCATAAGGTGCTATAGGTGTAGGCCATCAACGTACCTCCTGAGGCCAAAAAACTCCCAGGGATGGCGTAATCCTGTCCTGCCTTGTTGCTAGGCTGTTGGCAAGATGCTCCCATCAGATACTGCTCACCTCCACCACCACAAAAGCGAGTTTTCAAACCCTCACACTTCTTCAGAGCCACTGCGATGAGGAAAAGAGAGAGAGTGCATGTTAGGGGGTTTGAGCTGGAGGTACAGCTCACTCCGTGATGATGGTGGTGAGCAGTAGTGGCTTAACAACATTCTAGCAACAAGGCAGGACAGGGGGGATGCCCTTTCTGAAAGTTTTTCGGCCAGGCTTTAGGAGGTACGGAAAAAGCCTATACCTTTAGGAAGGGCGTTATTTAACTTTGGTCAGAACTGAACTTTATCTACAGGTTACCTGCATAGACATGCCATGAAATGGGAAAGTAGATAATGACTGTGTAAAAGTACCATTCTCAGTTCACTGCAGTCCACATCAAGACAGGGCAGACCTTGGTCAAATGCATAAATAAAGGTCACACAGAATGGGCTTTAGGATGCTTTTCTTTACGTGCCAGGTTATAGTGGTTGGTGAATTGCCAATGATCCTGAATGTGCTAGTCCAATGCACCTTATAAGCATGAGATGGACTATGAGATACATACAGTAAATGAATAAGCATACAACTATTTAAATAAATAGACACAGGCACAAATACTTGTTGGAACCAAATAGCAGGGAATTTATGTATAACCCATAGTGTAAGAGAACATAACAAATCGTATAATACTAATAATCTGAATAACCAGATAGCCTAGCCTTCAAACCCCTGGATAACCAAATGAAAATAAACAAGTAATGAACAAAAATGTATATCTTGTCCCTCCCAGCACTATGTTGGATGACTAACCCTACTATCAAACAACCCAACAAGTCCAAAAAAGGGGGTAGAGTCAGAAAGGCTGCTTAGGAAAGCCTGTAAGGGTCTACATTAAATGCCACAACAGTTTTAACCAGCAGGTTTTTCAGCTGCAAGATTTAGTTAGTAGCACAGTATTCCTTGCCTTGGGGGCTTTATTTGCTAGTGGCCCCTCCATGACAAAAAACATTATTTACAGAGAGCAACAAATTACTACCCTCAAAAAAAAAAAAAAAAAAAAAAAGGAATAAATGGCCTAGCAACATTTTATGTTGAGACTTGAGAACAAAGATTTATATCTGGTATTATCAAATCATGGTCCTGAAGCTTTGCCAGAAAAGAACCGCCAAGGCATGACCATTGGCTGGGGATATGTTGCCCCTTGGGTGTAGGCAGAGTATAGGTTTCACTGAAAATAGGTCTTCGGTAAGCTGGGTTCCTATGGGCTGTATATAAGGAAATCTCTCGATGTAAATCCTCTCTGGCCACAAAGCCTCTTCTTCTTGAAGCATGCTGGTCTTAGATGGATATGAAACAAAACTGCAGAGCCTTTTTACTGGGTTAGCTCATTTTTTGTGGGTCAAGTTGGTTCAAATGAATAAACAATGGAGTCTTCATCTGGGATCATTAGCTAAAGGATCTCAGAAGTGGGCTGAGATGATGCCTAACACCTGTGTACTAGATTTTCTCAGCAAGCTATTAAACTAAATGCAACTCCAACCCTTGGCTGCACAAAGGAGAAGTGTGTGGCTCTTGATGAATATGGTGGAAAAAGGCCAAGAGACAACTCATCTGACGTGATGTTCATTTAAATAGGCACAAGCTGATGCAGATAACAAACTGTAAAGCTTTGTAAACACAAGCTTCTTTTGAGAGCAGATATTAAAAAAACAGAACTCTGTAAATCTTTGTAGTGATTTTTGCGCAAGCATTTTATTTATTTTATTTTTTTTCTGGTGCAGCTGTGCATGGTAGCCAATCAGCAACTTCAGCGTGTTCAAATAAACTTAAAAACGTGAAAGCTGATTGGTTACTATACAGAGCTGCACCAGATTTTGCACTCTCCAGTTTTAGTAAATTACCCCCAAAGTGTTGATAATGGAGAAAATGTAACATTATCAAATGAAATGGCCATAAAATGACATTTGTGTTTGTGGTTTTTCTTTATGTAGTCCTTACTTCCCTGAATGTGAAGATGAATGGGTTATTTTTTTAATCAAAAATAACAGTTATGTGCCTACTGAATAAAACAATAGAAGAAGCATGGTGTAAAGCAGGGGTGAGAAACCTTAAAGAGATGGAGATCTACCTGAACAACATGGGAGAAGTCAAAGATCACCGGGCACAGTGTCGCCTCCTTACACCTGATTCAAACCTCTAATTGCTGTACTACCGTATTGCAATTGCGTGCATTGCATGGCAATCATGTGTTTAAATCAGGTGGTGAGAGGCAACATATCGCCTCCTCACCACCTGTCAAACAGACTCGGATCACTTTTTAGAGAAGCAGCGGTGTCTGCTGCACCCTTTGGGCTAATGCACGCATAAATTTGGGGGGGGGGGGGTTAAAATTCCTGCATTCAGAATAAATGCAGCAAACCCACAGGAAAGCTGCAGGTACACTGCACTGCAGTCACGGTGTGGGTAAACCACAACACATCAGTGTGAATGCAGGCATATACTATTACGCCCAGTGAATTGCTTCAAACTGACCTGAAGATCTCTTCTTTCGTGCTGCTGGCAGCACTCCAGAGACCGCTAGCAGGGGTAAGAGGTGGTGTGCAGTTGGTATAACTCTGCATGGGAAAGGAGCCATGGACTCCCACTGCTGTCAATCAAAAGCTGTGACACGGGAGTGGGGCCGAGTCCCACTATCTATGTCAATGGACGCAGGAGCAAGCCTGCATGGGTGCCCCCATGGAAAGTGGAAGAGGAGGGGCCTGGAGCGCCAGTGGGAGACCCTAGAAGAAGAGGATCGGGGCTGCTCTGTGCAAAAGCATTGCACAGAGCAGGCAAGTATGGGCATGTTTGTTATTAAAAAAAACAAAAAAACCCCCAAATGTTTACAATCACTTTAAGCTTCGGTGGGCGGAAAACAAAATATGTCAGGGGGCATGGCTTTGGCAGAGACTCATGGGCTGAGGCCATTTTCAAGTCTGCTTTGATTTATACATCGTTTCGGATGAGCACCTTTGGCAGCTTGCACCTTTCTCCCTGGCGACTGTGGAAGTTTGGCTTCCCAAGCTTGAGTGGCATCCATAATCTTGCACCAAGGACACGGTTTGATGTAATGGCTTAAAAAGTATTAGCTGGGGTTTGGCTTCAATTTATTAGCGCATCTAAATCTGTTAGTACATCCAACATTCCCCTCCCCTTAGACTGACAATGCTGGTGTCCCTTGTGCTGCTTCATCCCAAGTGTAGGCACACCAATACAGGAGGTGGGTTACTGGCCAGATCGCCAGGTGAAAACAGAAGGAAAAAGCCAAAAAAATAAAACTAATGCAGCCACCACAGCTAATGATTGGTAAGCAGCAATATATTGATTTTTGTGCTGTGGGTTTAATACGGATTTAATGATATAATAACCAGCTGCCCATTAGGAGTTCTTTTTAGATACGTTTTATATACTCATCCGTGGTTTCAGAAAATGCAATGAACGAATAAAGAGATTTGTGTCCTACTACAAGTGTCTAACTAGTTGGGAACAATATGAACATAGCCAGTCTATTAAAAATGGACAAAGAAAACAAGTGGTTGCCTATAGCTGCCATATACCAGTTTAGCCAACTAAAGCAAGCATCTAAATTGTTTTACCGAGTAATGCCTCCACTTTTCCCTGCCATCAATAGATTTACTTGCAAAATAGTAAATTTAGGAGCCAATGACAAGGGGATATTTTCATCACCCTAAAAGAAAATTCATCTTCTGTGTTGCCCTTCACTATATCCCTTCTTTGCTCACCTCAGCCAACCTTTGCATCATTGCCAGTCATGGAATAAATTGCTTTTAGCTCAGTCTGCTAGAGACTGAAGGTGACAATTAATGCTCACCAACTAAATAAACCCAAGTATTCCTCTCCTGCCAAGGAAATAAAGATAGGAGAACATTTGCCAGAATGTGTGTACAGATAGCAGAGAGAACGCTGGTCCATCTGGAATGCATTCTGCTAGCACTCACTCTGAACTATAGCAGGAGACTGCTCAGAGACCCAGATTTGAAACATGTGGGACCAGTAAAGGGAGGAGGGTTCATTTCGGCAGAGATCTTTGTACAGAAATAAGGCACAATGTGTATCCTCTAATTTGACTATTTACAACAAAACATCATTCTGTCATTTGGAAACAGCCCAGCTAATCTGTTTTCACTTAAAAGAATTATCCAGTAAAAGACTCTTGTTTAGAATAAAAGACAGATCTGCCAAGGATGGAAGATGGCTGCACGGTGGTGATATAGTGGCTAAAACCAGCTTTGCTACTTGGCTGCCACATGCATATGAGCTTCCTAATCTGTTTTCTGTGAAAGAATTATACAGTAAATGGCCATCAAGAAAAAATGACCTCTCAGCCAAGGAAACAAGATGGCTACACAGTGAGGTCAAAATATCTCACACTAGCCTTTACCAAATGCTGGACTCCAACAGGTCAACAAAAAACTGGTACCCGTGACAGATTCAGGTTATGTTGATTGTTTTTCACTCGGGCCCCCTTATTCCGGTCTTTCTGTGGACTATGGCTTGAGGCATGTTGTTTTTATGACACATTTAAATAACGAGTTTGAATATGTTTTTGGTGTCGTACAAGGGCTTTTGTTGGATGTTCTAGTTGGATGAAATAAAGAACTGGCAAGGATTCCATCAGGCCTCTACCAAGGAACTTGGCTGTCAGTCAAGATCTAGCTTAGAATGGAGACTCATGTCTGACCAATCAGAACTGAAACCCAAAGGTCATTGAATGGATGCCAAAATGATACCATCTGCTCCTAGTTTCACATTCAGAGCAATCGGTTCATGATGGAGATACATGGTGATATAATGGTTCAGACTAAATCCTCATACACGCATACAAGCCTCTGGTAAAGTAGGAGATTTAGAAATAAAATTCAGGAATATGTTAAAAGCATGCAAAAAACTATGGCATTTGTTTTGGATTACAGCAAAAAAAAAAAAAAGAGAGAGAAACTGCAGGATAGAGAATAACAATCAATTCACAAAAAAGGAATTGGTTCTTTTAAACTACATTTGTTATTTTAGCTCACATTTTTCTGAAAATGTTCATTTCAGAAACGTAACAATCACATAGGACCTATATATAATTTATATTTTTCACATTAAATGGATATTTATAGATTGAAAAGCATCCATTTTTCACAAGTAGGTATTTTATATTAAATCTGCATGTTATCTCTGCCTCCTCTTATTACACACTTTCTAGAATCTTACAATTTTTACCAGTCAAAATCTAAGGGCATTTTAGCAGGCAATAACAGTTGCGACAATCTTTATAAATTGACTGAAATGAAACGAATTTGATGCTCATGGTTCAAGTGACATCTGCTGCCCTCTGTGGCAGATAGAAGAATTACAAAGTAGGATTTTTTTGTGGGGATGAATGGTAAACGCAAACAAATCAATAAGCTATCTAATAACCAGGAAAAGTTGCTCAATTGACATTCAGTCTCTAATAGGTAAGCAAAAGACTAACAATTGCAGGACACACATTTATACTCTCCATAAAGAATTTTTCTTTTAAATTATGACAGGCAGTCACACACGCTAATAAAATATTTTCATGATATACCTGAAATAAACAGCAGATACACAATAATTTGCCATTAATCACATTCCTAAAGTGTATGTAAATGCTGTCGAAATTAAGGGGCAATATATTATTGAAAGCATTAAGTTAGATCTGTTCGATGAATACAAAATAACCCTGTTGATCCTGCCAGATATCTTGTGAGCAGCAAACTTCTGCTCTTTGTCTGTGCTACACTGATATCATTTACATTGTTTCCAGCTATCTCTGTAGACTACAAAACACCTCTCCCCCTATGTTATGGAAAAGAGAAAAGCAATAGATGCGCTGTAGTCCCCTTCTAAGGTAGTAGCTGTTCTTCTATCGATACAGTATAGTGAGTGAGCACTGTCAACCTAGGACAGGAAGTGTGATACTGGGACAGGAAGTGTGATACTGGGACAGGAAGTGTGTTACTGGGACAGGAAGTGTGTTACTGGGACAGGAAGTGTGATACTGGGACAGGAAGTGTGTTACTGGGAAAGGAAGTGTGATACTGGGACAGGAAGTGTGATACTGGGACAGGAAGTGTGACACTGGGACAGGAAGTGTGTTACTGGGACAGGAAGTGTGTTACTGGGACAGGAAGTGTGTTACTAGGACAGGCTCAACCAGGTGAAAAAAACCTGGGGGAAAAAAAAGAACTGTAATGAACTCCCATCATCTGAGGACTGATAAGCTTCAATATATTATTTTTTTATTGTTGGGTATATATTCAAATTAATAGCACAACTAATGACATAATTCAAGAACACAAAACAGACCAGCATAGAGGAAAAAAAAAAAAAAAAAACTTGCAGTCTCCTAAGCAAACTCAAATGGTCTGTATAGATCATGTATTTCCAACTACCTTCCATGTCGTGATCTCTCTGACTTATGGATGGAACTGGAAGATGTTTCAATAATTGCTCTGATACTGGCAATGGATTACGATGCAATATGTTATATATTACTCAGGTTTTGTTACAACTATGTGTAAACATTGATTATAGTATATGAATGTGAGTTAGGGACCTTAGATTGTAAGCTCCTTGAGGGTAGGGACTTATGTGAATGTACAATGTATATGTAAAGCGCTGTGTAATTTAATGGCGCTATATAAGTACCTTAAATAATAATAATAATTATATGCATGTTTCTCTATTGCCCTACATTTGTGCTGTGACTCTTTGAATGGCTCCTTTTGTGCAATTGAGGCTCTATTTCCAGATTTTGTGTGGCCACCCAGCGCCGCATTTCTTGGTCACACTCCCTTTGTGTTCAAGTCTGCGGCGATTGGAGGGCGGTAGGGGGGAGTTTCTCCTCCATTCTGGCCCTCCCCTGCTCCCGCTGCATTGGCCGGTGGCGATCGTTTCAGCGTCAGCCCCGGCGCATGCACGGTAGCCTGTGGCTGGTCCGGACGGCGTCATTTTCGGTTGCTGTGATGACGTACATCCGGTCATGACGTATATACAGAGAGACGCATTGGCATCCACACACATCTCCCTGCACACTGCGGCGGTGCCAGACACAGCGGTGGTATCTGATACCACATTTACTATTAGGTAAGCTTACAGACGATCTTCCATCTTAGCTTTTGGTATTGCTTCACGCTAAGGACATACTATCATTGCTGCTATTCAATACTTTCTTTCAGTCAGGAAACCTATGGGAGACCCCCTTACCTTGCTGACTATTTGGACATCCACCTATATGGATATACAATGGATGATCTAAACTGCTATCTACCTTAGCAAATTCATTTGGTTTCTTGGGTGCCTGCAGTACTATCACCACTTTGTGGTCTAAGCACAAAAATCAGCTTTTGCTGTGATGTCTATTCTAAACTATGGGTAAGTGACTGCTATGGGCACATTTATTAAATTACTAATCTAAATTGACTGATGTGGGACATCAGTTTTAAATAAATTTGCCAAACACTAGGCTACGCTTTTTATCCCTCTTATAGATACACATATACCTTGTTTACTACCGACACAACAAGATCGCCTTGGGACTATAGCCGTTGACGGTTTTTGATACCTACCTATGCAGCTGACATCATCACTATCGCAGCATTGTAAGTACTTTATAGACATATGACCAAATTCATTATGTATTGAACACTATAATGTTATATGCGCCCCCACAGTCGGGCTTTGCTTCTCTGTCCAATGGTTGCCATGAAACTGGGTCATTTGCCCAAGTGCTTATAGACAATTGATCTGCAATTTACTGGTTATACATACTGTAGTTTGTTTGTTTGTTGTTTTTCTGGATGTCAAATTCGTTGACTGTTTCTATATATATCAGATCTTTAAGCTCCTGAAGAAGCGCTAACGCGCGCAACATGTTGAGCGGTGTCCGTGAATGACCTCCATTAGGCCACAACCACTCAACTGTATCTATGTTGGAACACGCAGCAATTGTGTAATAACATATACTTGATCATTTTGGTTACTCGTGATGGCAGTGTTTTTAAGGTCCATCAGTCATCATTTTAACACATATATATATATATATATATATATATATATATATATATATACACGCTGTTTTTAACGCTATCCAAATAAAACATTTCTATTTTTTACAATATTTTCATGGGTGTGCCTATAAAGTCCATTTTTGTTCTGTAATTCAAATATCAGGTCTCTGAACACACTGATGTTTAACTGCTGAGAAGAAGAGTGAGGTCACCAACCAGGTTGTGTTGTTGCATGGGTGCCTTGATCACAAGACTGAGCAGAATGACACATCTTTTAGCAGGTAAGATTTTTCATGTAATTCAACTGTACATTTTGGAGTTCAGTTCTAAATAAGAGCTTTTAATGTTTGCCTGAATTTTTTTTTTTGTATTTTGTAAAGTAGCGCCTCTCATCCTTTGCAACATGGAGAAACCCTTGAAATAACTTTCCAGGTCTCCGGGAGACCCTGCTAATGATTACTATATCTAAAGCTCACTGTACCATTAGCAAGATGGTCACTGGGAAGAATTCGACTTACATTTGTGGTCACTAGGAAGAAAGTTCCCCTTTACAGATAGCTAAAAAGATCATTGGTGTCAGTAGTTTCTTACCTGAGAAACATACATTGCTCATTGCTTTTACTTAGACTTTCAGATTTGGATATAGTGGAGAGGCATTAGAACCCCTGTCAGTGTTTATTGTGTCTGTGCCCCAGCTAGGGAGGGCCACCCTCTCTTGACCTGTGTACAGCCACCATTGAGAGTAAAGAGAATCCCAACATTTGGGTTGTCCCCAGAAAAGTAATAGAGGGGAAATCTTCCAATGGGGACACTAGTTCTGGTGATCTGGGGGTCCCCAAGGTATTCCCTTAATTTGCAGGAATTTCCTCTCAAGAAGCCTCTGTCAGAGGCTTCTTACCACGTGATCAGCTGTGACCAATCACAGCTGATCACAGCGTGAACCAGGAAGTGCAGGTAAACTGGTTCGCGTTGGTTCGCGTTGACAGGGAGAGCCGATCGCCAGCTCTCCCTGTCAGAGGGGGGGGTCTGTGCTGATAATCAGCACATTGATTATCAACACAGCCCCCTCAGATGTGCAAAAAGGCTAAAAATCAGTGCCCAGCATTCCCCCCCCAATAAAAAAGCCTTCAAGTGCCCACCACAGTGCCAATCAGTGCCCACCACAGTGCCAATCAGTGCCCAGCAGTATCACCTGTCAGTAACACATCAGTACCTCATCATCAGTGCTTCCCATCAGTGCCACCTTTCAGTGCCACCTGTCAGTGCCAATCAGTGCCGCCTGTCAGTGGCCATCAGTGCCGCCTGTCAGTGGCCATCAGTGCCGCCTGTCAGTGCCCATCAGTGCTGTATATCAGTGCCGCCTACTGGTGCCCATCAGTGCTGCATATCAGTGCTGCCTATCAGTGCCCATCAATTCTACATATCAGTGCCTCCTCATCAGTGCCCATCAAGGCCACCTTATCAGTGCCCATCAGTGCCGCCTCATCAGTGCCCATCAGTGCCGCCTCATTAGTGCCCGTCAGCGAAGGGAAAAACTACATTTTATGACAAAAACTAAAAACTTTTGTTTTTCAAAAATTTTGGTCTTTTTTAGTTTGTTTATCAAAAAATAAAACCCCAGAGGTGATCAAATACCACCAAAAGAAAGCTTTATTTGTGGGAAGAAAATTATAAAAATGTTGTTTGGGTACAGTGTTACATGACTGCGCAATCGTCATTCAAAGTGTGACAGCGCTGAAAGCTGAAAATTGTCCTGGGCAGGAAGGGGTGAAAGTGCCTGGTATTGAAGTGATTAAGCAATCCCTGCCAACCTCTATAGGAACCCTAGTTGTCCATTGAACCCTAGTTGGAAAAGGCTGATCTAAGGTTTTCCGTAGGCATGTTACATTTTTTCTAATGCCTTGAATAAATGAGTTGCAAAACTAGAAATACGCGTTAAAAAAGAGAATTTTTAACAATTAAAATACTCACTTTTTTATATATGGATTATACTTTGTCTATAGCAAGATGTTCAATGTATTTTAATGAGTCCAAGATTCCTGAAATAAGAGTAGAGCGTTGCCTTGTGCTGTTGTGCTGTGTTTATGCATAGTTGGAGAACACATATCATTAACTGTCTCCTGGGCTAAATGAAGGCCCTTTGATCAAGCTAACAGTTGACATGAGTGTTGGGTCCTGCTCTGTTAGAATGAGTCTGGCCTCCATCCTGGGTCTTTTTACCAATAAGTGTTTCCAAGATCAAGCTCTTCCTCTGTAAATAAGACCCACAACTCACTAACGTGTCAGGAACGCTTTGGTAAAACATAAATTATATCATTTATTTAGTATGTGTGGTTTTACAGAACAGTTAAACAATGTCTCCGAACCACCCCGGCAGTGTGCTGTGTCTCCAGGTCAAAGGTACCCTGGATGTTTACCTTATGGAAACAATATGGAATCTATAAGCATTTCAATTGGGACTTTAATGTCAAATCTCAAGTTTTTCTTTTTCTTCCCTTTCCCAGATGGAAAAAATATATTGCGCAGTATTCATTCACAGATGTCAGCCGCATTAAACACTTCCATATGTCTAGGAGGACGAGTTTGCTCTCACACAAAAAAGTAAACATTTTAATATTTATGTTTTAAGGAATTCATGGACATATGAAAAGAGTTAATACATGTTCCATGTCTGACTGAAAGGCAGAGAAAAGTCAGAGGACTGTACAAAGTCCTAAGCTATTGTCCAGTATATAAACACTATATTTCTATTTTATTCATTTTTTTAGCAACAGCAGACTCCACAGAACGTATGCAGGTCATTAACATCAATCCCTGCATTTCAAGGAGCTTACAATGAGGTCCTTGTCCTTATTCATACAGCTACATGCACACACTAGGGTCACTTTAGGTGGAAGCTTGCTGTTTTTGCATTGTAGGTAGAAACTAGAACACCCACAGAAAATCCACAGACAGCACAGAGGGGATACAGACAGACATTCAATGAGATAGGAACCAGAACTACCACCAAAAATAAGCATGTATGAATGGAACCAGGACTACAACTGAACACAAGCATGCCAACTACATTGCTACCAGGCAATAATTGCACTGACTTAAAGTGTTACTAAACCCAGGACCCTGCATTCACTATAGCTGGTCTCCCACAGTTCACAGAACATGGAAATGCAATAGTTTTAGTAACTATAAATACCTTTTTCATCAGCAGTTAGAGCAGTCTTGTGACTTCTAACAGTGTCCAGCAGAGCACTGGTTAAAACTTTTAGGAGTTTTCATTCTCCCCTGACTGTACTATGAGGATGCAGGACCCCTGACCCTCTGTCCGGACAGTGCTTATTGGCCCTGTGCTGATCACATACACTCTCCCAAGTTAAAAAAAAAACAAAACTCTCTAGTCTCTAGCAATACATACCAAACTGAACATGTGCAGCTTGCCCCCAAGGCTCTGTTCTATCACGAGAGGGATTGGGGACAGTGGAAGAAGAGAAGAATCAGAGAAGACAGGATCAAGCAGCCTTTTTACACAATGCACAAGATTAGCCTCTACATATAACAAGCGTGCTTTACAGCATATACACACTCATTTTACTTTTGTGGGTTTAGTAACACTTTAAAGCAAACCTTTCCACACAAAAATGTATGATGAATGCAACACTGCATGCCATCTATAATCGTCCATAAGTCATTTTTAGAAAAAAAAAAAAAGAAGGTTTTTTCAAACTTTCATTTTTTGTTTAGGCGCTTCCTGGTATAGTGAGGAACTGGGGACATAGCCAGGGCCTCACAGCTGCTCCCTGGAAAGGCTTAGTTACCAGTGCCAACTAAGGAGAGATTGCCTAATCTTGCACCACGTTTGTTGGAGAACTGGCACATGCGGTGTACGACCTAAACTGAAGTATTATCTGCATTGGTGGATTCTGGAGTTAGTGTATCAACTAAACTAGTAAAACTGGCACTTGCAGCATTTCTAAAACAAATGTATTATCTGCACTAGTTGATCCTATGATGCATGTGTCGGTTCTAAAAACAAAGCATGATCTGCAATGGTAGCTTGTACAGAAAACACATTGATTCTAGATCAAATGTATCAATTAAATGAGTGAATTGCACGACACATGTGCAACATCAGGCGCAAACGTCATCTGTTGGTCGGCCCAAAGCGAGAAGAAGCCGGCATTTATAAAATCACAGTGTTGGTTTTACATGCAGGGAAGAGAACAGACCACGGAGACTAGAGAAGACCTCAAAGAAAGAAAGGAGATAAGTAACTTGCCCTATTAGATTGTAAGCTCTCATGAGGCGGGCCCTCCTCAATTGTATTGAATTGTATTATAATTGTACTGTGTCCCTTTGCAAACTGCTGGCACTATATAAATCCTTAATAACAACTAATTTTATTGTTTATGTTGTTTTTTTTACAAGGGGATATTATCTGAAATCTTTAAAACAGTAACAAAGCCTAGAGCAGTGTTTATCAACTCGAATCCTCAAGGCGCCCCAACAGGTCATGTTTTCAGGAATTCCATTACTTTGCACATGTGATTTGATCAGTTTCACTGCCTTAGTAATTACCACAGCTGTTTCATCTGTAGGAAATCCTGAAAACATGGCCTGTTGGGGCGCCTTGAGGACTGGAGTTGAGAAACACTGGCCTAGAGTGCCAAATTCCAGTTGTCAACACAACAAAATACAACATACCGCAAAATACCACAACATAAGATAACATAACACACCAAACTGTTGTCTTCTGAATACAGAATGAATTTTTAAATTTCTATAGCTAATAATACAAATTATATAGCTGAAGAAACAGCATTAACCATAAATGGAACGGTGATGATAAAAAATGCAGAGTATCGAGGTAATTAAGCACACATTATTCTCATTGTTGTAGTCCATACGTCCATAACAATTTACGGCTGTGAATGTGATGCTTTGAAATCATCAGTCTCAAGTTCAGGGAGACTAAACTGTCTGGCGAGCCAATGTGACCGCTGAGGACCCAAGAAGATAAATCCAGAGCGAATGCCAGCTGTACAATGTTCTCCTTTCACTGTAATAAATGGGACTTGTCTAATTAGATGTGCAGATGTTAACAGCACTGCTGGCCATCGTGAAACATTTCAAGAATCTTGTAAGTGCTGACAATGCTCGTTTGGATTACCCACACTGCCTCCCACATCCCTCTTTAGAAACCTAAGCCTGTTGTAGTGCTTTGAAAAGTTAAGTGTTGAAGAAGCAGTGAAAACATGTCATGTCTTAAAGGCTGATGTTCCAGTACAGCTGAAGCTCAGTAACAGCAGCAACAGGCTGTCAGCCCATAGTGTGCCAAGTCTGTCATGTGACCTTAGCCTAGGCACGTCACCAAAAAGTGGACTTCAGTGAAAGCTGCTAAGACTCTTAAGGGAATCTCTTTAGGCTTCTGCTATGTAAAGACCTCATGCATACTGAAGAATTCCTCTGCACAGATGTTTAAAGGGTCTGTCTTACCCATAAGTGATATTTTAAATAAAGATGGAGTAATAAGACAACAATAAGTCTGGTGCCAGGGGACTGGGACATGGATATCTCTGGGAACAATGTGTGGTATCCTATGGGAGACCAAAGAGCAGCTGTGTGGATAAACACACTAGGAGTGGTGTGAAACAAAGTACAAGCATTCAAAAACAACCACAACTAGAAGCACTGATCGGAATTATACCGTATGGACAAATTCTTAGATGAAGTCAGCAGGATATAATCATAACATCGTTATGATTTTATCCTACTGACTTCATCTAAGAATTTGTCCATACAAGATGGTTCCGATCAGTGCTTCTAGTTGTGGTTGTTTTTGAATGCTTAAATAAAGATGGAGCCTAGTTGGCTGAGTTTCGTATGTGGCCTTGATACCCTCTTAAAGTAATTTTAAAGTCTTTTTTTTTCTAAAATAACAAATATGTTATACTTACCTGCTCTATGTAATGGTTTTGCTCAGAGCAGCCTCTTCTTGGGTCCCACGCTGGCTCTCCTGGCTCCTCCCTCCTGCCAGGTGCCCCCACAGCAAGCAGCTTGCTCCGGGGCACCCAAGCAGGTACGCTCCCAAGCCGCGGCTCTGTGTGCCCATTCACACATGGAGCCAGGGCTCGGCCCCGCCCCCTCCATCTCCTGATTGGTTAACTGGCTGTGATTGACATCAAGCGTGCAACATTGTGATTGATCAGGAGTGCGAGTCCCTGGAGAGCCAAGGCTCTCGTGGACATCGTTGGATCGACAGGGGGCTCGGGTAAGTATTGGGACTGGGGAGGGGAGTGTTGCACACAGAAAGTTTTGCATAGACTAAGGTAAAAAACCTTGTGCCTTTACAACCATGTTAATACCCATCAGCTTTAATGCCCAAATATTCTTCTGTCCGCCTCTGATTTTTGGGCATTTTTTTGCACACCTTCTAGCTCCTGTTGCATTCACCATATTATAACATTATTATTAATTGAACAAGAAGGGCAAGATCCCCACCCAATGGCCATAGCATGTATGCAGACTTAAGAACAGAGGAAATCACCCATAATGTCCCCAACAGATAGAAGAAATTGTCAGGTGGTTTAAATCCATAGGATTTACAAAAACTGGAATGTCAGTTGACTGTTTTGGGTAGACAGACCTTTTAACATTAACTTTGTTATCAAAATAATTTAAAGCAATTGCATGTGTGGCCAACCATAGAGGTGAGTGGGGAACCTGATGTTAAAGCGGAACTAAACCTATCGATGATTTAACAGTTTCAAAAAAATTGTTACATTCCCGGCATGATGGGAATGCTAACTGTCACATTTGCTTGTGTTTTTAACCAAACTATCAAACTATGAAATGTTTGGTGACATAAAAGATCACACGTGGCAGCACCATAGCAGTTGCAGATCAAACAAAGGCTAAGATGGCAGCTTCATTGGTTGAAAAGCTAGCAATACACCAATTTTTTTTTTTTGGATCCGCCAGCAGACTGATCAAAAAAACAAAAAAACTGAACAGGTTTCCCCATTCACACAATCGAGGTGAATAGGGGAATCCACCCTCCTGTGTCTGACAGTGGGACTCTTCCATCATCAGAATGATGATCGGCGCTGTGGCCTGATCAAAGCAAAAATTTCCACCAAGCCCGTTAGAGAACAGTCAGTCCTTATTGACTTCTCTCGAACGGGAATGGCCATAGATGAATCAAAATTCAGCCGGTCCCTGCTGAACTGGCCAAATTTTAATCCATCTATGGCTAGTTTAACAAGAGGTTTATAGATAAAAATAAAAAACTTAGCATTGTGTGGACATACAAGATTGCATTCTGCTCTTGCCAATTTAAAAACTTTAAATTCCACAGATATGAATTACACCATCTAAAACATTTACAACCATACTCAAGCCAATAAAGCAGCGTTAATAAAAAAAAAGAACTGCACACCTTATGTAATGTTCAGCAATTCTTATTCTGACCGGACTCTCCCTTAACACACCACAAATGTACTTAGTTAGCATAACAATGCTAACAAAAACACAGACAAGAGCACATACATATAGAAAACACCAGTCTCCTGTGTGTCAACATGCCATATGAATTAGTGGGAAAATAATTAAAATATAATGCTTTTAAGCAGGCTAATAAATAGACCAGAGGCTGTTAAACTGATGATGAACCTGTCTGGGGTCAAACACTCACTTACACTGTGCAATAATGATGTTCTTTCTGCACGGCCTTTAAACGCTTCATGTTATTTACAAGCTCTACTGTAAGTGTTGACAGGCTAATCCCACTGATGCCTTTTGCTGTACATCTCTGTGCTCCTTGAAGGGTGACACCAGGGTAATTCTGTTACTGGGATCTATTAGAATTTCAATTCAGCAGGCCAAGTGAGACAAATAAAAATACCAAAGTACGAAAGTATGCATGTCAAACTAAATGTATGTAAAACCCATGCCTTTCTTGTGTAGACAAGGTTACAGCTGGTTAGCAAAGATGATATGTTTAGAACCAAGTACTACTACCTGTGTATTTTCATATATATTGGTGCTAGAAATGAAAACAGACTGAACCAAAAAAAAAAAAAACACACCAATCGTTCTACTCTCGGCAAGAATGAGCTGTGAGTACTACATTTATATGGTAGCTGATTTTTGTTTTAGCTTTACTACATTTATATGGTCACCTGGGTTTGATCCCAAGCCATACTCAAGTAATCCTTCACATACTAAAGCAAATCACATAAATGTAAACCTGCCATGACAACAATAGCAGTGCTGCCACTGTTGACTACCCCCCCCCCCCCAAAAAAAAAAAAAAGCTAGTTGCCTGCTTACTACTATGCCTGCTTACTATTACTATGTGGATTTGCTTGCTTCTTTGCTTTGAGTCTCAAACCCAGAACAAGTTTGCAGAAAAAAAAACACACACACACATATATGGAAAAGAGTCAGAAGTCCTTATCTGTATATGTATTCCAGGTCTGTGACTCAAAGGAAGACTAGCATTTTCAGGAAAGGTCAAGAACAGCAGCATCTACGTTCCTCGCCTGACAATCAAATTCCTTCTGCTGTGCTTTAAAACGGTCTTATAGCAGGACACCAGACATGAAGATCTTTGGTGCAGCTTATATATGATGGCCTAAATGCAAACTAAGAAGGTCATGGTTTTGATTATGATCTAATTTTTTGATAAAAAATCCTTAGGATGAGCCTATAATGTATCCAAGCTAGCCTGTTTTATAGAAGTATGATGGAAGTCTACTTCTGAGCATTTAGGTTCCCCTTTATCTTCAGTCTGCTGCCCACCAGCATTGTGAACTATTAGAGAGCAACACGGACACACAGTGTGCAAGTCGATTCCTGGAGAGCTGGTCATTGGCATGTTTACTGCTCCAATAGTGAATAGTGTTGCTGAGCAGACAACCTCCGGTCTTCACAATGGAGTAGATCAGCTGCTTGGCATGGGATCTGGAAATGAGTAGAGATCACTGTAGTAGTGGTGTCTACTTCAGTGATTTCCAGCTTCCCAGGTCATTGGCCAGGTATGGTATATACATAGTTGCATTGGTCCAAGCTGGACCAATGTAACGATACATCATTTGCTCTTATCAGAAATTCTTCTTTAACTTATTAATTTTCTGCTTTAAAAGTTTGGAGTCTGGTAGCCAAAAGCAATTAGGGTTCAGTTTAATGTAGTCAAGCAAGAAAAGAGAAGAAATCTGATTGGCTGCAACTTGTTATAGCGCTTTTCACATAACCATAGAGCGCACTGAACAACCTTATTATATTTATGTCTAATAATTGTGCTTTTTACTAGGCGCACAGTGCAAAACACAATATTTATCAATGCTATGCCCCAGTAGCCATCAAAGAGGATCTAATATAGTTAGCGCTGCACCGATACTGATATCCGTATCAGTGCCTGTACCAAGCATTTGCACGAGTACTTGTACTCATGCAAATGCTCCGATACTAAAACCAATACCTTCACGTCCGCAGACTGTAAGACTTGGTTCACATATATGCGAATTGGATGCATTTTGAACTGCATCCGATTCACATGACATGTGAACCTGCAGCCTTTTCAAAAGGAGCCAGTTCACATATGTGCAGGCCGGTCTCAGCACATTTTCAAAAAGAGTCTGGTACGATTTTGAGCATGGTTCAGGTGCAACTTCCATTGTCATACACACCAGAGTGGAGCCAAATTCCTGCTGTCAAAACCGGATGCACATATGCCAACCTAGTCTAACCACTGTTTTTATGGAGAGAGAAACAGGAGGATGTCGCACAAGGGCGCGGCAGTGTAAGACGTGACATCAAGTATCACAGAAGCCCTGGCAAGTGCTCTACCGCTACACCACCAGGGCAGAGGTAGGTGAGCTGGGCATTATGTGTAAAAAATAAATGCATCCAAGGGCAAAATATGTATCGGTAATTGGTATCGGTGAGTACTTGAGAAAAAAACTGGTATCGGTGCATCATTAAATAAAAAACATAATAAAAGATCTGCATACAAAGAATCCACATGCCAAGGTGCCTCATTGGTCACACTCTACTCTACATGAGTACTGATATGAACAGGAATAAATATATTGAAAGGTGATGACTTGGAGACCAAACCATCGCTCTTTTAGAGACAATACCACCAGATTTACATATGGCAGCCTTCTAACGCCATCTCCAAACCAAAAAGTAAAAAGGTCAACAAAATTTCCCAGCACTAAGAAGCAAAACGGTTTATAAATGTATAATAAGTCTGTATTGTGCACATAGTGAATTCCTGTCTCATGGTGAACCTCCTCCCTTTTTACTTCTAGCCACAAAAGATGAAGGTGTATAAAGCACAATCTCCAAGCACGCAGCAATAAGGAATGACTACAACAGTTTACAATTACGGTCTTATTATGCACCTCCTTTTCTAGTTATAACCACAAAATATGAAAGTTCAGAACAAACAATCCCGCAATAAGCGCAAAGAAAACCTATTAAAACTGGTTATGATTTAGAATCAAAATACAGGTCCGTATTGATTATGTAGTGAATTACTCTCCCATTGTGCACCTCCCTTGCTGGTTATGAGCTCACGGCACAGCCATTTTCTCCTTCTGATCTCTCATGTTCCATAGGGTGAAAATTAGCCTTTAATGCCTGACCTCAATGTATTTATTGCTATATGTCCCTGTGTCAATATTTAAATTGATGTCTTATGTAGCTTTCCTGTGTATTTGCAAATGTAAGCAACTGAAACCTCTATTTTTATTATGAATTAAAACAAGTATATTAGAGTTTTTTTTTATAGGGCTGAATGCTTAAGAATTTAGTTTTTGTGTAGTGTGCACTTCGTGAATTACCCCTCCTATTGTGCATTTCCCTAGCTGGGTATGAATTGATTAAGCAGCTTGCCCTTTACTCTTTTGTGTTTCCTAATTAGACAGCGGTACTTTTAATCTGAATGTACCAGTTATGCTCCAAATACAGTGATTAAGCGTCTCACTGCAAGTGATCTATAGCAATACTGGAGATGTTATTATTGGTTGAGCTGTATTTCTGTGCCATCCCTTGCTATACATTTCCATTAGGATGAAAAGCTTTTCTTTAGGATAACTTACCTCCTTGCTAAGGGCACAGCAGCAGCAGTCATTCAGCCCCCAGGGAGAGGAGCTGGATGACTTGAACATTTTGCTGATGCACGGCTGGCTTCAGTCCTGAATTCCAATATAAAAACATAAAATGACCCTCAATTATCTCTGCACATGTTGGTATAACAGCCCGCTTATCAATGGCAAATTGCCAGTTACTGTGAAAAATCTTATACATAGCATAATCCTGTTAACGATTGATTTTGGGGGAGTAAAATGAGCACACTTCTATTGCAGATACACATATCAGAACAAATCCACGGCAAGCACAATTTAAAATCATTATATGGACGGGCTGAAGGACTGAATGCAGATTGCAGCGTTCACGCTGAATACAAACTGAAATGTAATGCAATTAGAAGGACAAAGCATCACCGGTGAATAATGAAAACCCAGCTGCACATACAAACACGTATATATTTTACTCCCATGTTTAGGGTTATCAAGGATGACGTTTATTATGGTATACTCACACTAGGGTGCATGTATTGTGCCCCAAGCATGCTTGACCCCAAAACCCATTTTGTTTGACTAGTGTGATCGCTCTGCACTGTGCTTGGATGCAGTTCAGTGTACTGTACCCCTGCCTGCTGGAAAGAGGCACTTTGGGGGACATTTATTTTGGGCTTGGGCAAAATATGCATCTGTGTGATCACTAATCATGTCTAAGCATCGATATTGAACGCTTGAGCAGATCAGATTTGTGACCACTCCGGTAGTAATGGTACAGATGATGTAAGCTTGCTCAGGCCAAGCACAATGTGAGTGGAGGAACTGTGCTTGGGTCTGGTACAAGAGGTGTGCAGTTCAGCAGGGGAGTGGGAAGAGGGACAATTGTGCTTGGGCAAGATACAAGGCAACCATATCTAGTCACATAGTTGGTAAGGTTGAATAAAGACACCAGTCCATCCAACCTTTGTGGGGTGTGTGTGTATTATGTCTCTACCACTTCCCATATCCCTGTATATTGTGTTCAATAAGATGCCCATCTGACAGTTTTTTTTTTTTTTTTTTTATTAATAGTTAAATAGTTGATAGGTTGAATAAAGACAACGGTCCATCCAGTTCAACCTGCGTGGTCATGTGTGTGTGTATTATGTCTACCACTTCTTATATCCCTGTATATTGTGTTCAATAAGATGCTCATCTAAGAGGTTTATTTATTTTTTTAATTAAGTTACATAGTTGGTAAGATTGAATAAAGACACCAGTCAACAGAAGGTGTTGCTTTTTTTAGTTCCTGCATACTGGGAAAATAAATTGCCAGACTATAACCCAAATGGAGGAGGTGCCTCTATCATCTCCTCTATGGCAAGCAAGCCTTTGCATCATCCTCGCTATAGGCATAATACGGAGATCTGACTTTGTAGCATGATCTTACTGCTAACCAGCACTTCTTGTGCCAACCTTCTTTATGGAAAACATTTAAGTGTGTTTTTCAACTGGGCTGGTCAGTTATCCCTTCAAAGTAGATATAAGTGGATAATCCTCCCATTATTTTTTGGCATCTCAGATCTGCTGATCTCCTTCGGCCTCCTTTAGGCTGTATTCACACAGTAATGCAGAGCTGCTGGAGCGATTCACTGCTCTGGCAGCAGTAGGGGGCAGTGTGGTGCACAATTCAGAGCATCACATGGTTCACTGTTTTGTTTTTGTATAAACTTTATTTGAAGTGTACAAAATGTATATTTCATTCATGTCAATGTACAGCAGTGCGCTGCGCTACCTTGCTGTATATTGTGGTGCAATTTGGCACAGTGTCTTCCAATAAAATGCAGCATGTGTGCATTTTAGCACAGCCCTAGGCTGCGTTGCAGTGTAAATGGGACACATAGGAAACCAGTGTTTCCTGTGTGTCCCTGCAGTGACAGACATTTTAACATCCGGTAAAACGTCTGTCACCGCATATAGTGTGAATTAGCCCTTAGTGACTTCCTGACTACATGCACTCCAGCATCACTCAGAAGCAGATTCCCAATAATGACAATGGTGGACCATGCCTGAGCAATGTGCATTGGTACGATGGTCTCTACCAGAGGTGCTTGTGATTGAGTGACAAGTTGCCACTTTATAGCAAGAAGTGCATGAACAATGGCTTTGATGGCAGGATCACCAGGTGATTAAGGAAACACGCAGATTTAAAATAATTTAAAATAGCATTTAAAATTGCATTTACAAGTTAAAGATTATTAAAGGTTTTTAATCTACTTTTTTAATGCGCCCCGTCCCGCCGAGCTTGCGTGCAGAAGCAAAACGCATATGTGAGTAGCGCCCACATATGAAAACAGTGTTCAAATAACACATGTGAGGTATCACCGCGATCGTTAAAGAGAGAGCAATAATTCTAGACCTAGACATTCTCTGTAAATCAAAACTTGCAACCTGTAGAATTTTTTAAACGCCACCTATGGTGATTTTTAAGGGTAAAAGTTTGTCGCCATTCCAAGAGCGGGCACAATTTTGAAGCGGGACATGTTGGGTATCAATTTATTCGGCGTAACATTATATATATATATATATATATATATATATATATATATATATATATATATATATATATATATATATATAAAAATATAAATTGGGCTAACTTTACTGTTGTTATTTTTTAATACAAAAAAGTGTATTTTTTTTCCAAAAAAAGTGCGCTTATAAGACCGTTGCGCAAATACATTGTGACAGAAAGTATTGCAATGCTCACCATTTTATTCTCTAGGGTGTTAGAAAAAAAAAAATATATATATATATATATATATATATATATATATAATGTTTTGGGGTTCTAAGTAATTTTCTAGCAAAAAAAAACAGTTTTTAACTTGTAAACACCAAATCTCAGAAAGAGGCTGAGTCCTTAAGCGGTTAAGAACAGTATGCTGGGGAATGAAGAAAGAGTCAGAGAGTCATAGCAAAAGAGAGACAGCACAGAAGGATGGCAGGCCACACGTTAAATTCTATAAAACACAAAGCAGGAGGTGTTTATTTTATGAACGAGGTGGTGAGTTCAGTCATGGCACGGTAGGCAAAAACATCATTGAAATTCAAAGGCAGCTTTCACAGTGAAGATTCCTCAATTGGTATGCAAGGGATGCTGCCCTGAATACATTAGGAACTGGCAGCATGCTAATACTCCAAGCTATCATAAGCACCAGATGGAACAGTAGGCAGTACATGTCCCATCAAACCTTAAGACGATGTATTAATGTCCCCACTCAATGTTTTTCACTGCCGTCTCTTGCCCGGGTCTCTAGACTTCCTATTTCCTCACATTCCATCACCTGTCTCCCCAGCACTACTGCCCTCTCTAGAGGAAAGTCATCTCTGCCAGGTGGTGCGGAGAAAGTGCGCTTTCTAAATCAGCACACATTGAACGGACAGCAGAAGACACACTCACATGTAAAAAAAAAAAAAGAAATTATGAGACCGCTTATATTAAAGAAGTGCAACATGGACAATTCATTTTAACTCAACTAGAACAATGGACTGAAGCACCACACCTGGATTTATAGATGAGCCGGCCTTCTGAGCAGAGATCATTAAAATGCACTTTGGGGCAATCTGCATGTACAATGTGCAGTAACCCATAACAACGAATTCATTTTTCACAGGCCTGACCTCAGTTAAAATGATATCTGATCGTTTGCTAAAGCTTGCTATATTATCCTCAAAATAACAATATCGTATGAAATAGGCCCATGTGTGTTAGTTTTCTGCACATAGACAATATGGATATATATTTTTGTATTCTAGTAACAATAATGAATACGTACAACACTACTGCCGCGTACACACAAGCGGATTTCTCGTCGGAAAAAGATATGACGGCTTTTCAGACGGGAATCCGCTCAAGTTTGCTTTGTATACACACGGTCATGCAAAAGTTTGCTGAACTTACGACTGTCAAGAACGCGGTGACGTACAACACTACGACGAGCCGAGAAAATGAAGTTCACTGCTTACGAGCATGCACCGAATTGTTTGCGAGCATGCGTAGGAATTTTGCGCGTCGGAATTGCCACAGACGCATTTTCGGATAGGAACTTTTCCCGACCGAAAGATTGAGAACATGCTCTCAATTTTTTGCTGGCTGGAATTCGGCCAGCAAAAGTCCGATGGAACATACACATGGAAGCATTTTCTGATGAAAAACGCCCGTCTGTCTTTTGCTGGCCGAAATTCCAATCGTGTGTACACGGCATACCACATGCACATTACTCATTTTACATTGGGTGGAACGCAATAAAACCCACATGATATTATGCTTGCAAGAAGGACCACAATCGGGGAGCCTCTGCCCCATTTTTTCTCTTCCCATTGACTGACTTGCAGAAGTATCTCAATACCTTAACTGCACTTATTGTACAGCTACCTTGATTGTGTTGAGTTTTTAAATATCAAAGAGATAGATATCTATCTATAGATATATATATCTATATAGATATCTATCCATCTATCTATATAGATATATATATATAATCTATAATATAATCTATCTATATATAGATGGATAGATATCTATATAGATATATCAATCTATATATCAATCTATATATATATCTATATATCTATATATATAGATATATATATAGATATATATATCTCCTAGATTGTAAGCTCTAACGAGCAGGGCCCTCTGATTCCTCCTGTATTGAATTGTATTGTACTTGTATTGTCTGCCCTAATGTTGTAAAGCGCTGCGTAAACTGTCGGCGCTATATAAATCCTGTATAATAATAATAATAATAATATATAGATATATTACCCGCTGCTGTGTCAGGATACACTGATCAGTGGCTGCAACTGTTGATTGCAGAAAATTTCCCAACATAGTGGGAGTACCCACACACTGCTCGGCTGGATTTCGATCAGTATTTGGCCAGCTTTACACTGATAGTACTGTAACATACAATAAAACTTGAAAATCTCACCTTCTAGGTCAGCCTCTCAGCCCAAATACCAATATTCAGGGAACTATAGAAAGCTAAAAATGCAAAGGTTTCAGGTCCTCATACTAGCGTTTCTTTTTAATAATTGTTTATTACATTTAATGTGCATTAACAATGTGAATAATTGTCTCTCAAGGCAAAATTTTAAAAAGTCATATGCAAGCCTTCCACTATCTATTTCACTGTCCTTGCCAGGGTTCAGTAATGCAAATTAATTATCTGGAAATTCTGCCTTCTCCCTTCTTTGAAATTGGTTTACAGTTACCTTCAGACAACACTACTTAGCTGCTATTTAAATGGCTGATGCTTTTAACGTTGTTGGTACCCAAAGTATCAGTGCATCATTACTCATTTAAAAAATCTGCGCCATTTTTGTTCATTGCGTTCTTGTGCCGGTTATCGGAGCTCTAATTAATCTTCAGTGACATCAAGGCAGACCAGAACCACAGATAAACCTAAGGAAATAAGGTGTGCCCCGTCAGCAGTGAGGAGAGAGTGGGGGCAGGGCCAATGGACACACAGACCTGGGCTCAGGAGCAAGCATGCAACAGTGCCCCCAGAGCAAGTGGCATGCTCTGGGGGCACTCGTGGGGGGGGGGTGGAGCCAGGAATGCTAGCAGGGGTCCAGAGGAGGATCAGGGCTGCTCTGTGCAAAACCATTACACAGAGCAGGTTAAGTTTACCACGTTTGTTTACAAAAATAAACGAACGATTGCAACCACTTTAACTCCTGCTGCTTTAAACGATCACAGTGGCAGGACGTGGGGAGGGGGGGACACGACATAACAGCACAAGGGACACATCACACTGATTGTAGTGTAGATTGAAGTAATGTGCAGAGCTGCCACTTGTAAACACAGAAACCAGACTTTTGTGTTTACAAGTGATAGTGGTGACCAGGGAGCAGAGGGTCTGAGCCAGAGGTGGTGGAACTGAGTTCCACCAAGTTCCCCCTGAAAAAGAGCCCTGTTTTGTCTAAATTTAGGCTTTAACATGGCAATTTTTATATTTGTCTATATTTCCACCTTGAGCATGTTTTAACACACAGTCCATCTTTTGTATCCATAACAAATGCTTCATTTGATGTGGATGTGTTCCTTAAATATCCAGTCAAACAGAATGTGATTAAAAGACAAATGTAGATACAGTACCATGTAAAGAAAAAAGAAATGAAAACACCCAAAACATGTATTGCTAACAGACACAATTCTACAAGTTGGAAGCTTCAGATGTTGGAAAAAATACATGAGCAACAACTGAACGATTTCCTGTTTACATGTATCCTTCTAAATGTGCACAAGATGCAAAAGAAAACCCCATGCCCCGCTCTGTGTTATATATTTATTCATAGTCACCCCCACGATGACATGGTTGCTTTTTACGTCTGAGATTTCAGACCATAACGCTGAGCGCCGCTGAGGGTTTCGTCCTGGTTTCCATATATTTATTTACATGCCCAGGCTGTACTCTCATAAAGTGACTTCTCTCGAGCAATTCTTTTGACTGGCAAAACCAAAAGCACAAAAGCAGAAAAATCAAAAGGCTGTGTTAAGAGATAATATTATTGATTTTAGCTTGACTCCTGTGATACAATGCAATTTTGTGGAGAGAATGTAAACAATTTGCCACCTGCTTGCGGGTGTCACAGAAATAGCTACTATTTTGAAAAATAAATTGGCAATTTTACGCTAATGAGGCAGCTGCAGAGCACACAAAAATCGCTTAGATGATACGAGAATAAAAAAAAGGTTTTCCAGATCCTCCGAATGATGAAAAAAGGTTAGTTAATCATGAAAGGCTTTAAACTGGGCAGCATGAAAACAGCCATAAACGGCAGGAAAATAGAAGGCCAGCGAAGGAATAGAGAGAAATCAGACACATTTTATATTATCAGCAAGTTACAAATGGATTTTATTACATAAACAATCTTATATAAAAATCTTTATAAAATGGACCATTTTAACATATTCTCAACTGCTTTTTTAAAGCAACTAGAAAAAAAAAAAAGCAAACAAACAAAGCAGCTTGTCAGCTGGTCATGTGATCATTCATCAACTGCAACCTAAAGATCGGGGGCCCATGTACACTGTTGCATGCAACCCTAGGCACTAAACCACGTGTCAAGGTTCCCCACAATAAAGATGATCAAGCGAATACAGTAAAGCACTCCTGACAGCTTTCTGCCACTATGGCTATTGAAAATGGCCTGTGCCAGATCCAAAAATCCTCATCATCCATTTTGGTAACTTTACTGACATGTGCAGTAAAGTGACACCTTTACAAAGTGGCCCTATTAATGCATCAAATTCAAAAATAATGATCTCCAGCTCATAGATATCGAAAACTGGAGGTAATTAAAGACCTACTCTAACTTGGCATACACAGGCAGAGTGCCTGTCCCTGTACGCATTGTAGAAGAGTGGCATTTTTGCTGCTAGCCTCTCCCTGGTTAAGAAGGCAGTTGGCTTCACAGTCTACAGCCTCTCAGCAACCAGTGATGCTGCAGTGGGCAAAGCCTGATGAAAAAGCTGAGACACTAGTACCCCATCAGGTCCGTTCTCACCTTATAGCTGACAGCAGACAGTGGGCAGATTCTATAGCCAACAGCAAGCAGTCTATTGGCTTAGGTTCCACCTACTGACTGCTATTAATTATGGCTTTTCCATTTTTTTCTGTCTTTTAGTGCACTGTAAGGCCCGCAGAAGTCAACAGCAGCAATATAACATGCATTTTGATGGCAACGGGTATTAAAAAGCCTTGGTCAATGACTGCTGATCTCATCCACTCCAAATTCAAAAATGCACGTCAACACACAACAATGCAACAAGGAAACAGACACTGACGTATCACAATGCACCAGCCGAATGCTCCCAAAATTGCACCCCTATGCATACTCCCATGCATAGGCATAGCTTGAAATGGACCCTTAAGTCTGCATGCAGGTTGTATATCCGTATTCATGCACATGGTTGCACGAGCACCAGCGTATTTCCGGGGTTGTTTTCTATGGGCGGATGTACAAAGCAGCTGTGGCTCCTGGGCAGGGAGATATGCCCAAATTATATGTCGCCCCGAACAGACTGTGTATGAGGCCTGTAGGGAATTTCAATGAAAGCTGGAAAGTGTGTCGGCTTATGATGTGCTTTACCTCAAAAAAGTTCTCAGATAGAGCTTAATGTTCCTGGATTTTAACTGCACTAGGAGCTGCTGTTAAAAACTGGTGGCTTTCAATTTTTTTCTGGAAACGCCCTTTAAAGAAGTTAGAAAATAAAAACATGATAGCTAGCTCTTGGTATTTTTCAAAGAATACCAGTTTTGGTATTCTTTGAAAACTCTAAATAATACAAAGATGGAAAAGTCTGGATACAACAACTTTGTTCAGCACTAAAGTATGCCTATTGCAATACTGAAACATGTGTTATTATTTAACGTGAAGGAGGCCAACAGATTTCATGGGAGATAGCCGAGTATTCTGTGGCGTACTTTAGAAACGAGCATTTTCTGTTACCAGTGTAACCCAACGCCACAAAATGCAAGGCCCGTGAAAAATTATTTATTTGGCAACACCGCTGATAATGGTTTCAACTAGCCATTTATCCCATAATGGAGAATGTCAACAATGAAAACACGGCTGAACAGTATTTAGTTGTAACTTAGAGCCCTTTTTTGGCTTTTGTCACAATCTGTGATCATCTACACACTCATGCTGTGACCGTCTCCTTTGCCGAACTCCACCCTCGTTAGCCAGCACTGTCTGGACCAAATTAGGATCCCAGCATATTGGCCGCAAGCCTTGCCATATGGGCTGTATTAAAATGTCGAATTTAAAAACACAGAAAAAATGTTGCTGCATTCAGACAAAGATATTCTAAAATAGATAGATAGAGCGATAGAGTAGCAACGCTGTCCCCTGAATACTGTACATTCTGTAGCTGCTGTTCAACATTTGTACAATCTAAGAAAGGAATTTAAGGGCATTCCTACTTAAAAAATATTGTAATTTCACACAAAAACACACATATAAGGCCTCATTCACACGAGGCGGTCCGCCGGCTCAGCTGGAGATCAGTTTGTTGATCTCCGCTGAGCCGGCGGATGACAGGTCCCTCTCTGCTCACTGAGTGGGGAGGGGCTTGTCAGGCGCCGCTGCCGCCTATGGAGGGATCGGATGAAAACGGACAGCATGTCCGTTTTCATCAGATCTCACCCGATCCGATCCACCAGCGACGGACCTGGACGTAGGGCCATCCGTCTGCTTTTAGCGGATCGGACCGGGTCGGATGTCAGCGGACATGTCTCCGCTGACATCCGTCACTCCATAGGCTAACATGGAGCGCCCGTTCAGGTCCGCCGTCAAAACTGATAGGCGGACCTGAACGGTCCGATCGTGTGAAAGGGGCCTAATACAGATCTTGCTTCAGCACACAATTCAAAGAAAACGTTCAAAACGCCCCAACCATAAAATAATTTCAAACCACAAAGTCCCCAAAACATAACTGGCATCTGAATTGTAGTAAATATTATCCAAATGTTAGAAATATTGCTAGCAGGCCCTGGTGGTGCAGTCCCAAGCTCTGTTCTGGTACAAGATCTTGCTTCAGGTCATACATTATTTCAATTGGGTTGTGATCTGAACCTCAAAAAGGCATTCTAGAATATAAATTTACTTCTATGTAAGCCATATTGTTTATTCACTCTTTTAGGCAATTGTACCGTTGCATAACCCAACTTCCATTAAGCGATGTGATGAAACACTACCCTGACATTTTCCTATAAAATTTCCTATTTTTTAAACATTTCGCTCTATGATAGCAAGTGGTCTAGTCCCCTAGATAGAGAAACAGTCCCAAAATAGTATGCTTTCTTCGATACAGCTCACAGTAGCTATAAAGCTGTGGTGTTGATGTACAGTCTTCATTTTCCTTCAAACTCATTGATAGAGGTTTTGACAAAGCATTAAGCTTTTATTTTATCGGTCTACAAAACATTGTGCTCTAAGTACTGTGGAACGTTCAGGTGGGCGTTTGCAAATTGGTGGTGTCTTCCCATGGAAAACTTTCCTGCTCAGTTTTATTCTTATATTAACAAAGGAAAATGTATCTAGGGTTTATGGGCACCCTAAAGGGGGGCTTCTCCCTAAGCAGCAAACGCATTGGCTGTTTTACAGCTGTTTCATGTCATTTCAATAAAGGATATTGACATTTGACATTTACCCGAGTGCCAACTGTCTCTCCAGTGGTTCACAGTACACAGACGCATCAGCAGCCTTTTAGTCATTGGAGCTGAGGATTCAAGGGAGGTAGTAGCACCACTACACTTGTAAGTAGTGTCTCATAGGAAGCACTGGCCCGTTGCGTTTCTAGGGGGAGCCCAAACTTGCTCAATGAGTATTTTTACTTTCAAAGGTTTTTCAATTTATGGTAGAGCAGAATTTTAACAACAACATATGGGCCTCACAGTGCCAAGTATGAAAGTACAAAATACAAATATGTAGTTCAAGAGAATAAACCTTCAATATTTATAGCAATCCAGCAATCACATTATGTAGGATGTACCACTAAAATAACTTATAGTAACATAAACGTATCAAAGAAGGTATCATCTTCACCTAGTACATACCAAGAGTTACGCCAAAATAACATTACTAGCACATGCGACCCAAAATCACATAACAGAAAAAATACTAAAGAAAGAGAAATATGGATATATGTTGCCCAAGGTTCCCAAGTACTTTCAAAGAGAGATTGACGGTCATTAATAATACTTGCAACTTTTTAATGACTGATAATCCACGATACGTTATGCTTTAACCTTCTAAAGGACACTGAGGTTGTCATCCATGCTCCAGCTATAACAGTCTTGGCAGCTAATAAAACAAAGTACACCAGGCGCATTAGTGGACAAGGCCACCCGGGTGGGAAATCATTAAGCAGCGCCAAACTGGGCTGTTGGTCAATAGACAACCCAGTCAACATCCGGAGAATCGAAAACACCCTATTCCAAAAATCTCTAAGCTGAGGACATTCCCACCATATATGCAACATAGAACCTCTTAGTTTGCAATTGCGGAAACATTCTGCAGGAGTCGTAGCATACATCCTGGCTAGGTGAACAGGGACCAAATACCATCTGGTCAGAACTAGCTTCTATAAGTGAAACCTTCAGGACCCCCTTGTAGGAGATCTGGAGTCTAGATGACCAGGAATCCAGATCAATCTCAACATTGAGGTCCCTTTCCCAAGCCAGAATGTATGGCTGTTTATGGTTGTTTCTGAACCGGGGTGAGCAGCGACCCATACACCATAGCTATATCACCTCTTGTACCCTGATCATTAGTACACCATTGCTCATAATCTGTCAATCAGGGGGGTTCCCCAGAGGGGCCGATAGATCGTAAAAAGTGGGATATTTGAAAAAAACTGAATGTCTCAGAAGAGGGCATCTCTAAGACCGAACGGTAATGAGATAAGGTGAATGGCCCGCGGTGAGTGAAAAAGTGACCGATGCAGTACAGACCTTTGTCTGTCCACAATTTAAATGCCTTAATATCTATACCTGGAGGAAAACTGGGATTATGAAATATGTGTGTCAATGGGGCATATTCGGAAGCTCAGTAAGTATTTTAGTCGTGCCCATTGCTGTTTCTATGTGAAGGTTGTTTGTCCCAAAATTAATCTCAAAAATCTGAAGCACAGGTAGAAAATTCTTTGATCTCTAAAATGTGGACTTGTTTGGCAATGATGCCCCTATAAGGAGAGCAAGCTCCAACCAGTCTTTGGATCAAAAAGACATGTAAGCTACCCCACCTCAACAAGGTCCAGTTAGCCACAGAAGATGTGAAATCATCTGGCACCCCAGATGTTTTGGAACTACATTTCCCATGATGCTCATGCACGCTGCAGTGTAGTTGTGCATCATGGGAAATGTAGTTCCAAAATAGCTGGGGTGCCAAGGTTCGCCATCACTGTACTAGGTGCTTAAAACTGACACAGGGCACAGTCGTAAGATTAGGCAAAGACCAGCATTCCTACAAGACCTGTCTTGCATGCCAGAACACATTATTAGATGCAGAAACAGAGCGTTCTTTATACTTTTGGTTAGGTAGCAGCAAAAGGAATGCTCATGTTACATATGGGGTGTAGGTCCACTTTAAGGCCTTCTCCTTACTTCATAATAGGATTCCATTAATGGAGTGGACACAAAATGTGAAAAAGAGACCACAATTCGTCAAATTGTCTATGGGACAATTTACATGCAAACTATGGATTCCAAGCCAAACAAGTGTTATGTTTGATCCAGTAAATGAAGGGTGAAAGTTAATAGATATCTGGGCAAACCAAACAAAATTGTAGTATTGGCTCAGACCAACACAAGACAATTTGGCCTAGATGTATGATACATGAATTATTCAAAGAGAGATAAAGGAAGCACAACGTCGTTTATTAAGCAATAATTGCCGCTAGAGAGTAGGTTGAGGATGGCAAGATTCCGCTTGGTTCTTGCTGTTATACTATAGGGTTGAGTAATAGGATTACATTTAATCCCTATGGGAAAAAGAAACCAATCCTTTTACTGTGTATCAATCCCTTAAATGCCTTTTACAAATAAAAAGATACCTATATGTTTAAACCACACAGATGTGTTATGTGCATACTGCAGCTGTAAACTTTTTAAAATACCTTCCATGGACATTTTACTGCTGAGCTGGGAAATTTAGGTGTGCCGCACACAATGTTACTTTGGAAGGAGCAAAGACATTTGTTATGTTCAGAATTTGACACCGTGGACAGATTCTGTGGTTTTAAATGCTGGCCTTAAAACTGCTAAATAATAAAAAAAAAAAAAGGTTTGTGGTCTTTAACATCAAAGCTGTTTAGATCTTGACATATAAATTTATCTCTGTACCTGGGAGGTCCACTATTATTCAGATACGCAAATCTTCTAAGACTGACACCCAGGATAACGTGTCTGCTTTATGGTAACTGGTAATGCTGTCTCTTCTATACCACTGACAGCTAAGACTTGGCAAACAGAACGGATGTGCACATCTCCATAATTTGAGCATGTATATAACATACGCTGATCATCTCCCAATGTAGCCAATTACAGTGGGTGTAAGTTATACATGACTGCACATCTATAAGCCCTGCAAATTCTCACTGACTGACCAGAGGACTACAGGTTATAGGTTCCCAAGAGCCCAGTCTGACATGACAGGGGCTAGGTGACTTATGACATCATGTAGGCAGGTGCAGTCTATTTTCTCCACCGTCATGGTGTTTGACTGCAGCGGCATTGTAGATGGAGGGGAAGTCTAGAGGAACGTGGTTCCTCTATGGTTTCTTGGATCACTAAGGAAGCTGTCTGATTGGATGCTGCCACCCCATGTGACTCTGGCAGCCATCTTAGATCAGGCAGAGCCTATTTAGGGCCCTGGCTCCCAAGCTTGTCACGTATGTCGCTTGTGGGTTGTGTAGGAACAGCTCACTCATCTGACAGTGATCAGCGGCAGGGAGAGTTGTGAAAAAATTGTAAACAAATCAGCGGCAGGGAGAGGTTCCAGACAAGTAGGAAAAAGATAGGGACACGCCATCCTTCTGGACACCTTCCCACTTGGGCACAGACCGACCAGGCCGCATTCCACCCCTCAAGACAGAAGCTGTTGGCACATCTGAGACCTGCCATGCTACACATCGCTGTTGCATTGTATGAGTGTTCCCAGCTGGTTGCCTTCCCGCTGGGCTTGTTGTGAATTGCTGAACTTTAACATTAATACAGGTTCTGTTCTAGTTAACTGCATTCTGAGTGTTTACTGCCGCCACACCTCCCCACAATCATATAGCCTGAAAGTTAAGAGGTAGACATGCAATCTCTGACAAGTTTAGAGGCCAACATTGAGGAGAAGGAAATAGATTACATATCAAGAGATATCAAGAGCTATAAATTAAGGACCTGGAAGCCATCCCATATATAAGGAAAATGCTGGAGTTCTGCTTTACCCCATGACGATTCAATATTTCCAGTCTCCGTCCCATCTGGTCTACGACTAGCTTTAGATGCATAAAAATACAAAAAACTGTGTTTTCACAAACATAAAATAAAGCAGGGTTACTTTATCTTTATCTTACTCATTTAGATGTAAACAGTTCTTAGCAAAGCTTCAGTAAATATGTAAATTATACAAAATGTTAAAGTACACCTATACCCTAAAAATTATTTTTAAAAAACTGCCTATATTCCACACAATTGATATCAAACAGCTATTCAAACTTCTGTCAGTTAGTTCCCCTTTCTTCGTCAGGGTGACAATGTTAAATAGCCTATAGTGAATTCAATGCAGTGTTGTCACCCTCGAAGATTACAGCACTGCGCCACAACACATGTTGAAAATGGGGGGTGATCATCTTGTCATCGTGTAGGCTGAGGGGTAGGGGACAACCCCAGGGGGTAGGCACCCAGACGGGAGACACAGCGCATACAGTTTCTGAGAAGGTGTAATATATTGTTAGCCATTCCAGATACAACAACAGAGTCTCTTCAACTGTAAGAACTGAGCAGCAACACTCACAACAGTGGACGGAACTCACAACAGGAGAGTGGTACATTGAGGCCGGAAACACCTGGCGCAGGGGTGCTCCAGTAAGTACAGTAACGTAAAAGTTTCTCAAGAAGTCTGTGACAGTCCCTACACCAGAGGTCTCAAACTGGTGGCCCTCCAGCTATTGTGAAACTACAAGTCCCATGAGTCATTGCAAGGCTGACAGTTACAAGCATGACTCCCACAGCCAGAGGCATGATGGGACTTGTAGTTTTGCAGCAGCTGGAGGGCCACAAGTTTGAGACCCCTGCCCTACACTGTCCCTCCTCTCCTGGATCCTTTACTATGCTAGGTTCACTCTCCCTGTCAAGCAAACAGATTGCACGCCAACTGAAGTTGGTCAGTGCTTTTTGTAAGCTCTGCCCTCACCAAGGATGGCTCCAGGATCACCGAATTAGACAGCAGCCTTCTCGATGGCTGCACAGGACCCTAAGAGGAATAACTATTCCTCTTGTCCTCCACTCTCCCTGCAAAGCAGAATCAACAGCACCACCCATGTAGGGAGGTCAACCAGCACCTGCCTACAAACGCAGCTAACCCTTTTTCTTACTTCCATTCAGGGCTGGTCATGCCTGGTGGAGCTGAGGCAAGGAGCCCTATGCAACCCCTCCTTCTGTCTCTGGTGGCATGAAGATTGTGTAACACCCTGTGATGACGATACCAGGGCACAACATAGGATCCATGGGAAAGGTGAAATAAATAAATACAGGGGGAGGAGAAATGCACAGGCACAAAAAAATTCTAGACTAAAGACTGACTTTACCATTCACATCATAAATCGCAGATAGCTCAGGTTCCCTGCCAGGACCACTTTATCTACTCTTCAGAGTTAAAGACCAGTTAGGTAGCCGGCAGTTTTGTAGATCTCATCAGATTCAGACACTGCTTGTAGAACAACACAGCCTCTCAGATTCATGTTAAGTGGACAATTATTGACAGCAAACTTCACTTAAACATCTAGACAAGCAAGCAGTATTCCTAATGCAATCCTTTTTTCGTTTTCCAGCCTGTGGTATGTTAACTCAGCAGAATGGACTCATTACCAGTTTCCCGTAAATGCAACCAAATTTTTTATTTTTTATTTATTTACATTTGCTCTATGAAGAGGAAATCCTCTGATATATTATCTAAACAACGTGTAAGTAGAAATATTAACAAACACATGCCTACATTTCGGAAGTTCCTGTGTATAGTTATGGCATCTTAAAAATAACTAGAGTCATATTTGTGATGTTTGGTGTTGAGGAGTGAGGGGAGTTTGGGATAAGATCTTAGAAAAGTTTTAGCCCCCGTTCACACCAGTGTGACTTCAGGTGCGACATGCGATTTACAAATCGCACCTGAAGTCGCATCTAATGTCTTTCCATGGCTCCATTTTACTAGGTGCGATTTCAAGGAGCGTGAACTGGGCCTTAAAGGAGAAGCACAGCCAAAGCTTTTTTGGCTCTACTTCTGTGGATCACAGAAGTGCAGTTAATTTTGCACTCCTGTGTCCCGTTTTCAGCAAACAACAGGCTGAAGCGCGCTGTCAGCTGACGTCACAGAGCTAAGTCACTCCTGCCCTCTCCACAGCCCAGCGCTCCAGTGAGCGGCGGAGAGGGAGAGTAGAGATCTGTAACTAACAGTCACCAGCTTTCTGCTCACAGAGTACTGAAAACCGAGCGATCAATGGTGTTTGATCATTCATTTCTCAGCCTTAGAGCCAGCAGGGGACAGATGCAGCATTGGACTGCAGCCACCTAGCTAAGTATGAGTCCTAGAAAAAAAAAAACCAAACTTCTCTTTTAAGTCATCTTATGATCACACGCACCTACCTTGTGATTTGACATGTGATCATTGCCCTTTGGTGCTTTATAGCCAAGTGAGAGCTATCTAAAAGTCAACTCCACTCAAAATATATATTTCCATTTTGTAGGTTTGCTAACAAGTTGTAATTCATGCTGTCAAATATGTTAAAGTCCAGGAGCAAGATATTCCTGATAGACCTACCACTAACACCCAAATGTCACAGCTGTTACAAAGCCAAAAGATAGTGTCCAAGTTCCAAATGGATTTCCCTTGGTATGGGATTAACAAATAGTCAGAGAATTCAGGGCAAGTGCTACTCCTATTGTTATAGAAGGGAAAAGACACACATAGTGCTCTAAGAAAATCTTGCCATCAAGTTTACAAAAAGTTAGAAGCGATTCAAGCCAATAGCCTTTGACGTGCACCTGTCATATTGCAGTAAATGATATGTTGTAAAGTAGCAATGCAGGATAGCGAGGCAATGCTCCTCTTTCCTTCAATTATAACAGTTTTAGTGTATTTTGGAAAGGTATTGTTAAGCAGGGTACAATATAAGCATGCCTTGATTTAGGGATGAATTATCTCCCAGCTGTATGAGCGGGAGTTAGGTCATCCCTGGCCAGCCAATCAAAATGGCCAAAGATGCAGAACTATCAAAAGAAAAAAAAAGGAGGTTGGTCTATACAGAGCTGTATACCACCACATCCTCAATAGCACAACAATAATCTAGTATTTTCCCATAGGACTTTACACGGCAATAGAGAAAAAAAACATTTTTTTTAAAATATATAAAATCAATGTAAAAGACAACTGTTCATAATACATTCACTAAAAGGTGATCCTAACACACCACAATACGCATAGACCCACTGGCGGGTGGATATACAAATGTACCCACCAACAGAATTTCTTCCAGCCAAATGAACAGGGTACATTTATCACAACAGACAACCTGTGACAACAGATTAGAAAGAGTTACAAATACAGCTTATATCAGTGAATAGGCCATTTCTGCCATGTGCTTTGTTGTGTTCACATCTGTTCATTAAAAAGCAAGGACAACCTTATACACCTCACTGGTGTCTCATATAAGCTGTAACAAAGATTTCCTGACATGTATAGAATATGGAAGCAAGTGATAGACAGATGAAGGTCTGGTTTTTCATTTTTTATATGATCAGATCCTCCATGCATGTCCACCATAACAGCAATAAAAGCTCATATAAGACTGGTGCTCCCTGTTCTCCTTTTTGGTGCCTCTTTCAAAGTAAAATGAATGAGTATTGAAGGAAATAAATCCACCAAAAATGTGTCACATCACCAGCCAGGTCTTCAGAGACCCCAAAAACAAGATTCCTTCTCTGTAGCATGAGTCGCCATCATTTCCCACAAGGCCATAACGAAGGGAACACTCTCTTGCAGCTGGACCATTTGTACAACATGAATAATCCATTGGGATAGTGTGACACCACCATTTGGTTCAGGCACAGTCAGGCAGAAATGAAAATCCTGGAAGGAACCTTGGTACTGGAGTCCATAAAAGATATGCTATGTTGGCATTTTATACAACCTTCTTCTGCCAGCAACTACACAAGACATAAATATTAGCATACATACACGTGGAAAAAAATAACGCTGTCTATTACATAATTATAAATGTTTTCCTGTCTAATTATTGTGCGCCGATCTCATCTCACATAGACAGTCAAGTATGCACCCAAAATGATTGGAACTGACATAATCATACTCAATATATATATATACATATATATATATATATATATACACACACACACACACACACACAGTATAATTTCACAGCCAAGTCATCCAGCCCTGCACTTACCCCATCTAGGTCGCGGGAGGCCTGCACTCCTATGGGCGGCGACTTTCATTGCATCTCCTCCTCCTCTGCATCACGGCGGCTTCCGCCATGCGTCTCCTCCTCCTAGGCATCCAATAGGATCGCCTGTCCTTTCAGCCAATCGGGTGATGGGTCTCAGGACCCACTTCCTGACTGGCCAGGAGGAGGATCAGTGTGACAACAGCAAATATTCATTTGTTATTGTCACACAACTGGGTGGTCTTGGTTTGCAGTGCTCTGTGCCCCGAGCCCACCCTCTTTTGAAGCTCCTTAGAGCCTCAGGCTCTAATCACTTGCTTCACAAAAGCCCCATTGAAAGCTATGCGTTCGGTGCCCTGCATCTAGATTAGGGGGCCAGATGCATAGATAGGGGGGCAGCGCCCGTGCTCCCCTAACGGAGGGGCCTCCACTGATGCCAGTCACTGAAACATGCGTCAATGTAGCTGTCCTACTGAGGTTTACTGCAGTGACATTTATTGTGAGTGGCACCACAGCACACCTTATTGCAGAAGCCAAAAAGGAAAAAAAAAAAAAAAGAAAGAAAAGGTCATGTCGATAAATTGATCTGCTCAGGTGCGTTAACCATAGTGAATAGTATAGATCTAAACAGGCCCTGATTTTCTTTTTTAATGAATGCATAGCTAGAATAAATTGTTTTATATCTAACCAGAGTTAATTGTATATCCTATGATGAAAACATTTACATCTACATAATGTATGCAAACACTTTTTTAAATGGATTTAACGCTAACCAAATGTTTGTGCATGTTTAATTGTTATCTTGAAAGGCTTTTTATTCACGTCCAGTTTGAGGCTCTGCAGAAGTAGAGAACATCAGATAAAAAGCAGCACTATCAGCCAAAAAAGCAAGACCCACATGCATATGTTTACACACACCGGACTATGCCTGGCCGCTGATTGGACTTCCGCTTTGGAATTTAGAACGGCTTATTACTGTGGCAAAGAGATATGAACTGATTTGGGCACAAGGTGTTGATTCCAGAACAGAGCAGGAATTCCTCATTTAAATAAACAGTTCTCTTTCCTCCGGGGAGATGAGCGTGTTGTGATTCCTTAAACATCTGCTTGGCAAACAATCTTCTCATCTTAATCCATAGATGCCAACGTGGCTTGGAATGAGATCTGATTCAATTGGCAGACAGCAAGAAGAGTCAATAGACAGGAGGATCTCAAATGCTTTTTTTTATTCAATAAATATCATCCGCAGGATTAAACCTACCAGAGTGATTCCGTCAATTAAATTACCACCTACCTTTGTGTTTGAATATAGAGTGTGGCTAATGACACAGACAGATGATAGATTTGAAGAAAACCTGTTAAAGTTGCTTTATTTTTGCCATGCCCAAAACCAGACACCAGTGTGAGAATTGCCAGGGTTCCAGGATAAATTGGGAGGACACTTTCCTGAGACCGGAAAAAATGGCAGTGTGCTTTGAGTACTACCTGCCACATATGTATGTGCTGCCCCCTGGCTTGGGGGAGCAAGTGAAAAATTAGCAAAATGGAGAAACTATCCTGCAGAAAAATAGAAAAATATTAGAGAGAGAAGGAAAAGCTCACAGCAGGCATTTCCACAGCCATCTAATCATGTTTGCAGTGTCTGAGTGATGTTTTTCTGCATGAACACTCTAAAGTGCCCTGATATCTATGGCTAAGGCCGACCACACATTATAAATCTCGGCTGGTTCAGCAGTTCCCCCACCGGGAGAAGACAATCGCTGATTCTCCTGTCAACACTGCCTGTGTTGATGGGGGAATTGTGCAAATTTCTTTCCTGCAACCACAAAAATGTGCACCGTGTATGGGCAGCATTAATGTTGCAAGAACAAAAATTATATAAAATTGGCCTTATTCAATAAGATATTCTTAATTGCAGTAACCCACAGTAGCCCATGAAAATGCAACTTGTAATGACATTGCTTCGGCAGAGTGAATTCTGATTGGCTACTAGATTACTGCTTTTAAAGCGTTTGTTAACCCCCCAAAAAAATTAAAACAGATGCTGGTCCCTTAAAGCATGTTACAGGCATACCCCACTTTTAAGTACACAATGGGGTTTATTTACTAAAGCTGGAAAGTGCAAAATCAGGCTCACTTCTGCATATAAACCAATCAGCTTCCAAGTTTTATTACCAAAGCTTAATTGAACAAGCTGAGGTTAGAAGCTCATTGGTTTCTATGCAGAAGTGAGACTGATTTTGCACTTTCCAGCTTTAGTAAATAAACTCCATTGTGTACTTAAAAGTGGGGTATGCCTGTATACAGTACAGTGCTTGTGCTGTGTCATTTGGCCCCCCTGTGTCACCTGTAATACCTGTCTGATCCTGCCTGGCTATGCCCTTCACCTGTACGCTGACCACGATATATCAGGTCTGCTGAGCCCTGACACCGTTGCCTCTGTCACCCGCAGCCTGCTCTCTGCTTCCTGTGTCCTCTCCTCTGTCATTTCCCCCCTCCCCTCTCTGACTGTCTGCTCATGGCGCCCACTCCTGCTGCTCTCATACTTAACATTAAAAGCTCCCATCCCCTCTGTATTAGAACAATAAGTTCCAATAAGTTTCCCTGTGTTATATCATAAATATGCTTATCTGTACTGATAACACAGCGTTTCCTGCGATCATGTGACTCCTCGGCTCTGTCTCTCCTCCCCGCCTGACGTCAGCGGCAGTGCTCCACCCCGCCCACTGGAACTGTCAGCAGGGCAAAGGAGAGGAGAGAGGAGGCAAATGATCGCAGTACAGTGTGTTATCAGTACAGATAAGCTTATTTGTGATATAATACAGACACAGGGGAACTTATTGTTATAATACAGAGGGGATGGGAGCTTTTTATACAAGTGGCTTAACAACCACTTTAAAGCAGAACTAAACCCTGCTATCCTTTACAGCAAAAGAACATGTCATCTTAGCCTCTGTTTGATCTCTGCCTGCCAGGTCTACATCTTGGTCTAAAGACATAAGAGACCCAAAAACAGAAATGAGGACAGCCCAGAGGTCACAACTCTGCTCAGCTTTTACAGTGTTGAGTTTGACATTTTGTGCCCTCAGTGGTGTCTAATAGACTGAATATTATTTTAAAATGGCTGCCTCATAAAGTAGTCCTATGTAAACGAATGGCTTAATCTGGGTTCAGCAAAAAAAATGACTGCTTCACACCAAAAGAATATCAGTTGTCTGTAGTAAACAAATGGCTGAATAATGTTTTAAGTCCATAGATTTGCTTCCTCGTGCCTGGGTTATGCCACCAATTCCTTTGATTTGACAGACTGGATATCCAGCTCATAACACAGCTAGCTAGTACACAATAGTTCCTAATGAAGTGGTAGTTTGCAGACGACCATCTCTACAACATGGTAGACTCCGCTATCCATGAGAAACAAACACACTGCCCTAAGGACCCATTCACACCAGTCATGCATTAAAGCACATGCATGTTATGCATGGGCATCTTCATTGAGGTGTGTTGCATTGGAATGCCCAAACTTCTTCACCGGGTCCCCAGTGTGCCTCAATATACAAAAAAAAAATAGGTTTGACACTTATATTTACAATGAGATGAATGAGAATAGAATAAGTATGCTCTAGTGCACTGTATATGTGTGTTCCAATAAAGGAAAAGTCACTTAGCAAAATTAATTTTCAGTTAGCTTATAAATAAGGTAAGTCTGTGCTGCATTGGGTGATTGTGTGTTAATCAATAATGTTGTAATTGGAGGACTGAAGTGAGCACAGCCATATTCACCAAGCTAAGTACAAATTTACTTTTTTGGAATTAATCAACAATATAATGTATAGCGCTAGAGCATTACAGTTACCATTACCAAAACCTTTTTAAATGTGACAATTTCACCCTGGACAGTGAAAGATACAATTGTCATATTATAGTAATCTGGATTGATACAGTCTGTACTCTGTTTATCAAAAGCGGTACCTACATTTAAAAGTGAAACAAAAGATATGCACATAAAAACATTATTGCACACGTATAACAGAAAACCAACATCAAAGCTTCAAAGTCCCTTCCTGCCGTATATATCAGTTAGAAAGCTTAATGATCCAATATGATGACTGTTATTGACAAAAGACAAAAACAGCCTCTAATGTACGCTCGCTCTCTCTAAATGGGAGCCATTGCCGATGACTGAATTGTTTTTAGAGTTGATTAGAATCCCGATCACTCTCGAGGTCAGTCCACCACAATTTGACAAAAGCTATTAAAAAAACTGAGATTTCCAGGAAATAAACTTTAATTGTCTGATGACTGCGCTGCCAGTGTTCGAGAGAGGCTAGGGGAATCTAATAGACTTTGTTCAGACAGAAGAAGTGATTTCAGTGATATCAACTTTATTGGAGATATTGAGCTTATTATAGGACTGGTGGACTCTATTATCCGTGTGAATTAAATTAGGACTGAAATAAGGAACCTGTCTCAAGATAAAAGATGAACAAAAGCAGGGATGGTGATAGAAAAGATTACCTGCCCTGCTGAACTTAACATTTATATTTCTCACTACAACTGTAATATCATCTACTCCTGTTCTCCTTTGTTCCCAACAAGCTTTATAACACAAGGCCAAATGGTCAACTTTAATATTGTTTTGTCATTACTGTATATACTATAAAAAAATATATATTGTATTTTACTGACCGGTTTGAGTACAATACAAATTAAAATCCCACAATTGGATGAAATACCATTATTTAGTTTACACCTAATTACATCACTATGCACAAAAGTGAAATTTACACTGGCAAGGCACGGGTTCAAAAATAATGGGTGATAAGGTGAGACAATTGCCAATAACTACCCAAAACAACCTATAGAACAGAGTTAGAGTCAAAACTGAAATGTCAATTCCTGGCTAAAGACCAGTGGGCTGTCACAGCTGCCATCTGTTTATATCCATACAGATCATCAATCAGGAGCTCTGCTCAGTAGACTGAAATGGTTATAGTTATGGTATCTTGCATAGTAGGGAACTCACAAGTGGTGTTCTTTCAATGGGCATCTGGAAGGCAAAAGAAGTTGCCAGATGTTTTAGTTCTATGACACTCAACCAACTCTGACAGCTCAGATTTGAGTGGACCTGGACTTAAGGCCAACAATGTACTAAAACAGCCACTAACTCCCAATAGTAAGTAAGTGCGTATCTTCAAGATATTTGTTGCCTGAACCGAAATTTCAGATTTTATGGTCCACAACGAATGTATAATGGTCTCATAGTGAAGAGCTGTCGTCATTAGGCAATCACATTTGCAATGCAAGTCCAGAATTAAATAAAAATAGTCTGCGAATTACTATTTACAGTTTGCCGGTCACAAATTCAGTTCACATAGCTGCATTTTATTAACCTTTCTAGCTGTAATGAACTTAGCCCTTAATGAGCTTTATTTTGTTTGCTGCTCTAATTAAATCAATCACCTTTAACACATTTCTTTTCATACAGACTGTTACCTACATGACCATAGATGACAACAATTTTATGGAAAAATGTAAAATTATTATATCAATGTAAAGTACAAAGCACCCAACCTTTAATAAGTGAAGTTATTTCTACTTTTTTGCTATTTTAGGTTGACATTATTGTAATATGCCCATTGAATATATTAAAATGTTGTCAGGTGCTTGTACTACGCAGCCTCTACACCCAGTACCTCCCCCCTTTTCTTGTGTAAAAGATAGTACTTGACTCCACTGACTGTACTCATGATTTCTTTGGCATGCCAAGAATGACGTAGGTGGAGGTGACTGTACTCCCGATCTTCCTGGCATGGCATAAGTGATGTGGGTGTAGGCGACTGCTAGGGTTGTCCCGATACCGATACTAGTATCGGTATCGGCACCGATACCGAGCATTTGCCCAAGTACTTGTACTCGGGCAAATGCTCCCGATGCTTCCCCCGATACCTTGACTGTCAGCGGTGATCGGCGCGTGGGGGAGTTACAAGCTTCTCCCCCCGCGGCTTTCAGCTGCTTTAGTGACATACAGCGGTGATCGGTGCTTGTATCTCCCCCACACACGATCACCGCTGACTGTCACCTCATCCCCCTTAGTCCCCCTCCGTTCCTCTGTCCCCCTCCGCTGTCCTGCTCCATTGCTCTGTCCCCCTCCGTTCCTCTGTCCCCCTCCGCTGTCCTCCTTCTTTGCTCTGTCCCCCTCCGTTCCTCTGTCCCCCTCCGCTGTCCTCCTTCTTTGCTCTGTCCCCCTCCATTCCTCTGTCCCCCTCCGCTGTCCTCCTTCTTTGCTCTGTCCCCCTCCGCTGTCCCCATCCGTTCCGGCTTTCCGCTGTCCCCCTCTCTCTTCCTCTCTCCCCTCCGTTCTGCTGTCTCTCCGCTGTGTGAATGGACAGAGTCAGCTGACTCTGTCTATTTACATAACTGAAACATTGTAATCACCTGTGATTACAATGTGTCAGTTTATGAATGGAGAGGAGCCGCTGTCTTCTCTCCATTCGTTGTCAGTGCAGCTGAGGCTGCAGAGAAAGGCACTGGGGAATCTCTATCCTTGGTCTCTTTCTCTGTCTCAAGGGGGAGATATCAGAGGTCTGTTAAGACCCCTGATATCTCACCAAAGCCCCCCAACAGGGCTGATTAAAAAAAAAAAACACACACATAGTGCAATAAAGAATAAAAAAAATTAAATTGTAAAAAATAATCAATGTAAATGAAAATTAAAAAAAAACAAAAAAAACACACACACCGTTCACTCCCCCCCCCCCCCCCAAAAAAAAAAAAAAAACACTGTCACGTGACATTAAAAAAAGTATCGGTACTTGTACTCGGTCCTAAAAAAGTGGTATCGGGACAACCCTAGCGACTGCACTCCCAAGTTTCCTCGGCATGGCAAGAATGACGTGCATAGAGGTGACTGTACTCCAGATCTTCCTGGCATGGCAAAAGTGATGTAGGTGGAGGTGACTGTATGCACAGTCTCCCTGGCATGGCAAGATTGGCGATGGTGGAGGTGACTGTACTCCCAATCTTCCTGGCATGGCAAGAGTGACGTGGGTGGGGATGACTGTACTCCCAATCTTCCTAGCATGGCAAGAGCGGTGAAGGTGGAGGCGACAGTATTCCCAGTCTCCCTGGCATGGCAAGAGCGGAGATGGTGGAGATGACTGTACTCCCGATCTTCCTAGCATGGCAAGAATGACATGGGTGGAGGGAATTGTACTCCCAATCTTCCTGGCATGGCAAGAGTGATGTGGGTGGCAGTAACTGTACTCCCAATTTCCCTGGTATTGCAAGTGTGATGTGCGTGATAGATCAAGTGAGACCATTGCTACTCTCCTCCCACAGTAGAACCTAGCAGTCACATGACCGCAACCAGATTTACTGAAAAAAAAAATAGGGATTTTCTTAAAAAAAAAAAAAAAACACACAATGAAATGTTACAGTATTATTAGGTTAATGTTTTTGTATCAGAGTTTACATCTGGTTTAACTAATTCTTTTTTTTTTTTTTACAGATGCTCCAGAGTCTGCTCCAACATTCCATAAACACACAACTTCCAGGCCTGATATTAACCGAATTGTCTAAAGCTAAATTGCAGAGCTTCTGGACAGAGTTTTCAGCTGATTACTGAAAGCACTTCAACAACTGGCAGCAATGAAGCCATGATTCAGAATATTGATGGCAAAAAGATCCTTAGACTGCAACATAACTGAGATGCATGTATTACCCAAACATTCAATTACCAAGATAACTGTCAGTTATGTGTCCGCACTCATTAGAAATCTACACTTTATTAGGCAAAGAATCACGGGCAGAAAAAAAGCAATTCCGAAAAACAAAAGTGGTCTCGAAAACAGGCAATAAATGCCAAATCAATTTTCAGCAGATAGTTCAGAGTTTTCAATAAACAATGCACCATTATAATACAGCCGAAAAATGTCTCTATGATATATAGCTGGACTAAATGGAAAATACAGACATGCTATTAAAAAAAAAAAAAAAAAAAAAAGGGGGTCTGGCTGTGGGCCGATGGATCATTTCTTCAGGGACCATCTTAAACTTATGTGCAAGTGTTTTGAAAATTTCACATGATGTAGCCATGTGTTAGAAATTACAGTCAGTTAAGTTCTCTGCTAAAAAAATATGTGGGTAATTTATGAAATGCACTCCGTGATGGAGATGTCTTAAGTAAAACCAGATTCTAAAAACAAATCCATTTTTGAAACATGAACTTTGAAAAAGGAACAGATCCAAGCACATCTGGCCAGCAGGAGCCTGGAAAGGGGTGGTCTGACCCAATGCCAGGACATCTTCTAAGGAAGATTATTATTGCTGGCCGATGTTGACTGATAACCGACTGTCCTTTTATGGAAACAGAATCCAACTGAGCCACAGGCAATGCAGACATGTTTTGTAGGCCAGCATCTGTTCCTTCCTACTACTAAGCCAAAGCTATTCAACCTGGACTGTTTCTAGATGATGCTTGCAGAGTAAACATGAATGATTTATCAAAGGTTTCTAGCTGCAATCTACATTATTGACAGCTTGTATCAATGTATATAGTTTCCATTCCAAGTGTACCTGTCTCCCATGTACAATCTTTAGCCTAACCGTTCTATAGGAACCTGTTAAAAACTTCTGAAAATAGCAATGGTGAATTGATAATAACAGTAGAAAACATTCACTTTGCAAAGTGAATGTTTGCTTAGCAAATAGGGTAAAATCGGTCACCTCGAGCCTTAACTAATTTTTCTATACTGTAGCCTGAACTCCAACCGACCTGCAGTCTATTATTGCGATAAGTAAGGACCCAGACTGCCTCAGAATGCCAATTTTACAACAATATCCTAGTTTTCTTGAGAACTAGAATTCTTCTTTATTTGAAGTGTAAAGTAATAGTTCTGCTGTACAGTTCTTGTTCCGTTATTCAGAAATGGTAGAAATATGTAGACAGGCCTTGTTGGTACCTCCTTAAAGTACAAGTATAGGCAAAACTTTTTTTCATTTTGGATAGAGCAAGGAAGGGTTTTAACCCCTGTCAGATTTTTTGCCATCTGTGCCCCATTGCAGAGATTTCCCTTCACTTCCTGTCCCATTGCCAAACAGGAAGTGAGGGAACTCCTCGGGGCCCCATTGGAAGATTTCCCCTCTATTACTTTTCTGGGGACAACCCAAAATTTGGGATTTTCTTTTGCTTTCAATGATAATGGTAAACAGGACAAATTGAGAGGGTGAATCTCCTTAACGGGGACACAGACAGCAATAAAAAACTAAAAGGTGTTCTACTCTGACTGTCATGGTAATGCTTTGATTTCCATACTTCCCAAGTCACTGGCCCAGAGCTAGAACAGAACTCTAACTTTTCTCTGATTTTCGTTCCCTATATGCTTGTTCGAGGTCTTAAAGTATATAAAAAAAAAAAACAAACCCAGCAAACCTGTTTTTTCCTCGAAGAATGGGTGCAGGAACCACCCCCTTCTGAGTCACCCCTTGTCTCCGACCCTACCTTCCTCTGAGCACCATTCCTTGGTTTCACCTCCCAGTATCACCTCTTTTAGAGAATGCAGAGCCAAGTATCATTTTGTGGTACTAGGTAAGTTGTATGAAATTTGTTAATAACAAGAAAAGTAAAGAAAATAGATCTCCAACAGCCAGGAGCAATAGACCCCCCCCAGCAACAATAAGTTTGCCCAGAAACAATAGATGTACCAACAACAAAATACCACCTCGGCAACAACAACAGATCTCCTATCAGCCAGCAACAATAGACTCTCCAGCAGCCAGTGTCAATAGACTCTCCAGCAGCCAGCGTCTATAGACCCCCCTCAAAAGTAGATCCCAACAGCAACAATAGATCCCTGCCAGCAACAGTAGATCCCCACCAGCAACAATATAGATCCCTGCCAGCAACAGTAGATCCCCACCAGCAACAATATAGATCCCCGCCAGCAACAGTAGACCCCCGCCAGCAACAACAGATTCCCTATAGAAAAATAGATCCCCTGCAACCTGAATTAACTTACCTTCCAACACACCCCTGCACTCCTTGCTATTGCATACATTCAGTGCTGGAGGTGCCAAAACCACGTTTCCCCACCTTCCCGTTGAAAAAAAGCCCTGGGTGCCACTATATAAAATGGTCCTTTACATCAAACTAAAGGGAGGCAAGGAAATGAGAAAGATGATTGGTCATGGCCAGCAGCGATGCTTGTGTTCCTACATTCGTGAACCCCATCTCCCATTAATAGAGCCTTATGTTTTCTGTATGGAACAGTAAGGCCTCATACACACTGGACATTTTTAACGTGGCTGTTAGGGGCATCTGGCATTCTTTAAACACTCCTGCATGTTAGCCTAGGTGTCCATGCACAAATAGAGGTTTAGAAGAGTTTAGAAGAGGCAGGAAAAAAAAAACTCCACAGGCAGCGCATCCATGAGCAGAGGCGTTTTGGAAATGCCTAAATGCGTTACACGCGTTTACAAGCGTCAAACTTTTTTTCTGCCAAAATGCTGCTTTGTGGAGGAAAGGCCTAACAGCAGAGATAACAGAAGCAGGTGAGAAAATAAAATGCCCAGTGTGCATGAGGCCTTCAAATAGACATAAATACGTTTTGAACTCCATGACTGATGTTATTTTTCTAAAGATTTTCACCAGAAACTATGTTTTTATAATTCATCATAAGCAACATATGAAAGATCCAGCCCTTTCACCTGAAAATGGCTTTCATTAATTCAGGGACTTCAATTAGCATATGAAATATACTTTCAAGGACCCGTGAAAGCACTGGCTGGCTTATAGTAAACCAAGGGATGCATACAGGTTAAAACAGCTTGTTTTCTGTTTGATACCTCGCATATGCTTTTGCTATGTTTATCAAAGCAATGCATTCAATACTTTCACATTTTGAACCAACATATCAAACATGATATAGGGAATATCAAGAAATGGTAATTGTGTCTAAGCAACACCCTGAAAATTCTACCTTTCGTCTTGAATTCTTACATTTTTTCCTATGCCAGGGCACTCCTACCTCGGCACAGGACATAGCTTGTGGCTCATAGCTGTAATCTGTAACGTGTGATTACAAAAATTCACAATTCACAAAATTCTGTGAGGTTTCTAGCATCCTGCTCACTGTTCTCCTTGCTGGAAAGGAAGCTGTACCTGAGGACCTACAGTGGAAGGATAACTCTGCTTCTGCTTCATTCTGCAGATCTGGGATATCTGTACCTCCTGCTGCTTCTTAATGATTATCCAACCAGTCATCTGTAGGCAATGAGGAAGCAAAGCCCTGCCTCTTCCAAGATGGCCTTACACAAAGACAGTACAGAACAAGGCACGATTATTCAGTAAAAGGGAAGGATCAGCTGTAGGAAGCCTATACTCTTGATTAGCTTTGCCCTCTGCTAACCTTTTGACCACAGCTTCCACAGTTTGGCATGCCCATGTCACACCAATGTGCTTCACAAATCAATAGCAACATTAGTGTTTTTTTACGTTATGGTAATAAAAACACTGACATGATAGCAGATTATTGTCTTGGCAGTAACAGTCGATTCACTATTTTGGACCATGACCATATACGCACAGGTCTGATCAGATTGCTATTTTAACTCTTCCTTGAATAGTAACCAAAGCAGACAAATTGTATTAAGAAACCCCCTCATTAAGATCCAATGTCACTGCCAAGCAGTATTTCAAATATGCAGAACACATGGAGAGAACAATGGAGTGCAAGACACAAGTCTAATGGAGAATATGAACATCTTTACAAGTCACAGTGAGGTCAGAAAGTCAGTTGAGATTACTGCTTAAAAGAAAAAAAAAAAAAAAAAAAAAAAAATATATATATATATATATATATATATATATATATATATATATATATATATGCAGTTTTTAGGAACATATTCAAATTAAAACATATTTGGGCCATAGTCCATTAATTAATCAGTGTAAAAATGCCGAAAACCTAACCCTCCTGATTTCAGATCCTACAGCCCCTCTCTGTCATATACAGAGCTGTATCAGGCTTGGATAAACTAAGCTAGGAAAGGGTTTTAACCTCTGTCAGATTTTTTTTCACTAAGGGAGGGTTATAACCCCTGTCAGATTTTCTTTTCACTATCTGTGGTACATTTGGGAGATTTCCCTTCAATTCCTGTCCCACAGCCAAACAGGAAGTCAGAGCAAATCCCTGCAAATTAAAGGGAATCCCTTGGGGACCCCCAGAACTAGTGTCCCCATTGGAAGATTTCCCCTCTATTACTTTTCCGGGGACGACCCAAAATGTGTGGTTTTCTTTTACGTTCACTTTCAATGATAGTGGAAACCAGGACTAATAGAGAGGTTTAATCTCCCTAACAGGGACACAGACAGCAATAAAAACTGACAAGTGTTCTAATCCCTCTCCACTCTCTCCAAAACGAAAAAAAAAAAGGTTTGCCTTTAGTTATAATTGAGCTTGCTCTCAGCCTCTTCCAAATTCCATTTTTTTTAACGCTGTGATCTGATTTCCTATTAGAGGGTGCCTACATTTGTTTGTAGAAATGTATCCACTCTCTCTTGCTAATTCCCAAGATGGATGGTGGGATTTGCTGTGTGCATAAAACAGTGCAAATGACCATAAGTAATGTGCACTGCTTGTCTTAAACAAACAGAAGTGAGAGGGAAAAGGAGAGGTCCAGGAGCTCACGGAGGACGTTACATGAAAAACGATTTCATGAAAAATAGTTTACAATGCCACTGAGAAGTGGATGTGTATGGGTAATTTTTTGGAGAAAGGATATTGGATTGTAAGCTCTCAGGAATAGGACACTCTTTTATTAATTTTATTGTTAACTGTACTGCTTCCCTTTATAATGTAATGCACAAACTGTTGGTGCTTTATAAATCCTGTATAATAGTAATAGTAATACTTTATAGTGTCACTTTAACTGTAAGTGGTTGCTTGAAGATCACAGGCTTGTAGAACAAACTGAAAGAATGTAGAAATGACCCAACCCATGCCGCTATTGGGAAAGTATCATCAAAAGCAATAATCCTCTGAAATATCCAGGTTGTTGTTTAGTTGTCATCAGGTCCGGTACTAGACTATTTTGCACCCTAGACAAGACCAGCTATGAGCGTTACCTATGCAAACACAGTGTGACTAGGAATGATAGCTTCTCCAAACAGTCATCTACCCATCAAGGCATTTTGAGATTTGCATAACTCATTCCAAAAGCCAGAACAATGCTTACATCAGGGCTGAAGGCTCAGCTAGATCTCCACGATTAATTGTTAAAGAATAGAGATCGCGATTCTACCCCCTCACGATCTTAACACAGCATTTTCCCAATTCAGTGCAGAGAGTTCTCTGCTTACATCTGACAGCTATCAAAAAGAAAAACAGGCAGTCTGCCAAGTTTATCACAACATCTCATAGGCGGAGATAAAGAGAAACACTAACACTTGGTTCTTTTTAAATTTAGATCAAAGGAATGAACTTTGGTCTGTAAATGAGGGCAGTTTAACCACTTAGTCTTTAAGAGGGTTATTTACTAAAGGAAAATCCACTTTGCATTGAAAGTGCACTTGGAAGTGCAGTCGCTGTGGATCCGAGGGGGACATGCAAGGAAAATAAAAAACAGCATTTTAGCTTCCACGTGATTGGATAATAAAATCAGCGGAGCTTCCCCTCATTTCAGATGTACTCCTTAGATTTCAAGCGACTGCACTTTCAAGTGCACTTGCAGTGCAAAGTAGATTTGCCTTTTTCTGACATTAGTTGCTTACAAGTTAAAATCAGTATTTTTTGCTAGAAAATTACTTAGAACCCCAAACATTATTATTATTTTTTTTAGCAGAGGCCCTAGAGAATAAAATGGTGGTTGTTGCAATATTTCATGTCATACTGTATTTACGCAGTGGTCTTTCAAACACAATTTTTTGGAGAAAAAATACATTTAATGAATTATTTAAAAAAAAGAAATAGTAAAGTTAGCCCAATTTTTCAGTATAATGTGAAAGATGATGTTACGCCACGAGACTCATGAGAGAATCGTGATCTTTATTTTAGGCAAAAAAATCGTGATTCTCATTTTGTCCAGAATCGTGCAGCTCCAGGCTCAACATAATGTTTCGGATTTCATCCAAAGTCCCAGTCCTGCCAGGCAAAAGTACTAACCTCATAGTGACCATTACCTGTCATATATATATATATACACACACACACACACACACACATATACACACACACACACCCCTTGTCATTGAATGCAATTAACAACATAGCTCTTGCATGACCCCCCCCAAAGAAGTGATGTAGTGACGTAAGGAGTGTAGGCATCACATAGAAGTGTGTAGGAGGAACAGAGACACCTTTGGACAGCATCATTGTTAAATCTAGGGGGAGAAGTGTTAGATGTACTAGCAGATTAAGATACACTAACAAATTGATACCAATCTCGAGCTCACACTGCAGTTACAGCAGTTTTTTTCATTTTGGAATAAAGGTTTTACATAAATGAATAAAAGCTGATCATTGTAAGCATCCCTGTCAGTATTAAATGGTTTGTCTCAACACTGCTAGGTCTGCAGGACAGCTTGTTCGATTGAAAAACAACAGACTTACTGGCTGGTTCATCAGATGAAAAAAGAAAGAAAGCCTAAAAAAAAAAATAAAACAAATGTAGCCATCACATGAACTGATAAGCAGCAATATAATAAATGTTTGTTTTTTGGGTTTAATATTGCTTTAAAACATGGCTGTATTAATGCAAGCATCGTCCTGCTTTTTGAAGAAAAAAAATGCTTCAATATGCAATAAACAGACTGAAAGACAGTTCATCCTCCTGGAGAGTATAAAAAAAAAAAAAAAAAAAACATACAGATGGGTGTCAAAAATAGCCAAGTGTCAGATTTGCTGGAGTATTTCTCTGTTGGCACGTGTTCCTAGTCACAGCTGTTAATGTATTCTCTGTTTCCAAGTGCAAGCCTTGCTGGCACTCGCTGCAAACATTTGAAAACACTAGTGCTCGCTTCTACTTTTAGAGGAAGGCAGTAATAATTTAAGCTTGTTTAACAGGGAATGTGGTAAAAATACCGATGACAGATTCAATTGGATTTTTTTTATATTAATATCACAGGTTATTATTGTGCTGCTGATTTATTTTTATTCAAGTATGTTGCTACTGTTTTCTACAAAAAAATAACAAAATAAAAAAAAAAAACACACAGCTACTGTTCAGGAGGAGTAAATATAAAAATATAATTCCTGTTATCCATCCATACATCATAAAATCACCCTCCAGCCAGGATCAAAAATGAAATATATGCAATTATTTTAATCTTTTGTAAGCTTTAGTATTACTAAACCCAGGACCCTGCATTCACTATATCTGGTCTCCCACAGTGCACAGAACATGGAAATGCGATTATTTTAGTAAATATAAACTGCTAAATACCTTTTCTCATAAGCAGTATATAGCAGTCTTGTGACTTCTATCAGTGTCTGCTTAAAGCTTGTAGGAGGGGTTTTCATTCTCCTCTGACTGTGCTATGAGACTGCATAACCCCTGAGCCTCTGTTTGGACAGCGCTGATCACATGCACCCTCCCGAGAAAAAAAAAGAAACTTGGCAAAACACCAAACCGAGCATGTGCAGAGTGCCCCCATGCTCTGTACTACCAGGAGATAGATTGGGTACAGTAAAAGGGGAGGATCAGAGAAGACAGGATCAAGCAGCCTTTTTACACAATGTGCTGGATAAACATTAGGTTTCACAGTGAGTATAACAAGCATGCTTTACTACATATACAGACTGATTTCTACTGTTGTGGGTTTAGTAGCATTTTAACATGGGAATGCAGGGCTTTTTTTCCTCAGAGAATAGGTGCAGGAACCCCCCCTCCCTTTCTGAGTCACCCCCTTGTCTCCGCTCCCTACCCACCTCTGAGCACCATTCCTTGGTTCCACCCCCTACCCACCTCTGAGCACCATTCCTTGGTTCCACCCCCTACCCACCTCTGAGCACCGTTCCTTGGTTCCACCCCCTACCCACCTCTGAGCACCGTTCCTTGGTTCCACCCCCTACCCACCTCTGAGCACCGTTCCTTGGTTCCACCCCCTACCCACCTCTGAGCACAATTCCTTGGTTCCACCCCCTACCCACCTCTGAGCACAATTCCTTGGTTCCACCCCCTACCCACCTCTGAGCACCATTCCTTGGTTCCACCCCCTACCCACCTCTGAGCACAATTCCTTGGTTCCACCCCCTACCCACCTCTGAGCACCATTCCTTGGTTCCACCCCCTACCCACCTCTGAGCACCGTTCCTTGGTTCCACCCCCTACCCACCTCTGAGCACCGTTCCTTGGTTCCACCCCCTACCCACCTCTGAGCACAATTCCTTGGTTCCACCCCCTACCCACCTCTGAGCACAATTCCTTGGTTCCACCCCCTACCCACCTCTGAGCACCGTTCCTTGGTTCCACCCCCTACCCACCTCTGAGCACAATTCCTTGGTTCCACCCCCTACCCACCTCTGAGCACCATTCCTTGGTTCCACCCCCTACCCACCTCCTAGCAGCGCCTCTTTTAGAGAATGCAGAGCCAAGTATCATTTTGTGGTGCTAAGTAATTTGTATGGAATTTGTTAAATAACAAGAAAAATAAAGAAAATAGCCCCCCCAGTAGCAATGGACTCCCACAACAAATTACCACCTCAGCAGCAACAACAGATCTCCCAGCAGCCAGCAACAATAGACTTTATCCCCTCAACAGTAGATCTCTTCCAGCAACAACTGCCCCCCCCCCCCCCCCCGCAGCAACAATAGATCCCCTCCAGCAACAAAAGATTCTCCCGCAGCCGGCATTAGACCCTCCAACACACCCCAGCACTCCTTGCCATTGCATACATTCAGCACTGGAGGAGCCAGAAATGCGTTCCCGCTGAAAAAAAGCCAGGTGTAAATGTAATGCCTAGATGTAATGTAGCTTTTATTAAAATAATGCCTCCCTGCCATGAAGGTCCTTGTTCAGGCACTTTCTGTTTTTAGGGTGACAACACTCTGTCCCTTTCTCCTAATTCTGCTTCTGCGTTTTCACTCTGTCACACAGGCTTCCAGTGGAGATTACAAATGACCATTTCAACACACATTATATCCCCCGTTGTCACCAGGATTCTGGCCCTCAGTGAGGTCATGCAGCCATATTGCTGCATGCATACAAACAGGAAAGGGGTGCAAACAGGTGGCAGGAGATCTACAACACTGAAGTTGAAAACAAATATTTCATTTTAAAGTAAAAAATGGTTTATGATACATATGGCTTTAGCAAACTAGAGATCATTCAGTAAGGGTTTACAACTACTTTAAAATTGGCATGTACACAGGCAGCGGGGTTTGTGCTCAGCGGTCCAGGTTTTTACCCCACCAATTGGAAAAATATTCAATATTAGGATATTTCTTACAGCCACCAATCAGATCCATACCTACTGGTGTCTGCAATCACAGAGAGAAGTACAGATCACAGGCTTCAGGAAGTACACACCCAGTGTCACTGTGAAAAGCTGTGTGCATTCAGGGCTGGCAAAGGGTAACAGAGCCAAAATATGAAAAAAAAACAAATAATGTTCTGATATTAACACCTTTGCTGAGCCTCCTAGATTCCAGAGTAGCTCACTGATTGCTTTCACGTTTTGTGTGGAATTGATCTCTCCTTGTACCGCCTAATGTGAAAGTTCCTTATATATCATGAATGAAAATCATAACTACAAGGCCACGGAATCCAGCGTTGTCCTCTTTGCATAAGAAGCTCTTCTGGCACATCTCTCCATTGTCTTATCATCTACATTCCTCCATCATCCAGAGCTGGCTGTTTCTTCTAGCCAGCCCCCATGCACACATACGCAGACAAAGATCTAACTCCGTCATTCAGTTTACACGTTGCCATGAGGATCAGACTATTGCAGTGTTATGGGCCTTCTAGGAACACGGCACCCTGGGAGGTGTGACATGGATATTGTTTAGAAGGCTAAGGGTGACTTATGTCCCCGGTAGCTAGACACAATCACTGTAAATGAGAGGACACAGAACTGCCCAATAAAAAAGGGATTTACATTTGCTGAAAAAAAAAATATAAAAAATAAAAAATACTCAGTAACAGACAAGAGAAAGTTTAATTTCTGCCTAAAGGTCTGCTTCAAAGGGAAGGAAGGGAAGAAAGTCAAATGCCAAGCACCAGTGCTGTCAAATGGAAGAAAGGGAAGAAAGTCAAATGCCAGGTACCAGTGCTGTCACATGGTAGGAATGGATGAAAGTCAAACGCCGGGCACCAGTGCTGTCACATGGAAGGAAGGGAAGAAAGTCAAATGCCAAGAACCAGTGCTGTCATATGGAGGAAAGGGAAGAAAGTCAAATGCCAAGCAGCAGTGCTGTCACATGGAAGGAAGGGAAGAAAATCAAATGCCAAGTACCAGTACCATCACATGGAAGGAAGAGAAGACAGTCAAATGCCAAGCACCAGTGCTGTCACATGGAAGAAAATCAAATGCCAAGTACCATCACATGGAAGGGAGAGAAGAAAGTCAAAATACCAAGCACCAGTGCTGTCACATGGAAGAAAGGGACGAAAGTCAAATGCCAAGTTCCAGTGCCTTTACATTGGAGTAAGGGAAGAAAATCAAATGCCAAGCGCCAGTGCTGTTACATGGAGGTAAAGGAAGAAAGTCAAATACCAAGCACCAGTGCTGTCACATAGAAGGAAAGAAAGTCATATGCTCCCCCATTGAACACTACCAAATCCACGGCAGCACCAACAAAACAAAAGTGCAAAAATCCCCATTTACCAAAAGTGTGTGTGTGTGTGTGTGTGTGTGTGTGTGTGTGTGTGTGTGTGTGTGTGTGTGTGTGTGTGTGTGTGTAAAAAATAGTAACCTCACGGGGAAACAGATGTGAACAAAGCCATGTCATTTGATTTACAACCTTCTATGTAAGAATGTTATGAAATATACGCATTTAAAAAAAAAAAAAAAACATAAAAAACAAACAATCTCTCCAAATACAAAACAAGGAAAGATAATAACAACAAAGGAATGAAAGGCTCAGATGAGCTCCAAGGTGTTTGGAAAGTCTTGCCTCATTAATATGCATATATAATTAAAGAATTGGCCAGGCATCCCTCAGAAATCAATTGAGTTTTTTTTTTTTACCTTGTCACTCTGGCGGCACTGCAATATAAGCACACACGCTAGCGGCCCAGGACTGTGACCACATATCAACCCTAAGAAAAAAGACATTCTTCAAACAACTGCCAATACCTTCACACAAATGTGGCCACAGCAAGCTGGCAGCCAGATAGTGTTTCAAAACACCATCTGTGCTGTGCACAGGCTCTCCAACCAAAAAAGCAGCATGTCCTGCCGAAATCAGACAACATCCAGGAATGCAAGGAGACAGCACAGAACACTCCCTGTCTCTAGCTGTACCGTATGCCCACTAGCATCCAAAGTGTTACACGGCCTTCCCTGTCCCCTGACACTTCCACCCCAGCCATGCTCTTTCCATTGGCCCTCTCCAGCTAACCCAGATGTGTTTTTACTGGCTCTGCATCTTAAATTGGGGAACCGACCCTCATCCAACATTAATATTTTCTTCTGCATATTTGACTTGGAGGAAAATAAAAAAAAGTCACAGTTCCAACCACAGTATATACTACATAACTACTTCTGCAGACATTTTTACATCTCATTCGGCCATAATAAAAGGCACTTTAAATACAAATTACAGCCCAGCTGAGATATGAACAAGGACTTTAATCAGCATTAATCATCAAAGACCACTAACAAGCTAAACGGATACAGACCCATAACAGACAAACCACGTTACTTCTATTTTCATATTAAACATTTTACACAAGATAGAGCATTCATCAAACCAACACCTACATACAAACACCCCATCTCTCATCTGTAATCCCTTCATCCAGGAAACAAACCCTAAATCATCCTCACTTATCTGTAAAATCGTCAAACAGACAGACGTCATCCCCAAACAAGCTACATGGAGGAGAAGATAAAAGTAAGAAAAGCAAGCAGCAGAAAACCGGCCTTTATTCTGAAATCATACTTCATATGTTTGTAGCAAAGGAATTCAAAGTATTAAACATTGCAACCAAATATTACAATAACATTGTTTATATTATAAAGCCAATATCTCTGTACACATTATAAAGCCAATATCTCTATACACATGTCTGCTAGCTTCATAGGTTTTCATTTTTTATATACATTGTCTATGAAATACATTCAAAAGGCTTAATGCATTTACCAAAATAGTGTTTATAAGTATAATTTTTTTTTATATTAGCTTTTGCATTTGCATATTATTTGATTCTCTGATATATTAATGCATATGTTAATATATACATATGATATATATTTGAGACACATATACATATATATATACACACACACACACACACACATATATATCTGTCTGTCTTTCTCGCTTCTTCTCTCATTTTAAATATATATGAACATAGGTTTACTATATAGAATGCTTTTGTCTTTCCACCAGCAGTTGGGAAGCAATGCAATAAAAGAGACTTACAAGATGTGAGAATATATATTTGCAAACACATTAGGATCTTCATTTTATTTATAGTGTCATTACCCTGGTAGCTGGCAGGGTACTGAAATATTGCAAAGGAAGTCCACATTATATTTGTATCTATCTATCTATCTATCTATCTATCTATATATATATATATATATATATATATATATATATTTACACATACATTTTAATCTCCTTCCCCTAGTAGATGGCAATAAAGGACATTCACTAGGCATGCTGCATACGCACATATATTAGGGTCTTAGGATCTACATTTTATTAGTGTATATATATATATATATATATATATATATATATATATACACACACATACGGTATATAATGCTGTCTTTCCTCCAGTAGTTGTCAGGATGATGCTAATGAAGGGCTCTCACCAGGTAGGTTGCACATGCACACATATACTGTCTATTTTTATCTATATTCTGTTGGTATAATATTATATATCCCTGGCTTGGTGCGGTCATGATCCCTCGACTAGTTGTCAGGATGATGGTAATAAATGACACTCATTAGGAATGTTACACACACACATATATGTTAGAATCTACATTCTAATTAGTACCTAATTGTGGTATTATTATATACGATTCTCTCTCTCTATATATATACTCTTTATATCCCTGGCATGGTGCTGCCCTGATCCTTGTAGTAGTTATCAGGATGATAGCAATAAAGGACACACACACATTCATGCATATATGGAATATTTACATTCTATTGGTAAAGTATACTGTAGTATTAATATAGGAGTATATATATATATATATATATATATATATATATATATATATATATATATATATACACACACACACACACACACTCTGTATATCCTGTATATCCCTGGGACAGTGATGTGATGACCCCTGTAGCAGCTGTCAGGGTGGTGGTAATAAAGGACACTCACCAGGAATGTTGCGCACACACGTATATAATAATACTAAAAGCATGTAGAGTCTAATATATAAATCTCTTTGTATATTGTATATATATTCTCTATATCCCTGCCACTGTGCTGTGCTGAGCCTTGTAGTAGTTGTCAGGATGGTGGTAATAAAGGACACACACATTCATGCAATCTACATTCTTCTAGTACATTATTATAGTATTATATAGGAGTCTCTCTCTCTCTATTCTGTATATCCCTGGCTAGGTGCTGTGCTGAGCCTTGTAGTAGTTGTCAGGTTGGTGGTAATAAAGGACACACATGCATGCAAATCTAAATTCTATTGGTATATTATACTATAGTATTATTATCGGTCTCTCTCTTTCTGTGTGAATATATATATATAGTATATACCTGGCACGGTGTTGAGCCTTGTAGTAGTCAGGATGGTGGTAATAGCGGATACACATTCATGCAAATCGACATTCTTTTAGTACATTATGATAGTATAATATTTCTCTCTTTCTATATATATAGTGTATATCGGTGGCACGGCGCTGAGCCCTGTAGTGGTTGGTAATGAAGGGGACTCACCGGGCATGTTGCAGGGACAGGGCAGTCAGCTGTGCCTCCCCCGGTTCTAGCAGAGTGTCCCGGTCGGGTGGCAGTGCGGGGCTCCCCCAGCCATGCGGAGCTGTGCGGTAGGTGACAGGCGGAGAGTCCGGTAGGTGGGTCGGAGATGTGCGGATGCCGGTAGAGCGGTAGGTGGGTCGGAGATGTGAACGATGACAGCAGCACATGTGTCTCTGCAGGCAGAACAATGACAGGCGTGCGGTGTGCAGGCATGGAGTATGTCTGTGTATGTCTATGTGTAGGGGGGATGGGGGATGGGGGGGTGCAGCCTCCGCTCACCTGGCTCCCTCCCGTCCCTGGTGATGAAGATGCTCTTTGTCTGGCTGTAGGAGGTCCCCCCCCCCCATGTCCCTATTCAGTGTGCTGCTCTTTGATGGTCCCTGAAGTGTGTGTGAAGAGCCGGTCTGGGGGCCCCCCTGTGGGCTCCACGCATTGACAGGCTCCAAACATTGGCAGCGCCCCCCCCCCCAATCTGAGCCATGTGCAGTACTGATCCATAGGACAGGAAACAAAGTATCTCCTGCCAGGACACAACAATCAGCACGCTCCCAGTGTTTATCCTGAGAAGCACTCTCCTCTAATCAGCTCTAATGGACACCATGATACACAAAGTGCCTTTTGTTCGGGCGGAGGACGATTTCCCTCCCAGCGGTGTCTCCTCAGTCCTTTGTATGCGATCCTTACCTCTCCGGAGAACACAACTCCCGGCAACGTGTCCGCCGGGGCCGGGACTCTTCATGGAGGAGCCGCTCCGTCCACTCCTGACCCCAGCTGGCCGAGCCCCCGCGGGGCAGACGCCGCACACACAGCGCGTACAATCCGCGGCTCCTATGTACCTGTCCAGTGTCCGCTACAGTCCGGGGGAGGTCACGTGATATTCCACAGCCCCCGGGGGGCCCCTGTGCATCATTCCAGCTCTTCCTCCTCTCAATGGTCGCTCCGTGCCTTGTGAAGTGAATTGTCGGGCTGCTGAGCTGTGTTATCTGATGTCACCCAGACACTTGTATACCGCCGGCTAATGATATCTATGGGTTTACACAGCGTCCCCTCCTCCTCCGTCTACTGAGAGCACAGCTCCGGATAATGGGCTGCACACAGCAGGCAGCTACAACGCAGCACAAGGTGTCTGCTCACTGACAGCTGCATGGAGGATGCACACAAAGCATGCAGAAGACCCAGCCACCCTCTGCAAGGTGTCACTGCTTCCCCCTCTAACCCTCTGAAGGTATCACTGCTCCCCACAAACCCTCTGCAAGGTGTCACTGCTCTCCACCAACCCCCTGCAAGGTGTCACTGCTCCCCACCATCCCTCTGCAAGGTGTCACTGCTCCCCACCATTCCTCTGCAAGGTGTCACTGCTCCCCCACCATCCCTCTGCAAGGTGTCACTGCTCCCCACCATCCCTCTGCAAGGTGTCACTGCTCCCCACCATTCCTCTGCAAGGTGTCACTGCTCCCCACCATCCTCTGCAAGGTGTCAACTGCTCCCCACCTTTCCTCTGCAAGGTGTCACTGCTCCCACCAACCCTCTGCCAAGGTGTCACTGCTCCCCCACCATTCCTCTGCAAGGTGTCACTGCTCCCCACCATCACTCTGCAAGGGTCTCACTGCTCCCCACCATCCTCTGCAAGGTGTCACTGCTCCCCCACCATTCCCTCTGCAAGTGTCACTGCCTCCCCACCATCCCTCTGCAAGGTGTCACTGCTCCCCCCAACCCTCTGCAAGGTGTCACTGCCCCCCCCCCAACCCTCTGCAAGGTGTCACTGCTCCCCACCATCCCTCTGCAAGGTGTCACTGCTCCCCACCAACCCTCTGCAAGGTGACACTGCTCCCCCACAACCCTCTGCAAGGTGTCACTGCTCCCCACCAACCCTCTGCAAGGTGTCACTGCTCCCCACCAACCCTCTGCAAGGTGTCACTGCTTCCCCCCCACCGTCTGCAAGGTGTCACTGCTTCCCCCCACAAACCCTCTGCAAGGTGTCACTGCTCCCCCCAACCCTCTGCAAGGTGTCACTGCTCCCCCCAACCCTCTGCAAGGTGTCACTTGCCTCCCCCCTCCCCACCCTCTGCAAGGTGTCACTGCTTCCCCCCAACCCTCTGCAAGGTGTTACTGCTCCCACCATCCCTCTGCAAGGTGTCACTGCTTCCCCCCCCCCAACCCTCTTGCAAGGTGTCACTGCTCTCCACCAACCCCCTGCAAGGTGTCACTGCTTTCCTACCAACCCTCTGCAAGGTGTCACTGCTTCCCCCCCCACAAACCCTCTGCAAGGTGTCACTGTCTCCCCCCTCCCCACCCTCTGCAAGGTGTCACTGCTTCCCCCCAACCCTCTGCAAGGTGTCACTGCTCCCCACCATCCCTCTGCAAGGTGTCACTGCTCCCCACCATCCCTCTGCAAGGTGTCACTGCTCCCCACCATCCCTCTGCAAGGTGTCACTGCTCCCCACCATCCCTCTGCAAGGTGTCACTGCTCCCCACCATCCCTCTGCAAGGTGTCACTGCTCCCCACCATCCCTCTGCAAGGTGTCACTGCTCCCCCCAACCCGCTGCAAGGTGTCACTGCTCTCCACCAACCCCCTGCAAGGTGTCACTGCTCTCCACCAACCCTCTGCAAGGTGTCACTGCTCTCCACCAACCCCCTGCAAGGTGTCATTGCTCTCCACCAACCCTCTGCAAGGTGTCACTGCTTCCCAACCCCAACCCTCTGCAAGGTGTCACTGCTTCCCCCCAACCCTCTGCAAGGTGTCACTGCCCCCCACCATTCCTCTGCAAGGTGTCATTGCTCTCGACCAACCCTCTGCAAGGTGTCACTGCTCCCCCCAACCCTCTGTAAGGTGTCACTGCTCCCCACCAACCCTCTGCAAGGTGTCACTGCTCCCCACTATCCCTCTGCAAGGTGTCAATGCTCACCTCCAACCCTCTGCAAGGTGTCACTGCTCCGTAACATCCATCTGCAAGGTGTCACTGCTCTCCACCCCCCCAACCCTCTGCAAGGTGTCACTGCTCTCCACCCCCCCAACCCTCTGCAAGGTGTCACTGCTTCCCCCAACCCTCTGCAAGGTGTCACTGCTTCCCCCCAACCCTCTGCAAGGTGTCACTGCTCCCCCCCAACCCTCTTGCAAGGTGTCACTGCTTCCCCCCAACCCTCTGCAAGGTGTCACTGCTTCCCCCCAACCCTCTGCAAGGTGTCACTGCTCCCCACCAACCCTCTGCAAGGTGTCACTGCCCCCCCCCCCCAACCCTCTGCAAGGTGTCACTGCTCCCCACCATCCCTCTGCAAGGTGTCACTGCTCCCCACCATCCCTCTGCAAGGTGTCACTGCTCCCCACCATCCCTCTGCAAGGTGTCACTGCTCCCCCCCAACCCTCTGCAAGGTGTCACTGCTCCCCCCAACCCGCTGCAAGGTGTCACTGCTCTCCACCAACCCCCTGCAAGGTGTCACTGCTCTCCACCAACCCTCTGCAAGGTGTCACTGCTTCCCCCCCACAAACCCTCTGCAAGGTGTCACTGCTCCCCACAAACCCTCTGCAAGGTGTCACTGCTCCCCCCAACCCTCTACAAGGTGTCACTGCTCTCCACCCCCCAACCCTCTGCAAGGTGTCACTGCTCCCCCCAACCCTCTGCAAGGTGTCACTGCTCCCCACAAACCCTCTGCAAGGTGTCACTTCTTCCCCCAACCCTCTGCAAGGTGTCACTGCTCCCCACAAACCCTCTGCAAGGTGTCACTGCTCCCCCCAACCCTCTGCAAGGTGTCACTGCTCCCCACAAACCCTCTGCAAGGTGTCACTGCTCCCCCCAACCCTCTGCAAGGTGTCACTGCTCCCCACAAACCCTCTGCAAGGTGTCACTGCTTCCCCCAACCCTCTGCAAGGTGTCACTGCTCCCCACCAACCCTCTGCAAGGTGTCACTGCTTCCCCCAACCCTCTGCAAGGTGTCACTGCTCCCCACCAACCCTCTGCAAGGTGTCACTGCTCTCCACCATCCCTCTGCAAGGTGTCACTGCTCCCCCCAACCCTCTGCAAGGTGTCATTGCTGTCCACCAACCCTCTGCAAGGTGTCACTGCTTCCCACCCCCAACCCTCTGCAAGGTGTCACTGCTTCCCCCCAACCCTCTGCAAGGTGTCACTGCCCCCCACCATTCCTCTGCAAGGTGTCATTGCTCTCGACCAACCCTCTGCAAGGTGTCACTGCTCCCCCCAACCCTCTGTAAGGTGTCACTGCTCCCCACCAACCCTCTGCAAGGTGTCACTGCTCCCCACTATCCCTCTGCAAGGTGTCAATGCTCACCTCCAACCCTCTGCAAGGTGTCACTGCTCCCTAACATCCATCTGCAAGGTGTCACTGCTCTCCACCCCCCCAACCCTCTGCAAGGTGTCACTGCTCTCCACCCCCCCAACCCTCTGCAAGGTGTCACTGCTTCCCCCAACCCTCTGCAAGGTGTCACTGCTTCCACCCCCACGCCTCTGCAAGGTGTCACTGCTCCCCAACATCCATCTGCAAGGTGTCACTGCTCCCCAACATCCCTCTGCAAGGTGTCACTGCTCTCCACCCCTACCCCCAACCCTCTGCAAGGTGTCACTGCTCCATTAGTTTGCATGTGGGGATGCATGCAGGGCGCTGGACTCATACTTTTTTTTTCCAAGCCACATGATTAGAGCCTGAGGCTTTATCTGGCTTGAAAAAGGTTGGGCTCGGAGCGCAGTGCTCACCCACCTGTGACACTAGCGAATAAATATTCACTATTGTCTTCCGGTCTTCTCCTCCCAGGCAATCAGGACAGGAGGCAGATTGTGCCGTGGAGGGGTGAGTGCGGGGGACAGCGCCGTGGAGGGGTGAGTGCGGGGGGACCACGCCATGGAGGGGTGAGTGCGGGGGGACCGCGCCACGGAGGGGTGAGTGCGGGGGGACCTCACCATGGAGGGGTGAGTGCGGGGGGACCTCACCATGGAGGGGTGAGTGCGGACCTGGGGGGGGTTTGTTTGCCGCACCCCCAAAAAGTTTAGCACCACTGGTTAGCAGTGATGTCGCTCTCAATACTTCTGTCAGCCTTGTAACAGAAAGAACTGGCACAGGGCGCCCCCATCCCTGCAATAAATGATTACACTCAGGACAGCCGTCTTTCTTGCGCACCCCTTGTCACAGCCCTGCCAACAAACATTCAGCAGCCATGTTGCAGGGCGTTTGCAGCACTTCCTCCTTCACCTAAACGTGTCGCCCACTGATCCCCACATTTTGGGTTGTTTTTGCTGCAGGCGCAAAGCATTACAACAGCGGCGTGTAAACTCCCCTGTCCGCTGCCTATTGCAGCTCAAGGGGGGGCAGATAGGGAGTGGAAAAAACTGAGCTCAAAAGCGTATTCTTGCCACCCCCTAACCAGGTCTAAATTCAAATGTTACTAAAAGAGCAGGACCCTCTGATTTCTCTTGTTGGCGCTATATAAATCCTGTATAATAATAATAATAAACCCAGGACCCTGCATTCACTATATCTGGTCTCCCACAGTACACAGAACATGGAAATGCAATTATTTTAGTAAATATAAACTGCTAAATACCTTTTCTCATCAGCAGTATATAGCAGTTTTGTGACTTCTATCAGTGTCTGGTTAAAGCTTTACATGCTCCCAAGAAAAAAATAAATAAAAAATTCTCTAGCAATACACACCAAACTGAGCATGTGCAGAGTGCCTCCAAGGCTCTGTACTATCAGCAGATAGATTGGGGACAGTAGAAGGGGAGGATCAGAGAGGACAGGATCAACCAGCCTTTCTACACAATGCAGAGGATTAATCCCTTAGGTTCCACAGTGAGTATAACAAGCATGCTTTACTGCATATACAGACTAATTTTACTGTTGTTGTTTTAGTAACACTTTAACATGTAAATATAATGCTTAGATGTAATGTAGCTTTTATTAAAATAATATCTCCTGCCACCAAGATCTTTGTTCAGGCACTTCCTGTTTATGGGTGACAACACTCTGTCCCTTTCTCCTAATTGTACTCCTGCGTTGTCACTCTGTCACACAGGCTTCCAGTGGAGATAACAAGTGACCATTTCAAGACAGGATCAAACAGCCTTTTTACACACAGAGGATTAACCCCTTAGATTCCACAGTGAGTATGAGCCTGGGTTCACACATATGTGATGCGGGAACCAGCACGATTCCAGCGCTGGTTCCCGCACTGCATTTCCCTTGCAGGGAGTTCACACTGCCCTCTGAGAACCACTGCGGGTGTCAATACAATGACACCCCCAGATTCGATTGCAGATCGCAGTGCGAACTGTGAATTCGCACAGGAATCAGATCGCATGGGTGTGAACACACATAAGAGTCCTTTCACACTGGGGCGGTTTGCAGGCGCTATTGTGCTAATAATAGAGCCTGCAAACCGACCCGAAATAGCCGCTGCTTTAATTCCAGTGTGAAAGCCCCGAGGGCTTGCACACTGGAGCGATGCGCTGGCAGGACGGTAAAAAAAGTCCTGCCAGCAGCATCTTCGGAGCAGCGAAGGAGCGGAGTGTATACGCCTCTGCAGTGGTTTTAACCCTTTCTCGGCCGCTAGCAGGGGGGTAAAACCGCCCCGCTAGCGGCCGCATACCGACGGTAAAGCGCTGCTTACAATAGCGGCGCTTTACCGCCGACAACGCCCCCGCCCCAGTGTGAAAGGGCTCTATGTGGACAAACCTAAACAATCTATTCAATTTGCATTAAATCAGGCAGGCCTTTTCACTGCATAGTTGGTGTATCTAAAGAAGATTGTACAATCTGATTAAATAGTGTATGGTCAGCTTACCAAGATCCGATTTCTCACATGTGTGAGGATGCAGCTGCACATAAATGTCCTATGTACACGAAGGTCATCCATACAGAATGAATGAAAATGGAGGCCAACAACGCTGATGGGAATTGTCATTCATATACAGCAATACATTGTTGCCGCCCCCCCAAACCCCCACAAGAATAATGCTGACCATACACTATACAAAAAATCATTCAAACTCGTTTTTCGAATAACAAACACTTGTCCGTAAGAGCAAACGATAGTGCCATCATGTAATGACCGAATTTTGATAGATAAATAGTTCAATGGACATAAATGAATCAGTTTGTTGTTCGTTTTGTCACATATGTCCATTGCCAACAGTTCAATTTTTAACGAGCAAGAAACACATTAACCTTTCAATTTATCGTTCGTTCGGCAGAATTTTCCAACCTGTTTCTTCAATTTTTCGGCTCTGAAAAGTTAAAAACAATGTTCTATTTGTGCCCATTAACTGGGCGAAAATTCCAACGAATGGTCCAAATGAGAGATTTTCGAACAATTTTTCGGCTAGTGCATGGTCAATATTGGGGTGCGATGTGCGATCTGGCAGCGTGAAATGGCAAATATGATGTACAGTGCATATAAAAGTATAAAAAAATAATAAGCTGAACACTTGTTCAATGTAAACCAAAAGGTAGATTTTACTTACTTTAATTTAAGCAGGTCCTAAGTCTAAGAGGATTGCACAAAGATTGTACGGGCAGATTGTAAAGTGTGTAGTGCAGTTTAGTAATGGCAGGCAACATCTGCTCACTATTGGGTCACTCTCAAACCGCTACTGCTCTGTATACTGCTGCCTAACACTAGTCATCCGGTCAGCTGACGAGGCAGAGCCGCTCCAGACTCTGGAAGGATCGCGACAATATTGTTGGGATCCACCCAGCTGCCAGATTGACAGTTGGCTCCACCTCTCAGCACACAGCTGGAGTCAGCTACACCCGCCCTCCCCCAGCCCGAAGAGGGGCAAAGCTGAAAGCGGTGATTGATAGTCACCACTCTCCACAGACTGAGAGCAGAGCGATCAGCGGTTACACAATCGTCAATGTTAGCTATAGGATAGAGGCATGTATGGAAGGGTGATTTTTTTTTTTTTGTTTGTTTTTTTATAACCTGTTGCTGTAAGCTGAACTCGCACAATTTCATTCCCACATGTCAGTCCCGATTTCGGGGGCGATTTCAGAGACCTCTGTGCGGGTTTCTGCACAGATGTCAATGAAAAAAATCACACCCCGAAATCACCAAAAGTAGTACAGAAACTACTTTTGGGAATCGGTGCGGCGCCAAAAATGCGGCGTTGCACTGATTTGGACAGTGCCATTGCCGCTGATTTGGCATTTGATTTGACATGTCAAATTGCATGCCAAATCACATCATGGCCTGCTTATGGCCTAATTCCTTATGCTTGATTCCCGAAGCTAGACAGTTTCTTTTAAGAGTCCGAAGATATTTAAAAATGACAGTCACATGCCCACATTAATGATCCTTACCCTTGTGTTAGGCACCATTCACACTTCACATAGCAGAACGCGTGTTCTCTCTCTCATTTTTTTTTGCACATTTTTTGCCCATTCAAGTAAGCTTCTTTGGCATGTTTGTCCATTCAAGTAAATGGGCAGCCCTATGTGCAAAAAAAAAAAAACGCACCAAACAAGCTTGTGTGCCAAATTTGAACACCGAGTCAGAGTTTTTGCTGTGCATTTTGTGTTCATCACACATAGGGCAGCCCATTCAAGTGAGCTTCTTTGGTGCGTTTGCCCATTCAAGCGAATGGGCTGCCATATGTGTGAGAAATGCACCAAAGAAGTTTGAATGCCAAATTTTGGCAACGCGCGTTTTGTCACATGACAAATGCCGCAAAATTGCAAATTTGGGGTGCCATTAGAAAATAAAGACACCGCAAGCACGTGATGCGTTTTGCAGCATTTCTGAAAATGAAAAACAATCCTTTGTGCATTTTCAGAGCAACTAAATGCATACCTCCCAACATTTTGAGATGTGAATGAGGGAGACCTATTAGCAAAAGTATGTAGGCATAGGACACGCCCCCTGCCATGCTCCCTTAAAAGGAGAATTATACAAAAAAAAAAAAAAAAGAGTTAAACCCACAAATGCTTATATTTTAACCACTACTATTCTGTACTACTATATTGCCTTTTAAAATGTACAAATGCAGCAATTTAGAAATTGGATGAAATGTTTAGCACTGGGAAAAGCTTATTGAAAGATAAAAAGTGCATTTTATATACAATTATATAGATTAGACCAAAATGAGAAACAAATGGGGAGGAGAGAGGGACTTTATTCCAAATAAGGGACAGTCTCTTCAAATCAGGAACAGTTGGGAGATCTGCAAATGTAAACGCAGCCTTAAGACGCTGTGAATTGAGCCTTGTGCTGGATTCTTAACACAGGCTACATTAGCTGGTAAAGATTTCAAGTTTCCAGATATTGATAAAAAAAAAATAAAAAAATAATAATAATAATTATGTGTTAAGAGCGTTGGGCAAAAGGTATAATTCTAACCGTGTAAAAGGAGCTACAACCAGTTAAAACCCTAAAAAGCAGATACAGATAAAGATAAAAAAAATAAAAAAATGGATGAACAAAAAATAAAAAATAAATTGCACGGTGCCCTGACTTAAAATTCAGCTCCCATGTGCTGTGCGATTATACATCCTTTCCTTGCGAAAAAAAGCCTTTTAAACTCGTTATCTGACTAGCATAATTGCCACTTTAAATTGATCCATGTCAACAGAAGCAGGATCCCTGGGGATTGTCACCTTGAAGCTGGTTGTAGAAAAGGGTTGACAGGATACCGGAGCATCTGAATATCCTTCAGTCTTTTCCCCTGTCTAGAAGCCAGCTGCAAGCTCACTTTTCCTCATTATTTAATAGTTGCAGATTTCAGCGTCGTTGGCAGCTCTCCCTGAATACATATTTCTTTAGATGTGCGCTTTTTTTTTTTAATACAGCTAAAATAACATTTTGCATCATTAAAAAAAAAAAAAAAAATTAATATACAAGTCCAAATAGGCAAAGCATTAAGACACCAAATAACAGAGCTGGGTGGAAGATTAGCAGTTCAGATAGAACACAGTGCAGGACATAGCAGGCTTAGTAAATGTGTAAAGGGGCAGGTACCAAGAGACTAGTTGATACACATCTTAAGAGCTTTCTAATGAACACATTTACTAGAGCCAAGTGCTACGCTGATACAAATAGGCGTCCTGGACTGGACAGATCTGTAAACCGAACTTACCAACATGGTTTAAGATGCTATAAAAATGCATCTGGAAGCCAGAGACGCCAACGCTGACCAGGAATAAACCGAGATATGGTGTGTCTGCTGAGGCTCTCTCTAAGTTCCCCCCTACTTATAAGCTCCTCTGTGGTGATGCATAGAGAATTCATGACTTCACACAGTGGGTATTAAGTGAGTGCATTCAAAAGAAGCTGACACCTGACTGATCCTAATTGAAAGCAATACACCCGACCAAAAACACCCCTTTCCCATCTGCTCTGGCCTGCCACCAGCTATTATCTTCAAGAGAAATAATAGTTTTAGATATTCTAACCTAGCAAATAAAAGGCGATCTTCTATGCAGGGCTGCATTAACAGAGAGAAAGAAAAAAACCAGGGCCAGAAAGGGTTCAAATGGCGACTTTTACTCCTTGTTGGCTTTAACAAAGCTGAAAGAAGCCTTTTTTTATTCCTGCCTTTCTATGTGCAAGACTTGATAAACTGAAAGAGTAGGCGGAACTCAATGATCGGCCAAGTAGCATTGATGAATGGTCAATAGACCGTCTTCTTAGGGTGGGCGCTGAGAGTCGGAGACAAACCAGCTTGGATGGGCGGATTTGCTGGTGTCCACATTCTGCTCCAGTTTTCCTCTCAGACCAGTGGCTACCAATTGTGGCTGGCACATTAGAAAGCAATCTCTTTGGGGAACGTAGAAGTATGTGCAATTGCAGGTCTTTCAAATTCAAATTTGTCTAAGGTTCTCTTTCAGCCTCTCAAATTTTCCACCTAGCTGGAGGCTATTAGTGTTTTCCTAAAGTATCCCACTGATAGGGCAAACCCACCTAATGGGGGGGGGAGCGATATGGGTGGGTAGAGCTGTGTTGGATGCCCTAACTTCACACCAGTAAAAGCAATCAATTCACACGCCTTAAAACATTCATTATTATCATTGCTATGGTGCAGGGATGAATGGTTTGTGCTCTAGCTAGTGGTTTTTGTAATGAAGATGTACAATATTTAGATAAATTAATTAAAAGAACCAATTTTTTTAAAAAATAGGCCAAAAAAATAAATAACACTCAACCAAAAAGGTGGTAAGTGCACCCAAAACTGATTATATTTTGGATGCTCTCCTGGACAGTGGTAGGGACATTTCTCCAGAGAGATCATACCTCTATACACCCAACTTGGCTAAAACAATGGTCAACCATTGACCAACAAACCAAGGTATTTTCAACCAGACATAAGCTGTTGCTCCGAATAACACGTAGTAACACACATGTATGTAACAAGTAGGAATGGGCTCGGGTGTGTTCAAAACCCCACGTGCCCAATCCCACCAGGAAACGGGCACTGCACACGACTAATCGCAAAATATCTTACTGCCTGTGATTAGCAGTGTGCGTTGTCGGCTTCCTGGTGGGATCGGGCACATGGGGTTTCGAACACGCCAAACCCATCTCTAGTGTCAAGGAACTACTTGCAAATAAGGATGAGCTCCGGCGTGTTCGCACACTCCACGTGCAGAGCCCGCCAGGAAGTCGGCACGGCGCTGCGCTAATCACAGGCAGTGAGACATTGTCTCGATGCGCGGCTGCAGAGATCGGGAAATGTCTCACTGCCTGTGATTAGCGCAGTCGCGACTTTCTAGCGGGCTCTGCACGTTGAGTGTGCGAACACGCCGGAGCTCATCCTTACTTGCAAATTGGTATATTGTTGTTGGATCCCATGGCAGTTGCATGGTCTGCTATAACTTTATAAATACGTGAGCCGCTAACACATATCAGTACAAACATGATTTGGTACCAAGTTTGTTTTAGGGCTTCTTCATACCAGGTGCCCACATGTTTTCCTGCACCACACAGGAATAAGCTGCCTTCTACAGACGCATGTGGGTGCCATTAATTCATTAATTAAGCATGCGTTCACAGCTGCCAAAACGCATGGTATTGCAGTACCATGCGGTTTGTTGAGGTGTGATTTTACAAAGCATGCCTGCACCTTTTTTGCATGTTTCACATACACAGGGCAGCTCACTGAAATGAACGGGCTGCCTTAAAATGCCATGTGCAGGAACGTGCCAAAAAGTGCGCTCGGGTGCACCTCATAGTGTGAACGAGCCCTCGGTGTTGTTAACTTTTGCCATTGTTTATATGGCTTAAATGTATGCATATATTGTGATTGTCAGTACGAGATACTCAACCCATTGATGAACATCCTGTAAGTCTATTGATAGGCATTAAGGATGAGCTCCGGTGTGTTCGCACAGCCCACATGCAGAGCCCGCCAGGAAGTCGCCACTGCACTGCGCTAATCACAGGCAGTGAGACATTTCCCGATCTCTGCAGCCGCGCACCGGGACAACGTCTCTCTGTCTGTGATTAGCGCAGCGCAGTGCAGTGCCGACTTCCTGGCGGGCTCTGCACGTGGGCTGTGCGAACACGTCGGAGCTCATCCTTAATAGGCATAAAGAGCAGAGAACAATGCTGGGCACCCGCGCCTGTCAGAATACCTGATCACTGGCTGCATCTGATTGGATCATTTAGACAACAACTTTCTGCCTGTCTTCTTAGATTTTGAGATTAAGCCTGGGTTCACACTGGTGCGGTGCAGAGAAATGCATTCCTGATCAAATCATGTGTGATTCTTTGCAGTGCTACTTGAGCCCATTCATTTTGTATGGCTCAAATCGCACTGCACCCGCACAAAAAGGTGCATGCACCTTTTTTTGCCACACTGGGATCACATCCATGCAACCTCTTTCAGCCTATCGCACTGCATTTTGCAAACCGTTTTTGGGGTGTTGTTGACTTAAAGTGATTGTAAGGGGTTTTTTTTTTTTTTTTAATAACAAACATATCATACTTATCTCCACTGTGCAGCTCGTTTTGCACAGAGTGGCCCCGAACCTCGTCAGATAACCCCCTAGGAGAAGCGCTCTCCCCATAGCCACCGAATGTATGACTTGGCCCCGGCCTCCGGCGCCCACGTCATTTGATTATGAAATACTTACCTTAGATCGAAGCCCCCGCAGCGGTCCCGGCACGCCGCTGTGGTTGGCCACATGTCTCCTGGAGTTATTTACGGGTATCGCTGGCTCCAACGCTGTGATTGGCTGGAGCCACGATGACGTCACACCTGCGCATGCGCACGAGAGCCGCCGGTTACGGCACAGCAGCTGAAGAAACGGCATGAGCGAGCATATGTGCCGATGACGTCGGCACATGTTGATACAGTGAATATCTCCTAAATGGTGCAAGTTTAGGAGATATTCACGGTACCTACAGGGAAGCCTTATTATAGGCTTCCCTGTAGGTAAAAGTGGTGTGTAAGGGTTTACAACCACTTTAAGAGTGGACCAGCCAACAGGGCATAGGAATATAGAGAACAGAGTAGAGTACAGTGGTGGCTTCCCTTAAAATTTCTAACATATAAACAACCATTTCTTCCAATTTCCCATGGTCCTGTTTAACACACTAGAGAGTGCAGAATCTGGTGCAGCTGTGCATGGTAGCCAATCAGCTTCTAGCTTCAGCTTGTTCAATTAGTCTTTGGCAATAAAACCTGGAAGCTGATTGGTTTTTATGCAGAGCTGCACCAGATTTTGAACTCACCAGGTTATGTAAATCAACCCTGAAGTCACCTAAAGGTCCCATAATGATTTGGACAGAATTGGAATCCTATTACATATGTGTATAAATACACCAGGTATAAAGAGAAGGTGCCTAAATTACTGCTGTTGGGTGAAGTGAATGCCCACGCGTTATTTAATGAAACTATATATGGCATTAAAAGAACACCAAACAAATATTTGACTCGGCTCATAATTCTCATCCACTTGGGAGAAAAGGTCTGGTAGCAAATATACACAAGCTTCAATCTGCCTATGTCTGGCGCATATAAATGAATCTATCAGTTAAGAGAACAGGTGGCTTTGCATAGAATCCCAATGAATTGCAAACAGTCTATGAAATAAAATAGGATTGTCTATTCACTCTGCCTTCTCCTAGGCGGCATTAACTGAACAGACAGAGCAGCAAACAGACTTCAGTACGGCGATTCTTCCAGGCAAAAAAAAAAAGAGGGACGGCGGTATTAAAATTCAACTAAATTCATTGCACAAGGTCTCTTAACATTTTATTGAAAAGCTATTGTTTTAATGTCAGCCCCTCTTGGTTGTGAGTGATGGTGAGTTAGTTTTGTTAAAATGCGAGGGTGATTGCATATGCTCCAGTGAACCTTCCCCTCCTCTCATCAGCAGGGACAAAAACCCGCAGCTTTGCTGTCTGCTGGCTGCCATCTGGACAGCTTCCCCTCCATGCCCACCCCTCATCTCACTACGGGCTCCATTACAGGGCTCTCGAGCTGTGTTGAGCTATTCATGACATACCAATTTCACGTTTTCGACTTGTCCGCTTGCAACAATAAGTGCTAATCAGGACAACCATGACTGGTGTTATTATTATGAAGACAATAGGATAGGTCTATAAATTTCTTTCACATAGACGGAAAATTAAAAATAGACACAATGAGGGTTCCCGATTCCTCTTTCATTGACAGTGCTGCAGCTATAGAGGTTGCAAAGGCAGCAATGGCATCAGAGTCCATAGTACTGAGCGAACTGGTTTGGTCATCTTGGGGTTGATTTACTAAAACTGGAGAGTGCAAAATCTGGTGCAGCTCTGCATAGAAACTAATCAGCTTCCAGTTTTTTTTTTTTTGTCAAAGCTTTATTGAAGAAGCTAGAAGCTGCCATGCACAGCTGCACCAGATTCTAAGTAAATCAACCCCCTTCTCTTGCCTAGTCATCAATGGAACCTCACTATGATCCATTGAGCAATATAATATATATATATATATATATATATATATATATATATATATATATTATATATATATATATATATATATATATATATAGTGGTGTAGTCCGAAGTAGAAAGGGTCAGAAGCAGATGGTGGGTTACCTTTATGTATAGAGGACAGAAACAATCAGCCATTGGCACCGCATCCCGTAAAGAAATACACAAAAGAAAAGGGGATGGGGTAAAATTACCCCAGGGACTTTAAAGGTGCTTAAATACTATAGTAATTGGAGTAAAGAAGTATGTATGCAAAGTCTATCCATACAAAAATGTATTTATTATATTTAATACATATTATCAAAAGTTAAAAACAGGTTTCTCAATATCCATATCTGGCTTTACAAAGACAATGAATAAAACCACTTAGTAGATACCACTCTGGTATCTGGTGAGTGGTATCTACTAAGTGGTTTTGTTCATTGCCTTTGTAAAGCCAGATATGGATATTGAGAAACCTGTTTTTAACTTTTGATAATATCTATTAAATATAATAAATACATTTTTGTATGGATAGACTTTGCATACATACTTCTTTACTCCAATTACTATAGTATTTAAGCACCTTTAAAGTCCCTGGGGTAATTTTACCCCATCCCCTTTTCAGATGGTGGGTTAGTTGGCTCCTGTCTAAATTGTAAGCTCCCAGAGGGGCAGGCAGGTACTGAGGCAACATTCACACCTGGGCATTGTAGAATTGCTGGGAGCAGTGCCGGGACAAAATCATCCAGTGCCCAGGGCAAAGATGCCAAATTACACCCCCCCCCCCCCTTCTTATCATTATGTACACGCTTAGGAGAATGAGGGGGAGAGATAGCACAGCCTGCACCTCTTCCCAGCTCTCTCCTCCTTTCCTCTGCACTTCCAGCGCTGGGCTTACAGAAGTGTTGATCTGCTGTCACTAATCCTGTCAGCCTTATAGTAGAAAGAACTTGTGGCTTCCCCATCTCTACAATACAGGCTGTGCCCAGGGCAGGCGTCCCTTCTACCCACCCCTTGTCCTGGCCCTGGCTGGGAGAATTGAGTGATTCTGTCCGTGATTCTTTTAAATTCACAGAAGAATATGCAAGGTGTATTTGGGTGCTATTATTGTTAATGGCACCCCAAGCATACAAAAGAAACAAGCATTTTGCGGAATGCCAAAATGCACACAAAACACCCAAAAACCGCGCTTTCCAAAAAGATGCCAAAGTTCGCTCCAAAAAAGGTACAAGAGCTACTTTAGCATGTCTTTGGAGCAGACAGCAGCCCATTCACATGAATGGTGCTGGTCCAAAAGCTTTGCTAAAAAGGTGATACTCTGCTATTGGCAGATGTGAACGGGGCGAGAATGTACAATATTGTGCATAAATAGCTGGTGCTTTATAAATACCTGTAATAAATTCACTTTGCAGCAAAGCCTATTGTGGGGGGGGGGGGGGGGGGGGGGGGGAGGACTTGTGGCCAGTCTGGTTCTATTGCCAGGCACACAGTGTTATCAGTCTAACACTGGCAGTTAGCTCACAGGAAGAGAAAGCAGAGTGAGCTCAGAAAGGGGTGGTGAGGCCTTTTGGCTGTCAAATCTGCACGCTTTCAGGGACTTGGCTATGCAATCTGGCAAGGGAGCCTGAAACACAATACAGGCTAAACAGAATGACAACGCTTTTGTCAGGTAAGATATATGTATTTTATTATGTGTGCATTAAGCTGCTTGCATGAGTTCAGCTTTAACACCAAAAGGTTAAGATTAAGTAAAGAAGTCATCAGATACTAACATGGTGAATCATGTTCTGAAATCTGACCAAGTGTACCCAACCATATAGTCCAACCCACCCATAACCTGAGCTGGTGCCTCTGGGCTGGAGAAGTGTGCTTTCCAGTTTATTTTGTGTTTTTTTATGTCAGAAAGAATATAAATATATTTATATTCTGGGCTCTTCTTCTACATACTACAGTATATGCAAAACCTTCAATAGAACTTTTTGAACAAGAAACATTTCAAATAATAATAGATTATTTCATATTATTTTTGTTTCAGAAACTGCACAATTTCTAAACTTTCAACTATGCGCCTAATAAACTATAAGCATTGCACCGTAATAATTTATTTGAATTACAATGCACAAAAATCAGATGTAAGGTGCAACAATCCCCATTCCTCCACAACCACCAATCATAGTTAATCGAGGCCCCGGTGTATATACTTGCAGCTCTTAAAATGAACATAAGGAGGAAGGAGGTACTTGCTGGAAGGGGTGTTTGGTTAAACCTTATTTCTTCCTCACTTGTCACCAGGATGCACCCTGCTTACTCATTCTCATAGTTGGTATGTGTGGAATGCAATGAATTTTCAAGCTGATGCAGTTAGTTCTAGGATCCGCCAGGGGGAGCTACTGAGCAGTGATATGAATCTGCGTTCACAGTTGAAGTGATTTATCAGTTGGAACTAAAGATAAGCGAGGAGAACAAAATAAATGACCACTATTTAAATGCCACTCTTGCCTTCACTAACAAAAGTAATACAATTGATGCATTGGATTATCCTAGGAAAAAAAAAAAAAAAGAAAGCAGACAAAGTCACAAACATAATCAATCAGAACTCTTTAAATTTGTTAGCCAACAGTTATCATAAATATGATTGGTTGCTATAAGTATCTGGACTGAAGCAAAAAACTCTAATGCCCCGTACGCACGGTCGGACATTGATCAGACATTCCGACAACAAAATCCTAGGATTTTTTCCGACGGATGTTGGCTCAAACTTGTCTTGCATACACACGGTCACACAAAGTTGTCCGAAAATCCGATCGTTCTGAACGCGGTGACGTAAAACACGTATGTCGGGACTATAAACGGGGCAGTGGCCAATAGCTTTCATCTCTTTATTTATTCTGAGCATGCGTGGCACTTTGTCCGTCGGATTTGTGTACACACGATCGGAAATTCTGACAACGGATTTTGTTGTTGGAAAATTTTATAGCAAGCTCTCAAACTTTGTATGTCGGAAAATCCGATGGAAAATGTGTGATGGAGCCTACACACGGTCGGAATTTCTGACAACAAGGTCCTATCACACATTTTCCGTCAGAAAATCCGACCGTGTGTACAGGGCATAAGGGCCCTTTCACACCAAACACAGTTGGCTGCATTTTGAACTGCACTCCAACTGCATAGACAGCCCAAAGTCAAAGTAATCCTATGGGCATAGTTCACATCATTGCAGTGCAGTTCAGCGCAGTTAAAAAAAAAGTAGAGCATGCTGCATTTTATGCACCGCAAATGCAGGGAACGCACTACAAAAGCACTTCAAATGCACCACGCCCCTTTAAGCCAAGAAAGCCAAGCCCTAAAATGTATAGAAAAATTCAGTACTAAACGCAGCAAAAGGCGCACGTCACACATGCTTCAAATGCATGTAAACGTGTAATCAAAAACACAAAGTTATGTGCAGTTTCTGGTGTGAATGGGCCCTTCATGTTCTAAAAAATGCAATCTATGTTTTAGGTAGTTGGAGTGTTTGTCCTGCATTGTGTTTGGAGGCAACGACTTCTTGTTTCACACACAGCAGAGTTGCACTAAATCAGAGAGGGACACATACAGGTACATACAGCCCTCACACATTGAGATTTTTTTCTCCCCAAACGCCTCCCCCTCCCCCCCAATGTGATTTTGGTGCAAGCAGATTTCTGTCCTTAAACATCCCGTCTTTAAACACCTGTAAACAGCTATGTATGCATGGCACATAGGCTAGCACAGAGGGGTGCAGAAAAAAAAAATGTCAAACGCCTCCAAAATTTTGGGCTGTCAAAAGAACAGGCACAGAGGGGGAATCTTCCAGTGGGGGGCACTAGTTCTGGTAACTACCAGGGGTGTCCTCTCACTTCCTGTTGTAACTAGGAGACAGGAAAATAAAGGAACACAGAAGTCTAGGACCCCTTTCACACTGGAGGCGTTTTTCAGGCGCTTTATCGCTAAAAACCTGATAAATGCCTCATCTGCAGTCCCAGTGAGAAAGCTCGAGGGCTTTCACACTGTAGGTACAGGTGGTGTAACAGGGTTTACAACCACTTTAATTTAAGTGCATGAGCATCAATCACAGTTTATCCAGGGTAGAGATACAGATCTAATAGTGATTTTGTTTCAAAAGTCAGTGTAATAAAGTCCCATATGAGAAGTCCCATATATCCATGCTGGACAAGTGGTGTTGCAGACTCTCTCAGCAGTTTGTAATAAGCATAAAGACTCTTATCTGTCTGCCTCTTCAGGTATCTCAATACCCTATACTACTTCAAATCCCGCACTACTGTTCTTGACAGGTATGTAAAGCTACCACCTTGCTGTCCTCCAGGTACCTCCATTATTATGTATGAAATATACTTTCACCATATACTGCAACCAGCCTTAGACCCGAAGGGTCTACAACCTCCTTCCATGTAGTTCATCCCGGCACCCAAGTCAACTGACTGGTCTCCTGTGGGTGTTTGGAGTAAGAGGGGTTATAACCCTCCCTTATTTCACAAAATGTTTGCCTTCAGTTCTACTTTATTATTATTATACAGAATTTATATAGCGCCAACAGTTTGTGCAGTGCTTTACTATTTTAGGTTTATTTTACTTCAGAGGAAAATGTATCATTCCTGTTATTATTACATTTGATATAACGACACAGGCCAGCACCACTTCCCTTTCATTTTGCCCCCCCCCAGATATATTTGGGTTTTCTGCAGCTCTGGACCTGTATACTGAATAGGCCCACCACTGAAGAAGGTGACTTGTTTTTATATCTGAGACAAATGACAGGTGGAACTTGAATGATGGCTCCAGGCCGCTCAGCCATTGCTCTTGGTTGCAGCATGTGGAAATGAAACTTCCAGACTCAGTACTTGTATTGCCTTTCCTTTCCCAGTCCCTTGTTGTCCTGACTGATCCTGCACAGCCACTGGGCATAGGCCAAGGTATGAGCAAAAAGTGTGTCTGTCAGCAGTGCAGGAGGAGAGGGAGAGCGGTCAGTTCCTGACCCAACCCTGCTGTACACAATGGGCTCGGTGAATGGAAGGAACACAGGCAGTGCACAGATAGGCCGCTGTCACAGACCGGCAGGATGTGTGATCTGCAGCCCAAGATACAGCCTGTTCACACACCCTGTGAGGAGATGTTTTGCTCTGCGGGTAATTATAACAAGGAAGCGTGCATGGATCTGACCCCGGTGCCTCGGCTCCAATATTCTGCCTATCAGCTTCCGCAAGAACAGCCTGCCGCTGCACATCCCCCACCCACCCCATCCTGGCCAGCCCCTGGAAACAAATGCTCACTGATAATGCCTTCTGCTCTCTCACTCGCAAGCAATCATTTCATAGAAACACTTCTTTTTTATAAGAAAACATACGAGGCACACTCAGCTGGATGTGTGGATGTCATGTAGACGTCTGTGTACTAACACAGGGCAGCACAGTCACTTCCCTCAGATGTATGGAGGGAATCAGACATGGCCTGTATGTGACAAGTGTCTTCATAACCCTGTACACTGTATATGTCATATCATCAACTGCCCCCTCTTTTATCTAGATGTCATACTCTTCTGTCAGATATTTTATATACAAGTTTATCCTAATGTCTATTCTTTCTTTCATTCATCCTTCCTTTGCTTCTTTCTTTCCTTTTCCCTCCTTTCTTTCATTCATCCTTTCTTTCTTTCCTTCGTCCCTCTTTTCTTTCATTCATCCTTTCTTTCTTTCCTTCTTCCCTCTTTTCTTTAATTCATCCTTTCTTTCTTTTCTTCTTCCCTCTTTTCTTTCATTCATCCTTTCTTTATTTCCTTCTTCCCTCCTTTCTTTCATTCATCCTTTCTTTATTTCCTTCTTTCCTCCTTTCTTTCATTCATCCTTTCTTTCTTTTCTTCGTCCCTCTTTTCTTTCATTCATCCTTTCTTTCTTTCCTTCTTCCCTCTTTTCTTTAATTCATCCTTTCTTTCTTTTCTTCGTCCCTCTTTTCTTTCATTCATCCTTTCTTTCTTTCCTTCTTCCCTCTTTTCTTTCATTCATCATTTCTTCCTTTTCTTCTTCCCTCTTTTCTTTCATTCATCCTTCCTTTGCTTCTTTCGTTCCCTTTTCCCTCCTTTCTTTCATTCATCCTTTCTTTCTTTCCTTCTTCCCTTTCATTCATCCTTTCTTTCTTTTCTTCTTCCCTCTTTTCTTTCATTCATCCTTTCTTTCTTTCCTTCTTCCCTCTTTTCTTTCATTCATCCTTTCTTTCTTTTCTTCTTCCCTCTTTTTCTTTTTCATTCATCCTTTCTTTCCTTCTTCCCTCTTTTCTTTAATTCATCCTTTCTTTCTTTTCTTCTTCCCTCTTTTCTTTCATTCATCCTTTCTTTATTTCCTTCTTTCCTCCTTTCTTTCATTCATCCTTTCTTTATTTCCTTCTTTCCTCCTTTATTCCATTCATCCTTTCTTTATTTCCTTCTTCCCTCTTTTCTTTCATTCATCCTTTCTTTCTTTCCTTCTTCCCTCTTTTCTTTCATTCATCCTTTCTTTCTTCCCTTCTTCCCTCTTTTCTTTCATTCATCCTTTCTTTCTTTCCTTCCTCCCTCTTTTCTTTCATTCATCCTTTCTTTTTTTCCCTTCTTTCCTCTTTTCTTTCATTCATTCATTCATTCTTTCTTTATTTCCTTCTTCCCTCTTTTCTTTCATTCATCCTTTCTTTATTTCCTTCTTCCTTCTTTTCTTTCATGCATCCTTTCTTTCCTCATTTCTTTCTCTTTCTATATTTACTCACTTTATTTATCTATCTATATTTTCTCTTTCTTTCTATTTATTTTTGTATATATCATATCCCTCTATAATCATCTATTTCATTTATCTTTCTTTCTTTTCTCTATCAAATTCTTCTATAAATGTTTATCTCATTTCTTTCTCTTTCTGTATCTATCTATCTATTTCTCAATCTCTTGCTCTCTCTCTCCCTCTCACTGTCTGCCTGTCTCTATCTTTATCTATCACTCTGTCTCTGTTTCTTTCATTCATCCTTTCTTTCTTTCATTCTTCCCTCTTTTCTTTCATTCATCCTTTCTTTCTTTTCTTCTTCCCTCTTTTTTTTCATTCATCCTTTCTTTCTTTCCTTCTTCCCTCTTTTCTTTAATTCATCCTTTCTTTCTTTTCTTCTTCCCTCTTTTCTTTCATTCATCCTTTCTTTATTTCCTTCTTTCCTCCTTTCTTCCATTCATCCTTTCTTTATTTCCTTCTTCCCTCTTTTCTTTCATTCATCCTTTCTTTCTTTCCTTCTTCCCTCTTTTCTTTCATTCATCCTTTCTTTCTTTCCTTCTTCCCTCTTTTCTTTCATTCATCCTTTCTTTCCTTCTTCCCTCCTTCATTTCATTCATCCTTTCTTTCTTTCCTTCTTCCCTCTTTTCTTTCATTCATCCTTTCTTTTTTTCCCTTCTTTCCTCTTTTCTTTCATTCATTCATTCATTCATTCATTCATTCTTTCTTTATTTCCTTCTTCCCTCTTTTCTTTCATTCATCCTTTCTTTATTTCCTTCTTCCTTCTTTTCTTTCATGCATCCTTTCTTTCCTCATTTCTTTCTCTTTCTGTATTTACTCACTTTATTTATCTATCTATATTTTCTCTTTCTTTCTATTTATTTTTGTATATATCATATCCCTCTATAATCATCTATTTCATTTATCTTTCTTTCTTTTCTCTATCAAATTCTTCTATAAATGTTTATCTCATTTCTTTCTCTTTCTGTATCTATCTATTTCTCAATCTCTTGCTCTCTCTCTCCCTCTCACTGTCTGCCTGTCTCTATCTTTATCTATCTCTCTGTCTAATCTATCTATCTATCTATCTATCTATCTATCTATCTATCTATCTATCTATCTATCTATCTATCTATCTATCTATCTATCTATCTATCTCTTCCCTCTATAAATCTCTGCTGTATATCTGTATGTACTGTTTGCCTATCGTGCTCTGCTGGTCTCTGGCCCCCAGCCTGTGTGTTTGGCGCTCACAGTCGGGAAGGGGTTAAATGCATCCCCTCAGGGTCCCCATGTAAAAGTCAGCAGTATGCAGATCCTGAGCACATTTGCAATCAGTGGCGTTGTTTTGCAGTGTGCCTGGATGGATATGTGAAATGGGTTTAGTGTAGGGGAACCATATGGCTCTAGATTATCAGAGACAGTCTTGTTTATGAGCTGTAATTCCCCACAGAGCTCAGTGCTGTTTCAGCACTCCACTGAAACATGTGCAGGCCAGGCTGGTCCTGGACTGTGTGATCTGGACTTGTCATACACTGACAGTGACATAGAGAAGATGCAGAATAAACTGGAAGCAGCATGCTGATCTCCGCAGTGTCTCCAGTCCTTGTTGTATACAATGGGGACAAGGAGAAACAGACAATCATCTATAATAATACAGCGTCTGCAATATATTCTCTGCAACCATTTATCCTACAATAAAGGACAGGTTTTATTGATATCATGGATCATTTTTCATCCTGTTTGATTCTATTTACATCAAACGTATTTCTTTTATTTTAATATTACCTTTACTACAAAGAAATCAAAACAGCAACATGCCATCACATTTAATCTATTCTGGGTTTGATTTACTAAAGGAGTAGAGGCCGTTCATCTTGCAAAGTCAATGATAGTATTCACTTTGAATACAAATCATGTGCAAGGGAAATGTACGAAAAATTGCATTTTTTTTCTAGCACATGATTGGTTGGTTAAAGTGAACACCTTTATATCAGTGTTTACTTTGCAGAATGAACAGCCTTAACCAATCAAATCCATTCTATTGGTGCAGAATAAGGTAAGACTAAATGCCTTACAATGCATCCTATTGCTCAGCCTTTCTAAACTAGGGTTCCTCCAGAGGTTGCTAGGGGTTCATTGAGCACTTTCTGCCTCTCAGATAAGAAACTACTGACAACAATAATCTGAATAGCTATTTATAAGGGTGGGATTCTCCCCAATGACCACAAGTATAAGGAACTGTTGGGTTGATTTACTAAAACTGGAGAGTACATAATTTGGTGCTGCTGTGCATGGTAGCCAATCACCTTCTAACTTCAGTTTGCTCAATTAAGCTTTGACAAAATAATCTGGAAGCCGATTAGTTTCTATGCACAGCTGCACCAGATTTTGCATTTCCCTGTTTTAGTAAATCAACCCCACTCTTCCCCATTGATCATCACACTAATGTACCATGAGCTATAATCTACCAGAGGTTCCCTGAGACTGGGAAATTATTTAAAAAGTTAAAAAGTTTTAAAAAGACTGCTATAGCCAATGGCCCTCTCTATATCTGGTGGAGAAATGAAGGCCCGTTCATATCTATGCATTGAGTTAACACGCAGATACTACAATGCTCATCAACATACTTACTGCGGTTCACTTTCATGTATTTTAATTCATCCTCTTTAAACTAAGCTTAATTTTCACCTTTTGAGCTGCTATCGATGCTATTATTAAAGCTGAACTCTGAACACAAAAACTGTCGTTTAAATATATTTCTCAATAGCCAAAAAGGATATAAATCCACTATGTGTGCACTAACTGCCTTTACAAACCCAGAAATTACCTTGTAAATGTAGCAGTGACATCATCATTGTGTTGTACATAGCCTGTGCAGAGGGCAGAGCTGTGGGAGAGACTCAGAAGACCCCACCCACTACAGGCTGCCTGCAGAAAACTATAGGAAGGGGCGGAGACAAGACCTGTCACTTGGCCCAAGGAGTGAGCAGCAGTGATAGGTCTTTATTACAGGAAGCTTCTAACCCGAGGCAAAATTGCACACCAAATTACTGCACAGATCTGGAAGAAACACACAAATCATGCCAAGATTCAAGTAAGAATACACAGGACAAATGTATTTAGACATTGTTTGCTAATCCCACAGCTTCATTTTAAACTGCTCTCATAGCCCTTTGATGTTCTTCAGGTATGAGTATTCTTTGAAATCTAAGTAAAAGTTCGTTAGAAAACCAAAACATCTTGTTCTAATACTTAAAAATGTATTTATACTCTCAATTTAGGAGAGGGCAGCCCAATGGCATTTTAAAATGCCATGATGTAAAAGCTAGTACCGTAATTAATGGCATCCAATCAGAAATTAGCTTTCACTAATCAGTTCACACTAAACAGCAGAAAGATAAGTTCTGATTGGTTACCATGGGTTTGTGCACATCATTGCTGTTTTCGCTGTTTATTGAATAGGTGCCAATTTGTTTTCGGAGGCTCCCCTGACTAGTTAATGGATATGGGTGTTGTCATATTACCTATTATAGAATGCACAGTGATGTCAGCGTGGTGCCTGCAGATTGATGGGAACAATGCAAAACATATTATGCAGCCCTTCCCTACCTGAAAACATATCCAGAAAATAACCGAACCTTTTGCCATGCCCTCCAGCATTTGTGTTATTCCCAGTAACACAGTAAAATAATTTGTGAATTGTAAATTGGCTAATAATGTATCCATGTATTCATTTGCAATTTAATTTCATCCGAATTTTTAAAAGCAATACAAAAATCCATTCCCTTCACATCTCAGAGATCACTAAGTATAATGTAGTCTCGAACAACCGTCGGAGGAGCGAAGAAAAAAAAAAAAAAAAAACACAAAAGCAATTCTGCTTGTCTGTGTTCAACACAAAGGACATTAAATGAAAACAACTGGCAAACAGCCAAATTCCTATAGAGGCAAAGAGATTCAAATAAATTGATTTCACGCATCATACTGACCTGGGATCAGCCAGCGCAGTTACATTATTCTCAGAGCTCTGTGTGGGGCGCAGCCCATTAAGGCTGCCGTAGACCACTTCTCCATCCCAGAACAGAAAGAGATAAATCAGACGGGGCTATGAATGGAAACGTTTGCACGAGGAAATTCAGTCTTTCCTGTAAACCCTGGGCTGATATCTGGGACTGCAATATGTTTTTTTTTTCTGTGTAACCAAAGTACAGACAAAGGCACACAGAATAACTCATAGCACAGCCTTTCTCAACCTTTCTACTGCAGAGGAACTCTTGACATAAATTTCAGGTTTCAGGGAACCCTTGCAAAAAGCAAATCCTCAGTAATCAGTAGGAAAAATGCCCCTTCCATTGGCGACTAGTGGAAAGAATGCCTCACTTACAGTTGTGGTCATAATGTCACCCTTACAGACAGCACAAAAGATCATTGAGTTCATGCAGATGATTCTGCCAAGTTGTGCTTGACCCCAGAACTATGCAGGCACCATCAAATAGAAGGTCAATCAGCAACAGTTCAAGGAACCAACAGCAATCTTTGAAGGAACCCTTGGATTCCATGAAACCCTGGTTGAGAATGGCTGTCATAGTGGACGGTTAGTGTAAACCAGTGGTTCTCAACCCTATCCTCCAGTACCCCCAACAGGCCATGTTTGAAGGTTCTCCTTTATCTTGCACAGGAGCTTTAAATCAGAGTCAATGGCTTGGTATTCTGGACAGCTTATGTTATCTAAGAGAAATTCCCAAAACATTGCCTGTTGGGGGTACTTGAGGACAGGGTTGAGAACCACTGGTGTAAACTACAGGTAGATGTATGACAGGGTGCTCCAGCATCACCACAGTCCCTTATTTCCCAGCTGTACCCTCATTGCATATTCGGTATATAATAGACAACATTTTACATCACATCCCTTTATATGCTATTTGAATCACTAGTACAGACTTTCCCAATTAGGGTTATATTAAGCCCTAAGTTTCTTACATAGGTTGCTAGGGGTTTCTTGAGCAGTGACCATTGGAAGATTGATTTCCCACCTACCATAACCACCAACGTAAATAGGCATTCCCATTGAGTGTAGGGGGTCAATTCTATGCTGATCACCAATGTAAAGGGGTATTCCTTTTTCTACTAAACACCAATATGTGGGGGCATTTTTTCACTGACTCGCAGTGTAAGAGCACACTTCTTTTGCACTGACAACTACTAAAAGGTGATGCTACAATTTTCACAGTTCGTGTTTCTGTCCATTATTATTTGTTCCATTTAATTCTTATTGCCGTATAGAGGAGGGGAGTGTTGACACCTCTCAGGGTATCAAATACTAATGTTATTCCTATATTTTAAATGAGCAACAACTACCTGATCAAAAATCTCACCTTCCCTCCAAACAGAAGAGAAAATTAAAATGTCTATGACATGAGAGATAATAACAATTCTTCATCTAAGCTTTATTTTTGTTGGTGAACTGTACATTTTAGGAGAAAATTATCATGAGATAAAATAACTCATCTGTTAATATTAAAGACAGATACTGCAGATTTAAGACGCTGACTTATTAATGACTTAAAGTGTTTGTTATCCCAGCATTTTAAATTCGGGATATGTGCCTGCTGTACCACGTACTTGTATGAAAAAGCATCCTGTTCTCTTTGTATTGCTTCCTTTGTGTGAAATCCCAGGTGTTCCGGCCAGTCTCTCTGCTTTCCTCTTAAAAACTGACCACACTAAGCAGGAGAGCACACTTGTCCAGACACACCCATTGCACAGCCATTCACTGGAAAGCTCAGTGTGCTGCTGCTTCTTCTCCCCCCAGCTCTTTTGCAGCTGAAAACAGAGGAAATGTGATAACTTCTAAAAAAGGGAAAATAAGGTATTTATAATTTTTTTTTTATATATCTATACACAAATGTTTTACCTTTCATTTCAATTTTAAACTGAGTGGATTGTTTTACAAGGTGATCATTTACAATCACTTTAAATAAATGTTTAAAAAAACAGATATTTCCTCTGATTGGAAGTTTAAAGAGAGGACAGGTGGGCTAAGCAGTGCTGTGTCCATTACAATCTATTTCCACTCCATTAAAGGTTAAGATTAAAAAGAGTTTTACCGTATGGCAATGTATAAACCATTTCCACCATCATAAAAGCAAGAATGTATATGTCATAACTCAAAAACCGGACGTATGCTTTGCCACATGAGCAGGGGATTATTATTCGCACCAGATGTAAACATGGATTAGCTTTCAATGAGCAAACCACCATGATATAAACGGGAATGTATTACAGTCATATACATTATCAAAGGATCTTAAAAAAAAAAAAAAATATATATATATATATATATATATATATATATATATATATATATATATATATATATAATTGAAATAATAAATAGATATTCCATTTCCTAAATGTTGATACAGTTTAAAATATTTCAGACTTACTACTTGATATCAGGTGTTTGGCTAAATGCAATAAAATATTGCAACTATTGGTTTTCAACCACTGCAAACTTTCAAGTGGTCGTTTAATAGAATGTGAAAATTGTAATTTTACAGTACTGAAGCTTTTTACCAAAGTTAGGCAAGCCAACATTCATGAATCCCAAAACTTATAAATGTTATATACAAATGCCTCTAAATCACAGTCCTTCCTTCAGCTATGAATAGCTCGTATGTTTTACAGCACTTTTCCATATTTAAATATCGGGGGATATAAAAGTGCACTGGCATTGCTTTTGGGCAATAAAACCACACAGCTATGCATTGATTTTTATTGTCCAGCATACGCCCAGATGAAATATCAACAAGTGGCCTTTGTCATATATGTACCATATAACCTCCATTTCTGTTTTTATGAAGACATTGATCTTGGAGAGAGGTCGGGGCATGGACCAAGAAACACAAGCCTCCATTTTCAGAAGCACCAAAACAGGACTAATGAGAAGATGGAAACACCAACAAATATGGAGATTTTGCTAATGAGGCAGGAAGGTGCTGAATATAAATGCCAAGGAGGGGGTTTACTTTGCTAAGCGCGCCCTCCTGACCGCATGCTTGAGCTAAGGGCAGATGGATTCCAGGAAGTAAATCATCTGCCCTTATTCAAGATGGCCATGGACAGAAATGCTGGGGGGGGGGGGGTTCAATGTGATTTCTCAGCAAAATAAAGCATGGAGACATGAATGGATGAGTGAGTTTGCTTTGATTATTAAAAATAAATTTCACAGCTTTTTTGGTTTGTGGTGCTCTTATGCAGTGAAGTTCCGCTTTAGTAATACACATAGTTATGTTGTATCTGGGGCAACTGTGATGGCTTTTTATTACATTTTAGACCAAATAGGATACATAATTCACTTTCAATGGAGTAAAATTGAATCCACATGATGATTACAATGCTTGAAATTTTATGGGTAGGAGTTGTTCTCCCCATAAATTTATCATTTTATGATGACCACTTTTAACACAACACATTTAATACATTCAACCTGATTGCTAAATAGATATTTCAGAATGGCCAAATGCATCATCTAGAAGTCCATGGACAGCTTTGTAGTCCTCAGTTTTCACTAGTAGCTCATCATCAGCCCAGACTGAAGCCTGCCCTTTCTTATTGTGTAAGTGGGAATCTCCAGTTATCCTAATGATAATATGCTTTGTGTCTGAACTGTACATGGATTTATATCCTGATGACAGAAGTAGCCTAATGATGGATGACAGGTTAAGTACACAGAACAGTAGAGGTGTTCACTTTTACACTTGCAGGGCCATAAACAAGGCACTCTTGTAGGGTGATTTACAACACAGCAATTTGTTGGAGAGATAATTTACAGCTCATTACCAGTGAGTTTTTCTTTTTAATATTGAACAGTGTCAATACTGACAGTTTCTGCAAAGGTCAACACTGCCATTAATAATTATTATTATTTTAAAATGTTATATTAATATTTTAAAATATTAATATTTTAGTTGGATGGACCAAATTGGAGCCCAAATATTTGGTGAAAAATGGGACACCCAATGAGGGCCCAGGAACTTTCGATAATTGGCTTCACATTTCAGGCTGTATCTGTATTATAAATGGATGCACAGTCACCCATTGGGCACAATGAAGTAATTAACATGGCTCCATGTCCTTTATATGAAGACACCTTATTTTATGGATTGATGGCAGATGAAAGTGATAAACTGTCAACACTTGTCTTAAAGCGGAGTTCCACCCACTTTTGGGAGGTGGTCTTAAACGAAAGACCATCTCTCCATCCCTGGTTTTTGGATATTAAAAATGTTTTTTTTTTCCTTCTAACATACCTTTTTATGAAATATATAGTGTACTTCCGATCAATCCGGTCTGCGGCGAAGGACGTGATATCCTTTTTGTGCGGCAAGCCCCCCCGCTGTCTTCTGGGACCTGTGTGTGTCCCAGAAGACAGCTGGCCATTCACAAAGCGCGACTCGCGCATGCGCAGTAGGAAACGGGCAGTGAAGCTGCAAGGCTCCACTGCCGGTTTCCCTTAGTTAGAATGGTGGTGCCTGCACCCAATCGGATGGATGGATCGGCCTCGGGGGGCCGACATTAATACGTGTCCTTATTAAAAGTCAGCAGCTACAGTGTTTGTAGTGGCTGACTTTAAAAAAAAAAAAAAATTGCGGGTGGAACACCACTTTAAGAAGGCAGTGAGGTTCTTCACAGTACAATAGACCATGGTACACTTTATTATCATGACCATGGACACATGATCTTTGCATTTACAGTTTGGCACTACCAATCATGTGGTAATAGTTTATGGAATGACCTTTTAAATCCCAGTATGATTGTGATCCTTTAGACAATGGCAGGCTCATAAAGATTGGTTTAATGAGTTGGAGGAGGATAAAGGATCTCGAATGACCTGTACAGAGCCCTGACCCCACCCTTATTTAATACTTTTGAGATGACTTGGAACACCACTTGTAAACCTGGACTCTCAAATGCTCTTTTAGCTGAATAGACACAAATGCCTACATAAACACTCCAAAAACTCTTATGGAAAGTCTTCCCAGAACAGTATAATGACAACAAACAAATATTAACAGGCACCACATATAGGAACAACGTTGAGTACAAAATGTGTAAATCAAGCAAAATAAAACATGAAACAATAGAAAGAAAGAAAGAATGCCCATTTCAGAATGGGATGTCCAACAAGCTTATACAGGTGTGATGGTTGGATCTCTTTTGCCCTTTAGAGTGCCATTCAGAGTACTTTAGCTTTTTAGCTTTTTAGCCTAGCTCATTAATACTTTAACTCTCATTTATTCCTTTATTGAATCATACCTTTTGGGAAGTGCAGTTTGTGCTTCTGCCTTTCTCACCAAGGCAAGAAGGATGTCCCCAACTGAACAAAGCCTCCTGGGTTACCCATGTCATGTATCCCAGGAGGCTTTGGGGCAGAACACAACACACATGTACAGCGGAGCAGCATCGGGGGGGGCACTACTAGGACCCAAAAAAGACTGTCTCCTGGTGATGTTATTAAAGACGATGGTGGCGCAGGGCATTACAGCAGAACAATGCTGAATTTGCTGAACATGCCAGAGTGTGTTTTGTAGATAATTCAGGAAACAGGGTAAGAGGGGATTTAATTATTAAAAACAAAAGAAAAAAGGAAAGGGCGCACTGACCTAGTGCATTACCAACATAACCATTTTTTTTCAAATGTAAAAAGAAATCTACTTACAAACTCTTGGCAAATAAAGGCAAATACAATGGTGCCAACGAGACCTCCTCAAGATCACCAGTCCTCAGCCAGAGGTATTGTACTTCCTCATAGCATCCAAAGGCTGGTATCTCTTGCCTTTATCCAATTCTTTATCCATTGCCTCAATCCCAAACACCCTTAGACCTTCCACACGCTCATTGTGTACCTGTAGAAAGTGTCAGGGTACTGAGTACTTCTCTTTTTTGCAAATAATACTGCTCTTATATTCCCTTATTCTAACTCTGAGCGCACAAGAGGTCCAGCCTACATACAGCAGACCGCAAGGACATATTAGACCATATATCATGTAAGAGGTGCCACAGTTATTGAATAGTTTGGTACGATGAGTACGGTTGTTGATACCAGTGACCTCCTTCTTACGATGACTCATGTGGGCATAGGTGCCACAGTTGGGCAGGCCACACTTGTAGCTGCCCTTCTGGTCAAAAATACTTGACCATTGGTTGTTCATGGCTTTCAATCCAATCTTGTCTGCACGCAAAGACCTACTGAGGTTATGGTCTCCATATTATTCCCTGATGATTGATGACTAGCAAGCCTGAGAACCCTACATGCATGTTAGATGCCTTAAAATTTCTTCATTTTTCAAACTGTGTCCGTCTTATAAACCTCTCAGTGTTATGCTGGATATCATTGAAAAGTGGTATATTTCCTCAATAAGGAAATGGTCCCACCAACAGTATTATTATAGTTTTTGGGAGAGATGCTGGAAAACAAATTCACCTACTACTTTTGTCTATTTCTCAGGGACCTCAGATGTCTGCACCTGCACAGCTGATGCAAGAATTATTAGATGATCCCACTCTGCCCTTTTGCATTTATTTTACATTATTCAACATGCAATAAATACAGTATGTCTACCTGGAAATAAAAACTGCTGATTCCCAGAGATTTGGGACTCAAAGGTAGGGGGAGCATTAGGTTGGCACATATAATCTGTTTCAGAGTCTACCAATATCTTTTTTCTTTTATCTTTCTTTTTTTTTTTTTACCAACACGTTTTTAGAGCACCTTTACTGTTATTCTTTCCTTTGAAAACAGAAAAGTGTATGTTTTCTTTCTATATATTCCAGTGGGTATTCTGCGTCTGCTACATATGCTCAAGCTGTCAATTCCCCCCCCCACAATGCCCTATTTGTGTCTGCTTTCCATTCTACTTGAAATGTCAGGTGATAGACGGCTGAACTGTAATAAGTCATCCAAAAATATGTCACTAACAATCTGGAACTTTCAAAGACGATCGTAAAAAGGGGAGAGAGAAAAAAAAAAAAACAAAACAGCAAAATCTCAACATGTTGCATTGCTATGGAAATGGAGAGAAACAGCAATTCCCAAACAAATATTACTTTTTCTCAGTGGTATGAAGTAATGAGCAACACATGTGAAAAGCTGAACGGCGTGCAGTAGTTGCGGCTGCAACTAATACAAAATACAGAGTGGAGCCTGCCTTATAAAGGATTCTTGTTACAGCAATATAATGTGAAAGCCAGATGTAGACAGAGAGCCTTAATCACAGATGGGAATGTAATCACTGGAACACAAAATTCTTTTTTTTTATCAATCCTAACCATATGCAAAATGTATTTCTTTTACTAAAGAATGCAATCATTCAAGTGGGGTTTCTATCTGAATCCAAACTAGTATCTTATGAGCCTTTTAAGAAATGCTCCACTAACATGCATCTACACTGGCCATATAACAACAACCATAATGCAATTTCAGAATGAACACTTATTTTATATAAAAAGATAACTTTTTTATTGGTGCATGAGATCCCGTCATAAAGCCGGTACAACTTTACAAAAGAGCTGAAAGATGCAGGACGATGCCTTGAGCGTTACTAATGTTTAGGGCAGTATGTACCCAGGGATGAATGCCCAGAACACAGGCAGTCTAACAGTCTATCCAAAATAAAGGAAAAACAGCTTTGCTATTAGAATCTTATTCAATTAGCCATTGGTCTATCTATCTGATAGACCTGATAAGCAGCCCAACAGGAGGGATCTCAACTGTCTCCCCTCTGTGCTCTGTTACATTGCTTTAAAATGGTACGTAAACCCTAAATCTATTTTTATGCCTGCTCAGTTGGCCATTGGACTGCCTATCTGACAGAACAAATAGGCAGCCCCAATGGACAACTGAAGGCTTGCGCATCAGGTCTGTCATGGTAGGCTGACAACAGTTCTGTTAATTGAGAGGCAGTGGCTTAGTGTTGTCAGTCTGTAACAGGAAGTGTTGTCACTGGCAGGATCTCCACATAAGAAACTTTAAAAAAATATATATATATAGTGAAGCATAATGCCAAACATACTGAAAAATAGAACATGAGTTTACATATTCTTTAAATATTGGACCAACATTGTCTTTGGACATAAAACAGGTCAAATTTACTGATAACAAAAATTTCACGAACGATTTTTTGACTTTTTCCAGCAAAGTAGAATGAACTTGCATACGTACAGTGAAGTACAGAGAACACAGTGGTAATATAAAAAATGTAAGATACAGTTCCCATTAGCCTTGTTAACTAAATTCCTAATTTTAAAGCAATGTCTGTGTTATTCTATGGGGCTGTCACATCATCACTGTCTCATCAACATCACTGTGTGCTACACTGACGCCAAACTTTATACGCAGCAAGGAAACTTGTTGGCAAATCATTTTTACATTACTTTATTTTTCAGAGTGTAACAGGATGCAAACAATATGAGCTTATGAATCAGCCACATAAGAAATCAATTGCCATTATCCATTACGGAATTCCTTCATGGCCTAAACATATTTCCCATGGCTTGCTGCCACCATTTGGTATTCATTTATCCCAATGCGATGTGTCTTCTATCAAATTAACACTTTGGTACAACAATGCAGTTTTGCTAAGGTCCCTTTCCAAAATGTAAACTGTAACACTAATAGGCTTAGGATGAACAGTAAAGGAAATATGGATATTGTTTCACTTTTTGTTTTTAACGTTGAACTCCAGGAATATCAAAAACTATCCTTCCAGTGGGACTCCTTCCTTAAAATTCCTCATTTCTTAAATGCTCTTTTTCATTTCTCCAGAGTGTAGTTTCAACAAATATAGTGTATATATATAAGAATTACATGCCTGATAAATATATAAGAAGCTTTATGTGCTGGATGTGGAAATAAATAAAGTACTTATGTTATCCAACCCAACCAACTGGATTCCACAGTAAGGTCAAGAAAACAAGTGTTTTCTTTGTAGCCTCCCTGACGGTTTTCCCGAGTGTGGCTCGGGGTTAAAATTCAGTTCCATTAGCGGTAACCCCCTACACTCGGGATTACATTGCAGGATGCTGGTGCCGCCTTACTTTCCTAGTCCCCAGGATCCTGCGATGTCCCCCCGCAGTGTCCGTGGGCTCTGTCTCCTCCGAAGCCTCTCCGTACCGGGCTCCGTTCCCTGCGAGCGTTGCGACGCACGGGGGCGGAGCCTGGCGGCTAATTCAAAAAATTATAAAAATCATAACACATACAGTACTGTAATCTTACAGATTACAGTACTGTATGAAATTATTTCACATCCCTTTTGTCCCCAGTGCTTTGTCCCATGCCCTGCATGCAGTTTTATGTTATATATACTGTTCTTTCTGCCTGGAAACTGGAGATTGTCCATAGCAACCAAAAAGTGTCCCTTTACTTCAAAAGTGGCTTTAGACCAGCTAGAAAACAGCGATAGTAAATTAGAACACTTGCAGAATTGAGCGATAGTGATTTATGGAGAAATTAATTTTATTATTATTATATTATTATTTTTTTTTAATTATTTATATTTATTTATTATATTATAATGTATGTTTTTGTGTTTCAAACTTCATCATACCCGGGATATCTACTAGACTCTTGTTTGGACAGATTTAAATGTGTTATTGTTAAGAATTACAGACCTACAATATAAAACGCCAAATTTCCATGCAAAATAATTGTACCGCTTTCAGCACCTAAAATCCGAAATAATCATACCGCCAGGGAGGTTAAAAGCATATGAACACCAATTACCAAAATCTCACATCAATTTTAAATGTTGATATAATTTCAAAGGTGATTTTCAATATTCTTAATCTGCCATTAAGGTCCTTGTGCAGACACTTTCTGTTATAGAGTAACAGCATTTTGTCTCTTGATAGTACCCCTGTGTTGTCACCCTGTCACAAGGGCTTCCAAAGGAAACTTTGGAAGTGGCCCTGCTGACACACGTTGTGTAGACATGATACATTGTTGTCACCATAAGGAAAGGTATCCTGAGAAATGCCATGTAGCCATCACTGGAGTAAATGTAGACAGAAAAAAAAAGCTGCAGGAGATCATCAGCACTGAGACACAATAAAAAAAGAAAAAAATGGAAAGCAAGTTTATAAAAAAATAGCTATTGTTTATGATACTCAATTATAGTTTGCTTCTACTTTTCCACTTTTCTGTTCTCCGACAGAAAACAGAAAAACAAATTCAGCTTCATGTACAAAAGTGATCGATTTTCTAACCCAGTCTTTTAACACACCACACTGCTACAAACGCAGACCCTTGCAGCAATGGCACCTTGGTAGTAGAGACACTTTGCACATTATAGATTATTTTCATTATTTTTCAACCATCCCATATTCCGCCAGAGTTTCCCGGGGTCTTAACAAAATCCCAGTCCCTGAGCCAAGCAACTGAACGAGTTCCTGCACTTGGCGCCACTAATTTTTGATTAGTGATTAGATGAATTTAGAAATGGTTTGCAATGTATCCCTATGGGTGGCTGGATATACTGTCATGTGCATTCATTTACATCAAGGTCTGTTCAGGCTCATGGGAAGAAACGTAATAAGTTTGCATCCAAGTCCGCTTTTAGTGACCTGACCGGATTTGGCCGAAAACAGGGTGGAGCATGTCCATTTACATTCAGCAGCCCATAGGAGCTATATGAGTCCACTTTTTCTCCATCACCAGATGTCTCCCAAAAAGGGAACATACACAGATATCATACACAATATTGCCAAAAGTATTGGGACACCTGCCTTTACACGCACATGAACTTTAATGGCATTCCACTCTTAGTCCATAGGGATCAATATTGAGTTGGCCCACCTGCCAGCTATAAGAGCTTCAACTCTTCTGGGAAGACTGTCCACAAGGTTTAGGAGTGTGTCTATGGGAATGTTTTACCATTCTTCCAGAAGTGCATTTGTGAGGTCAGGCACTGTTTAGGGTGGAGGAACTAAAAAAAAAAAAAAAAAATCGAAAGTTTCCCCGGGGTTTTTTTTTAAGCAGCAAAACATTTAATTTATGATATAAAAATAAAGTAGATCAGAGATTCAAGATAAATTCAAATGTGCAATGGGTTTATTATAAAATACAAACTCTGGTTCATGTTTGACAAACAACAACATAAAACATCACTCATGGCAAAGAGGCCCCCAGGAGAACATTTTTACCAATTATGTATACAACATTGATATCCACATGAATACCCCAATGCATTTCGACCCATTCTGGTCTTCTTCAGGGGGATTTAGATTCATTAAGTGGATGATATGAAGATGCATCGCACAAACCAGATTGTTAAAAACATTAGTGCTCAGAGATCCCAACAAACATGCATACCCCCTCCGCGCCCTCCGGGCGGATCCACAGTCCATAGGGCTTGCAAGGGGCCACACGCTTAGACCTAGAGGGGAGGACGAGGGGGCCAGGCACCTAGTACTGACTCCTTCTTATATGTAATAACGGCATTCCCGAGATGGAGGAACTTGACTGGCCTGCACAGAGTCCTGAACCTCAACTCAACAGAACACCTTTGGAATGAATAAGAGCGGAGACTGTGAGCCAGGCTTTCTCGTTCAACATCAGTACCTGGCCTCACAAATGCTCTTCTGGAAGAATGGTCATACATTCCCATAGACACACTCCTAAACTTTGTGGACAGCCTTCCCAGAAGAGTTGAAGCTGTTATAGCTGCAAAGGGTGGGCCAAATCAATATTGAACCCTACGGACTAAGACTGGGATTCCATTAACCACTTGCTGCCCGCCTGCCATCATATGACGGCGGGACGGTGCAGCTGTTATCCTGGGCCACCGTCATATGACGGCGCAGCCTTCCAGGCAGCCCAGTAAACACACAGATCCACGTCCTGTCAGATGGGAGGAGACCGATGGTATGTTCCTTGTACAGAGGAACACCGATCGGTCTCCTCCCCTTGTGAATCCCCTCCCCCCACAGTTAGAATCACTCCCTAGCAGCACATTAACCCCTACAGCCCCCCCTCCTGGTTAACCCCTTCATTGCCAGTCACATTTATACAGTATACAATGCATTTTTATAGATCGCTGTATAAATGTGAATGGTCCCAAAAATGTGTCAAAATTGTCCGATGTGTCCGCCGCAATATCGCAGTCACGTTAAAAATCGCAGATCGCCGCCATTACTAGTTAAAAAAAAAATAATAAAAATGCTATAAATCTATCCCCTTATTTTGTAGACGCTATAACTTTTGCCCAAACCAATAAATATATGCTTATTGCGATATTTTTTACCAAAAATATGTAGAAGAATACGTATCGGCCTAAACTGAGAAAAAAATTTGTTTTAAAAAAAAAAAAATTTGGATACTTATTATAGCAAAAAGTAAAAAATATTGTGTTTTTTTCAAACTTGTCACTCTTCTTTTGTTTATAGCACAAGAAATAAAAAACGCAGGGGTGATCAAATACCACCAAAAGAAAGCTCTATTAGTAGGAAAAAAATGATAAAAATTTCATTTGGGTACAGTGTAGTATGTCCGCGCAATTGTTATTCAAAGTGCGACAGCGCTGAAAGCTGAAAATTGGCCTGGGCAGGAAGGGGGTGAAAATGCCCTGTACGGAAGTGGTTAAAGTTCATGTGCATGTAAAGGCAGGCGTCACAATATTTTTGGCAATATAGTGTATATGTGACACCCGTTTCCGTTCTGCTTCGACTCACCAGGGGATCAGTCCAGTATCCCCCGCTGAGGCGGAGCAAAGGGCACCCGGGTGAAAGGGGCATAAATGCAAATTGTAAGAAGAAAAGGTTACATTGTGTGTGTACTTTGTAATAATAAAATTATAACAACTTCCCATCTATCTGGATAATACGTAAATTTATGGCTAAATTTAAGCTAAGAAATGCAGTTTGGAAGACAAATGCTATTCTCTTGGCAGGACAATGTGTGTACAGTTAGGCGATATACATCTGTACGTGTTTGCATATGCATGTCAGTTTCTATCTATAGGCTTTTAGGTATAATTATCCCCACTAGTGTGTGTGCTATGAGATATGACTGTCAGTTTAGTAAAGCATGATGGCAATAATCCCTTTGGTATACCTACAACAAGCAAACACTACAATATGGTATCTAAGATCGCAGCTTTGACATCGGCCTGTGTGAGTTCTAGATCACAGCCAAGTTTAGCAGGGAACATTAAATATCATATTTTATATTTATATGGCACTCCTGGTGGTGCCGGTCATATGGTAATAATAACAAACAGAAAGTTGCACTCACACACTCCCATAAATGTATTGACACACATAAAAGCACAATAGATCAGCCAGCTGTATGGCAGCCTCTTGAGAAGAGGGTCCAGGTGTAGTCAATGAACTGCAGGTGGCTTTCACCCATACGTCTCTGATTAATGTCACCTCTGCTCTGTAAATGCTGGGATTTTATGCTCTCAAAATAAACATTCCATGAAAAACATGATGATTTAATATGTGCACTATACTCCATTGGTGTGTTATATTTTATTCTTCCTGTATATTAAATTAACAACATATTACTTTAACAACTGTATATTCTTAATAAACACTGTAGCTAATAAACAATCTAATGGTGAACACCAGAGGTGTGACTAAACATCTAAAAGCCTTGATTAAACTGAAGGTCACACGTATACCAGACAAAAACATTTTCCCATTCAGTCTTTGGGGTGGCTTTACTAAACGAGTAGAGGTTGTCCACTTATGATGGCCATACGTGTCTTGAATGCAGCGGATTCTTGCCGAGTAGGCTTAAATTTGAGGTATGGGTGACCTTGTCGGCACCATTCCGCACAACAAAAACAAAGAAAACATGCTCTACTGCAGATGACCTGGGAGATTAGGAACTGGTGCTCTGGATCAAAACTGCCTTTGTAATGAAGCAATATTCCTCTAATAATGAAGCTGGGTACTTGGTAACATCCTTTGCATCAATTCTTTATTAGCTACATTTGGATAAAAAGGAAGGTGCATTCTGTGTCCAGAGAAAAGTGACTTCTAAAACCTGGTTCATGGATCTTTATTAAAAGTTATCAACATGCACATCAAACCAACATGTTTTGGGGGAACAGACTCCCCCTTCTTCAGGGCTGTTGCTGCATTCTCTTTGGTGGGAACAATTTCCATGAGTGGTTATGTGGGATCAAGGTTCCTGAATGGCAGGGTGCCGGCTTTTGTTGTATAGGCAACATTGCTTCCTATACAATAAAAGCCGGCATCTTGCCATTCAGGAACCTTGATCCAACATAACCACTCATGGAAATTGTTCCCACTAAATAGAATGCAGCAACGGCTCTGAAGAAGGGGGAGTCTGTTCCCCTGAAACGCGTTGGGTTGATATACATGTTGATCATTTTTAATAAAGATCCATGAACCCGATTTGAGGAGTAATTTTTCTCTGGCCTTACTATTTATCCAAGTCTACATGCTGAAAAGACCTTAAGGTCACACAGAAAAGGCAGCAGCCCAATCCCTGAGAGTGCCAATCACCACCATCCATCACTGAGCACTATCCACTGGAAGCCATTCCTTCCTTTTTGCCAACACAAATACCCACTCAGGCCTAATGACCAATCCAGTCAGTCCAGCGCGGTCTCTAACACAAGCTAGATACTCTCCTTATTGGCAACATGGCAGGATACAACAGTAAATTCTTGGGCTGTACAGTGACTGTATCCAAACAGATGGAGTCGCTGTTCGGGTATTCTGACAGCTGCAGACGCAGGGGCTTTCAGAATACAATATCTGGCTGAATGAGAGAAATCTTAACAGGCATGGCTAGCTTTAGCAAAGCTAATAAAAGCAAAAAAAGTTAATTAGCATACAAAAAAAAACAGAATTTTTGGCTAGCATGTTTGGTCAATTGACCAATACATAGGGATTACACAGCCTCCTCCTATTTACTAATCTCAATGAGCATTCACTAAGTCTCTATTCATTAAGAAAATCATTTTTTAATGAAATCCAATAAATAAGTAATATTTTTCACTTCCAAAAAGAACCCTGTGTAAATAGCAAAAAAGAAAAGGAAAAAAAACGCATGTAAAAAAGGAGAAATGCTGTGTTTTTACATAAAACATCCATTCATTTTATCCTAAATGGCTCGCCAAACACTGCTAGCACTAGTATAAATCATTATGCAGTGTGTCTGTGCAGGAAGGCCCATTCATGGCAGGCTCCATTGCAGATGTACGTGCTGCGATTTTTAAAGCTATGTTCTTCCTCATCTAATATTAGCTAATATTTTGATTGTAAGTGCCTGTCCAACTGCCCTCCAAGATCTATGGGTAGCTCTGGACAGTCTGTGTTGCTCCACAGTTAGGCTCCATGCACAATGGGCTTAAAAAAACGCTAGTTCCCTTGGAAAAAAAAACGCTCATATAGAGCATTTTTTGTACATAGTTTAGGAGAGCTTTGCGTTTTTTTCTGACAGAAAGCTCCAATCAGAAACGCAAACTAGATGGTTTCTTTTCCTGAATCTAAACGTGGAGCTCAAAATATGCTTGTAATTGTCCTAATGTGTATGGATGAACACATAGGATAACATTGAGCTGCTTCTACGGGCAAAATACAAAACTCCAGTAGAAGCAGTGATTTTTAAGCTAGTGTGCATGGACCCTAACCAGTCAATTTTTCCTTTGCATTATGGGAGAATGAAAAAGAAAATCTAATTGGTGGGTTTATACAGACTGTTTTAAACTGGCCATGCTATAATATTTTTTTTTATTATTCAACTAGCAGATTGAACAAAAAAAAATAACCTGATACACACACACACTCTAGTACAGTGTGAGTGATTCCCCCATCCACCTTGAATGTGTGGATGGTGGAATCACTCACCCTGTGCTATTGTGTTCTGATGGCGGGGAGACTTTCCTGCCATCAGAATACACTGAATGGTGCTGCCAGCTATAGCCTGCAGCACTGATCGTTCGGGAAAAACCCAACAGACTTGTTTTACAGAAGTCAATTGTTAGATCGACTTCTGTACAACCAGCTTGCCCAAACATGGATCGAAATCTGTCCAGTCCCAGCTGAATCAGCAGAATTTCGATCCATGTCTGGCCGCCCTTAAGTAATTCTTCTTGTGGTCGCTTTCATAAATGAGGCCCATACATAGGGATTACTAGAACTGGAGATAGCAAAATCTGATGCAGTTCTGCATAAAAACCAATCAGCTTCCAGGTTGTTTTTTTTTTTTTTGTCAGACCTTAATTGAACAAACTGAAGCTGATTGGCTACCATGCACAGCCGTACCAGATTGTGCACTCTCCAGTTTTAGTAAATAAGCCCCATACTTCAGTGGCTAGCACTCAGTCAGTTTAATGGTCAACCTAAGGCCGATTTTACACGGGCAGCTCTGCCAGACGGACTCCGCTTGCTCAGTGGTGGGATCGCTCCGCTGATTCCCACCGTGCAGGTGGGTGACAGGTCCATATCCACTCAATGTGCAGAGCAGAGACAGACACAGTCCCACTCTCCTCTATGGGAAAATCGGAGAAAAGGAGACCGCTTGTCCGTTTTTATCTGATCATATCCGATCCGCCCGACGGATGGAAATTATGACCACAATCTGATTTTGCAGACAGGATGACAGGATTGAATAGCAGCAGATGTCAGCAGACATGTCACTGCTGACATCCGCCGCTCCATAGGGGAGAGTGCAAGGTCGGATCAGGTCCACCTGAAAAACTGACAGCGGACCTGATCGGACAGCCCGTGTGAATAGGGGGCTAAAGAAACTGATCCCTGAAATCCTGCTCTACAATACAGCATCCTATTGCTTTTTGCACTCTGTTATTAAACAATTCCCCCAAGCACGGCTTGTGTCTAGACAGACCACATAACATAACGCTAATGCAAATAAAAAATGACAACCCTTAGAATCTATTACCACCTACACACTTGTGTTTGTGCATACGTTAACACCAAAAACACATGATGGTATATGTGCATTGGGATGCATTACCATTCATTCTAAATGGCACCGACAGGCACTTATACAATGTAAAGAATTGTACTGCCGTTTAACGCATCACAATGCACAAGTGTACTGAGTGCTGTGGTGAGCTATGTTGGCAAAAAATAGAACACTTATTTCTTTTTCTTGCATTCAGGCTTGGTAAGGGCCCATTCAAAGTGAATGGCCTGCCTGAGTGCAGTGTGCATCAATGCTCAAAAAACTGCATACATATGAATGGGTCCTTAGGGTATAAGACTATCTACCATTTATTGGATGTATTGGATTTATTGGATGTATCCAACAGTCAGGCACATGTGGAAAAGCTTAAAACACCAGGACCTGTATTTTGCTGGTCTTTGGAGTATCATGGCTGAGCTAATCTATGTCATTAAAAAAATAATAGTTAACATTAGATTGTAAGCTCTAACGAGCAGGGCTCTGATTCCTCCTGTATCGAATTGTATTTTAACTGTACTGTCTACCCTCATGTTGTAAAGTGCTGCGTAAACTGTTAGTGCTATATACTGTAAAACTTGTATAATAGTGATTATAATAATAATAATAAGAGGATGCAGCAGGAGCTATTAGTAGCTTATACTAGTATTCTGTAAGCATCAGCAGTATGTCATGCACAGGGCACAGACACAACATTCTAAAGTGTTACTAAACCCAGGCCCCTGCATTCACTATATCTGGTCTCTCACAGTACACAGAACATTGAAATGCAATTATTTTAGTAAATATAAACTGCTAAATACCATTTCTCATCAGCAGTATATAGCAGTTTTGTGAATTCTATCAATGTCTGGTTAAAGCATGTAGGAGGAGTTTTTATTCTCCACTGATTGTCCTATGAGGCTGCAGGATCCCTGGCCCTCTGTTTGGACAGTGCTGATTTGCCCTGTGCTGATCACATGCATCCTTCTACAAGAAAAAAAAAAAAAAAATCTCTCTAGCAATACACACAAAACTGAGCATGTGCAGCTTGTCCCCAAGGCTCTGCTCTATCGGGGATGGTTTGGGGCTATGGAAGAAGTGGGGGAACAGAGAATACAGGATCAAACAGCCTTTTTTAAACAATGCAGAGGATTAACCCCTTAGGTTCCACAGTGCGAATAACAAGCATGCTTTACTGCATTATACACACTGATTTTTACTGTTGTGGGTTTAGTAATACAGGCATACCCCAATCAGGCTCACTTCTGCAGAGAAACCCCAGCGTGTTCAATTCAGCTTAGGTAATAAAACCTGGAAGCTCATTGGTTTCTATGCAGAAGTGAGCCTGATTTAGCATTTTACAGCTTAGTAAATAAACCCCGTTGTGTACTTAAAAGTGGGGTATGCCTGTACTTTAAGGGTGGAGAGCCAATGAAGGCTCTAAATCGGACTTTATAGGCAAGATGGACGAGAGTATAGTAAAATTGGTACTTTTTTAACAATGACTCATATCAGACAAGTCAAGTATAAAAGGAATTTAAAAACATACATTAAACACATGATGGTCGTAAATATATGATGTGAACAGAAGGTTGACACCAAATAGACAGCAGTGCCCCTGTGTGTCATTTTGCTTCATCAGGACACACTTGGGGGTAGTTGAAAAGAAACAGATCTCACTATCTATTCTAAGATAAAACAGATCAATCATACATTGTATAACAATAACATGTAAAGTCCGTCTTAAAGGCTTCATTGGCTCGCCACCTTTCTTCCTTAAATTTGAGTTTATACGGATGTGGCTTTAGGAGTGTTATTTCAATTTTTGTTTAACTTTAAGGGCTAATTTCAGGCTAAAAATACTAACACTGACAGTAATGCGAACCAACATGTATTTTTGGTGCGTTTAAAGTGCGTTTAAAAACAAACAAGATATTTGGGGGGCACACCCTAAAAGATGCATTAAAGATGGTGCAGCCATAAGACCATACTGTAGAAGAAAATATTACAAAAGTGCGTTTAAGGCGCATTTAAAAATACATGCCCCAGATGCCCTCTAAGTGATTTTTCCCCACTGATATTTGATTAACGCTCATCAAATGCACTGTAAACATACCGTAAATGTGCTGTAAACTCTATAGGAACCTTTACAGCCTGTTACCATACACTTCAATGGAAGGAGTTGACCAGCTTCAACTCCTTCCAGACTTGACATGTAGCTTCATTTTTGCCGCACGGCGACGCAAAGTGACACTTTTCAAATGTAAACAGCTATGTCCGCTGCCCATATTGTCAACTGCAGGCTGCTTTACTAGGTCTTGGAGGAGCAGCGAAAATGCGCTTTAAATGCCTGTTTCCAATGCCAGTGTGAACAGGGCCTAAGGGAGTTGGTCCGCCTGAATGCTCTTACAATACAGGGAGAGGGAATAAAAGTGAGACGTGGATATATAGAGTGATTTCAACTGCTTCTTGTTATAAAACAATATCCCATTCTTTAAATCAGCCCATATGTAAAAGGCACTGAAGAAGTCTACATTCTCCCTCATCAATACAAATTACAAACCCTTTGATCCAACGCACATCTTTTTTAAATGACTGTCTCTATAATGGGAGCGATCCATTAGCTCTACAGCCGTGCTGCGTACAGCGCTTTATTTTGATTATCGTACATCCTGTCTGCCTTATCATCTCCTTTAACTATCAGCAAATGCACGGCGGTTGTTAAAAATAAATGCTTTACAAAATCACAATGCAAAGGCAAACTTAATGGCATTCACCATTAAAAATGAACTATAATAATCCCTATACTATAACCAGAAAGGTGGATGAATTAATAATGAGAGATGCTTTCGAATGCCATAGTGATGTATGTATTTAATTTATGCAACGGTGGACTGAAGAGAACGCGGTGTCATTAAAAGATGCCAAATTCTCCGAACCGAGAAGTTTTCCTTGGGAAGAGCGGTGAAAGCGCCATGAAAAGCTTTTGTTTTGTGTTCATTTTCTTTTTTATTTAATTTAATCTGCAATAGACTGTCCCTAGAGGACACGGGAAGAGAGAACCAATTATATCCAGAGGCTGGTTTCTCTAAAATGAAGGCATCTGTTCTATGCCAATGACTTCCACATGGAAGAAAAACAGAACTTTGAAGGCATCTGTGTTCAGGGCTGAAGCTCACAGATCTTAGGGTGCATTGTAATTGCCCAGCTGCAGATATGATGCGGTCAATATTCCGTCAGCTGATCCCACAACTGCACTCTGCAGCTTCAACTGCCGACATCAAAGCCACGGTGCTGTGTAAAATGAGCAGCTTCTGAATAAATTAGGCTTTGTAGGACTGGACCGCAACATAAATGAAACATTGATGTTTATGAGCAGGATTGGCGCAGAAGGACTCCATGGAAGTTGTTATAATTATGATTGTTATTGTTCATTCTGCTATTATTAAGCAGACAGCTGAGACATTAACTATATCATTAATTAGAGTCATTGGAATTACTGAAGTGATTAAAGGTGCGGCGGACAAATACTCAAATGTTATGTTACGTCAAGGTGGGAGAGATAAAGAGTATGAGAAGGGCTTAAATGCTTACCTTTCCTGGAGAAAATGCTGCTCCAGGTTGACTCTAGTGCTGGCCGCATGACTTGGATCCTCTCCTTCTGCAGAGATACACAGAGATATGGACCTTCAGTTATGGAGCGAGAGGAAGTATCAATGGGCTACAAGCGTAGGGACGTCACAGCACTTGTGCTCCATTGAGAACTACAAGACCCTCTTCAGAAATGGCAGATGGGACACCGTGGCAAAGCCATGCACAACCTCTCCAAATTCACATAAAGACTAAATCCGGAGGGGAGAATGACCCCCACATTCTGTAAGTACCAGCTTAAGGGTGGGGTTCCAGCAGACTTTGACTGTTTCATGTTACACCCTAAATATGGGTCAGAAAAGGTCGACTTCTCTTTAAATCTCCCTGGCGGTATGATTATGTCAGATTTTTGATGCTCAAAGCGGTACATTGGTTTGCATGGAAATTTGGCGTTTTATATTGCAGGCCTGTAATTCTTAGGAATAACACACGTAAGTCTGTCCAAACAAGAGTCTAGTAGACAGCCCGGGTATGATAAAGTTTGAAACACGAAATCATAAAGTTATAATATAATAAATAACTATAAATAAATATAACAAATAATAATATAATAATAATAAAAATTATTCAATAATATAATCAAATCAAAAACACTGAAATTTGTTCAGTTGCAGAATTGTCGCTGTCTTTACTTTCAGTGTTTGATGACGAATTTCCCCACAAATCACTATCGCTCAATTCTGCAAGTGATTCTAATTTATTATCGCTGTTTTCTAGCTGGTCTAAAACTGCTTTTGATGTAAAGGGACTCTTTTTGGTTGCTATGGACAATCTCCAGTTTCCAGGCAGAAAGAACAGTATATATATAATATAAAACTGCATGCAGGCCACTGGACAAACCACTAGGGACAAAATGGAGGTGAAATGATTTGATACAGTAATGTAATGTGTAAGATTACAGTGTACTGTATGTGTATTGTGTTTTTAACTTTTTGAATTTGGCGCCGTGCTCCGTCCCCGTGCGTTGCAACACTGGCAGGGAACGGAGCTCGGCACTGTGATAGATCCGGCGGAGGACACGGCTCGCACACACAGCGGGGAGACATCGCAGGATCCTGGGGAAGTAACTTTGCCTGGATCCTGCAATGCGATCCCGAGTGTGGCACGGAGTTACCGCTTTTGGTACTGAAAATTCACCCCGAGCCACACTCGGAAATACCGCTAAGGAGGTTAAAGTATTATTAAGGCCCTTTTCGCACAGAGTGGACGCAAGCAGCGGTTCCACCCACTCAGTGGGGGATCTTTCCGCTGATCCCTGCTGAGCAGGTGGATGACAGGTCCGTGTCCACTCCGCTATGCAGAGCAGACGCAGCCCTCTCTTCTCTATTGGGCGGTATTGGCCGCATTTCTGTTTCCATCCGACTGTCATTCGATCTGCCGGATGGATCGGAAATGAATCCCCGTCCGTTTTTAACAGACCGGATCGGATGCCGGCGGGTGCCAGTGGACTGACTGAGGCTGGGTTCACACTATACGCGGCACAGCTCGCAGCAGGGGGGTCTGGTGCATCCCCGTTCACCGTTTCAGGTTAGGTCTGAATTTTGTGCTCCGTGGCAGTCCCGAAGATGTGTAAACCAGCTCCATTGAGAGTCGGTCACACTCTCCTGTCATGCGAATTGGATGCGAGGGAAGGCAGCATCCAATTCGCATAAGCGTGAACCCAGCCTGAAGGTTCCAATCAGGTCCGCCTGAAAAACTGACAGTATGAAAGGAGGTTTCCAGTACCTCTACACAAAGAGCTTGTTTTTATAAAAGTGCAAAATCTGGTGCAGCTGTGCATGGTAGCCAATCAGCTTCTAACATCAGCTTGTTCAATTAAGCTTTGGCAAAAAACAAACTGGAAGCTGATTGCTTTCTATACTGAGCTGTACCAGATTTTGCACTAAATCTAAAGCCTAGTACATTATCGAACGATTGATCCTCCATTATTGTTTTTTTTTTGCATGCTAGTCTCCATATCGAAAACAAATAGGTTTCTAAAGTTCGAAAATTCTCATACGACAGAATAAAATTTTGGAAATGATGTAATGTATTTGTATTGTATTTTTGGATGAAAACTGTACTGATTAAACATAAATCGTATGATCTGGTATCGTACAAGAACAATTTTTGTGTTTCAGATCAAAGATGTGTATTAATGATCAGATTATCGTAGGGTTCTTTGAAAGCAGTATTTTTTTGTACGATATTCTGATCAGGCTTAAAGTGGATGTAAACCCTATTCATGAAATCTGACCTGGGCACATATATCTGTAGTGTTTACTTATCTCTCTCCAAAGCCCTAAGTTCTGTGTCTTTCTGCTGCTCCATTCCTCTGTTATCAGCATAGTAACTTCTGACAAGCTCTCCAACACAGGAGATAAAAGCAGCTGCAAATTTGTGTCGGGGAGGGAACTTAGAAATAGATTATCAGGGAGCTTGTCTATTCACAGTACAGCTCTGCAAGTTTCTTCCTTCCTCTGCCTATATGGAGGGGGGGGTGTGCCTTTCCTCCAATCAGCTCACACACAGTGTATGCCCAGACTCCTCTCCCACTGCTGAAACAGGAAGAAAAATTTCTAACACTTTGTAAGGCTCGGTTCACACCTAAACCGGCCGCTTATTGCACAGCAACGCTGTCCGTCCCTGTTCTCCGTTTCAGGGACGAACCAGGGCAGAATCTTTGCCTGAATTTGGCCCTGAAACGGAGGTGAAGACGCACAGCATTTCTGTGCAGTGCGCTCTGCAGCCGCCCCGGAGACATGTGAGCCGGCTCCATAGACAACACATTCTCCTGCTATGCGAATTGGATGTGGGGAAACCTTCGATGTGAACCCGGCCTTAAGAATATAGAAGGCTGAAGACAGCAGATATACATGTAAAATCTATGCAGGGAGATTTGTCCCATATCGGTATCATCTGAGGCTGTTCACTTCACTGGGTATATGCGAGGGTTTATATCCACTTTAAGTGTACACTAACTCAGTGGGGATTGATTTACCAAAGGCAAACAGACTGTGCACTTTGCAAGTTCAGTTGCTCCAGAGCTTAATAAATAAGTTAAAGCTTCATTTGGCAACGAATACCCAATCATGTGCAAGGTAAATTAAAAAAAAAACTGCATTTTTGCTTGCATGTGATTGGATGATGGACAGTCAACAGAGCTTCTGCTCATCCACTAAACTCTGGAGCAACTGCTCTTGTAGTGTGCAACTGCACTTTGCAAAGTGCACATTTTATTTGCCTTTAGTAAATCAACCCCACTGCCTCTTACCCCAACGCTGATATGAAGAGGAATATGATAACTCTTAAACTTGTATGGGTAAGTTAGTCTGCTTATCAAGGATCTCACTGCCAGATGAGGAGTCCTCCTCCTTTCTAGATATGGCTGGCATCCAACCAACCAACCTTGTGCATCCTTCTTAGATGTCAACAAAATAGCAGCCCTCGACACACACAGGAAAGTGGGCCATGCCACCTTTTTTACTAACTGACCTGAGTATCTGGTGCATGTAACATATGATTGGCGCAACATTAGGTCTATTTTGTTCAGGTCTGGCCTCTATCAATGTGTTTGCAGAAGCAAACTTCTAGCCGATCATCTATGAATGAACAGGCAACTCACTGGTTTAGTGGGCTTTTTTTGGTCATTGGCATATCTAACCATTCTCCTATAGCCCATAAAGTGTTATCGAATCCTCCATGAAAAAATAAAAAGAAGTGATGTAGCAGCATAAATTACATCATTATTGTTTCCTGTCCCCTTTTTTGTACAGTCTTTGCAGCCTTTTAATGAGTCTTTAAAAGTCTGGAGTGTGGAGCCTGTGTGGCTCCTTTGCCTTCCTGTGTCTCCCTAGAGACACCCTGATGCATTCCCAGTTAGTTTTTCGACCAGTTAATGGGCACAAATAGAAAATAGTTTTTTACTTTTCAGAGCCAGAATGTAAAACGGATGAAAAACTGATATATTTATGTCCAGTGAACAATTTATTGTTTGAAATTTAGTCATTATATGATGGCACGGTTGTTTGCTCTCACGACCAAGTGTTTGTTCAACAATGAGTTTGAATGATTTTTCGTATAGTGTATGGCTAGCATAAATCTTCCCACCATTTGCGCCATGCTTGGTGGACACAAGCACTCTGCTGCTATGCTTGAGGAATGCAGACGCATTATGGGCAGCACACCTGAGCAGTGTTTAGGGACGCATGTGCTGTTCGGGCAGCGGTCTAGTGTTGTGTTGCGTGTAGGGTCGCTACCTCATCCCTTTAAACCAGAACACATATGAATTGCACAGGTTCTGAGGCTAATTTATTGCACATAAGGCACCAAGTGAGTTTAATTACCACCTTAATCAGCCACAAAAAACCTGTGTAATTAATATGAGTTTGGTTTTGAAGGGATGAGGTGGCAACCCTAGTTGGGTGCATGCACAGTATGAGCCGCAATTATGAGACCTGTAGTCCAGAAGATCTTACACATGCTCAGGTTGAGCTCCCCTATCTGAAGTTTGGGGTAGTGCAGAAGATAGGTGGGCAGAACAGAGAAAACAATAACAGCTAAAATTAAGACTAGGGCATAACAAAAGAAAATATCATATAAGCAACTAGTTGATTGGAGCTTAACATCTTGCCACCCATATGACACATTTGTGCGGCACCAAGGAGTTTGGGTTTTATTGCCCACAAGCCACGGTCCATGGTCATGTGATTGGGCAGTTCCTCCTGCTCCCCAAGGCGTAAAAACCCAGTTAAAGGGATGCCAGGGCTAGGCAGGAAGGGGTTAATTTAAATATCCAGGGTTTATTACTACTTTTGGATGAGTGTTCGTGTTAATACAATTGTTCAAAGATGGTTTTTACTGGCACTTCTGGCCTTCCTTTAATGTCTATGGAATGGCTTAGGCTATCTCTCCTCATTGTTTGCATGATAACAATGTTCGACCCAGAGCAATTCGATCTCTCTCTGCAGATTCTATCGCCAGTAGTTGTTACTCCACACGTAGTTATGTGTAGGTTGTGTAGGTCGGAGATGAGTGGAAGACCTCGGCCTGCAGGCCACAATCCCCACCACTGGATATGTTTACTAAATAACAACTCCTTTTGTGTGTCTATTATCTGATAAACCATCCACCTCATGTGACTGGAGATTCTCGTTTTAAGTGTAATTAGTGCTTCTAATGACTGCAAGCTATAATTATCACACTGCCACAATTTCCTGCTAGCATTTGCCATTGTGTTGTTTTAAAGTGTACCTGTCACCCACACAAAAACATTGCAGCTAATTAGGAGGGGGAATATTCAGTTTAGGAATTTTTTTTTTTTTAGGGTTCCTTCACATGAGTGGCTAGAAGATTGTAAAAACAGGCAGTTTTCTGTCCTGCTGAATACCAACTTAAACACAAAAATGCAGCCACTCACGGCCACAGCAAAAAAGAAATGGTCTGTCGCATTTTGACAGGCGATACCGCACTGAATGCAACCCAATCAAGTGAATGTGGCAGCCACCCTTCAACCTTGAGTCAGCAATTTGAGGGTTAAAAAAGGGCGGCGATAAGGGGACATATCACCCCCTCACCTCCTGTCCAAATCCCTCTCAGAACAGATCCACCACGGATGTTTTTTTTTTAGACAGGCAGAAATAAAAGCTGCATATGTCAATGGGCCCTTAGTGTTGGTTCACACTTATATGTGCATGTCACAGGTACAGCAGCCCATTCTTTCTTTAAAAATGGACCGCACGGAACCACATAGAGTCAAAGCATGTGTGGAAATGTGGGCGTTTTGCAGGAGCATGGGGGTTCTATTAAAAATGAATGACACCCCACGCATCTGCTAAAGGGCAGCATGTTTTGCCTGCATAATTGCACGTGCTACTGATCTGCACATATGTGAACCTAGGCTTGGAGGGACTACCAGTCTCATGTAGGCCTTCATTTACAACTCACCACTACTAGGGGCAGTAAGGTCAGACGAGGTGGCTTCACAGCATAACATTACTTCATAGGACCAGCAGATAAACAGCCAGTCCTGATCTCTCCAATTGTGCTCAGTATAAAGGCCGCTCCACTCCTCAACTAATAAACTTGAAATATGCCTGACTTGTGCTTGAACTCTGAATGTTTCCCACGATGACTATAAATATATGAATTTTGATATAGCTGCTACTGTAATTAAGAGAGTGGAATGTTAGGATTTCACTCCAGTTACCTCACATTCAGGAGCCAGTTCAGGTACTTCCACTATCAACCACAATGAAATGACAGCGTGTGTCAGGGAAGGGAGGAATGGCGTGTAAAGAGGATTACAAGTAATTACACAGAGCAGAGTTTAAAGTACATTGCAGTCAGAATTTAGAAATGATGCTTTGAAATGCATATAGGAAACCACCAATATGCCCTGGAAATTCCTTTATTACCTCAGATTCACACCCCCTCCCCCCACAGCTGCCATTAATCTGTTCACTGAGAACACCGGCTTCAAGGCCTGCAGGTTAGGTGTTCTCTACTCTACCTGCTGTAGTTTACTTGGTTCCTCTCTAGGAACAATGATGATTTACTAAAACTGGCTAAAATGGAGTTAAGAGTGAAACCTTACAAATGTTCTGCCAAAGATATGACCAGTATACGTACTGTACATAGGGGGTGATTTATTAAAACTGGTGCACACAGAATCTGGTACACCTCTGCATAGTAATCAATCAGCTTCTGGGTTTTATTGTCAAAACCTAATTGAACAAGCTAGAAGCTGATTGGTTACTATGCACAGCTGCACCATATTGTGAGTGCTCCAGTTTTAGTAAATCTCCCCTAATGAGAAAGGTTGCATAGCAGAGGCTCACAGGACACACTATTGCAAAGTTGGATCAACCCAGACACAGGAATGAAGATTTTTTTACATTTGTTACATTCTGCATTATGTGGCCTCCTCGCGACTGTTTTAACCACTAAAACCCGCACCACTGAGCCACAACCACCAGGTGGTTGCGGATTGATTGCGACTAGGGTTGCCACCTCATCCCTTAAAACCCAAACACATATGAATTACACAGGTTCTAAGGCTTATTTAAGTGAATTTAATTACCACCTTAATCAGCCACAGAACCTGTGTAATTAATATGTGTTCAGTTTTAAAGGGATGAGGTGGCAACTCTAATTGTGACGTGGCCCCAGTTGAAAAAAATTGCATTCACTAGGTGATAGTGTCCGCCAAAATGGCACATGGGGCCATTTTTGCTGGCATGCGTGCACCCCGGTCCCCTGCCTTTGCAACCTAAGGAGGAGTGATTGGGGGGGGGATAAAAAATGTGGCATAACCACGTTTTTATGGCCCCTCCTCCCCCAACAAGAAACCAAGTGGAAAAATGCTGGATGAACAGCGGCTGCATCCAATTAGATGCAGGCACTGCTGAGCCTCTTGCGCCTTTGGCCCTGTTGTCATATAAGCACTTCTTGCTTCTAACTAACAACAATACATATAAAACAGCTACAATTATTCCTCAAATTAGACACCATACAAGTTAAACTAAAAATTTTCAATACGTAGCGCTCATATATGATATCCTAAATATACAAAATAATTCACAGATCAAAACAATATTCTTATGATCAATATCAATTGAAAGTGTATAATATACATAATAAAAACAATGTCAGCAAAGAGAGGGGCTTAGTCATGTGACCTGTGTACGGGAATGCAGATGCTTCTGGAAGGTCAGAATAGTTTGAGACTCTGAGATGTTGATTTGACTTAATTTTTTTAAATAAAATGTGTTATTGCTATGAGTTTATCATTTGGTTCCTAATACAGGGGAAACATATTTAACACATATATTTATATATATCCTTTATATATATATATATATATATATATATATATATATATATATATATATATATATATATATATATAATTTATTTATTTATTTATTTATTTATTTTATATAATGTCACTTATACATTTCATAGTATGGTGAATTATTTATGTATAGTGCACTTATTTGAACATAAGAATATTGTTTTTATCTGCTAGTTGTTTTTCATTTAGGGTATCACATATGAGAGCTACATATTGATTACGCCCTCTTGTAACATATCATGCATAGTATTTCACTGATGGATGAACTCACAAATTTCCTGGAGCTGCTCTTTAAAAAAGGGTTTTAAAAAAAGTCCAACACTGGAAAAACAATGAAGGTTTCAAAAAATAACAAAAACAAAAACTCAAGCGAAACATTAATTTCACTGCACCAGCTATCAGCATTCTTATATTTATAATGCAAACCGAATCTAGTTTTATGCAACATGAGTATTTATTATGCACTTATTTAGCAAAATGCCATTTCAATGTTGTATCTAATTTTCTAAATCATTTCCAGAACAATGTTAAAATGTGACAAAAATTAGATCATTTCAACAGTATCAAATTAGAATGAAAAGATAATATTCTGTAAATAAATCTAAAATAAATCCTTCCATTTACTATCAGGTCTATCAGAAAGGAAGCCCAATGGAAGTCCAATGGCTTACTGCTCATACAACAGGCTGACAACGCTAATTCTAATTCCATGGCAGTTACAAAAAAAAAAAAAAAAAAAAAAAGAAAACTGCATACAGTGAGTCATGAAGCCAAACATACTGAAAAATAGAGTTGAGGTTTACTTACAGTTTAAATGAGTTTGAGTTACTGAGGTTGGGTATTTATGTTTGTTTCATGTGCATTATGTTTGCTTTTTACCAGCCATTCCCAGTGTATTGCCCAGGTTTAAAAAATTAGAGAGCAAGCTTACTACCTAAGTAAATCAAGACCCAAAATGCCAGTGAATGAAAGAATGTTACACAAACAGGAAAATGCACTACATGCCACTTAAAATATGTGAAATATGCCCTATGATTTATTGCTAGTGTCTCTCTAATGGTGTCTAGAGTAAAACACTGAGCCTGCCTTATGCACAGCATTCTAATTGTAGAATACCATAAGTGGCGAGAGCCAAAAATTCACATTAGGCAAAGGAATTTCAGAATAGAAAATTGATGTTGTTTGAAAACCACTTGCATTAACAAAAGATTACAGAGGCTCCTAAATTACAGGGTGCTATTTTAGTGGTAGAGGCTCAATATTCATATTGAAGCAGATGTAGCAGTTTAACAAAATAGCTCTTCCTATCCGGCACAAATTGAAAAACACAAAATAAAAATGATTGCATTTTTCTCTTTCCTTTTATAGCTCGTCTTATCTGAATTGAAGTATTTGGCCTTCAGAAAATGTACACATGGCATCTGCTGATCTCCTGAAAAGCCTAGCATGTTCAAATTGCCATCCTCACTCCTCTAACTTAAAGGCCAACTACACCAAATTTAATAGTGAGGTGGGACCACAAAACAACCAATCTGGCTGTACCCTATACTCAATAACTTCAGGTCTTCCCTGATCGCATATAAATCCTGTATAATAATAATAACCTACCCATTGCATGCACACAGACTTCTGTTCTCCTTTGTTCTAGGCCATTCACACTCTCCATATAGACATATTATATGCCTGTTCACTTTTCTGAAACTCTCTTTAACATGTCAGTTGACAATGACCAACCCTTAGAAACCTTGGTACCTTTGTATGCCCTATTGGACTTACCTATTTTCTACAAGCATATAATCTGGTTTAATAAATGTATTCGCTATCACCACATCATCAGCCAAACTATCATCATAGTTTGATACACCCCAAAGAGTTCCCCACCCAAGCCTCCCAGCTCCCCTCCTTCATCCCACAGACATGGAAGCCAAGGTAATCATCCTTTGACTGACCCCATCAATGAAGCAGCATTTTTTTTCTTCCACTTTCTGCTCAGTAATGATAACAACCATATATCAATACTTGGTGTATGCCACAACCATTAAATATACTTCAGTGAGGCATTGAATGCATGCCGCTATTAAAGTAGAACTAAACTCTACTATCCTTTTCAGCCAAGGAAGCTGCCATCTTAGCTTCTATCTGATCAACTGCCATGCTACTGCACATGTGATCAGTTATCACACCAGTCTTTTGATGGTTTGACAGTTTGGTTGAGAGCACAAGCGTGCATGAAAGTTAACATTCCCTGCATGCTGGGTTTTTAAGTGTTTTTTTAAACTGTTAGATGGGTTTAGTTTAACCCCACTCCTTCCCTCTCTCCCACCCCCATTCTCAGGCCTGTGGATTTTCAAAAGTTTTCATGTATGCTGTTATCTTCCTGTACTCTCTGCCTGTGCTGCAGTCTAAAGCCGCGTACACACGGGCGGACTTTTCGACCGGACTGGTCCGACGGACCGAGTCGGGCGGACAATCCGATCCTGTGTGGGCTTCATCGGATCTTCAGCGGACTTTTCCAGTCAAAAATCTGACGGACTTTAGATTTGGAACATGCTTCAAATCTTTATGTCGTAACTCCGCCAGACCCAGAAATCCGCTCGTCTGTATGCTATTCCGACGGACAAAAAACGACACTAAGGCAGCTATTGGCTACTGGCTATCAACTTCCTTATTTTAGTCCGGTGTACGTCATCACGTATGAATCCGTCGAACTTTGGTGTGATCGTGTGTAGGCAACTCCGTTCGTTAAAAAGTCAGTCAGAAGTCTGTCAAAAGTCCGTTGAAAGTCCGTCGGAAAGTCCATCGGACCAGTCCGGTCGAAAAGTCCGACCGTGTGTATGCTGCATTACAAGGAACGTTGTAATGATTAGAGTACAATAAGTGAGAAATGTCACCCTAGGATAGGAAATGTGGTGAAAATAAAGGGGAAAAAATCCTGTAAAAAAGGAAACAAATACAACCACCTTATCTAAGGAATAGTGAGTTTCCATATGTACTGTAAATATTTTGTTCTTCGGGCTTTAATTCTTTTCCTAGCTCTTTTACCCCTAGTCAGTAGGGGAGTGCACAGACAGTGTTCTTTTTACTATTATATATATCTTTGTACATGCTTTGCTATGCAATTGCATATATTTGTTAGCTGCTTTTGCTTGTAACACTTTTTGTATAAGGTTCCTGTCAACAGTGCCTTTCATAGGGTTTTTGGTTCCATAAGAAGCAGTGTAAAACACCCTGGATGCTTCCATGGAAGCTTGGGCAATTGAAGGACCCAAAGGACCCATACAAGGCTATGATACACTCTCTATTTTCGATGACACAGTCAGTCTTTAATTAATTACAGTGAGGTGTACCAAAAGATAAAACTCTTCTAGGAACAGAAGTGCCTCCCTAAAATATACATGTCATCATTTCTACCTACAAAACCAAAAAGTGATGTTTACTCCCCATTTAAGGACCATTGGTGGATTGTAATTATAATTAATTTCTTTATGCCCCTGTGGCCATATCCACTGGAACATAAATGAATGGTTTGAATGGCTCTACTCTCTGTTGGCATTGTTGGTCATTGGAAAAGTGCCCCTTACAATGGTGGTTGGCAAACAAAGAATAAATCCTTTATTTCTTTGGCTTCAAAATGGAATAGATGACCAAAAAAAAAATCAGCACCAGACAAAGTTTCCCTTCTAATCACATTCTGAATACAATTGCCTTCAGATACAACTTTTTGATACTTTTGGGATAAAAGTTTGTTGTGTGCGGTGTTGTTGTTTGATACATAGGGCCCATTGGATTCACATATGTTCTCCAGCATGGCTGATAATGCTGGAATCTACTCTCCGCAGCTGTGCATGTGTTAGGAGTAGTTGTTTCCACTGTAATAAAACACAATGAATCACATTGTCTGTGCTGATAAATTCCGAGTGAGTTAAAAAGTACATAAACTGCGGAGGAATCAGCACCTTCCCACTAAATAATCCCAGCTGCAATTAAACTGCTACATTCAGCTGTGTCTCAGTCTATTAAAAGTTGAACTGCAGCCCATTGTAATTCCCAGTGTCATCATGCCTGCACTATTCAGCCCTGGTGATAAGCTAACCTGAAGACACAGCTGAAGACACAGCTGAAATCCAATAATATGAGTGTCATGGCGGCCATCGGGTCTATGAATGGTAGTGGTTTATCATGGTCACTGCAGAAACCAGAGGCCTGAAATATGTCCACTGCACAAAAAATAAGGATAAGGACTTAAAGCCTTATATTAAGGGAGAGGAATAGTAGCACAGAAGCATTGTACAGCACTACTGCAGGAAGCCCACAGATGTAAAGGTCCAATATGACTATCGCAAACACATGTTACATACAACACACAAAAACCTTTTTTTAAAACTTTAACACACATAACATTATGCTAATCCCATATCATTCATGTATAACAAAGATTGTATAAAAATAAACTATTAATATCCTTTAAAAGCTCATCTATACTCAAGATGTAGGCTCACTTTACAAAATTAGAATTGCACTCGGAAAGTAGGGTAAGGATACAAGAATGAGCATAAACAAGTCCCCTCTGTCAATAAGATTCCATGGCACTCCAGTTTTAGGTAACATGACCTACATGACGACCCCAACAACCAGTTACTATAGCAGCTTTTCTCAACCTTTTTTACATGAAGGAACATTTAAAATGACATTTAGGTCTCAGGGAACCCCTGCTAATTATTATATTTACAGCTCATAGGACATTAGCATGAATAGAAAGTTGTGGACATAAGAATAAATAAGAGAATAAGGAACGTGGGATATGTAAAGTATATGCACTCAAGGCATCTCCATGAAAATTTTTATTTTCTGTAATAATAATGAAATATTATCACATTGGAGGTCAGTGAAAAAATGCCCCTTTGCATTGTTGGTCATTGGAAAAGTGCCCCTTACAATGGTGGTTAGTGAAGTGCCCATTGCACAGTGAAAGACCTCCTTGCATTAAAGGTCAGTGTGTGACGTTTACCTGTACATTTATGGTCAGTAGAAAAAGGACCCTCCTTGCACTGATGGTTATGCCCTGTACACACGATCGGACATTCCGACAACAAAATCCATGGATTTTTTCCGATGGATGTTGGCTCAAACTTGTCTTGCATACACACGGTCACACAAAGTTGTCGGAAAATCCGATCGCTCTGAACGCGGTGACGTAAAACTTGTACATCGGGACTATAAACGGGGCAGTAACCAATAGCTTTCGTCTTTTAATTTATTCTGAGCATGCGTGGCACTTTGTGCGTCGGATTTGTGTACACACGATCGGAATTTAACCGATCGTATTTTGTTGTCGGAAAATTTTATAGCCTGCTCTCAAACTTTGTGTGTCAGAAATTCCAACGGAAAAAGTCAGATGGAGCCCACACACGATCGGAATTTCAGACAACACAATCTGATCGCACTTTTTCCGTCTGAAAATCCGACCGTGTGTACGGGGCATAAGTGTGAAGAATTCCCTTTACATTTGTGGTCAGTGGGAGGATCACTCTTGCAGATAGCTGAAAATATCACTGGTGCCCGTGGTTACTTATTAAAGAGGCAGAAATTGCTCTTTTCTTGAGGAACCTCCACAAATCTCTTGAGGAACCCTAGGATTCCACATAACCCTGGTTAGCAAAGTCTCTATGGAGGTTGACTTCAGTCAAAGTGAATAAAGTAACACCCACAATATTGGGCTGCTATAGGTAATGTGATCTAATGTAGAGGCCATGTGACCTGGAATTGCAGCTCTGCCCTTCTAATACCCCTACCCTCTACACCTTCTCTAATTATTCCCTAACTCTACAAAGACCTAAACGTTACATCAGCTTTAACCCATTGGCAATACACTGTACAGTATACTGGGGTTGAACTACAAAAGAAGTGGAGACTGTTTACTTTGCAAAAGTGAATGTCGGTAAATAAAGTGAAATTGTGTTCACTATGGCAAAATAAAACATTATTTTTTTAAATTCCCTTGTATGTGATTGGGTATTCAAAGTGAATACAGGCTCGCCCTATTTACTAACATTTACGCTGCAAAATGAACATATAGCGGTAGATTTACTAAAACTGGAGCACTCAGAATCTGGTGCAGCTCTGCAAGGTAGCCAATCAGCTTCTAATATCAGCTTGTTCAATTAAACTTTGGCAATAAAACCTGGAAGCTGATTGGTTTTTATGCCGAGCTGCACCAGATTTTGCACTCTCCAGTTTTAGTAAATAACACCCATACTTTGCTAAGTGAGCAAGACTAGTGAACAGGATCAACTCCTTTAGTTAATGCGTCCCATTTGTGTTTTGAAATAAAGGATTGCAGTTGCTCATTTTAGTTGTTCTTTGCAGAAGAGATGCTTGAGAGGGGATATGATTTTAGTATACAAATACCGCACTGGTGACCCCACAACAGGGATAAAAGTTTTTCGCAGAAGGAAGTTTAACAAGACTCGTGGCCACTCATTAAAATTAGAAGAAAATTTAAACTATGTAGAGGGTTCTTTACTGTAAGAGCGGCAAGGATGTGGAATTGCCTTGCACAGGCGGTGGTCTCAGCAGGGAGCATCGATAGTTTCAAGAAACTATTTGATAAGCACCTGAACAACCGCAACATACCGGGATATACAATGTAATACTGACTTATAATCACACACATAGGTTGGACTTGATGGACATGTGACCTCACCTACTATGTAATTATGTATGTAACTTGTATTTCTAAATTCTTGTAATAGGAAAAACATTTAGACTTTTTTACCTAAAGGTTTGTCATTTGAACTGGTGTTGTCTATTCTTTGGCACATACATGCTTTTTAATGGGAAAGGCAATCTTTTATCTTTCCGATATCAGAAGAGGTCCTAGAAACCAGTAACAAGCAGTATGATCATCAAAAGTGAATGGCTCCCTGGCAGGGCTCATAAGTATTACAGTTTCATTTGTCCTACAAAAAAAAAAGGCATTCTGAGATGGCGAGTCCCTTTATAGGGAAACAATATGTAATGTTATCAGAGCTACACGGGTCACTATACCATGAGTAGTAGATAGAGTAGTTTGTATACTGTATATCTACTTGTATGTGTGGGCACACAGACACCTTTACATGTACATTGAATATATGTAGAGGTACATAAATGTTATTATATCTACAAGGAGAGTCAAAGAAAGTGAGCAATCAGCAGATCGATCTACGGATAAATAAATGATGGGATGAAGGAAGTCAAATCCTTCATAAATCAAAGCTCTCCCATCACAGGGTGACTCACATCCTACTCAGCTCCACTACAAGTTAACCGGTCCTGTGGTCCAGATCATAATTTATCAGTTTCCCCTCTTCCATTGTGACCACTGACTAACTAACCCCAAATTCCCGATAAAGGCTCTGCTAATCTCACTCATGGAAATGTTTTTGAAGCAAGAGGTGATGGCAGATGGAGTCAAGAGCTAGCCTGGGGCAGCAGGAACTGTGTGACACACACATAGACACACTCACGCTGAACAAATATATAGAGACTATATATACATTAAAACGTATATTCCACCCCCCTCTCCCCCCCAAATCCCCATGCACACCAATTAACTCCTTCTAGTCCATGATTTGTGCTTAGGTGACCAGAGTCCTTCTGATCTGGTCATTACTATACTTCTTCCAAAGGTACAAAGAACTGGAACATACCATTGGAATCTCTCTCTTTCTCACTCTTTTTCCTCCTGTCATGTTTTACCTGTCAAAACTATGTACCAACCCCCCCCCCCCCCCCCCCCCCAATAAAATGACATGCCAAATGTAGCATGTAAGGGGGTCCTTAAAGTTGAAGTTCCACTTTTGGGTGGAACTCTGTTTTAAAAGTCAGCAATGCAAAGCCAAGAAGTCTTAGTGCCTTCATTATTCAGCATGGTTGACCCTACTATTTCTTTTCTGTAATATTATATCATTAATCTGAACATTGGCAGACCTGGCAGAAGCATGTTTCTAAGCACACGCACGCCCACACTGCTGCAGGATGAGATACAAAAGATTTTCTTTCAACCAAATACAGAAGATAACAAGTTACATCTTTAACACTCAGTGATTAAAAGGAAACGTTTAACAGAAAGTTATTTACAGATTCTGTATAACCTTGAGCACTGTGTACAGGCAGACCCAGAGCTTCTCCAAGCTCCCTATACCTCTGGACAAGGTGCCCAGAATCATTAGATGACAATCTCCTGATCCAATCTGGTTCAGTGTGTATAAGGAATTGTGTGACATCTTAAAATAAGAGTGCCTGATCACTATTGTTTTTCCTGATACCTCACCCCCCCCCCCTTCTTCTCAATTGCCCTGAACAGAAACAATTATTTGATTAACCCTTTAATGCTACCTCCTGACAGCCCTTTACATGGGCTTTAATGCCCGAGAGGCAGCATGGATTCTGTATCATGTTGTGACCATAGTTTATTGACTCTCACATTGGTCACATGATCATAAGCCCTTGCTGCTGTTGGTGACAGTTCGGTCAGCGTGCTGGGAGCCCACCGTTCTTGCCGCCACATATATGTGTTACGCGGTTGGCAAGAGGTTGAAGGAATGGTCCACCCAAAACAGATATTTCTGTGATGGGTAATTGCAGGAGTGTTAAACAACATGGCGGGGTCCTGTATCTATTGAGGACTTTACTCCAATCTGTGTGACTATTTCCTACGCTGTCCACCTTTAGGCAATCCCTGAAAGTCCATCTCTTTGGAGAAGTCTATCCTGCCTCTAATAAACTGTCTTTTTTCCTTTCTCCATCAGCTCATCCCCCCATAGTTATTACCTTTTGTATGATTTGCCCTCCCTCTTAGATTGTAGGCCCTAACGAGCAGGGCCCTCTGATTCCTCTTGTACTGAATTGTATTGTAACTGTACTGTCTGCCTTCATTTTGTAAAGTGCTGCGCAAACTGTTGGCACTATTAATCCAGTATTATAACAAAAGTAATAATAATAACAATAATAATCAGAAAAATAACAATAATAATAATAGTAGTAAAGTAAAGAAATCTCACAGATCCCTTCATCCACGCTAAAATGTGCGGATGGGCGAATCCCCCATACAGGGCTATTGTACTGTGTCAGCTGGTTGTCAGGATACCCAAACAGTGCCTCCATCTGACTGAATGCAGGCACCAATCGGCTGACAGGATACCCAAACAGTGCCTCCATCTGACTGAATGCAGGCACCGATCGGCTGACAATTTTACAACAGGCTCCTTTGACAAAAAAATTGAACAATCAACTTTTGTTGAACGGAACTGTGCCTGCGCAGTCATACACTGCGCAAATTTTTAGTCAAGCCATAGGGAATCGGCCAAAATTGGAGCAGTGTATGGTCACTAGGATTTATCTGCTTTTGCAGAATACATGTTTTAGAACCTTTCATTTCAGGCAACAGAGTCACTTTAGGAACATTGGGAATCAATGGGAGCCATGTTACCCATCCCCACCCATAGACATCTATGACACATTCTGGGGGGTGGGGGGTGGGGGGCCTCCACATTTTTGGAATTCTTCCACATGTGTATAACTGTCAGAGCCATGCTGATCCCACAAACAGCTTTTATTCAGCTTCACAAAAGAAATATAACCAGTTAAGCTTTATATATATTGATGGGTGGATGGATGCATGGATAAGCATTTACTTAGCTAAAAAAATCTGAAAATCAAGTATGTCTGTTCTTTATACCAGAACAATAAAGCTACCTGCACAGAATATTTATATGACAAGAAAAAATAATTATGTGACAAAACATTATAAAAGGCTATGTAGCGGGAGGAAAGGGAGGAAGGTGAGGAAAAATAAGTGGTTGAGGGCAGGCGAGGTACAGTGGATTTCTGTATTCATTAAACACCCTTCTTAGCTTATCTAGAGCCAGAGGCTTGTCACCAGGACAGCACAATGTGTGAGGCTGAGGAGACAGGCAATGTGCAGCACACTGATTACAGTATCAGCATGGCCCAGATGTAGAGGGGAGGCAGTGGTGAGATTGGAGAAGAGAGAAGAGGAAGGTGAAAGGGAGAGAGAGAGAGAGAGAGAGAGATAGAGAAAGAGAGGGGGGAGACTGGCAAAGATTTCAGACAGGGACCGAAAAAAAAAAAAAAAAAAGAACATGACACCAAAAGTGACTAGAACCAGTGCAAGAACATGCATACACAGTCCTCTACATTATACATGTCCTGTGTATTATATTATATTATATTATATTATATTATATTATATTATATTATATTATCACCATTTCCTGCAATGTTATAATAAAAAGGTGAACCTTCAGATGAGCTGGTTATTATTAAAATTATATGTAAAAACAAGCACAGGATTTTAGTGTGGCATTTATCAAATTATAACTATAAGATTATACATGTTATTGGAAAATAGATTAATAAGAGAAAATGTAATGCAATTAATTCAGGGGCCAAGAAAATCCAGGCCACCTAGATATGTGGGAGCTCTGCAAAACCCAACAGATTTGTCTATCTATCTATCTATCTATCTATATACATTTGGTGGACATTATTGCAAATGTATATGTGTATATATATATATATATATATATATATATATATATATATATGTGTGTGTGTGTGTGTGTGTGTACACTGTATATACTGTATGCATTTACATATATATATATATATATATATATATATATATATATATATATATATACATATACATACATACTGTATATACAGTATATCTATCTATATAGCTATATATCTACTCAAAAACATACTGGTAGATTAATTGGCTCCTGTCCATAGTGATCCTAATATGTATATGTATGCATGTAAGAATTTATATTGTAAGCTCCTTGAGAACTGGTGTGACTGTACAATATATTTAAAGCACTGTGTTGGCACTACATTATTACCTGGAATATATATGTGTGCATATGATTTGTGTGTGCACATTGTATACAGTATATGCATACACACATATATATATATAGATAGATAGATAGATAGATAGATAGATAGATAGATAGATAGATAGATAGATAGATAGATATAGAGTCTATCTATCTATCTATCAATCGATCGATCGATAGACTCTATATCTATATATATATCTATACATATATACACGCACACACATTAGCTGCATATAAATAATATATCCATCCCTTTTATTATCAGCCTTTTATTCTACTATACATAACCAAAGCAACTTGCATCCCTTTTGCTCTCTCAACATATGTTTAGTAGTATGAACCTCCTTGGTGTTTTAATTAATTGTATTAATTATTCAGGCTAATTATTGCCAATGATTTTTCATTCCATGACATATACAGGGGGTAATGTGCTGGGTTGGCAGATCACAGCCTGATGTAAGGATGCAATGCAGAGATGGCAGTAAATTTCCTTTTTCTAGAGCTGGAGCTGCTGTAATGATCCTGTAATGATCCTGTAATGATCCTGCTTCCAGACTCTTTCTATAGAATGTAATGCCATCAGGTTCTGACCCTTTCCTTGCGATCTGCTTCCGATGTCCTATTGTGCCCTGATTTACTATACAATCTTACAGAAGTCTGCTCGATGTGTGTTGAAGATCACGATGTGTCTGTAGTGAGTGAGAATGAAGAGTGGTCACATCACCCAGGGGGTGGGGGAGGGGATCCCTCTGGCACATCAGACAGAGGATGGTTGGGGGGGGGGTCCTTCTCCACTCCAGAACTAATCCAATAATGTCCAAACATTGTCCTCACAGGGACTATCACAGGAACAAGGAGGAAAGTCAGAACACCTCCGACACATCTCCGGATGGAATGTGGAGGAATTCAAATGAAATCAAACCTTTCCTTTTATCTTGTTACATTGTTTCTCACATTGGATGGACTCTTAAAGGGCCAGTGAATATAAAATGTCATGTCACGTGCCATATCTGATAATTGCATTCGCTAAACAAACTTATCTTTTCAGAACTGTTTTGATACTCAGACTAAATACAATCCAACATTGTATCTAAAAGTGCCACATCGAGTCCCCAAAACAAACATCCCATTTCTTTGTATTAGAGCCATGTAAAATCACCTGATCAATGGTCCATGGAAAGGATGGAGAGATCCATCTCCATTCAGTTTGGATGATTTCCTATAGCTTCAAAAATATTATTAGAGTGATTTAAACCTATGTAGCCTGGCTAATATACGAAATAGCTTGATGATAGTAAGCGGCGAGCATTAGAGACCCCCCAGATTAAACCCATCTTCACCAATCGGCAGGGAAGGGGTTACAAACACGATGCCTGGGGTAACGAAGTGATTCGGTGTATCTTAGCGTGCGATAATGTGAGAAATCCAACATCTGACCATTGTAGGAGAGGAGCTATTCTCCATCACTTCATCTCCAATCCTTATCTTAATTATGCTCATTATTAGTGTAAACAGATGTGGTGCACATTCATGTGACCTCTCCGAGGAGGACATTCATCAGACTTGGGTGTCCTTCCTTCCTTGTGGGTTCAACAACACCTCCATCTGGGAGCCTTATCACAGCTCTGTGCCAGGAGGATCTACTATAGAGAGCTCCACAATATCCTCCATATCCCAGCAAATCATATACTCAATATAATACTCATCATATACTCATCATATACGACCCTTCTATGTATCTATCGGATCCAATATCCTCCATATCCCAACACATCATATACTCATCATATACGATCCTTCTATGTATCTATCGGATCCAATATCTCCATATCCCAACACATCATATACTCATCATACAGTATACTCATCATATACTCATCTTATACTCATCATATACGACCCTTCTATGTATCTATCGGATCCAATATCCTCCATATCCCAACACATCATATACTCATCATATACTCATCATATAGGATCCTTCTATTTATCTATCTGATTCTGACCATACCAATACATTTTATAAATGGGAGAAATTATGTTATAGATGTGTATACACCTATATACTCTACATATACGCCTATCTACACTCTACATACCTACCTAGAGACTTTATTTCTCCCTTTTCTTTTCTTTCTTTCTTTCTTTCTTTCTTTCTTTCTTTCTTTCTTTCTTTCTTTCTTTCTTTCTTTCCTTCTTTCTCTTTCTTTCTTTCTTTCTTTCTTTCTTTCTTTCTTTCTTTCTTTCTTTCTTTCTTTCCTTCTTTCTCTTTCTTTTTCTTTCTTTCTTTCTTTCTTTCTTTCTTTCTTTCTTTCTTTCTTTCTCGGGCGCAGTTATGCCATAGATGTTTACATACCTATATACGGTACATACATGCGCAAGTAGCTATAGTCACTATCATTCTATCTATCTATCTATCTATCTATCTATCTATCTATCTATCTATCTATCTATCCATAGATATATCTATCTATTTCTACGCACACGCACATTTTATATATGAGCGGAATTATGCTATAGATTTTAGATGTATATATAAACATACACTTCCTGTAGCCACAGCATCTATCTATCTATCTATCTATCTATCTATCTATCTATCTATCTATCTATCTATCTATCTATCTATCTATCTATTTATCTATCTATCTATCTATCTATCTATCTATCTATCTATCTATCTATCTATCTATCTATCTATCTATCTATCTATCTATCTATCTATCTATCTATATGACCTATTTGCACAACCTATCTAATCTATTCACATACAGGATGATATATATATATATATATATTCGTTTATTTCCTAGAACCGTACAAGAAAAGCAGGTATATGTACAATATTTCAATGTAGGATCTACGCACATAAATATGAGTATGTGTCATATATAATTGTACAAATTAATTTATAAATGCAGTACAACACACAGACAACAGTCCAATTAATCAGAAAGTGGAAATTTGGATGACTTCATACAATAATGTTTATGATACAAATATGATACACTCAAAACACAACTGTGCAAATGCAGATTTATCAAGAACGCATTTATATAAAAGGAAAGAAAGAAAGAAAGAAAGAAAGAAAGAAAGAAAGAAAGAAAGAAAGAAAGAAAGAAAGAAAGAAAGAAAGAAAGAAAGAAAGAAAGAAAAACATGATATGTATTGCATATATACATGTAAATAAAGAAAAAAAGGCAGGAGGCATGCTTACAGAGAACACACACACACACACACACACACACACATATATATATATATATATATATATATATATATATATATATATATATATATATATATATATATACATATACATATATATATATGTTGTATTACTGAATACATGTGACTGTGATTGACCCTGTGCAGTAGGTGTGTGATCGATTGTGTATAGATGTCATTGTCCCTGTGCTGTAGGTGTGTGATCGGTTGTGTATAGATGTCATTGTCCATGTCCTGTGATCGGTTGTGTATGAGTGTGATTGTCCATGTCTTGGGATCGGTTGTGTATATGTGTGATTGCCCATGTCCTGTGATCGGTTGTGTATAGGTGTACTTATTCCTGTCCTGTGATCGGTTGTGTATAGGTGTACTTATTCCTGTCCTGTGATCAGTTGTGTATAGGTGTGATTGTTCCTGTCCTGTGATCGGTTGTGTATAGGTGTACTTATTCCTGTCCTGTGATCGGTTGTGTATAGGTGTACTTATTCCTGTCCTGTGATCAGTTGTGTATAGGTGTGATTGTTCCTGTCCTGTGATCAGTTGTGTATAGGTGTGATTGTTCCTGTCCTGTGATCGGTTGTGTATAGGTGTGATTGTTCCTGTCCTGTGATCGGTTGTGTATAGGTGTGATTGTTCCTGTCCTGTGATCGGCTGTGTATTGCTCAGTCGAGCTACACAAGGTCTCCTCCACATTGTCATGCACAATCAGCGCCCATATTAATGGTGGGTGATTAGCGATCTGTCTGTCTGGGAGCCCACACTCTCTATCTGTCTTCCAGGCTGCCAACTAAAATCTTATAAAAACACCATTTGTGCTATTAAAAGCCGATCCAGACATGAGCAAAGTGTGGAGGGTGAGCGTGAGAATCGGGCACCGAGTCCCCAGATCACCTTCTCCAGCCCAGCATGTGACAGTTTCCCACACAACAAAAGACAGCCAGCACTCAGCCGGCCAAGGCAGCTATTACTGTGCCCACTCCATGCAGATCCCATGAATCCAATCCATGCTGTACAATGACTGCCCATTTCAGGGATTTTCACATCAGACAGCACACAAAGGATGTCACTTCCCAATCCCAGGTGACACCAAGGAAAGTAAATAATGGCTTCTCTTCTGACAGTTTACAGAAAGTCCTGCATTGAGGAGATAAGAACAACTGTGAAATATATCTATATATACAGATGTATAGATCTATATAGCTATAGATCTAGATATATATACACATACACTGACCATTAACACCTCTAGAAAAAAATCCCAGCTTTTAGGATTTTTATTTTGTTTTACTTTAGTGTTTACTTTAGTACATGTAATAGAACTATGATCCGTGTTACGATCAAATCATTGAAACCCTGCTGGGATTTGTAGTTCTACCAGGGCTGTCAAGCCTTGTAGATCATATTTGACCAGCAGAAGTGCAAGCTTTGCTGCGTTAGCACTACATAGCTCAGCATGCCTTGCAAGCATCTTGCAACTACTTATAGTTCCACAAAAGCTTGTGCCTCAGAGGTGGCTTTGTCCAGCAGAAACGTAAGCTCTGCTGTAGCACTACATATCTCAGCCTGCCTTATCAAACACCATGCTTCAAACTTCACATTTTGTCCTGCAGAAGTGCAAGCTCTGCTGTTTGAGCCTACTAATCTTAGCATGTCTTGCAAGCTTCCTGCTGTTACGTATAGTCCAACAAAAGCTCCAGCCTCATAGATCACATTTGTCTTTGAGAAGTGCAAGCTTCACTGCTTTAGCACTACATATCTCAGCATGCCTTGCAAGCATCCTGCGACTACTTACAGTTCCACCAAAGCTTAGGCTTTATAGGTCACTTTTGTCCAGTAGAGGCACAAGCTTTGCTGTAGCACTACATATCTCAGCATGCCTTATAAACATGATACTGACATCTATAGTTCCACAGAAAGCTTCAGAGTTTCACGAAAGCTTCAGCCTTTTAGATCACATTTGTCCAGCAGAAGTGCAAGCTCTGCTGCTTTAGCACTACATATCTCAGAACACCTTACAAGCAACTTGCTGCAAGTTATAGTCCCACAAAAGCTTCAGCCTTATAGATCACATTTATCCAGCAGAAGTACAGAACCTGCTCTGTGGTAGCAGTAATATCTCAGCATGCCCTGCAAGCATCCTGCTGCTACTTATAGTTCCCCCAAAGCCCCATTCTCATAGACCACATTTATGCAACAGAAATGCAAGCTTTGTGGTTGTGTCCCTGCATATCTAAGCATACCTTGCAAGCATCAATGCTGCTACTTATAGTCCCACAAAAGTTCCAGAGTCCCAGTTGTGTTACTATCCAGGGATTTGATTTTATCATCAGAAGCCTAGTTATTTACAGCAATCTTTGCGCCTGGGCACACATGTAATTGTAGGCTTAACTAAGCTGAAACCTTCTATATAATAGGCTGGATACAGTTAAATATTTGGCAGCAAGATACAGTCTATTGAAAACAGTCCTCAGCAGTATTAAAATTGGAACACAGTGTTATTTGAGCAGAACTTCTGCCCAGAACTCAGACTATGCTCGTTGGTATCTCTTCTTATATATTGATTTATTCCTTTTTAGACTACAATGTTTTAACCTGATCATTTTAAAGTGCTTAAATAACCAATGAAAAAAGCCCTGTATTGATCAGCACATTACTTTAAATTAATCCAAAGCCTTCATGTCAATGAGCTTCATAGAGTGCCTGGCCTCTGCTACATATCTTGGATTAAACCATTGATCCGATGCCACTGTCACCAAATCTAGACAGAGAGGAGCTGCTGGGATCATCCAGAGATGCCCACCAGGAGCCACAATGACTAATATGAGATACAGGACCCAGCTATTGATCGGTATGGATTGGCAGGCAGCTCTGAGAACTTGATTTGGATGAAGCTTGCAAAAAAATAAAAAAATAAAAAAGCTGGAGGAAACTGCCTGTTCACATTGGGTTTCCTAAGGAAATCTGTGCTGATCTGCAAGGAAACTGTGCATGACATTGTGTGTCCCACCAGGAAACACAAAACACACTATCAACCACCCAAAGCAGGCTGCTGCTTATCTCTGGCAAGCCTCAAATCTGTTAGAAAACAAGGCCAGATGCCCGGTCACTTCCACGACAGGATTAAAGGCTCCACAATGGAAAAAGATACATGTGGCCAGAGACAGGCAGCCTAGCAAAGCCCTGCACTGTGCTCAAGCTGGGACAGGGACTACAATAGATGTCATCTGGATGTGTCAACTGTCACTGTCAAGATAAACAAACAGATAGACTGGGTCATCCAGGAACACACTGCCCACTTGCTTGATGCGGAACTGATGGAAAAATGCTGTAATAACATTATTTCAAGGATTACATGCATAATAAATACCCATCTATACAAACTGGAGCAAAACTGCAACTATCAATGAAGGCTTATTTTTTTTTTATCAAGAAGGAATTTTGATAGCTGGCTGCAAGCAAAACTTTAGCTGGAGTTTTTGTAACTCATCCCTGGTATGTTGCAAGGATCTGTTGTGGCCAAATATTTGCACTTGAAAAGAAGAAGTACATAGGACTAGAGGCTACTGTGCACATACTGTATAAGGAGACCAAGCCAGACGGGTCCTGTTTTATGTCATTCCTCACTGCTCAGCCTGAGTGTATACAGAGCTGCACATGGAGCATGGACATACATGGATAACATGCAGCCCTGGGCCCAGGAGCTTACACTTTAATGTTCACTGACAGCAAGCTCCTTAAACTTTATATCCTGGAAGACCATCAAGCCAGAATTGGAAACCTCAGACAGAAATCTGTTTCCCCCATCATATAACAGAGCTCTCTATGTTTGCCATAAATTCTGTAATAAAGACGTCTTTGTTCTATCTGATTAAGGCGATTTAAACAATATGCTGCAGACAGTCTCTCCCTTCCCCCTCCTTTATTCATGCTATGTGGCTACAAAGTAGGACAGGAATTAGAACTGTCCGTATAGAACCAGTAAATCATAGAATTCATACATTTATTACATGTACACAAGCAACCTGAGCAATCACAATAAAATGATAAATATATCGCATCACCCTAAAGATAATAATAACAACAATAATAATAAAAATAATAATGGCACAACTGAACTTTAAATATCTACTTCTTCACTTCTTCATTGTAAGTCCTATTATCTAATATGGAACTTCTGCATTGCTCAAAAATAAAATCTTACAATACATTGGTACATAAATCTTACTCTGATAATGGATGTCAGCGAGATAATTCAGCAATGCATCATCCCATATCAGTACTATACTACCCATGCATCACATCCAATCGCCCATATCCTATCCTATACATCACCCCAAAGGTACCTATACCTAGGCATGACCCTAAATAAAATCCAATTTCTAAAAGATCTGTTCTTCTGTATCACCCCAGTCAGTGCACAGACCTACATCACCCCCATATAGACATGTGCCATGTATAAAGCTGTATAAGGTACACTCCTGCATTACCCCATAAAGAGCTGTGCATTGCATAATCTTGTATTATTCCCACACTTCTGCATCAGCCCATATAGAGCCGTAAAAGGTAAACTTCTAAATTACCTCTGTACAGTGTATATTATAATCCTACATCACCCCACATAGATACTGTGCCTAAAACACCCCATAAGACTGTACAATGTACATACTTGCATCACTCCATATAGAGCTGTATAATGTATACTCCTGCATCATCCCAAAACAAGCTGTACAGTCTGCATCACCCCATATAGAGCTGTGCAGAATAAGCTCTGATCATCCCATATAGAAATAGAAATCCCATATATAGCGTGTATTCCTCATCACCGCATATAGAGCTGTGCAGAATAAGCTCTGATCATCCCATATAGAAATAGAAATCCCATTTTTAGTGTGTATTCCTCATCACCCCATATAGATATGCACAATGTACATTCCTGCTCACTTTTTATAGAGGTGTACAATGTACACGTCTGGCAATCCCATGCAGATATATATGATCCCGATCATCCTATACAGAGATGAATAGTGCACTCCTCATCACCCTGTAAAGAGCTGCACAATATAAAATCTTCATCACCCCAGAAAGGGCTGTACAGTGTGACACATCGGATTACCCCATACAGAGCTGTACAATATACAATTCTGATCATCCCATACAGAGCTGTACAATATAAAATCACGATCGTCCTATACAGAGCTGTACAATAACATCACACTAATCCCATATAGAGCTGCACAAAAGAATGTTGATCACCCCATATGGAGCTGTACAATATAAATGTCTGATCACCACAGACACACACAGAGCTGTATAATATAAAATCATAATCACTCCATACAGAGCTGTACAATATAACACCATGATCAACCTATATAGAAGTATACAATATATAAGGTTCATTGCTTCTTTTTCAATGTACACTTCTGACCACCCCATACAGAACTATTCAAGATATCTTTGTGATCAACTCATATAAAGCTATTTACTGCATCCCTCCTGACCACTCCATATAGAGCTGGTTATTGTATTCTCCTGATTATCCCATAAAGATCTAATCATTGGACCACTCTGATCACCTCTTATAGATCTAATCATTGCGCCCTCCTGATCACCCCATATAGATCTATACATTGCACTCTCCTGATTGCCCCATATAGAGCAGAACATTGCACCCTCCTGATAACCCCATATAGATCTATACATTGCACCCCCCTGATTACCCCATATAGAGCAGATCATTGCACCCTCCTGATCATCCCATATAGATCTACACATTGCACCCCCCTGATCACCCCATATAGAGCAGATCATTGCACCCTCACCCCATATAGATCTACACATTGCACCCCCCTGATCACCCCATATAGAGCAGATCATTGCACCCTCACCCCATATAGATCTACACATTGCACCCCCCTGATCACCCCATATAGAGCAGATCATTGCACCCTCACCCTATATAGATCTATACATTGCACCCTCCTGATCACCCCATATAGATCTATATATTGCACCCTCCTGATCACCCCATATAGATCTATACATTACACCCCCCTGATCACCCCATATAAAGCAGATCATTGCACCCTCTTGATCACCCCATATAGATCTACATATTGCACTCTCCTGATCAGGCATATATATCTATACATTGCACCCTCCTGATCAGGCATATAGATCTGTACATTACAACCTCCTGATCAGGCATATATATATATACATTGCACCCTCCTGATCAGGCATATAGATCTATACATTACAACCTCCTGATCAGGCATATAGATCTATACATTGCACCCTCCTGATCAGGCATATAGATCTATACATTACAACCTCCTGATCAAGCATATCGATCTGTACATTGCACCCTCCTGATCAAGCATATAGATCTGTACATTGCACCCTCCTCATCAAGCATATCGATCTGTACATTGCACCCCATATAGAACTGATCATTGCACCCTCCTATCACCCCACAAAGTCTGTGAACTTTCAGTATCACGTTGGCTGTGTCAGGATGCAGCAGACCCTAAAAGAAGGTACCCCCCCCCCCCCATACCCCCAGCTGAGACCTCTCCGAGAAGCATCGAATGCTGACATCCTACTTACACTGGAAGGGGCTTGAGATTCCCACCATTCGCCACAGGCTTGTAACTGCAAATAAAAGTTCCTGCTCCGTGCCGGGGAGAAGCGGAGACGTCTGGGCTGGGGGGTGGTGGGGGGATACAGAAGAAGGAGGGGGGATGGGATGAGGGGGGTCTGGAAAGTCGTAGCCCCAAAGTGTAGGAGAAGAAGAGGAATGCGACCAGATGATCGGCGTCCGCTGTCACAAGTCAGAGAAGAAGAAGAGGAGGAGGAGGAGGAGGAAGGAGTCCAGCTGGGGGAGGTGAGGAGCTGAGCCGGAGGGGCTGCACCCCCTGGAGCCGCACTCTGTACACGAATATTCGGTGCTGTGATGATCGGAGGGGTGCGATGTGTGGATGTGTCACCGACGAGGAAGAAGCCTGATCTGTGCTGATTTCCACCATAAGGCTGCGATCTCTTCCTCCCCTCCTCCCTTCACCTCCTCCCCTCCACTCTGTTTATTTCTTCCTCTCTCTGACACTTGGGCTCCTTGTAAAGTCAGGCTTGCAGCTCACTGGCAGCAGACGGCCGGGCGGTGCCCCCCAGGTGCAGGGCAGGGAGGTGCAGGGCAGCGAGGGCTCCCCCAGCAGTGGGAGGTGATAGAGGTAGCTGCAGACATCTGTGTCTGGGAAGGGTCAGGGAGGGTCAAGTCCTGCTAACAATAGGGACAACACATTGGCTTTTCCTTTTTTTTTTTTTTTTTGGGCTGTGTGCCTGCTGCTTTCTCCTGGATGTTTTGTCCCTCTTAGACCTGGTGGACTGGTAACTTGCTCCCTAAATCTGCCTGGCCTGCAGTAACCCAAGACAAGCACTTTCCCCCCTGGCCATCTGGACTGTCACAGCTCCTCCTGCCTGCCTGGGACTCATCACTGTGCACAATCCAAGCCTCTCTCACATCCTAATCCCCTTCTGTTACTACATTCTTTTTTTTTTTTTTAGTTCAATCTGTTTGTTTTTGCATTAAGTAATGGTCTAAGGGACAACAAAGAGGTGCAACTTGTCTCCCATTTCCTCTTCATCTGACAAAAATTATTAAAAAAAAAAATCTATTTCAGGCAAGTAGCAATAGAGAATGATATCTGACCTTAATATGGAGAGGAAAACGAATAGCCTGTACAATCCATGAATAGTGAGAACCTGGGACACACGTTCGGAAGCACAGGATTGTCTCAGATGGTCCTTTGGTGGTCTGGTAAGGATAACCTAGGAGGCTCAATTTAACACGCTAACATACAAAGATCCTTATGTTCCAGAAAGTTATTTTCAGTCCAACCAGATTTAAAATTAAAGGGGAACTGCAGTCTGCTAACATAATTTGTAATAAAATCATCTTTGCCATTCTGAAGTTTCCCTCCAACCACTTTGCATATTATTTTATATATACTGTGATTCTGTACTTGCCAAATATGCTGCAGAAATCTCCCTCCACGGAGTCTGGCTGCATTTTAAAGTGGTTGTAAACCCATATAAAAAAAAAAAAAAACCCTGCAAGACAAAGGCATAATGACCCAGCTGTTGCAGCGGTCCCCATACACCGATGCGACCGGCGACATGTCTCCCGTCGTTATTTCCAGGTTCGCTGGCTCCGGCGCTGTAATTGTCCAGAGCCGCAATTATGTCACTCCAGCGCGCATGAGCCACCCATGCGGGGGACACCGGTCATGGCACGGGCCCTTTAAAAATGAAACGATTGAGCTGTTTCTTCGGTGCGCATGCGCCGATGACGTTGACACAAGCGTACATGGTAGATATTTACAGTACCTACAGGTAAGCCCTATTAAAGGCTTACCTGTAGGTACAAGTGGTGTAACAGGGTTTACAACCACTTTAATTGTGGGTAGCTGAAGCTGCTGCCTGTTCTCTACCTGGATTTACGCAGACACACACAGGCACACCTCCAGCTCTGCAGCTTTCATTAGCCCTCTTATGACTCATCCCCCCTCCGTTACTGGCAAACTCTTACGAGAGTTAGAGAGAGAGCTGTGCATGATGTCATAAGCCTAGGCTAATGACCAGACAAGAAGGAAGTGGGGCTGTATAAGGTATTTACTGGCAGAAAAAAAAATGTTTTACTATCCAAAGTTAAAACCACAAGGGCAGAAGATTTCATGAATGGAAAGTTGAAAAAAATGACTGAAGATCCGCTTTAAGCTGGCCATACACACATTCATTTCTTTCATTCAGTTAGAGGTCTGTCTGTACCTCCGCCTTGCTGATCCATTGGTATAAACCACCAGAATTGCAGATAATGTCATCTCCTGGCAATCAAGCTTGGCTATCCTCTTTAAAGTGGAAACCACCAAAAAATAAAAAGCAATGGACCCCCCTTCAGGTTTATTTTATTTATTTTATTTTATTTATTTTTAGGTTTTTTATAGCACTGTCAATTTATGCAACTCTTTACACACACACACACACACACACAGAAATACATATATATATATATATATATATATATACACATCACTTATATATATATACATTCACATCAGTCCCTTCCCTCAAGGAGCTTTCAATTTAGGTCCCTAACTCACATTTATACATATACATATTAGGGCCAATTTAGACAGGAACCAATAAGCCTACCATGCAGGTAGCGTCATGGTTGAGATTCAAACCGACAACCCTAGCTAGGCAGAAGCCCTAACCTCTTAGACACTGTGCAGCCCCAAAAAAAGTTATAATGAACTAGTATGCACCACATACTAGCACATTATGACAGACTTACCTACAAACTGAGCCCTTATTATAGGCTTACCTGTAGGTACAAGTTCAAGAGTGGAGTTTAATTCCACTTTAACCACTTGACCTCCGGAAGATTTACCCCTCTTCTCGACCATGCCATTTTCTGCAATATGGCACTGCGTTACTTAAACTGACAATTGCACAGTTATGCTGTACCCCCCCAAAAAAATTATGTCATTTTTTCACACAAATAGAGCTTTCTTTTGGTAGTATTTGATCACCTCTGCGTTTTTTTATTTTTTGCGCTATAAACAAAATAAACATGCAAATTTTGAAAAAAAAAAAAATATATATATATATATGTTTTGCTTTCTGCTATAAAACACACCCAATAAAAAAATGTAAAAAAAAAAAAAAAAAATCAAATTTCTTCATCAATTTAGCCCAATATGTATTCTGCTACATATTTTTGGTAAAAATTCCCAATAAGTGTATATTGATTGGTTTGTGCAAAAGTTATAGCGTCTACAAACTATGGGATATATTTTTGGAATTTGTATTTATTTATTTATTTTTACTAGTAATGGTGGCAATCAGCAACTTATAGCGGGGCTGCGATATTGCGGCGGAAAAATCGGACAAATCGGACACCTAACAGACACTTATCAGATGGTCCTTTGGTAGTCTGGTATGGATGTCCTTATAGGCTCAATTTACCATGCTAGCATACAAGGATAAAGCCTGATCAGAATATCGTACAAAAAATACCACTTTCGAATCGATCGTATGATAATCTGATCGTTAGTACACAGCTTTTGTCCCAAATTATCCAAAGGGACAAACACGAAAATTTTTCTTGTACAATGCCAGATCATACGATCTTCCCTTAAACAGTACAGTTTTCATCCGAAAATACAATACAAATACATTACATCACTTCCGAATTATTATTCTGTCATACGGGATATTTTGTACTTTAGTGACTTATTCATTTTCGATATGGAAACTAGCATGCAAAAAAAAAAAAAAGGACGATCATGCGTCTGATAATCTCATCATGTGTACCAGGCTTTAGGATCCTTGTGTTCCAGAAAGTTATTTTCAGCTGAGTCCAATGAGATTTGAACATTAACCACTTCCCGCCCGGCCCATAGCAGATGACGGCCGGGTGGTGGTTCAGTTATCCTGACTGGGCGTCATATGACACCCAGCAGGATAACATGCCGCCGCGTGCCCGCGGGGGCGTACATCGCCGCGATCGGTGTGTCAGTCTGACACACCGCTCCACCGATCTTGGTAAAGAGCCTCCAGCGGAGGCTCTTTACCACGTGATCAGCCGTGTCCAATCACGGCTGATCACAATGTCAATAGGAAGAGCCGCTGATCGGCTTTTCCTCACTCGCGTCTGATAGACGCGAGTAGAGGAGAGCCTTTCGGCGGCTCTCCTGGCAGGGGGGTTGCCCCCCTCAGATCACCACACTGGACCACCAGGGATCGCCACTAGGACCACCAGGGAAGGGGCAACATGTGGATGGCCAGGTATGTACCCCATGGCCATCCACATGAGCCCAGTGTGCCCAATCAGTGCCCACAAATGGGCACTGATTGGCACCATTATGTTGCAGTGATGCCCCCTTAGGGGCATCAGTGCAAACAATCAGTGTCAGCAGTGCCACCCATCAGTGTCCATCGGTGCCACCTGTCAGTGCCCATCAGTGCCCGTCAGTGCCCACCTATCAGTGCCCATCCATGCCCATCTGTGCCAACTATCAGTGCCACCCATAAGTACCCATCAATGCCACCTACGAGTGCCCATCAATGCCACCTATGAGTGCCCATCAGTGCCACCTATGAGTGCCCATCAGTGCCGCATACCAGTGCCAGCTATCAGTGCCCATCAGTGCCACCTATCAGTGCCCATCAGTGCCGCCTATCAGTGCCCATCATCAGTGCCCATCAGTTCCACCTCATCAGTGCCACCTCATCAGTGCCACCTCATTGGTGCCCATCAGTGCTGCCGTATCAGTGCCCGTCAGTGCATCCATATCAGTGCCCGTCATTGAAGAAGAAAATGTACTTATTTACAAAAAATTATTCACAGAAACAAAGAAAAACTTGTTTTTTTTCAAAATTTTCAGTCTTTTTTTATTTGTTGCGCAAAAAATAAAAACCGCAGAGGTGATCAAATACCACCAAAAGAAAGCTCTATTTGTGGGAACAAAATGATAAAAAATTAGTTTGGGTACAGTGTTGTATGACTGCGCAATTGTCATTCAAAGTGCGACAGCGCTGAAATCTGAAAATTGGCCTGGGCGGGAAGGTATCTAAGTGCCTGGTATTGAAGTGGTTAAGCTGGCCATACACACATGGATTTCTTTCAGGCTCCATGCACACTAGCGTTTTTCATAAGCTCAAAAAAAGCTAGAAAAGAAAAACGCTGGATGAAAAATGCTGATAATAGCATTTTTATGGCAGCTTCTAGTAGCATTTTCGTTTCAGGAGTATTAGCATTTTATTAGTGTTTTTGCAGTACATGAAAAAAAAAAAAAAGCTCAAAAAAGCTGTTAGGGGCATTTTAGTAGAATTTAGAATCAGTTAGGAGCATTTAGGAGCTTTTAGGAGCATTCAGCGTTTTTTTCTGCTGGAAAAACTCGACAGAAACATTTTTTTTTCTGCTTCTAGACGCTGAAACTCAAAAAATGCTAATAGCCTAAAGTAGTGTGCATGGACACATAGGATAACACTATTTAGCTTCTAGGAGCAGAAAACAAAATGCTACTAACAGCTTATAGGAGCTTAAAAAAACACCAGTGTGCATGGAGCCTCATTCAGCCAGAGGTCCTCCACCTTGCTGCTCCATTGGTATAAACCAGAACTGCAGATAATGTCATCTCCTGGCAATTGAGCTTGGCTATCCTCTTTAAGAGCTCTTTCACATTGCAGCCGCGGCCACATTAGCTACTTTTAGCTGCGCTTTACCGTTGTTTTAGCTGAGCTTTTTGGCTGCTAGCGGGGGTTAAAAGCGCCCCGCTAGCGGCCGAGGGAAGGGTTAATAGCGCCCGTGTAGCGACGCTGCCAAAGCACTTTGCAGGTGGAGGAGTGGTGGAGGAACAATGTATAGACAATGTATACACCGCTCCTCCACCGCCCCATAGAAGCTGCTTGCAGGACTTTTTTTTAACGTCTTGCCAGCCCATCGCCCCAGTGTGAAAACACTCAGCCTATCACACAGGGACTGCAGACGAGGCATTTTTCAGGCGCTTTACAGGCGCTATTTTTAGCGCTAAAGTGCCTGAAAAACGCCCCAGTGTGAAAGGGGTCTTAAGAGGGGCTCCAGTCTCCCCCACAAAAAAAATAAAATAAAAAATCAGCAGCTACATTTTTAATACAAGAACACTTACCTGTCCAGGAATCCAGCGCTGTCCTCACCCGAGCTGATTCTTTATTCGGCTTCGGGTGCAGGTGCTGGCATCGTAAGTAAGGCCCCTTTCACACTGGGGCGGTAGGGGGCGTCGGCGGTAAAACAGCGCTATTTTTAGCGCTGTTTTACCGCGGTATTCGGCCGCTAGCAGTGCGGTTTTAACCCCCGCTGGCGGCTGAAAAAGGGTTAAAACCACTCGTATAGCGCGGCTATAGCCGCGGTATTGCCGCAGTATAGCCGCGCTGTCCCATTGATTTCAATGGGCAGGAGCGGTTTAGGAGCGGTGAATACACCGCTCCTTCACCGCTCCAAAGATGCGGCTGACAGGAGATTTTTTCTTCTCCTGCCAGCGCACCGATTCAGTGTGAAAGCCCTCAGGCTTTCACACTGAACAAACAGCGGAGGCTGTTTTGGGGCAGTTTGCAGGCGGTATTTTTAGCGCAATAACGCCTGCAAACCGCCCCAGTGTGAAAGGAGCCTTAGGAAAACCTTGAGGCTTCACAACTGGTTTCCTACTGCGCATGCTCGAGTCGTTCTGGGACCTGTGATGTGTCCCAGAAGGGCGCAGGGGAAGGAGAGGGGCAAACTTCTGCTTGGATTGCCACAGTGATCAGACTAGAAGTAGGAGCGGGTACCTATCAAAACCTGGTGCATGCTCCTCCCTTTAAAAAAATTGCCAGTTGTTGAAAAGGAGGGGGGGGGGGGCACACCTCTGAACTTCCCCTTTTGGGTGAAGTTCTGCTTTAAGTGGTAAGTGGTATTAAACCCAAAAGCCCAGATGATCTCTGCCTTCACCTTGGTCACATCTCTAGAGACGCTCTCCTGTGTTCCTGTTAAAGACTTGCTTGGCTGACATTCCTTCTGGCTCCAGATCCTGCTTGCTGTTCTACGACACTGTTCTCTGGCTCCCTGACATCTTAGCTTGTCTGACTATCCATTCTGGTTCCTGAACTCTGGCTATGTTTTGACTACTTTTACTCTGTTTGCCTTTTTTTTATTATTATTAAACAAGTGCGATATAACTGTATTTCTTTCTCAGTCTGATTCATGGTTTCTGACATAAAGACTGTTGCCATAGGAGACAGCAATCCTACACATGCAGATGTGGCTTCTTGCTGGATACCTTTCCCTGCATGGCTGTCCTCCTATTGAAGTCTCTGAGTCTGTCAATTAATTTTGCAACTACTTAAGGGTGTCCTGGCCCTAACCCTCTCTCCCCCAAAAAAAAGGTTTGTTAAGAGAAATAAACTTTCTTTTGCATCCAAGAAGTGTCTGGCGCCCAACAACTTTAACGCCCACAATTCCTCGAAATCCACTACATACACAAGAATGTCAGATATCCCTGGCCCTGGAGGTTCTCATTAGACCGAAGGAGGCCTGGGACCTTGCTACAATAATAATATCATCACTAATGTGTGTACTTAACATGAGTACACATTCTCAGGAATTATTTCATAGTTTACCTGAAAATTATTTTTAATAATTGAATTATGTATAACGTTTTTCAGTAAATCAACCATGTCACCCTTAAGGGATGTGCCTGTAAAGCAGAAAGTATATACTTACCTCTCCTGTTGCCCGCACCACTGATTGCTGCTCTGTTGAAGAGAAATTGCCTGGTGAAGGTTCTTCTGACACCTCCAGGAGTGTTGTTCTCCTGTGCCCTCTGCAGTGCCCAATGGTTCTCCCCTCAAAAATATATACCTACCTCACCTGCCAACCCACCATGGCCACTGCCTCCTCCCACCAGCCCCTAAATCACTACTATGTCTTGTAGTAACCTAGGGGTGGGTGGGAAAAGCCAGTGGCGACGGCATGGTTGGTGGGAGAGGTAAGCACATATTTTTTCCTTTATAGGCACACTTTCCAGTTTGGTTCTCCCTTTAGTGGCTATCTGTGTATCAGACAGTGCAACCCAAATCTTGGCAGCTGTGAAAAAAACAATTACAGGGTAAGACTAATAGAGACTATATATCATGGAGTCTAAGCTGGACCATATACTTACAAATAAACAGAGCAGCAATAAATCATAATCACTGAAAGTAAAGCAGGCCAGTTTTGCTACATTGGCGACAATCTAAAGCCTATGATATAAGTAGACAATCCAGTCAAGTGTTCTCCAGGGGAAGGATTGATTGGACAGATTAGAAACTTTAGCTGATCTCCAAGTTAAGGCACCACTGGAAATGTCTGGCTGTTCCTCCACCTTCCTGCAAAATTGGCATAAACCAGGACTGCAGATAAAGTGGTCAACTGACAGATCATGCCTGCAAGCTTGGCTATCCTTTAAAGTCTATGGCTGCCAAACTAAAATAAACTTGTCAAAGCCAGAGACTGTCATTGCGGAGCTTTCCTTTTGGAAATGCTAATTGCCATGCCAGTTGTCTTTCTTTAAGTCTTTGAATCCCTGACCTGAAAGAAGTTTGCAGATAATGACTCTTTCTGACTTTTCTACATGCCTGTTATCAGCCAGTAACTAATAGATGGGAAATCCAGAGGTTCAGAGTAATATCCTATCAACTAGCATTTTCAGAAGGAAAGGGCAGCATTGGCAGCTCCTTTATTTCTGTCATGACAGATTTACTTTACTTTGAAAGCGTAACATACACTATATTGTCAAAAGTATTGGGACACCTGCCTTTACACGCACATGAACTTTAATGGCATCCCAGTCTTAGTCCGTAGGTTTCAATATTGAGTTGGCCCACCCTTTGCAGCTATAACAGCTTCAACTCTTCTGGAAAGGCTGTCCACAAGGTTTAGGAGTGTGTCTATGGGAAGGTTTGACCATTCTTCCAGAAGTACATTTGTTAGGTCAGGCACTGATGTGGAGAAGACCTGGTTCTCAGTCTCAGCTCTAATTCATCCCAAAGATGTTCTATTGGGTTGGGGTCAGGACTCTGTGCAGGCCAGTCAAGTTCCTCCACCCCAAACCTGCTCATCCATGTCTTTATGGACCTTGCTTTGTGCACTGGTCCAAATCATTTGGTGGAGGGGGGATTATGATGTGGGGTTGTCTTTTCGGGGTTGGGCTTGGCCTCTTAGTTCCAGTGAAGGGAACTCTTAAGGCGTCAGCATACCGAGACATTTTGGCCAATTTCATGCTCCCAACTTTGTGGGAACAGTTTGGGGATGGCCCCTTCCTGTTCCAACATGACTGCACACCAGTGCACAAAGCAAGGTCCATAAAGACATGGATGAGTGAGTTTGGAGTGGAGGAACTTGACTGGCCTGCATAGAGTCCTGACCTCAACCTGATAGAACACCTTTGGGATGAATTAGAACAGATACTGCGAGCCAGGCCTTCTCGTCCAACATCAGTGCCTGACCTCACAAATAAGCTTCTGGAAGAATGGTCAAACATTCCCATAGACCTAAACCTTGTGGACAGCCTTCCCAGAAGACTTGACGCTGTTATAGCTGCAAAGGGTGGGCCAACTCAATATTGAACCCTACGGACTAAGACTGGGATGCTATTAAAGTTTATGTGCGTGTAAAGGCAGTGTCTCAATACTTTTGACAATATAGTGTACAGTATATGTACTAGGAGCTGTCCACATGTATATATGCAATTATGAGCTACAAGTGGAAATATGTTTTTGTTTCTTTCATTATTGTTTTTCTTACAAAAACATACATGGATTAGAAGATTTACCGTATATTAACTGATCAGATTTAAATATATATCTAAAATGTGAAATAATGTAAAATTCTGGTTCACCATTTGCATTTGCCCATATTTTGAGGAACTACAAGTTCCTGCATGCCTTAACAGCATGGTTGGACAAGCCAGAATATTATGTTTTCTCCACTGATAAATATGTATCCATTGTAGAACATACAATTTAGAAATACAATTTTTTATTATTGATAATTCCCCATTTTTCTCTTTCATTGTATCTTCGTAAGATTATAAACTGTGTTGTTGGATTGCAATTACTTTTATTTATTTTTTTTAGAATATAATTGGACATACTTGTATAAGAATCAGTACACCAACAAGTTCTCAGTGTAAAACAAAAGAGCTAGAAAAAGATATATCAAGAACAATATAACTCTTCAATAATCTGGTATATTTGTAGGTGAATGTCCACTATTGTGATCAGATATGGCACAATCCTGACATTAATGAAGATATTAAATAACATGATGCATGTAGGTCATTTCTAATTAAAATAACTTTCATCGCTTTTGGTTACAGGTTTAATAATTGTAAATGCTCTCTCTGTCCCCTAATTTGGCTTAAGTAATCAGCAACTGCACTTAAGTCCCTTCTGTTACTGGCTAAAATAATACTCCTTCCCTCCAGCATGCAAATGAAAATAATCCTGAGGACCTGGTTTACTTAAGTCACACACCCCTAGTGAGGATGCTTCATAATAGATCCAGGTCAGTGATTGGCTAGATAGAAAAGCAGTGCGGAGGACAACTGCACCAAGCATTAAAGCCCAACTGCAGGTGAGGTACAACGATCACACCTCCTTTTTTTAAGGGTACATATTTTTTTCAAATTGTCTTCTGTTGGGTCAGGGAACACATGGGGTTATCCTCCTGTTATTCCCTCTGGTAGTTGGTAGTCCTTGCTTCTGTATGTAAAGTAGAACTATAAGCTAAACTTTTTTTTTTTAATTTTGGACAGGGTAAGGGAGGGTTATAACCCCTGTCAGTTATTTTTTTGAAGTTTGTGCCCCATTGGGGAGATTTCCTTTCACTTCCTGTCCCATAGCCAAAACAGGAAGTGAGAGGAAATCCCTACAAATTAAGGGAATCCCTTGGTCACCAGAACTAGTGTCCCCATTGGATGATTTCCCCCTATTGGTTTTCTGCAGACAACCCCAAATTTAGGATTTTCTTTTACTTTCACTTTCAATGATAATGGTAACCAGGAAAAAGAGAGAGGGTGAATCTCCTTAACGGGAGCACAGACAACAATAAAAACCTGCTGGGTGTTCTAATCGATCTCCACTCTATCCAAAACTAAAAAAAGTTTTGCTTTTCGTTACTCGTTAATGCACAATACCGTGAACCCAAGGGTTGTGTCCATGATGTTCACCTGGCTATTGTCCCATCTGTCTGAGGCTTTAGAAATTCCAGTGGCCATATTTTTCTAATGCCGCATACACATGAGCGGACTTTCCGGCAGACTTGGTCCGGCAGACCGGACACCGTCAGACAATTCGATCGTGTGTGGGCTCCAGCGGACTTTTTTTCCCCAAAAAAGAAAGAAATAAAAGAAATAAATAGAAATTAGAATTAGAAATTGGAATTAGAATTAGAAATAAATTAGAAATAAAACATGTTTCAAATCTTTCTTTTCTTTGTCGAAAAATCCGCTCATCTGTTTGCTAGTCCGATGGACTAAAACCGAAGCTAGGGCCGCTATTGGCTACTGGCTATCAACTTCCTTATTTTATTCCGGTCATACGTCATCACGTACGAATCCGTTGGACTTTGGTTGATCATGTGTAGGCAAGTCCGTTCGTTCGAAAGTCCGTCGGAAAGTCCATCGGAAAGACCGTCGGACCAGTCCGGTCGAAGAGTCCGCCCGTGTGTACGCGGCATAAGTGTTATTTTTTAATAAAGACCTGACTTAATGTGCAATAGAAATAATGCAAAAAGTTGATGTATATATTTTTTTTATCTGTGTATGTTTTTTTTATTCATGGTTGATTTTTTCTTTTTGCAATTTTTTTTAGGTTTTTCAAAATTGTGTTTACACATAGAAAGTTCTCTCAATACTAACAAGTATTATATTCTTTTTTTTTACAAAAGCATATAGGAGAAAACAAAACCAACTTTTCTAGCTCCTGTACATAAAGTCAAAGTATCTCTTCCACAGCTATATATATATATATGTTGTAAAATTATATCAATATAAACTTCAGCAAACAATATATGGAAGGAGGTAGAGGAGAATGGGAAGGGAGGCAAAAAGGCTCTACTACAGTATAAACTTTGCATGGGTTGAGGAGGTGAAAGGAAGTGGATATTCAAAAAGCTAGGCAATCTATCATTCACCATGATCCAGTTAAGTTTGTGTTTGAGTAAATTAAAGGGAATCACTGACTTTTGCCAGCCACCGGCTACAACGATTCTAGCAGCCATAAACATGCATGACAATAACTTTCTGGACCCTCTTGGGATGTTGGCAGAGTAACCCCCAACAGGGCCTCTTCAGAGGATTTTTTGGGATTAACCAAAATTTCAGTGTAGAAAAGGGCCCTGGACCTTAGTCCAAAACCCCAGGCATGGATTTTTTTTTTTTATAAGATTTAGATCTCCAACAGGCACTATTGCCATCTAAACATAGTCTTTCTCATAAGTCTTCAAACCATAGGGTTCCTCCTTATCTTGCTAAGGGTTCCTTGAGCAATGGAGATTTGGTCTCCTGCCTAAACTGACCACCATAGCAAGAGTGCAATAATCCACTAACCACCAATGTAAGGGGTTACCGCAGGGGTACAAACGTTGAGGAAGGCTGCTCTAAACTGAATACACAACTGCAAACCTAGTAGATGAAACCTGAAAAACCTCATATAGAAGCTAAAGTTCATTAACAGTCTATTTTTTCTTTACTCAATCTTAACCACTTTAGCCCCGGAAGATTTGGCTGCTCAATGACCAAGCCATTTTTTGCGATATGGCACTGTGTTGCTTTAACTGACAATTGCGCGGTCATGCGACAATCTACCCAAATAAAATTTACGTCCTTTTTTTACCACAAATAGAGCTTTCTTTTGGTGGTATTTGATCGCCTCTGCGGTTTTTATTTTTTGCGCTATAAACAAAAGAAGAGCGACACTTTTGAAAAAAACACTAAATACATTTTGCTATAATAAATATCCCACATTTTTTATCAAAAAAACAAATTTTTTCCTCAGTTTAGGCCGATACGTATTCTTCTACATATCTTTGGTAAAAAAATCGCAATAAGCATATATTGCTTTGCGCAAAAGTTATAGCGTCTACAAAATAGGGGATAGATTTAAGGCATTTTTATTATTTTTTTTTTACTAGTAATGACGGTGATCTGCGATTTTTATCGGGAATGCAATAATGCGGCGGACACATCGGACACTTTTGACACATGTTTGGGACCGTTGACAATTATACAGCGATCAGTGCTATAAAAATGCACTGATTACTGTATAAATGTCACTGGCAGGGAAGGGGTTAACACTAGGGGGCGATCAAGGGGTTAACTGTGTTCCCTAGGTGTGTGTTCTAACTGAAGGGGGGATGGGACTATCTAGGAGGAGAGAGAGAGATCGGTGTTCATACCTGAGAGAACTGGGATCTGTGTGTTTATGATCGCGGGAGCCCGGTGGTCATCGCACCCGCCGGGCAATCGCATCAGGTCCGTGCACACACTGCTGGCGTGCGCATGCTCCCCTAGTGGCCAAAAGGCAAAGCGACGTAAGATAACGTCGTTTCGCCCAGCCGTGCCATTCTGCCGCGGTAATACTTCGGCGGCTGGTCGGCAAGTGATTAATGACGTTTCTTCTTGATATACAGATACTACAGGTGAATCATTTAGCAAGAAGTCTGTATTACATTTACAAACATTCTAAAATTTATTTCCAGTAAATGTTACAATAGCATTCAAAAAGCTTACTTTTGAAAAATCATGTGTTTCCAGGTATGCAGTTTTCAGGGCTTCCATCATTTCGAGTAATAAAAACCAGGCCTGCATTCCACAATTCTGTTGTCCCAAAGATATTTTTTTTTGTAAATGATCTCAACTTCTGACAGGGCTACTTGTGCACCACAGACATTCCTCGTTTCCACAGAACCCCACAAAGATGTTTCGTTAATAGTAAGATACCCATTCTTTGATGAATTGCATAGCTGCTATTAGAGTAAGCAATACGGGTCATCTTCTATAGATTTCAAAAATGTTAGCAGATGAACATTACTCCACGATGAGAATTCAAAACCCATTCTTGACATTGGAGCCGTTTGATAGATATATAGCGAAAAGGCGTTCTTCAGTGTGTATATGTTGATGACATGCACTGTTTGGTTAACCAGGTTAACTAAGATTAAACAGCTTATATATACTTCTATGTGCCATTCATTAAAAACAGTCCATCACTTTCTTCTCGTAAGCTTTGGCTGTGATGTCATTGGAATTTTAAATACTGCAGTAACTTTTCAGTGTGTGTCATATATTATTTGTTGGCTTTTAATAAACAGTAGATGTCTGAAGAATAATGGAAACATACTGAAGATAACATTGGCTCTTTTGTCATCATTTGTAATCATTGTTTACAATTTCTCTTCCTCCTGTCTTTCTCTTTACTATAGGCCAAAAGTCGATTGTCTGGGGAAGAGGGACACCTCTGGAATGTTATGCATTACCTCTTTGACTTCTAATTGCTGGAAAAAAAAAAAAAAACATTGTAATTTAACCCCTAAACTCAAAATAAGCCTCACTGTTTCTTATTTTTGAGGTTTTGTAGGCCTCATGTACACTGTTGCTGCTAAACGGATGTTTAGGAGCAGTTGGGCATTTTTTTTCAACTGCTCCTAAACTCTCCTCTGTGTTATATTATCAGTACATGTACACAGGGTCGTTTACAGTCGTTTCTAGACAGTTAATTTAGAGACTTTTTTTGGAACGCAAAAAATGGGTTCAGAAGCTAAGTTTAGAGGCATTTCAAGCGCCAAACGCTTCTAAACATGGCTAAACGCGGTTTCATTTACAGGTGTTTTTCATTTTTGGCGTTTTTAAATTTTTTTTAATTTTGGAAAAAAAAAAAAATTCTAAACGCAAATGCGGCAAAACGACGCTAGACACGGCATGTAAACGCGGAGAAACGTGGCAAAACTTTTAAATGTGGGTTACTATCTGTCAAGTTAAATCGTTCAGGAGAGGTTGTAAAAACTTCCCGTGTACATGAAGCTTAACTACTTCAATACCAAGCACTTTTACCCCATTACTGCCCAGGCCGATGTTCAGCTTTCAGCGCTGTCACACTCTGAATTTCAATTGTGCGGTCAAGCAACACTGTACCCACTAACTAAATTTTGATCATTTTGTTCACACAAATAGAGCTTTCTTTTGGCAGTATTTAATTACCACTGAGTTTTTTTTGTTTCTGTTATAAGATTTAGCAAATAAATAATCTTTCTTCATGAATTTAGGCCAAAATGTATTCTGTTGCATTTCTTTGGTGAAAATAACCCAAATCAGTGTATCTTATTTAGTCTGTAGGAAATAAACAATGGTATATATCTGAAAATATCTGAAAATATCTGAAAATTGATCAGTCCTGATGTACTGATGGCCTATCTCATTTCTTGAGGCCCAAAAATGTCAGAACAGTACAGATATCCCCTAAATGACCCCTTTTTGAAATGTAGACAGTCCAAGGTATTAGTAGTAGTAGTAAAAGGCATGCCAATTTTTTTAAAGTTGTCATAATTTTTGGGAAAATTAAATATATATATATATATTTTTTATTTTTTACATACTGTCACCAGTGCAGTACAGCATCATCGTGTAATGGGTGTGACGGTGATCAGGGACACTAACTGGAGACAGTACTAAAAAAAAAAAAGTTTAATTTTTTATTCCCTTTTTTAAAATTTTTATTGAATGTCATTGCTATATGCAAACATTTTACTAAATAAAAGCGATTCAGTTTGTTTTGTTGTGATTAGCTGTGATTGGCCACAGCTGATCACATGGCATGGATGGGCCATGATTGGTCCAGTCTGTACCATGTGATCACTGTGACTAATCACAGCTAGCAACAAAATTATACGCAATGGATGGCTTGAAAGGAAGCCATCCATTGTTTACAACTGTCATGTGACCTGGTGTGATGTTACAGCGATCAGATGGTACCAGCAGTGGGCTGGTACAGTATTCAGTCATCGGTAGATGCAGCCAGTAACAGATCGCATCACAGCGCAATGTCATATGTGGTCCTCCCGGATGGACGAGCGTCTTTCCCTCATAGGCCGGGTGGGAACCAGTTAAAAATGTTAAGCTTTTTGTTGGTTTTGGATAGAAAAGGGAAGAGTTAAAACCCCTGTCATGCTTTTTTTGGGGGGATTTCCTATCTCCTGCTGTCCTCAAAAAGAGATCTCTCAAACGTAAGGAGAAACCATCTCTTGGACATCTGTCACTGGAATATTTGTTTTAAGGATGCCTTATTAGGATGAAACGTTGGGACAGGCTCTGCTGATGCCACTCCGTTACTTGATTTTATCCATATGCTTTTAATGTCTTCTCAAATGTGAGTGACCATTTTATCATTTTTTCAATAAATGTTTTACATTTTAAATGGAATCACACTATGTGGCCCAATTTTTTCTCCTTTTGCCATATGCTCTATTGAGAGGAACTGCTCATGAATTTCGGTCATTATACCTATGGCAGATACCTATTGATGTCAATATTGTAACGGATCCCCACCTGATTGGTTTATATTGGAAGTCGTGGTTGCTGTACCTCTCCTTGGGTGTGTTACACCAAAAGCTCGGTTGACCCATCAGGCATACGTCTAGTTGGTTCAACCTGTCTGGTAAGCCTCTTTCCTTACGGTGGTGGATTATCTATAGACAACCAGTACACACAGATTCACAGTCACATTATTTATTGCCATACTATATGGACTATATGCACTTTATGTGCACTAACACTGTTAGTTTATGTAATTTTATCACCGTTGTTGTGTAATTCCCATTTGTTGTGTACATAAGATTTGCACATTTATATACTATATTAATTTTTGATTGTAATATTTCATTGTTTATTTTATTAGCGCTGCACTATATTACCTTATTCATTCTGTTGGAAGATTTCCCCACTATTCCTGTGCCAGTGACAACTTTTGGGTTTATCGTCACTTTTAGTCCCAGTGGCCCCACTAGGACTGATCGCCAGGACATGACCAAGACTAACACAGAAAGTGAACCTCCTTAGTGGGGACACCAACATCGATAAAAACCTGTAAGAGGATCTAATCTTTCCATACAAGAAATTAAAAAAAAAAAAAAAAGATTTGACTTTACATACTTTTCAAAGAGACCAATTCTTTTCAACAGAAATCTTCCCATAAGATTATATTTTATGCATGTTCATTCAAAAACCCTGAGACTGATGCTGGGCTTAGCCATCTTTGATGTGATGTCTGCAACCCCAGAAGACTCAGGACTGTCACTCACATGGCACTCCAAATGCTATATAAATGAGGTTATCTAGGATGATGAGCGGAGGGACAGAGGAGCTGGGCTAGCACACAGAATATTTAGACTGCAAGAAGAGGAGAAGGCTCTTTCTGAAGACGTCAAATGTGTAAGCAAGTTCAAAGGAGCATTGTAAATGAACAAAACATACTTTTTTTTTAAGTTACTGACAGAGTCTCTTTAAATTGTATTTAAAGTGATTTTTTTAAGGAATAGCAGGTTTTATAAGACTTTCTATGTCCCCTTTAGGGAGTTTTACTGTTTATTTGTTTATTTTTCATGGTGACCATTGTCATTGAGACTTTGTATGAAAATCCAAAATTACCAGTTGTCACTGATATAGGAATAGTATTTTGGGTTTTCGGTTATTTGTCACCAGGAATAAAAATGAAGCAATCTTCTATCCACTAGCTTGATAGAATTTTACCAGATTTCAGTCAATTGTGAAGTAAAATGAGCAACAAATTGACAGCTTTTTTTCACCACCACTGATTCTGCCATTTTGATTCAACCCCCTTGCAGTCAATCAAAACCACAATTTTATGTATTTGATTGTCTTTCCATTTGAAAAAAAGATGGAATAAGAAGTTTGAGCACCCTTTCAAATCACATGTATGGTCACACATCCAAAGGCTGGAGACAACAGTCATCCAATCCAGCAAGGAAATAGGGTCCTATGCATGAGTGCTCTTGGGTAGAACAATTGTTTGTTGATCATTTTTGTTCCTTCTTATGATCACACGCTGCTTTCTCTTTCCATTTACTTAACACCAATGTGCAGCCAAGCCAGTCATTTGCGCCTGGGAGCGCACTACATGACAGAAATGCCTAAGGGTGGTCAGATTGTGAAGCACTTATGATGGTTCTTGAAAATCTAGGGTAACCTTAAGCGTTGAGCGCAATCAAATTTCTGAGTCTAGTGCTATTGTTATTTTCTTTGTTAAACAGTGCATCTAACGTGCATCTAAATGAGTTAAATAGTACTTGCATCTAAAATGAGGAAAAAAGAAAACAACAAACAAAAACACAGATCAATAGACTTAAATATGCATCATCTAAAAATGTTCAGAACAATGTTAATTACATGTTTAATTAAGACAATTAGTGCAATTATTTTTAATTAACTTTTTTTTTTTTATGAAACTGGCACCATGACAGTACATCCCTATGTCTACAATGCACAGAACATGCCAAGATATATATTAACATAATTAGATGTAATTAATACCCTCTATTTTCTCATTAAAATGTGCCGAGATTAATAAAATGAAGCAGCACAGATTTGTCTATCAAATGGTAAGACTTCATGTCCTTATTTAGTCTTTGCTTTCTTTGTGTAAATTTACATGTTTTGTTTTGCCTTATGATACATTTTTGAGAGCAAGAACAAGCCTGATTGAAGCATAGTTATTAATATACAACACAAAACGTTAGTGTGCTTATATAAAGAAATCGGTTAGGAGCTATTTTCATGACCACAATACATGACTCCATAGCACTTATTCTAAATTAGGGTTCTCCAAAATGTATAAATAAATGGTTAGTTAACTGTCCTTTAGATTTTAGGGGGGTGGACTATTGCCAGTTGAAGAAGAAAATGTCCTGGCATTAGTGGGAGTAAAATAGTAAAAAAAAAAATAGTAAGAAATAGTAAAAAATAGTAAAAAAGTAAAAAATAGTAAAAAAGGTAAAATAGTGCCCCATCATTGGTGTCAATGAGAGAAATAGTGGCCATCCTTGGTATCATTGGGAGGAATAGTGCCCCATTATTAGTGTCACTGGGAGAAAATATGCCCCATTGTTGGTGTCAGTGAAAAGAATAGTACCCCATCATTGAATAGTGGGAGTGGGAGAAATTATACCCCACAGCTGGAGTCATTTTAAGATACGGTGCCTCATATTTGTTGTCGGTAGGAGGAATAGTGCGTCATATCATTGGGAGGAATGGTGCCCCACGGGTCAGCAAGAGGCAAGCAAAGGGCCACATCGGGTCCACAAGCCACAGTTTGGAGACCACTGTTCTAAATAATATTAAAGGAACAGCCCATCTGAAATGTATATTTTAATTAAATATACAATACATTAATGGCTTTTTACATGTCTGGCCTCTTATATGTCTACCTATTATTAGTCCTAGCTCTGTTTTAGCCCACCAGGACCTTTTAGGTGTTCTCCCCCCCCTCATGTGTGCTCCAGCTCCTCTTGATGCATTCCCCTTACTACGAAGGGGTGTTCAAGTCAAACTGGGACTTTTGAATTTATATAATAAAAGAACAAATTTCGAGGAGTGGAAACTGCATTTATTTTTCAACATACTTTCCTGCTACATTTATATACTTATCTTAGCGTTTAACTAATGTCTGTAAAGCTTTGACGTAACGATTTGTCAGTACACCTGAACCATCCTAGGACAGCCTGCTTCACTTTATCATCAGTGCTAAAATGCTGACCTCCAATGAACTTTTTTAGGGGTCCAAACAGGTAGAAATCACTCGGTCCGGGCTGTTAGGGGAATGTGGCAATATCTCCCAGACGAGTTGCTGTAATGTGCACATGGTGCACTGAGTAGTATGAGCTTGTGCCTCTTTTAACTCAGTGAAGACTTCAACTCTTCTGTGCCAGTCAAAAGCAGAAAGCTGTCGAAAATGTTGTATGGACGTATGGCCATCTTTGAAACATTTACACCATTCAAATGGTTTACTGTGGCTGAGCATCTCATCACTGTACTGTGCTTGAAGTCTTCTGTAGATATTCGTGGGTTTTACTCCTTCGTTCACAAGAAACTTCATCACCACATGCTGTTCCATGCACACACTAATGCTCCGTACACAAGGTCGGATTTTCCGATGGAAAATGTCCGATCGGAGCGTGTTGTCGGAAATTCCGACCGTGTGTGGGCTCCATCGGACATTTTCCATCGGATTTTCCGACACACAAAGTTGGAGAGCAGGAGATAAAATTTTCCGACAACAAAATCCGTTGTCGGAAATTCCGATCGTGTGTACACAAATCCGACGGACAAAGTGCCAGGCATGCTCAGAATAAATAAAGAGATGAAAGCTATTGGCCACTGCCCCATTTATAGTCCCGACGTACGTGTTTTACGTCACCGCGTTCAGAACGATCGGATTTTCCGACAACTTTGTGTGACCGTGTGTATGCAAGACAAGTTTGAGCCAACATCCGTCGGAACAAATCCTAGGATTTTGTTGTCGGAATGTCCGAACAAAGTCCGACCGTGTGTACGGGGCATAACACTGTTATCTGCCATCTTGAATAACGGTCTTTGGACTGGCCCGCCATGACATGTGCCCCACCTATAAGTAATAAGACACACTTGCTACCTAATACTGTGTGTAGTACCACCACGCTACCATCCCTTTTTATACTTGCAAATGTGTAAGTCCCGGTTTGACTTGACTGCCCATCGTATAAAATGAAGAACATTTCTCACAAATAGAGTTGGATCTCCTCATTAGGGGTGAGCCCACGGTTCAAGTCGCACATAAGTTTGACCTGAACATCGGGTGTTCATTTGCTCGCAAACGAACTGAACATATGGGGCGTTTGCGGGAAATTAGAGCACAGAGGAATGTCCCATAATGCACTGTGGGATCGCAGTGCATTGATGTCTGATGATTGGCCAAAGCATGCACCTGACCTGCATGCTTTGGCCAATCACAGCGCACTTTGCTGCGAGAGCCATAATTGGCCAAAGGCAGCGTGCTGCCAGCCGAAACCATCCGAGTGCCTGCTACAGTGTGTTTGAGCGGTGCGAGCAGGGGTGGATCTTGTGGAGGTGGTGCCTGAGTGTATCGTGTGATGTCATGGAGCAAGGGAGCCGAGCGGAGAGCCTCATGTGCCGGTCTGCAGGAAGGGAGCAAGGCAAGCTGGGAGCGGGACTGTTAGTGCTGTTTAGACTGGAGTATACAGAAGGGACCACCTGGTGTGGAGAGAGACTGTCACTGTGACTCAGGAGGGGACATGCTTTGTCGGTGAGGTGTCATCATCATCATCTGTACTGCTGAACACTACTGTCAGAAATATGCCTTTTTTATGTTTTGCCTTAAAGATGAGCTCCATGCTCCCCCCCCAAAAATTAAACGTCATCAGCTACAAATACTGTAGCTGCTGACTTTTAACATAAGGACACTTATCTGTCCAAGGATCCAGCGATGTCCTTACTCAAGCCAATTCTTCAATGGGCTTCGGGTGCAGGCGCCAGCATAGCAAGTAAGGGGAACAGGAAGTGAAGCCTTGCGGCTTCACAGCTGGTTTCCTACTGCACATGCATGAGCCGTGCTATGCCCTGTGAATGGTCTCGTAGTCTTCTGGTACCTGTGATGTGTCTGCAGGGGATGGAGGGGGGGGCCAAACTTCTGGCATAGATCGCTGAGGTGTTCTGGGATAGAAGTGGGAGCGGGTACCTGTCAAAACTAGGTACCCGCTCACCTCTCCCCCCTCTAAAAGTGCCAAATGTGGCAGTGGTGGGAGGGTATAAACAAGCGGAACTTCCCCTTTTGGGTGGAGCTCCCCTTTATTATATAACTTAAATCACATTGCTAATTGCATATTGTACTTGTTTGCACCCTAAATACTGAAATTTGCACTTAAAATTGTAATTTTGCAACTTTTGGAAATGCCAGTAAAAACGTGGTCATGTCAGTCAATTTTGGGTGTTGTGTCAGTAATTTCAATCTGGTAGGTTGGCAACACCGGCAGTATATTAGGGACCATAGCTGCAGGTATACAGCTATGGTCCCTAAGGCCCAGACAAGCATTGCTATTTTTCAGGAGGAATTCAAGCCAAAAAAGAAACTTTTCAGGGTACTGCTTAGGCACAATTAAAGTGCTCCCTCTAAGATAGCACATCTTCACTTTTTAAACTCAGGTCCACTTTAAAAATTGAACCCTGAGAAATGGTTTCCCTAATCTGCAGTGAATTGCCTCTAACACATCCTTTTTCTGATTATTAATCCTAGCATTTATCTTGTCAGCTGCCTGTGAAAATGAGGAGCAAATGTTCCCTGGTTCCATGCACCATCTTCCAAGCGCAGAATGATGTGATAATAGTCTACAGTTCGACCTAGAATCTCTGTGAAATAGCTCATAAAAAAAAAATTAACTGAGTGGACCCCTATACTTACTGGCTGCAATATTTCTTCCATTGGAAAGAGTTGGCATGACTTTCGTATTTCTACTGACGTTTTGGTACTGGTTAGACCTAGCAATTGTGAGTTTTAATAGTATGTTTGCTCTACATTAAGCTTTTTATTATTCTTGATAAATATTTGGTGACAACCAGGTCACTTATATGAAAATAATATATTCAGATGTTTCTCTAAAAGCAAGGAACACATAAGCCAGGTTTTACATCTGAAATGCAAGCGCTCTGTAATTTGGGCCCAGCACAAGAGGCCTCGGCATAAAGGATTAATCACCCAACTGAGATAAAACACTTCATTGAATGGATTGAACTGTTTCTTTGGATCATCAAAGGCAGAACACTGAAGCTGTTCTACAAAAATATGAGACAGAGGTCATTGACTAATGTTGTACTCCCTCAGGCAATATTGTAAGACCAGCATAGGGTGAGGTTTTCCGGGTATGAGGGCTTCTTAGCTGTAAAGTGGCATTAGTCAAGGCTTGACCTTTATAATCTGCAACGTTAAACCAATAAAATCGTTCTTTTACAAGATGACTGATTGATTATGTGATAGTAGCCACCCATGTGATGGACTTTGGGAGTATAATTGGTGGCTATACATGCTTGCTTGTTTTTTTCCACATTTTCCCAACTTGACCTACTCAAGTTCAAAATCCATAAGCAAGCAGCTTTATGATTCACCTTCTGGGTTTGCAAGCAGTAAGGCTGAACATTTTCACTATGTGTGTGTCTTTTATTTCCCCTGGTATTGTTTATATTACTAATACTAGTTCCAATGTGCTACTAGTAGTTTGTTGCTGATTGCTGCTGCTAGATTTACTCATTGTAGTGCTAACGCTACTACTGCCAAGCTGATACTGCTGCTGTCAGGGCTGAAGTTCCATTACTCAAGCCTGTAGGCATCCAAGCAACACCCCTCTGCTACGATCACCTTTGTTACAAAGAATATTACTGGGCATAGCTGGCTTAGCATGTGGTGACAACGGGTAAGTAGGCTTAAAAGAGATGACTAGATTTCTACTAATGATGGTACAAATTTGTGTCTGACAACTATAACAGGTAAAAACACTCTCTTTGCCTCTGCCACCTATAAAGAGGTTTCTACTAAACCTAATGGGAGATCCAGCCTTGACTACTGGGTTAATGCTACTAATGCTATCAAGTCTACTATGTCAATACTACTATCACCGCATTTTCTACTACTACTTTTACTCTTTAATTTTTCCAGCTAAGTAAATTTGAATATGAAAAAAACCCAAACTACATACTTCTCTTTTAAATGTGTATTTGGACAATATGCTATCTCAGTGTGTGAACAAGCCCTGAGTAGATCTAGGAGCAGAACCGAAAGTGGCTAGAGTGCAGAAGCATCCGAGAAAAGTCACAAGACTATCTACAACTCAGGGAATGCATACTTATAACCTTTTCCTATGCAGCATTTTATTGGGTCAACTTCAAAAGTGCCTAGAAATTCTTAATATTCAAGTATAGGGATCTACTGCCCTCTACTGTTAGCTGCTAATATCACAGTGTTATGTAAAATTATGTATTAGCACTTCCTGTCTCTGGAAGGCTGGCTTTGAAACCCCAGAAGGAGGAAGAAGAAAGAGAGAAAGTGTCAGCCAAATGTCCTGTCAATGCTGTTAACTCCAGGCCAGAAGGAACCATTATGCAAGTGTTCCTGTGTTCTAATACATTAACTGCAAAAAGAAGAAAAAGCATATCTTATTTTTATTCATATGGACATTTGTAATGTTATCAGTATTTTCAAACATATGGGAAGTTTCTCAGTTGATGTAGTTCAAGTCTCTACACACTGTCATGTATTTCATGTTCCTTTTATGTATATGTATGAATTTTACTTTTTTATTATGTATTTTCTGTATAAATTTTGTATGATTCACATTAAATATGCCGTGTTTTAACCCTCTATTGGTGACTGCATGTTTCATTTAAAGTCCCATTTTGCTTTTTCTTCTTTTTCCAATGTAACCGGGATGGAGGCTAGAGACATCTGATCTTTGCCGCATTTAAAGTCCCATTTTCTCCCCTTCTTTTTGCCAATTTACCAGGGATGGAGACGTGCAGTCATCATATGTTGTGGTCTTAGAGCGGCATTTGGTTGTTATTCAATTCCATTATTCTAGTTTTCAGTCAGCTGTTATGATGTGCTAGTTGCTCGGCAGTTTTTCTGCCTTGCAGCATTTTGTATCTTCCTTGAGGAGTCGCACTTCCATGAGCCCTTCTGTTGTCCATCATTTTTATCATCTGGGTGTTGTCCGCACACCATGTTATGGTCCTGCTCTTTGGGCTGGTTGTGTGAGCCATTGGCTCACTTCTGTGTCCGGGAGCTGCGATGCGCACCACATGATCTCCCCGCTCCCCCCCCTGGAGCGGGTGGATATTTTCGTGCTATGCATCGACCCCACGTGACACACATCACGCGTGTGAAGCTGTCCGAGCGTCATTACGCTGGTGATGTTTTTTCCATCCGTGACCAATGGGGGGGACTCTGACGCCTGCGCTGAATGACGTTGTCGTTCTGGTGTCGGCGCCTTCTCTGCCTCGGCACGCCAACGTGGCGTTAGGCGGCGCCTGGACGTGCGAGCCCCCCCTTTTTGAGCCACATTTGGAGCGGTCTGTCCACTTTGATGACTCGCTTTCATTACTTGGCTAGCACCCATTGAATGCACATCTTAGCTGTTTGCAGCTCTATACCAGGTAATATAGATAGCTACTTGGATATAATTGTACTAGATAGTACTTATTCAAGTACAGTAACTGTTAACTATATATTTTTATATTTTCTACATTTCTTTACATCTTTTTCAGAGTTATTTCAAAGGTGCTCAGCCACTATCTGCCAATGCTTTATACGAACCACCGCTATACGGACAGTTACCCTAGCATTTGTGGCCATTGTGGGGGTGACCTGCTTGTGACATTCGCTGCCACAGCTCCCGGACTAGATATACCCCCCTTTGGGGAGCCTCCAGTCCTCAAGTTGGCACCTCCACATAGTGGTAGTGAGTATAGTTTAGAGGAGATCACATTTTCCTACTAGATTTTCCCCATGATGTCCCTCTCCCCTTTAAGGCAGTGACTCAGATACTTTTATGTCTCTTTTCAGATAAACATACATTGCTGCTCCTGATGAGTGGATCAAAATACTCCACGAAACGTGTAGAGCCTCAGTCATGCAATGCTTCACTGATTATATATCTTATTTTTATTCATATGGACATTTGTAATGTTATCAGTATTTTCAAACATATGGGAAGTTTCTCAGTTGATGTAGTTCAAGTCTCTACACACTGTCATGTATTTCATGTTCCTTTTATGTATATATATGAATTTTACTGTTTTATTATGTATTTTCTGTATGAATTTTGTATGATTCACATTAAATTTGCCATGTTTTGACCATCTATTGGTGACTGCATGTTTCATTTAAAGTCCCATTTTGCTTTTTCTCCTTTTTCCAATGTAACCGGGATGAAGGCTAGAGACATCTGATCTTTGCCTCATTTAAAGTCCCATTTTCTCCCCTTCTTTTTGCTAATACATTAACTCCAGCTGCCCATAGCTTCTTGAGTGTGCATCTGAAGCCTTATGACAAACAGAGTATCTCTGTCACCTATGTCATTATCTCACACGCATAGTCCAAGGTCTGTGCTACTGTATATGTGTAGTTGTCACCCTCCAGTATATTAGTAGGTGAACCTGTTTATTGCAATAGAGTTTATATACAGCCCATGTTATTTTAGTTAACTTTTCTGGGCTGGCAATCTGGGATTCTATAGCTAGTTTTAGCTCAGGGCTCAATAACTAGCATAGGCTAGAGATAGATTAGTCACCCGACTACCACTTTTTAGAGTTAGAGGGCTGTGGCATCTGGCACCAAGCCATCAAGTTCTGTAAGTTGTGAGGTGGGGCCTCCATGGATTTGATTTGTTTTTCCAGCACAGCCCACAGATGCTTGAATTGATTGAGATCTAGATAATTTGGAGGCCAAGTCCACGCCTCCATGACACCTTCTTCCATTACTCTGTGGTCCAGTTCTGATGCTCAGGTGAACATTGTAGGTGCTTTTGGCTGTGAACATGGGGCAGCATGGGCACTCTGACTGGTCTGTGGCTACGTAGCCATACTCAACAGACTGCGATGCACTGTGTGTTCTGACACTTTTCTATCGGAACCAGCTTAACTAATTTAGCAATTTGAGCTACAGTAGCTCTTCTATTGGATCGGACTACATGAGTTAGCCATCATTCCCCACTTGCATCAGTTAGCTTTGGCAGCCCAGGACTCTGTCACCGGTTTGCCAGTTTTCCTTTCTTGGACCACTTTTGGTAGGTCCTGACCACTGCAGACCAGGAAAATCCCACAAGAGCTGCAGTTTTGGAGTTGCTATGACCCAGTCTTCTGACCTTTACAGTGCCTTGAAAAAGTATTCATACCCCTTGAAATTTTCCCCATTTTGTCATGTTACAGCCAAAAACGTAAATGTATTTTTTTGGGATTTTATGTGATAGACCAACACAAAGTGGCACATAATTGTGATGTGGTAGGAAAATGATAAATTGTTTTCGGATGATGGATTAAACAGTGCTCTGTGAGATGTTCAAAGATTGGGATATTTTTTTATAACCTAACCTTGCTTTAAACTTCTCCAAAACTTTATCCCTGAGCTGTCTGGAGTGTTCCTTGGCCTTCACGGTGCTGTTTGTTCACTAAGGTTCTCTAACAAATCTCTCAAGGCTGCACAGAACAGCTGTTTTTATACTGAGATTAAATTACACACAGGTGGACTCTATTTACGAATTAGGCGACTTCTGAAGGCAATTGGTGCCATTAGATTTTAGTTAGGGGTATCAGAGTAAAGAGGTCTGAATACAAATGCACGCCACACTTTTCAGATATTTATTTGTAAAAAAAACTGAAAACCATTTATAATTTTCCTTCCACTTCACAATTATGTGCCACTTTGTGTTGGTCTATTACATAAAATTCCAATAAAATACAATTACGTTTTTTTGGTTTTAACATGACAAAATGTGGAAGATTTCAAAGGGTATGAATACTTTTTCAAGACACTGTACAATTTGGCTCATGTCTCTTAAATCTTACTCGTGCCCAAATATTGAAAAAGAAAAAAGATGGACTTTTGAGGTGCCAACACAACACAACAATATATACAATGCTGTGAAAAAGTACTTGCCCCCTTTCTGATTTTTAGTTTTTTTTGCATATTTGTCACACTTAAATGACTCAGATCATCAAACAAATTGTATTATTACACAAACATAATCCGAGTAAGTATGAAATGCAGTTTATTAAATGATGTTTTAATTTATTAAGGCAAAAAAGGTTCAAACCCGCCTGCCTTGTGAAAAAGTAATTGCCCCCTAAACCTGTGCCACCCTTGGCAGCAACAACTACAATCAAGCATTTGTGATAACTGGCAATGAGTCTTTGAGTCACATTGTTGTGGAGCAATTTTGGCCCACTCTTCTTTGCAGAATTTTTTTTATTCAGCCACATTGGAGGGTTTTCCAGCATGAACGGCCTATGTAAAGTCATGATACAGCACCTCAATTGGATTTAAGTCCGGGCTTTGACTAGGCCACTGCAAAACCTAAATTTTGCTTTGTTTGAACCATTTGGAGGTGGACTTGCTGTTGTGTTTTGGATCATTGTCCTGCTGCATTACCCAAGTGCACTTGAGCTTGAGGTCACGAACTGATGGCCGGACATTCTCCTTTAGGATTTTCTGGTAGAGCTCAGAATTCATGGTTCTGTAGCGCTCTCTACCATAGGTAGGTGCTAGAGTGAGGATTTTGTAAAGAGAAACTGTCAGTTCAGGTAAATTTGGGCAGGCCTAGCTTCAGGCTAGGCCTGCTTGTTTTGATCTGGGGGGCTGGTAGTGATTAGTGCAGCAGTGGATGTGACCACCTGTGCTTTGGTTCTGAGGCACCCCCCCGCTTCCAGGGAGAATGTTCTGGAAGAGGGGCAGGGCCTAGGATTGGAGTGGCAGGCAACTCATGCGAGGAGCCCTGACCAATCTCCTACTGGAATTGGCAGGGGGCAGGCCTTCCATATAAGCTGAGGTAACAGCCCGCTGGGGAGGAGTTGTCGACCGGGAGACGTGGAGGATGGAGTACTAGGCAGCAGCAGGGGCCCCATCCCTATCTGGGGGGGGGTGCGAGGCCTAGTGGAGGAGCCCGGGAGAGCTGGGAAGGAGCTTCACCCTTACATGGTCATGGATGAAGTATTTTTGAACAGAGGGGCTGGAGAAGCTGTCGGGACGTACGTCCAGTTAAAGTTCTTCATCATGGACTCGGGGCAGGAGAAGGTCGGTGAGTGGGCCACAGTGGATTTCTGGATGAGGCATGCCAGGGGAGCTGGGTGCGAGGCCAGATGAGAGACTGTGGGGAAAGTGTCAAATCGTTGCAGCCTGAGGGCGCAGGATTTGCAGGCCAGACTATCTGGGAACAGTAGTCCACCAATCAGCACATGTTACTAAATTACTAGGCCTCCGGGGAGAGTTACTGCAGACCTCTGGCCTAGTAACAGTACAACCAAACCTAGCCAGTAACTGGGACTGTTCAGAGTGGTCTCTTTTGTCAAAAAGAGGATGATGTGACAGGAAAAGTAATGATCTACAGTGGAAGTTTGTGCAGGAGGGTGGAAGTCCTGGGAGCAACAGTCTGCAGGAGATACACAGAGGAGGAGAAATAGTCTGTATGGTATTATGCAGGGGAAGTGACTGTAGATATTATGTGTACATCAGTGCTTCAAGGTTCAACTTTCGTTCTAATTCTTAAATATGATGGCAAAGCAATTGTTCTATGGGCATCCCATATTTTCTTTCCCCTAACCAAGTTATATCCCTCAATAAACAAAACAAAACAACGCAAATGATTGTTCCTTGTCTCAGAAGATGGAGGTCTGGCAGCAGGGTGACATGGTGGATGTTAGTTACTAGTAGCAACCAAGCGCTACAGTTCCATCAATTATGAAAAGCAGCCCCAGACAATCACCCTCCCACCACCATGTCTGACTGTTGGTATGATGCTCTTGTTATGAAATGCTGTATTCATTTTATGCCAGATGTAAGGGGACGCACACCTTCCAAAAAGTAAAATTTTTGTCTCATCAGTCCACGGAATATATTCCTAAAAGTCTTGGGGATAATCAAGATGTTTTTTGGTAAATGTGAGATGAGCCTTTGAATTCTTTTTGGTCAGCAGTAGCTTTGGCCTTGGCACTCCCCATGGATGTCATGAACGCTGATCTTACCTGAGGCAAGTGAGGGCTGTAGTTCTTTAGATGTTGTTCTGGGTTCTTTTATGACCTCCTGGATGAGTCGTCGTCATGCTCTTGGAGTAATTTTTGTAGGCCGGCCACTCCTGGATAGGTTCTCCACTGTTCCAAGTTATCTCCATTGGTGGATAATGGCTCTCCCCGTGGTTCACTGGAGTTCCAAAGCCTTAGAAATGGCTTTGAAACCCTTCCTAGACAGATACATGTACATTACTTTGTAATCTGTTCTTGAATTTTTTTAAATTGTGGCATGATGTGTGGCTTTTTGTGATCTGTTAGCGTGCTTCACTTTGTCAGGCAACTTGGGCGGCACAGTGGTGCAGTGGGTAGCACTCTTGCCTTGCAGTAAGAAGGGTTGCTGGTTCGAATCCCGACCACGACACTACCTGCCTGGAGTTTGCATGTTCTCCCTGTGTCTGCGTGGGTTTTCTCCGGGTTCTCCGGTTTCCTCCCACACTCCAAAGACATGCTGGTAGGTTAATTTGATCCAGACTAAATTGGCCGTAGTATAGGTATGAATGTGAGTTATGGACCTTAGATTGTAAGCTCCTTGAGGGTATAGGGACTGATGTGAATGTATAATATATATATATATGTAAAAGCGCTGCATAAATTGACGGCGCTATATAAGTACCTGAAATAAATAAATAAATAAACTTCTGTTTATGTGATTTCTTGATTCAACAGGTCTGGTAGTAATCAGGCCTGGGTGTGGGAAGTGGAATTTAACTCAGATTTTCCAAAAATTGTGGTTAATCACAGTTCATTCATGATTCAGCATAGGAAGGGACAATTAATTTTTCACATAGGGTCAGGCAGGTTTGAACAGCTTTTTTCCATTAATAAATGAAATAATAATTTATAAAATGCATCTTGGATTTTCTTGGGTTATCTTTGTGTAATATTAAAATTTGTTTGATGATCTGAATCATTTAAGTGTGAGAAATATGCAAAAAAATAAAAATAAAAATCAGGAAGGGGGCAAATACTTTTTCACTTCACTGTAAACTATATTATTGTGTTGTGTTGGCACCTCAAAAGTCCATCTTTTTTCTTTCTCTAATTTTTACTATATTATATTATTATATTAATAGTAAATAGGACATTTTCAAAGGCCAAATACCCAAAATAAGCTAATACATAGGTATATATAAGAAAAGTGCTATAGATCTCAGTCGGGACACTTGTCTCGACTACAAGTAGAGGGTTGGTAAAAGAAAGGGTAATTTATAATGGAAAAAAAGCATATAACACATAAACAGTAAGTGTATAATAGCATCATGTAAATGCATTGTCCTTGTCAACCTGAGCCAAATTCCTAAAGGCAAAAGTAAGTAATAGAATACTAGCTGAGAGGTAATATGAGAAGAACAGGGAGGAGGATAAAAGCAGGGACAAGAGGAAAGGGGTTATGAGTCAGAAGATAGGAAACAGGAATGAAAGTGGAAAACAAAGCAAAAAATAAAGGTGAGGGGGGGATGTGGGAGTGATGGGAGGAAATCTGCCTTGATAGCACAAAGGATTAGGGGACTTTAAGTAGATGGGTGAACCACTCCTTGATAGTCAGTATATGGGTTGTTCCCTAGTGTATTGGGATGCACAGTTTGGCAGCATTAACCATATGCATTGCTGGTGATTTTAAGTATGCCCTATTGGGAAGAGAGGTATAATGTAAAAAGAAGTATGCCGGGGCACAATCAAGGTTGTAAGTAGCACCTCAGACCAGTAGGGTTGAAGAAGTGGGCATGTCCACCAAATATGTAAGACTGTGCCCGGCTACACTGTGCATCTCCAAAATGCATCGGATGCCTCAGGGTCAAATTTGCGTACCTTTAGTGGGGTCCTATACCACTGTGACTGAAACTCACAGAACTAATAGATCTAGTAATAATTAATTCTCCCAAGACTTGCAGATCTTACCACTATTAAAAAGCCATCCAGCAAAGAGCAAAGTATGTACAATGGTTATTAAAAGATGCTGAGGTGAGGACCTAGACCATATGGCTTCAAAAGGAGTAAGGGGTCTAGAAAAAGAGTATGAATGATCAGCAGCTCGAAAATAGTATTTTATTTGTATATAAATCCAAAAAGGGAACTGACTCCCTTGCATTTCAGAGGTCAAACTATCATAATACAGAAGTCTGTCTCATTGGAAAAAGTGCTTGGCCAAGACTTGAGAATGAGGCCAGATGCCTGCAAGAAACCTTTGGGACATCCCAGGGAGAAACTCCAGGTTGAACTGGAGAGGCGTTAGAGGGCCTGGGAAGGAAGATAATGTAAGTTCTTGCAGACCTTATGGAAACAGCATAGGCCCAATAAGGGGGTGGTCCAGGAGGGCAGCAGGGGTATGACGAGGGGCAAGCCAAGGCACACACCCCAGAGTTAAGGTAGTGAAGAAGGTTTCCAACCTAACCCAGTCTTTAATCCATTCATGCACATTCCAGTCAACTATCTTGGAGAGATGACAGATCCAATAAAAGTCTCAGAGGGTGGGAAGACCCATACCCCTCTCCTGTTTTGGCAGGGTCAGCTGGTCATAGCCAATTCTAGGGTGCCAAAGGCACCAAAGGAAGGCGGTACAGTACCTTTTGTAAGTGTCAAAGAAAGCTGAGGGCAAATAAATCGGGACCATCTGCAGAACATGCAGCAGGAATGGTAGGACATTCATCTTCAGGATGGCAGCCCTACCAAATCTGAAGAAGATGGGTTTATCCCACTTTAGAAGATCACTAGAAATACTTTGCAGAATAGTTAGATATTTTCCGAAGTATAAATCCAGTAAGCTGGAAGGGAGCTGGATACCTAGATGGGTTATGGCATCTGACTTCCAGATGAATGGGAAATTTTGTTGACATTGAGCCACCATTTCTGCAGGAAGGTTTACGTGTAACGCATACGATTTTGTGAAATTAATCTTTATGTTGGACAAAGATTGGAAGAGTGCAAAATCTTCTAGAAGGATGGGAAGGGTGGTGTGAGGTTTTGAAAGGAAGAGTAGTATATCATCCACAAATGCAAGGAGCTTGTATGTGCGGCCCCAAACTGTTATGCCCTTACTGTCGCATTAGATCTAAGGGGATGAAGAATTGATTCAAGGGTTAGCACAAAAAGAAAGGGGGAAAGTGGCAGCCTTGTCTTGTGCCATTACGGATGGGCAAGGCAATTGACAGGTGGCCATTAATGTGTACTCCCACAGTTGGGATGGCATGCAGGGACATGATGAAGCTGAACATGCAGTCATAAAGCCCCATGGCTCTAAGGACTGTTGTCATATAATCCCAGGCCACCCTGTCAACTGCCTTCTCTGCATTCAAGGACAGAGAGAACCCTTGTTGATTCGAGGTAGTCAGCCAATGATGTGAATTTAGAGCCTTCCTTCTTGGGACAAAACCAACTTGATATTTAACAAGAGCAGGGAGTAGTGGGAGCAGGCGATTGGGCAAAATTTTGGGAAAAATCTTTATGTCTACATTTAAGAGTGAAATAGACCGGTAATAGGCTACCGAAACCGAAATATGGGCTTCTAATAGCTCGTGTACTTGGGGTTTAGCAGATGACAGGAATTAAAGGCACAAAAAAGGAGATGCTAAGGTGTACACAAAGGTCTTGTAGTACACCACCGTAAACCAATCAGGCCCGAGACTTTTACCTGGTTTTAAATGTTTGATCGGTAGTTCAAATTTTTTAGCGTTAGCCCCAGAGATGAGTTTAGGCATTGTTTCTCAAAAAAATCCTGGACCAGATTGTATCTGGTTCTCCGGTTGTCTTGCGAGCCATCTGTGGAAGATAGATTATATAATTTAAAGTAGAATTGTTTGAACTGGTTCGCTTTATCTGCAGTGGCCTCTAGCGTGTAAACCTGCAAAGTACAACAATAATGTATTGTGCATTTGCTTTTCTGGATTGCAGTGCCCTATCTAGAAGTTTTTACACTTTTATTGCCCTGTTCATAAAAACCTTCTGAGACTGGGCAAATATTGCATTTCTCCTTATGCCCCAGTTCCTTAAGAAGGAGTGTGCGAGCATAGAGGAGGTCTTGAATGATGATCGGACAAAAACATAGGTTCAACAGTGGCAGAAGTCAGAAAAGGTAAATCTTTTTGGGATAGGAAAAGATAATCAAGTCTTGAATAACTTTTGTGGGGTGCAGAGAAAAATGTAAAATCTTTTTTTCCTGGATGGAGGGTTTACCAAATATTGTGTAGAAAGAGGTCTTGTGGCTGCAAGTTGATTTGTTGTAACACTCTATAGGGTAGGGAGGAAGCCCCCATAAATATTCTTAGTTCTACTTATAAAAAAAATAACAACAGTAGGAGTCATCATTAATATATCCTAATGAATCTACAAGTGTACAAGAACATTTGTCTTCAATGTGTTCCCTTTGACAACCCTGCTTTGCTATGGTTACTTCTTCGGCTGCTATCAATTTTATCTGATCTCTTCACTTCTGCCAAGACCTCCTGCTCTCTACCTCTCTCATCACCTCCTTTCATGCTTACTTACAGGACTTCTCCAGAGGCTCTCCCATCCTCTGGAACTCTGACTGGACACTGGTGCCCTTCATGACCGTGGCGCCATGTTGGGTCAGGGCGGTGTCTATTTAAAAAACTGGCTCCTGGGTTTGGCACGCAGTTTGGGAGTGGTTAGTGTAGGGATTGGATGACAGAGAGAGTGTTCAGAGGTAGGAAAGTATTCCAGATGAGTAGAGACATGCAGGGAGTACATCCTTCCTTGGTTTTAGAAAGCCTCCCATTTGGGTTTGACACGCAGTTTGTAAGCGATTAATGTAGGGATGGGTTCCCTGTCTGGCAGGGAGAGTGTTCAGAGGTAGGGAAGGGCTCCAGTAGAGTAGGGACAGTGGCGGGAGTATGCCCTTCCTCAGTTTTAAGAAGCTTCCAATTTGTGCGTGGACTGGCCAGGCTGCATTTCCGCTCCTCATTGCCAAAGCTGTCGGCATCATTTTAACCTAACGCTCCTATGCTACAGTTTCATAGGTGGTTCCAGTCGGCTGTGGCTACCCGCTGGGCCTAATTTTGCATTGTTGGGACTTTCTTCACCCCTTCCCGACCAGCCGCCACAGTTATACTGCGACAGGTTGGCACCCCTGGGCGAGCTGTCGTAGCTGCACGTTGGCTCTTTAAGACACTGTAGCAGGCACGCGCCCTCAGAGTGTCTCTGGAGCTGATGCACGTGCCCGGTGGGCGCGATGACTGACAGGCACCCGCTATCACTCGTGACAGAGCGAGAACCGGGATCTGTGTGTGTAAACACACAAATCCCGGTTCTGTCAGGAGAGAGGAGACAGATCGTGTGTTCCTACTAAGTAGGAACAACAATCTGTCTCCTCCTCTAATCAGCCACATTCCCCCCACAGTTAGAACACATCTTGGGGAACACAGTTAACCCCTTGATCGCCCCCTATTGTTAACCTCTACCCTACCAGTGACATTTATACAGTAATCAGTGGCTATTATTAGCTCTGATCGCTGTATAAATGTCACTGGTCCCAAAAAAGTGTCAAAAGTGTCCGATCTGCTTGTCGCAATGTCACAGTCCCGATAAAAATTGCAGATCACCATTACTAGTACAAAAAAATAATAATAATAAAAATGCCATAAATATATCCCCTATTTTGTAGACGCTATAACTTTTGCGCAAACCAATCAATATACGCTTATTGCAATTTTTGTTTTACCAAAAATCTGTAGAATAATACATATCGGCCTAAACTGATGAAGAAATTAGTTTATTTTTTATTTTTTGGGGGATATTTATTATAGCAAAAAGTACAAAATATTGTGTTTTTTTCAAAATTGACGTTTTTTTGTTTTGTTTATAGCATAACAAAATAAAAACCACAGAGGTGATCAAATACCACCAAAAGAAAGCTCTATTTGTGGGGAAAAAAGGACATAAATTTTGTTTGGGTACAACATCGCACGACCGCAAATTGTCAGTTAAATCGACGCAGTGCCGTATAGCAAAAAATGGCCTGGCCAAGAAGGGGGCAAACCCTTCCGGGGCTGAAGTGGTTAACACACTGTTCTTATTCACCTCTGCCTCTGTGTGTTCACTTCTCTTTGAGACAATACGCTGCACCCTGCTCACTGGCCTATCCCTCCTCCATCTAAAAATTAAACTTTTACTTTCTCCATCAGTTCATACCTCACAGTTATTACCTTTTAGATTGTAATTTAGAATGTAAGCTTTTACAAGCAGGACCCTCCTATATCGAATTGAATAGTAATTGTACTGTCTCCATTTATTTTGTGAAGTGTTGTGTAAACTATTGGTGATACACTGTAGAAATCCTGTATAATAATAATGATAACTTGTCCCTGCTATGAAAATGTTACAATTTCTTGAGGAGCACATCATGTTAATCTAGGACATGTGATGTTTCTCCAACTCTTATTTGTAACATGTGTGCTCAATGTTCTTGGTGACGTCTCATATTCTATAAAAAACAAGTTATTATTATAAGAGTAGAAGTAATTTAAGAATTAGTTGTTACAGTGGTTTCCTGGAAACTCCTAGGAAGGTTTGTGAAGGATCCTCACTCTACAGCTGTTTGGATGTGTGTATTAAATTGCTGAAACACATCGTACATTGGAGAATCGTTCTTGCAGATGGAAACCGTACACAAGCTCGGGCTGAAGGTGAGGCCACAAACATGACTACAGCCTTCTTACCACTCTACACCCTTCATTGTAGCATGTAGATAAGCACTAGGGTGTGTTATAGATAAGCACGAAGGAGAGTTTATAGGTGTGTAGAGTTCTTTTTAATAAATACACCATTGCAGAATAATTTTATTATAGGTATTTACTGTATGTAGAGCTGACAATTTACATAGTGCTTTACATATTGTACACAGGGCTGCTGTAAGAAATTATGGGGCCCCGTACAGCCCCCCCCCCCCGCTAATCCTAAAACCAATCCCCCTGTGTGCCTGCAGCAGCTCCTGGTGGGAGAAGGGGGAATCTGGCAGAGCTGCAGGGCAGGGGGGCATACAGGTGAGCCCGGACACCAGGGGGGCATACAGGTGAGCCCGGACACCAGGGGAGCGGGCGCACAAATATTAGGATCAAGGATCGGCTTCTTCAATAAGGCAGTACAGCCTGCCCTCCTGCTCGGCAGGTACCTTGGCCCCCCCCATTTTTAAATTGATGGGACCCGGGCACAGTACAGGAGGGCCAGCTGTATGGCCCTGATTGTACATCTACATCAGTCCCTGCCTTGAAGGAGCTTGAAATCTTAGATGGTTATATCACGTGCATATATACTAGGGCCAGGTTAGAAAGGAACCAAAGAACCTACCAGCATGTCTTTGGTGTGTGGGAGGAAACCAAAGTACCCAGAGGAAACCTTTGCAAGAACAGGGAGAACATGCAACTCCATGCAGCTAGTGTCCTGATCAGTGGCGGCTGGTGGCACTTGCCCCTTCTAGGTCGCGGGCAGCGCTTTCTCTGAGCGGTAGCTTCCCCTGCGTCTCCTCCTCCTTGGAATCAAGGCGGTGTCCCTCCCTCCTCCTCCTCCCTTCTGGCCAATAGGATCGCTTCTCCTCCCGCCCAATCGGGTGACGGGTCTCAGGATCTGATTCCTGATTGGCCTGGAAGATAATCAGGAAGACAATAGCGAATATTAATTCGCTATTGTCACACAGCTGGGTGGGCTCGGGGCACAGAGCCCACCCTTTTTTGAGGCCTATTAGAGCCTCAGGCTCTTATCACGTGCTTCAAAAAAAAAAACAACCCCATGGGAATCCATGCGTCCAGCGCCCTGCAAGAAGATTGGGGGGCCGGACGCATGGATAGGGGTCGGAGCCCCTACACCCTGCATTACAGGCCACCACTGGTCCTGATCAGAATTCAAATCGGGGACCCTGGTGCTGCAAGGCATAAGTGCTAACCTCTAAGCCACCATGCTGCCCCTACTGGAATGGCGATATATAATTATAAGTTCCCTAAGGGACTGATGTGAATGGTGGAATTTACTGTAATAATCGGCATAATATATCAATTCTATATATATCAAAAATAAAATAAACAGTAAAAGAATGTGACTGGTTATTTCATATCTGCTGCTGTTTGTTTAATAAAAAATTATATGGAGCTGTGTTACTGGCATTTACTTGTCAAATTAATAAATGAAAGTGCTGTTATCTCAGAGAAAGATGACCTTTAAAGACTATTATGATTAGTGAATTTCCCTATAAATCTGAAGAACAACATTTTTGCATTCAACTAACATCTGTGATTGCATTACAGCAAGTCTGCTAGTACATGCTTAGTGTAATATTGGATTCTTACAGTAGGCATTCCCCTGCATATAAGCATTAAACGGGTATTAAACCCAAAACCAAAATTGTAATATATTGCAGCTCACCAATCATTATGGTGGCTGCATTTGTTTTCTTTTCCCCTCTGTTTTCACCTGGTGATCTGAACAATAATACACCTCCTGTATTAGAGTGCCCCCACTCTGGATGAAGCAGCAAAGGGGGCACAGCAGACAGAAGCATTGTTTTGTCATGTTACAAACAAAAACGTAAATGTATGTTACTGGAATTTTATGTGATAGACCAACACTAAGTGACACATAATTGTGAAGTGGAAGGAAAATGATAAATGGTTTTCAAAATGTTTTACAAATAAATCTGTGAAAAATTTGTATTCAGCCCCCCCGAGTCAATACTTTGTAGAACCACCTTTCACTGTGAATAACAGCTGCAAGTCTTTTTGGGGATGTCTCTAACAGCTTTGCACATCTAGAGAGTGACCTTTTTGCCCATTATTCTTTGCAAAATAGCTCAAGCTCTGTCAGATTGGATGAAGAGCGTCTGTGAACAGCAATTTTCTTCTAAGATTGCCCTGTATTTGGCTCCATCCATCTTCCCATCAACTCTGACCAGCTTCCCTGTCCTTGCTGAAGAAAATCATCCCCACAACATGATGCTGCCACCACCATGTTTCACAGTGGGGATGGTGTGTTCAGGGTGATGTGCAGTGTTAGTTTTCCACCACACATAGCGTTTTGCTTTTAGGCCAAAAAATGAAATTTTGGTCTCATCTGACCAGAGCACCTTCTTCCACATGTTTGCTGTGTCCCCCACATGGCTTCTCACAAACTGCAAACCGGACTTCTTATCTCTTTCTTTCAACAGTATCTTTCTTCTTGCCACTCTTCCATAAAGGCCAGATTTGTGGAGCGCACGACTAATAGTTGTCCTGTGGACAGATTCTCCCACCTGAGCTGTGGATCTCTGCAGCTTTTCCAGAGTTACCATGGGCCTCTTGGCTGCTTCTTTGATGAATGCTCTCCTTGCCCGGCCGGTCAGTTTAGGTGGACGGCCATGTCTTGATATTTTTGCAGTTGTGCCATACTCTTTCCATTTTCGGATGATGGATTGAACAGTGCTCTCTGAGATGTTCAAAGCTTGGGATTTTTTTATAACCTAACCCTGCTTTAAATTTCTCCACAACTTTATGTCTGACCTGTCTAGTGTGTTCCTTGGCCTTCATGATGCTGTTTTTTTGAAAAAAAAAAACAAGCTTTTCTTTGTTTCTGTTAAAATTTTTTATAAATAAGTATGTTTTATTCTTCAATGACGGGCACTGATATGGCTGCACTGATGGGCACTGATAAGGCGGCACTGATGGGCACCGATGAGGTGGCACCAATGAGGTGGCACTGATGAGGTGGCACTGACAGGCACTGATGATGGGCACTGATAGGCGGCACTGATGGACACTGATAAGTGGGACTGATGGGCACTGATAGGTGGCACTGATAGGTGGCACTGATGGGCACTAATAGGCGGCACTGTTGGGCACTCATAGGCGGCACTGATGGGCACTTATGGGCGGCACCGATGGGTACTTATGGGTGGCACTGATGGGTACTTATGGGTGGCTCTTTACCAAGATCGGTGGAGCGGTGTGCCAGTCTGACACACCGCTCCACCGATCGCCGCGATGCGCGCCCCCACGGCCGCGCGGCAGCATGTTATCCTGCTGGACGTCATATGACGCCCAGTCAGGATAACTGAACCACCGCCCGGCCATCAATCTGATATAGACTGGGCGGGAAGTGGTTAAAATATCATGTATGTATGTATTTAATGTTTGTTTTTACCTTTTTTCAGTCAGGTAGATATAAAATATTGCATGTGGATATTGTATTCTTATATGCAGCCAATAAATGGAGATCTTGGTTCCTTTTTGCCTGTTTTCAAGAATCTGTCATATGCCTTTGCTCCGTGAGATCCGTGAGAATAATCCTGATGATTTCAGGAACTTTCTCAGGATGACGGACCCCGTATTTCACCGTTTGTTGGCTTCGCTGACCCCCTATATCAGCAGGCAGGATACCTGCATGTGGCAAGCCATCACTCCGGAGCAGAGGTTGGTCGCTACCTTGCGGTATTTGGCCACAGGGAGAAGTCTGCAGGACTTGAAGTTCTCGACAGGCATCTCCCCCCAGGCTCTGGGGATCATTATCCCAGAGACCTGTTCTGCCATCATCCAGGTCCTGCAGAAGGAGTATATGAAGGTAAGATTTTTATCCTTTTATATCCCATTTTATTGTATTTAATGTTTGATAATATATTGTATTTCTTCCCTCATTCCCTAATTACCATGATTGTAATATGCTGTGAATGTCCCCTTTGTCCTCATGCATGCTGGATTTTTATGTAATTATTATTTTATGTCCTTCATACATATTTGCCCTTCAATAACCTCCCCAGCATGGTGTCTCCTGCCCTATATTCACCTCATGTAGTCACTTAACAATGTATTTTATCAGCTCCATAGTAGTGCTTTACCCCAAACACCCCCTAAAATGTTTGGAAATGTTATTTTTGATTTAAATTCAGGCAAAGTGCCAGAGGCTTTTTTTTGTGGTGTCCCCAAATTTTTTTTAACCCTCCCCCCCAACTGCTAAGTCAGCTGATCCCAATTCTCTATCTATCCTCAATCATCTATCTGCTGACTTTGCCAAACCCATACACACTATACCCATCTCTTTACTGGTCAGATTTATGGATGAATTCCCCAAAGCATGTAGTGCAAGGGCCTGCCTGTATACTTTCCAATGGTACTGTTTAAAGTTTTTGTATCCTATTATTATCTTGATAGGTAATAGCAGAATGTTCAAATGTCCTCAAATGTGTACAGTGTGTATTTATATCTTTGTATTATGACACTTCTTACCTGTCCAGTGGTCTGCCAATAGTGTAACTAAGGAGGGGCTGTTCAAAGTAATACCCTGTATTTAGGCATTCATCTCTCAATGAAGTGAAGAGGGTTACCTGTCCAAGAGTTCCCCCCCCTATAATGTTAGAAATGGCCCATGAGAGGGGGGAGGGGGAATATGATAGGTGTACCTTATACTTTGGCCTTGTTAAATTCCCCTTAGTAAATGCTATCTGGAGGTTGCCCCATAATGTTTGTGTCTAATCTGCTTGCCATGTTTCTGTGAAAAAATAGTAAGGTTTATTTTTTTTTCCTCAACAGTTTCCTTCAACGCCACAGGAATGGCAGACTGTGGCCTCCCACTTTGCCCAGCGGTGGGACTTTCCTAACTGCGGAGGGGCAATTGATGGGAAACACGTCCACATCGTCCCACCACCCAACTCGGGGTCGTACTATTATAATTACAAGGGGTTTAATAGTATAGTGATGTTGGCGGTGGTGTCGGCTAATTACGAGTTCTTGTATGTGGACGTGGGGAAGAATGGCCGGATGTCCGATGGTGGAGTGATCGCCCAGACGGAGTTCTACAGGCGTCTCCAGAATGGCAGCTTGGACTTGCCACCTCCAGAGGACAATGTTGAAGGTCTCCCATTTGTGTTCGTTGCTGATGAAGCATTTGCGCTGGGGGACCACCTGATGCGGCCATTCCCGATGAGGACCCTCACCCCGGAACAGAGGGTTTTTAATTACCGGCTGGCCAGAGCCCGAAGAGTGGTGGAGAACACATTTGGAATCCTGGCCAGCCGGTTCCGATTATTTATGACACCCATCCATATGGCGGAGTATAAACTGAACCATATAATACTTGCCTGCTGTGTTCTCCATAATTTTTTAAGAAAACATTCAGCCAACTATGCTGGCTCAGTTGGGCCTGAGGCCGGAATCCCTAATCCATCAACACTGACGGCGCTTGAAAGTGGCCGTCCTGGCTTGCCCTCCCTGAATGCCCGTGATGTTCGGTTACGCTACCTGGAGTTCTTTGCGGGTAGGGGGGCTATCAATATGCCAGACAATCTGTGACACCTTTTTCAAATAAAAAACAACCAAAAGAAATTCTTGGTGGACATTTACTGCTTGTGTTTGTTTTAGCTGACCCTGACAGAAATGTGTTGAGTGCAGAAAATGTCGTGATTGGGTAACCTTATAAAAAACAGTGTTGGCTGGTACTTCCTAAATGCAAAAACACATTTCACTACAAGTGCACTTGCAACTGCACTGAACCTGCACTTGTAGTGCAAAGAGGATTTGCCCTTAGGAAATAACCCCCATTTTTGCATAAAACAACAATTACATCACCCCAAAAGTGTTGTAGTGTTGAGACAATAATCCACACATTCTTGAGTAAGGCACTTTTTTATACCTGCACAATCACATGTGCATTTCCCAAAGGTTTTTAAAACAAACCAACATGTTTGTTGTATAACAATGTTTGCAGTAGCATTATGAAAAATCAAAATATCCATTTCAGATAAAACAGGCCTGTGTAAAACCAACAAGAAAGCCAAAAAACTTGAACTTACAAAGTTCACATTAGGTAAAACCTGAAGGCTATATCAGACATCAGTATTTAGGAACTGGGTTTTTGATATAGCGTTAAGATGGGGGGAAATCACCCCTGGAAAAGCCAAATTTGGAAGATGCACACCAATTTACGAATGTCAACATGTGCTATCTGCCATCAGGGGGGATCAAGGGACGTGTTTGGGGGGAGCAAGCCCTTCCTCAACGCTACTTTATAATTGAGGAAGGGGTTGCACCCCCAAAACGCGTCCATTGATCTCCCGTGATGGCAGATAGCACATGTTGGCACACTGTGTGCATCCTCCAAATTTGGCTTTTCTAAACATTTAAAAAAGTTTGGTACGATAAAACAGGTGATTTTGTGGGGTTTAAATTCGCCCCAAAACATCAATGATGTTATTATTTTTTTTAATAACATCACTGATTTGTTGCTGGATGTTTTGCAATTGGAGATTACACCCCATGATCTCCCCGATCAGTATCTGGGCACTTTCAGATGTAAAGCGTTCTGGATCACGATCACCTAAAAAGAGATAAAGAACAAAAAAAAAGGTCTCAAAAATCTGCCACCATCCATCTCTTTTACCTGAGTCTGTGGTCGCAGACACTCACCTGTTGTGGTGCCAATCTCCACCACGTCTTCTTCTTCCTCCTGCTCAGCTTCTTGGGTTGGGGGTATTTCCCCTTCTTCCAGAGGGGGGGGGTCTCTGGTCTCCTGGGATGAGGGGTGTCCTCCGAGTCTTTTATCCCCTATGTAAAACAAAAATGGTATACTTAGCACACAGATATTTGATGGCAGAACTATAGAAATAGGAAACATTGCTTGGAAGTGGGGTACAATTGTCTATTTTAGCAGAGTTCCAAGATGTATATTTTTTATTGCCCTTTGTCAAGCTGCAATACTTTACCTGTTTGGTACAAGCTTCACAGATGTAACCCCCCCTATAGTATACACTGGAGCACCTGTGTGGCCCCCCTAACAAAAATGGTGTTTTTGTGTCCCACACTAGTGCTCCAGTGTCCAGATGTGAAAACAGCTGCTCAGTGTCCTCTCCTTACACACAATCTAGTTTGCATTTCATTCTAGTAACAAACCCATCAACACAAACAAATATTTGGCATCCAAGTAGGCCCCCAAAAATGTGTGAAAATGCATATGGCCTAAACAATGGTGTTCTAGAGGCCGAAAGAAAAATGTTTGATACGAACAAATAATGTGCCCATGAACATTAAAGTTGACCTTTTGAAACGTTACAACTAATAAAAGCATATGGAGCAGAACGAACGTAATAAAGACAGAAAGAATAGGAACACAGCACAACTACTTACTTTTTTGCAGCACTCTCCGGATCTTTCGGTACTGCTCTGGCTCTCTCAACTTCAGGTCCGACCACCGCTTCCTGAGCTGATCTTTAGACCTTCGTACCCTGAAATTCCGCTCAAGACTCCTGACCACTTTCGCCATGATCTTGGCCTTTCGGATGTTCGGGTTGGGGTAAGGCCCATATTTTCCGTCATAGTCGGACTTCCTCATGATGTCGACCATCTCCAACATCTCCCCAAACGACATATTTGTGGCCTTAAAACGTCTCTTTCTGGATCGGGACGTGCCTGGATCTGCCCTTTCCTCCTCCTCCTCCTCATTGCTACAATTAGCCCGCACCTGCTGTATGTCCGCCATCATGCTCTTCCCCCACTGCGCCGAACGAAAAGGGGCGGGGAATACACTAGAAAGAATGTCAGGGGCGGGCGGAGTTACATGCATGCGCAGTGTATATAAAGCGTAACACGCGTGCGTATTACGTTTGATCTGTGAGCGGAGGAAGGAGCATTGGACGCGGCGATCGTAAGAACGAAGGTAAGAGAAAAACTTGGGCCTATACTGCTTCTATAGATTGAGGCCTATATTGTAACAAGATTAGGAGAGTTTGGTGTGACATTAGGCTTTGTCTTGTGTTGTGTCTTGCAGTGAACATGGATATGGTACTGAAAGATAAGGACTTCATTTCAGTCTTCATAGAGATGCTAAGGGAGCTGCCCTGTCTGTGGGAGATTAAACACCCCCATTACAAGAACCAAACAAAGAGGAAGGCAGCACTGGAGCAATTGTGTGAAATTGTGAAGCAGGTGATCCCCACGGCAGACATCACTTTTTTAAAGATTTTCATTGGTGGCCTGAGGAGCACATATCTGAGGGAGCGCAATAAAGTCCTGGATTCACAGAGATCCGGAGCAGCAGGTGACATCTATGTCCCCAGGATGTTGTACTACGACAGGCTGCACTTTCTGGCAGGCCAGACTGAACCCAGGCCATCCCTCTCCAGTCTTCCTTCCACGCTTCCTTCCCCCCCGGCTGAGGCTTCTGACGCCCAACCTGGGCCTTCCAGGCCACATGTAGAGGAGCCCAGATTGAGCCAGGTATAGCATTCCTCTAAATATTTCTGCTTGTCCAATCAATGATGTGAACTATATGTTAGTTGGGAGTACTAATTAAGGATTGTGATTGATGATGCAAAACATTACAACTATGTCCCTTTTTCATACACAGGGAAGTCTCAGCCAGGAGGTGGCTGGGCCGAGCCGGCTGGCTGATCTGCAGGTCCCTCCATCCCCCCTGGAAAGAGAAAGTGGCAGTAGGAGGAGTGCCCTAGAGGAGGCGGCTATCAGATTTTTTTGTAGGGCTACAGAGGTCCTGGGAGCACCACACACCAGGCAGGAGAACATTGCTGCATTCATAGCATATAAAATGCAGAGGATGGAGGAGGGCCAAAAAGCCATGTGTGAGGCCCTCATATCTGAGGCTCTGGCGAAAGGTGTGAGGGGCCAAATTACACCTCACACACAGCTTTGGGATGGTCCTCCTTCTCCTCCTGCAGGTCCTACTCCTCCTCCAGGTCCTACTCCTCCTCCTGCCACATCTCCAACTGCACAGCCACAGCCCGGAATGAAGTGTGAAAGGAAGACCAGAGAGTGATTGCCCTGGATCCAGTCTGGTCGGCCAAAAGATGCAGCCTCTTGTGGTACCACAGCCTGCGGACACAGATGTCATCTGCTGCTGTCCGAGTCTCTGTGAATCCTGGACCAGACTGCCCTCCCTTACATATGGACTCCTCAGGCCACCAATTTTGATGTTAAAGAATTGATGTCTGCCGTGGGGGTCCCAGGCTTCACTAATTTCTGCTGTTGATCCAGTGTTGCCTTCCTCTTTGTTTGGTTCTGATCCCTTAATAAAGGATTTTTGTTTTGAATTATACTCTCCTATGTGTTTTACTTCAAAAAGGACAGTTGGTTTGTGAGGATTCAGGTACATTTCAAATATACAATGTGAAATGAACAAGGGTCACCAACAACAAACAATCTCCTTGAGATTAAATAATAAAAGATATCAATGGTGTTGGGGTAACTTGACACACAAAACACACACAAAAATATTCTGGAGTAAAAATAAAAATAACATTGAACAAAGATCAGCCTTGGAAAAAATCCAAACATTAAAGAAAAAAAAAGGCTTAAAATCAAAAAAAAAAAAAAAAAACATAAAAAATATAAAACTGTCAGATGTGACAACTAATAACAATATATTCAGGGAATCCCACTAAAAAAACACAAATAAAACTTTGTGAGAAGTGTGTGTGAATATGAGCAGCAAAACTACTTAATTCTTGTCACATTATAAAGAAGAAGAGAGTGCGCTGTATTAAACCATTTTTTACATTGCAGCGTGACGAAAGTGCTGTATCCATTGCGAACGCTAAGTTTACCAGAACGAGCTGTCCCGTGTCGGAATTTCTTCTGAGCATGCGTGGCACTTTGTGCGTCGGAACAGGCCACACACGGTCGGAATTGACGCGATCGGATTTTGTTGTCGGAAAATTTTATCTCCTGTTGTCCAACTTTGTGTGTCGGAAAATCCGATGGAAAATGTCCGATGGCGCCCACACACGGTCGGAATTTCCGACAACACGCTCCGATCGGACATTGTCCATCGGAAAATCCAACCGTGTGTACGGGGCATAAGGTGTCTATAAGTGTGAGTGTCTGTAAGGATACAGCTTCTGATGCATTGTGCTCTGGGGATTCTTTGTCATAGGAATATCCTAGAATAGATCTTTATTTGGAATAAACCAAGACTATATTAACATATTAAAACATAGTAAAGAACATAAAGGGAACTGGCATTTTAAAGGTGCAATGGGTGACACAAAATTTATGTAAAAAATTCACATTTTATTTAGAAAAATTGATAAAAACATATCTATAAAAAAGAGTTTACATTCAATGTAACAATGCAATCTTAAATAGTGCAACCGAAGGATTTGTTTCTCAACATGTTTCACCACATGCCGTGGCTTCTTCAGGAGAGTAATATCATTAAGAGGTGTTCAGGAACAGGAGTAGGAAAGAGAACAGTTGGGAGCGTGTCCAGGCAAGTCATTCAGGAGGGATCCATGCCGGGTCGGTGAGTGAAAAGCGCAGAGGAAAGCTCTGGAAGAGACATGCCAGGAGTTGGATGTGGAGCCAGAGGGAGAGACTGTGGGGTTGTTGTGGAGTCAAGTCGCTGCAGCCAGGAGGGCTGGCAGGATTTGCATCGGACATGCTGGGATCAGTAGTCCACCAAGTGTCATTTAGTACATTTATTCTTCTCATCTAAAATGGTTGCTACCACATAGGGGACTGAAAACCCCTGCCTGTAATGGGCTATCAGGAAAATGTAAGGACTTATTCAGAGTGATGCCTAGCCATGTACTAATTGCATAGCTCCCAACTGTCCCTGATTTTGAGGGACTGTCCCTGATTTGGAGCAATGTCCCTCTGTCCCTCTTTCCTCCTCATTTGTCCCTCATTTTGGTCTGATCTATATAGTTGTATATAAAATGCACTTTTTATCTATCAAAAAGTGTTTTCCAGTGCTAAAACTTTCTCCTGATTTCTAAATTGCTGTATTTGTAAATTCCAACAGCCAATATAAAGGAATAGTAGTGGTAAAAAAAATCACTTGTGGGTTTAACTAATCATGCTTTTTCGTACAATTCTCCTTTAAGGGGGCGTGGCAAGGGGTGTGTCCTATGCCTGCCTACTTTTGCTGTTAAGTGTCCCTCATTTCCATCTAAAAAAGTTGGGAGTTATGTAATTGTGACAGGAATCTAGATTTGGACAGTGAAGTGAAGCAAGTGATCTCAAGTAGTGTGCTGGAGGAGATGTGCAGAGGAAGAGACTGTCAGATTTGGATTCAAACTACATTTATTTCCATTGCTGAAGATTACTTATCTAAGCATCCCGTGTCCCTTTTCCCCATCCAAGTTTATTCCCCTAATAAAAACAACAAAAACAAGCAAGAGACTGTTCATTATCTGGGAAAGTGTGCCAAAATGGATGTCTGACCAGCAGGGTGAAATGTGTGGATGCTAGAACACGTAGTGACCCTATGATGGCACCGCTACATATCCATGTGGTCTTCATTCTCAAGACCACTATAGACATCTGTGAACTTATAATGGTGGTAATATCATTTAGGACTACATGAGAATGTATACATTGTAAAGTTCCCATTCATCACAGAATCTGGTTAACAAATCTGACTCACTTATCACACATCATACACTTAGTGACTGTGCTAGTAAATACATACGCTGGTTAGTACATATTGTGAAAAAAATAATCCATACAAGAGCAATGTCATACAAGCATTTCTAACTTGGTGTCTAGCCAGTGGTCGACCTTAAATGTAGGCAAAAAGGGGCGCATTGTCTCCATGCAGGCTGTTTGGGTGAACTTATCTTCTTCCTGTCACTGCCTGCATAGTTTTGGCATCAACCACACTCTGCACAGCTGGCAGCTCAGGAGCAGTGAAGCAACATCTCTCATATTTGAGGTTTATAATCACTGACACTATTATTAGTAATCAATGACCTTTTTAGCTGTATGAAAAGTATAATTTTCTACTAAATACCAATGTAAGTGGACGCTTCTCAACCACCAATGTAATGGGGCATTACACTGACCTCCAATGTAACTAGGTTCCAAGCAATAACCACCAATGTAAGGGGGCACTTCCCAACTGAGCAACAATGTAAGGGGACACTTAATTGATCATCAATATCTCTTTCTGGCACTAAACACCAATGTAGGGGGAACACAGGCACTTCTCCATTGACCACCTTAGTAGGGGATGCTTCACTAACAACCAATGACACTAGGTATTCTTCCTGGCACCAACTACCAATGTAAGGGGACAATCCTCCACTGAACACCAATGTCATTGTATTCTTCCTGGCACTAGTAACCAACAATGTAGGTGGACACTCTTCCACTAATCACTAATGTAGGGGGACACTCCTCCACTGGCTCCACTGACTCCTCCACTGGCCACTAAAGTAAGAGGACACTTCTTTACTGACCAACAATGGGTGTTCTTCTCTAATGTCCAATGTAAGGGAATACTTCCCCACTAAACACAAATGTGAGAGGCCTATTCAGGCCACCAATGCAACATGTAAACTTACCACAAATGTAAGGAAATGGAACACTTACCAAATGACCAATATTACTATGTGCTTTATTTCATGATTATTACTGAAAATAATTTCATTTTATTGTGTGTGTGTGTGTGTGTGTTGGTGGGGTGGGGTTGAAAATGATCTATTTTGGATTTTAAATACTGAAGGTAAGCCTCTCATAACCTAGTTTGGGGCTATTTAATCCTTTCAGTAGCATTTGAAGTTCTTTGAATTTGAAATCTAAAGCCATGGATAAAATGGTAAGTAGTTAGAACCTATGTAAGGTTTTCATTGCCTGTGTCCCTGTCACCCTCCCTATCTGTCCTGATGACCATTGTCACCTGCATCGGAAGCAAGGGAATATCCAAAATTTGGAATTGTCACCAAAAAAGAAGTGGAGGGGAAGGCTTCTAATAGGTATACACTTTGGAGAGATTTTGTCAGATTTCCTGTTGTGTATACATGAAAGGAAGTGAAAGGAAAACTCCCCAAACTACACAAATGCCCGTAGAAAGGGACCTCCTCCTTTCAAATTTTCCTTGTCCTGGTGACCACTGTCACAGAAAACAAGGGAACATCAAATATTTTGAGTTGTAACTAGTAGAGAAATAGGGATGGGGGAAGGATCTCTAAAGATATACACTTTAGAGAGCTTTTCTCACACTCCCTGTTGTGTTTACTTGAAAGGAAGTGAAGGGTAATCTCCCCAAAGAACAAAGAAACCCAAAGAAAGAGTCCTTCTCCTTTGAAATGTTACTTGTCCTGTTGGCCATTTTCACTTAAAGCGGAGCTCCACCCAAAAGTGGAACTTCTGCTTTAAGTACTTCTTACCCCCTGACATGCCACATTTGACATGTCATTTTTATGGGGGGGGGGGGGTGGGTACCTGGTTTTGACAGGTACCCAGCTCCCACTTCCGCTCCAGGCCGCCTAGGCAACCCCTCCTCTCCCCCCTAGGCGGCCCCTCCCTCCCTGTAATCTTCTGGGACACATCACAGGTTCCAGAAGATTGCACGGCCAGTCACGACGTGAAGAGCGACTCGCTCATGTGGAGTGCGCACACGGCTGTGAAGCCACAAGCCAACACAGTCGGGTGCCCACAGTAGTAATGCCGGCACCACAGGCAGGCGGGGGACAGGAGCGAGACTTCCGGCGCCCGCATCTCTGGATTGTGGGACAGGTGAGTGTGTGTTTATTAAAAGTCAGCAGCTACACGTTTTGTAGCTGCTGATTTTTCATAAACACAGAACCGGGTGGAACTCCGCTTTAAGCAAGCCATAGATTATGCAGACAGGCATGTGGCTTGGAACACAGGCCTTGACAGGAAGGTGCACTATGTGTGCCGCATTACTATTCTCTGTGGAGTGACCAAAGGTGTCCCAGGTCTGTTACAATCCCATAGTGTATACTAAAAAAAAAAAAAAAAAGTTCTGTGCGCCGCTAAAGTGTTTGGGTGTGGCTTGAAGAAAAATTGGTAAGCCTAGGGAGGAGCCAGGAGCGCCAGCATGGGACTCGAGAGGAGGATCTGGGCTGCTCTGTGCAAAACCATTACACAGATCAGGTAAGTATAACAAGTTTGTTATTTTAAAGGAAAAAAAAAAAAAAAGGCTTTACTATCACTTAAAACTCCCAGGAAGGGAATCCCTCTGTCCTGGTTGGAGACACTGCCAACTTTATTATCATACCCACTCTTATTTAGAGGATGGCCATTTATCATAACCCCCCCCAAAAAAATGGGCTACACTATTATGTTTTGGCAATGTCATGATGTACCTTTCAGTTGTACACATGTAATCTGACAGGACCAGGGTGATTTAGTAACAATGTACTGAATATTTCATTTGCCTTTCAAATGCTGTACTATTGTTCTTAAAACATAAAAAAGAACTGCAAAAAACATCATGAAATCAGGCGCATGGGAACTTCCAGAGTGTTATGATGGAAAAAAGTTTAAACAACGGCCGCTGCTCCCCGACTCACAAGACCAATGAGGGATAGAAAAGCGTTTAACAAGGGGGCGCTGTTCCAGTAAATTGAGACAAACTATTGGGTCCAAAACGATGAACACTCTATTGATAAAAATCTTTACAGATAAATGACTGTAGTAAAACCAGGTGCACAGCCAGAGAAATGGACAAAAGAATGTGCCGATAAGGCATAATGACTCACAAGTATGGTAATAATCCCTTCAGGGCCAGGTCGGATAGATGGTTGGTGCCGAACCCCCGCATAAAAAATAACTGCCAGAACTTTTGTTTTCAAAGAGGACTTGTCACACTAATAAACAGTAGGAGCACAATAAGGTTAATTTACTAATAGCAAATAGACTGTGCACTTTGCATAGTACAGTTGAACTCTGCAAGTGCAGTTGCTCCAGAGCTTAATAAATCAGGTAAAGCTTCACTTTGCAAAAAGTATCCAGTCACGTACAAGGAAAATTTTTGAAAAAACTGCATTTTTGCTTGCACGTGATTGGATGATGGAAGTCAGCAGAATTTTTGCTCATTTATTAAGCTCTGGAGCAACTGCTCTTACAGAATGCAACTGCAAAGTGCAGTCTATTTGCCTTAAGTAAATCAAGCCCAATATGTCGAGAGTGAAGTTTACGTGGGCAAATCTCTTTGGGGGAGATTTACTAAGACTGGAGCACTCAAAATCTGGTGCAGCTGTGCATGGAAACCAATCAGCTTCTTCTTGTTCAGTTTTAACAAAACTAAACCTGGAAGATGATTGGTTTCTATGCAGAGCTGGACCAGATTGTGTTTTCTCCAGTTTTAGTAAATCAACCCTGAACCCTGAACCCTGAATCACTGAATCACTCTGCCCAGGAGATATTTAAAACCCTTTAATTGCCAACAGAATGTGATTTCCTGTCTTCCTCATCTCTTCTCCCTTCAACCCCTGTCTCTTTCAGTTTGTTAAATCAGGTACCCAGCATAACAAAGTGAATAATAAAGTGGTGAAAGGTTCTCTTTAAATGCTATACAGCGTATTATCTAACATGGTTCACTGTACAATTAGGAAGATCAGCTGAATAAATCTGCAAGTGCATTAAATGACACAAAGGCTTCTCTATTGTATCAGCTTGGAAATGATACATTCTTTTCATTAGAATCAGTGTCAAAGTTCAGGAAATACATTGCTGTTGAGGTTCCTGGAAGAAATCAGCATTGTATTAACCGTTACTGAAGGGAAACCGTTGCTGAGACGTACACACCAGCACACTCACACGGTCCCTCAACATCCCCACCTGCTGTGCTGCCACCTGCAATCTACAATTGTAGCCCATTAAAAGACGGTAATAAAATAAGCAGTCAGAGAACTGTTTACCAAAACAAGCCTGGGGCCTATGGCAAGAGTCAGATGCCAGGCACTACAAACTCTTCCTAATAGGTGAAATCTCTGGTAGAAACACATTAAAATGACATTAGGATTTTTTTACATATCTTACACATCAGTCAGTTGTTATATCATTCCTTAATGTATTTGCTGAAACTGCTTTTTGCTGAGTTTCCCTTTTTCACAGAAATAGTAAGCCTGATTTTCATCTGAAAACCTGTCCCATAATATTTACTATAGCTTGTTACCTCTGGGTTCTATATCAGTTTTCCTTCTAACCTCCCTCATCCTCAGTCCAGGTAATTTTTATCACATGTATCTTTAGGAAAGCAGATCAAAGGACTTGTCTGAACCTGCATGTCCACTCTTCTCCCTTCTGGTAAGCTTCAGAGGTCTACCAGCAGGTGCACATCCAGGTTTATGGATAGTCTTTATCCAACAGTTATAAGACTTTTTAATAGAAACATAGAAAAGTGACAGCAGAGAAAAGACTGCGGAATGTCCGACAGAAAAAGTCAGACCGAAGCTTTTCATCGTCTATTCCGATCGTGTATGTGCCTCATCGAACTTTTTTTTTTGAAAATTCTGACGGACCTAGAAATAGAACATGCTCTAAATATTTCTGATGGAACCAATTCCTATCGGGAAACCCCCTCATCTGTATCCTGTTCCGATGGACTAATAACGACACATGCTCTGAAGCAAGTACGAGACGGAAGCTATTGGCTACTGGCTATTGAACTTCCTTTTTCTAGTCCCGTTGTACGTGCTGTACGTCGCCGTGTTCTGGACGGTCGGACTTTGGATTGACCATGTGTACGCAAGACCGCTTGAATGGAATTCCGTCGAAGTTCCGTCGGAGAATCCTTCGGAGTTTATTCCAACGGCTAAACTGGTCGTGTGTACGCGGCATTAGTGGACCATTGAGTCTGCCCCTTTTTTGTATATTTTTTTTGTCTGTTTTTTTCTTTCAATTTTTTTATTTAGGAGTAGAAGGCACTTTCCAGATTATTTAGGTTTAAAGACACACACAGATGGAAAAAACTGAACCATAAATACAAAAAGGATCCGTCAGGATCTAATTTCCAAAACTATAACATTAGTCAGTAAGATGTAATGAATAAACCAGTTAGATTAGTCAAAGAACAAAGATATGCCAATAGTCGACAATGATTCCATTCCATCCCAAAAAAGGGAAAGGGGGGAATATAACCAGTCAGGCATTAACCCGATGTACCATTAAGAAGCCCAGAATAGGAGTCCCAGTGTGGGCCGACGCCGGGAGAGCATACCAGGAGTGTACCGACTATGCGTCAGAAAACTGCCTAGTTTTTTATATGAGTAGAAAAGGCAGACAAGTAAAGAACTAAAGAAAAAGCTAAAGAAAGGAAAGACGGGTAAGAAAGAGAGAGAAAAAAAGGGGGGGGGGGGAATGGGGAGTTTGTAAAGCTGGCTGCCCACAGAGAATGGAGTAAATGATCTCCATCAGCCAGAGGGACCCACCTCTAAGAGAGCCTTACCTTCCTCTGTGTAGATAAATATTTTCCATAAAGTCCAAGTTTTTGTATACACCTCTCGTTTACGTTGGGCCTTCAACAGCAGATCCTCCATCAGGTTCAACTCCTCTACCGTCTTGAATCACAACCCAATTGGTGCATGCTGCGTCTTTTTCCAGGTAAGAGGGATGCAAGATTTAGCAACGTTAAGGAAATGATGGAGTACAGATTTCTTATAAACTTTGGCAGGAATTTTGGAAGCATGTAAAAGGAAGAAGGCCAGGTCCTCAGGGACCTTGTAATCAGTACATTTTTGTGTAATCCTTCAAACCTCTTTCCTTTTTTTTTTTTTTTTTTTTAAAGAAGTATAGATCTATGTTTGTCCCAAGCATGTTTGGAGCTACTAAACCTTATTTGCATTTAAATTTTTTACTATCATTTTTATTCAAGATTAGTTAGTATAATGCTGTTTATTATTTTAGTGCTTGCCTATGTATGTGTTGTCCACTGTGCGAATGCAAGTAAGATTTTCATTGTACAACAAACAGTGAAATGAATCCACCAAGCCTAAACGGGCCACTGAACAAAACAGACAGGAGCATGACTAGGTTAATTGCTACTGAGGTGGCCATTTTTTCCCCTCCCCCTTTGGTTGCTAGGTTGCTGGTACACCAATTAATGATGCTGAGATCCTGACCCCAGTATTCTAGCAACCAATAACCCCTTGGGGTTGATTTACTAAAACTTGAAAGTGCAAAATCTAGTAAAGCTCTACATAGAAACCAAGTAGCTTCCATTTTTTTTTGTTAAAGTTTAATTGAGCAAGCTGAAGTTTTAAGCTAAATGGTTACTATGCACTCTCCAGTTGTAGTAAACTGGCAACTGAGGTGCACTTATGGTTTATGGTTGCTCGGAAGCAGTCAGCTGGGCTGTACAACATCATTGGTTGCTATGGTGCAAGCGGGCTTACCTGCCATAACAATCAATGACTCTATGCAGTTCAGCCAACAGCTTCTTGGGAACCAGCTCAGTAATGCTTCCCTGCTTTACAAAGCTGCAGAGCAGACAGAGCATCCAGTAAATAATTGTATAAATTGCCACGCTAAACATGATAATAAGCAAGGTGACTCAATTAGCGTGAATCATAACATATAAAATATAAAACAAACACATGTGCATACAGTATGTAAGTGAAAAAAAGTCCAAATTGGGTCTTTCAAAACACCGCAGTGACACTTTGCAGAAAGGGAGTGTTCAATCCACTTTAGCAATCACCACATGAACCTTCACCAACCACAAGCAATGGACTCTTATCAGAACATAAGGACTCCACTATAGAGTCAAATCAGCATATATATGACAATCCCACCAAGCAGAAATCCGGTTCATATTGTTTGGCTGGAGTTCAACAGTATATCTAATTTTTCTAATCAATGGTAACATCAATGGCAACCATAAATGCCCTGAATTCCACATAAAATCAAAAATGGAAGAATCCACATAGAGTAAAACTGTCTAAAAAGTTGTATTGCACTTCAAAGTATGAATACCGCTCATGTTAAAAAAATCAATACACGCTTTGTATGTGTAACATTCCCAGGATGCATGAAAGAAATTCCAAACAATGCTTCACAAAAATGACCGGTCCAAGTAGGTGTGGTGACGTTATGTGCAATAGCTCCTCTCAATGCTTTTCGTCATATGTGACATCATCGGGGGCATCCAGCAGTGGCGTCACTAGGGGGTGGCTTCTGGGGCTGTAGCCCCGAATCTGGGGCCCATAGTCCCGAGTCTCTAGGGTGACCAGGGCGGGTGCTGAGGCAGAGGGGGGGCGGTCCGCCCCAGGTGCCACACACTGGTGGGTGTCAGGCCGGCATCGCCCGCTGTGTCAGCTTTAATTTGAATCGCCAGGTGACCACCATTACAAAGTTCCACCTCCTGGTATGGCTCCTTTGACAGACAGCACAGTTGTCCAATGCCGGGACATGTGCTGCCTATCATAGGTGGGAGCCGATCCAGGAGGCGGGACCTATGTGACGGCAGGCACCCGGCTATTCAAATTAAAGCTGACACAGCGGGCTCTCTGAGGACCCTGATGTAATGAGGGGGGCTCTGTGAACCCTGATGTAAGTAGGGAGGCTCTCTGGGGACCCTGATGTAAGGGGGGATCCGCACTCAGATGTGTATCTAAAGTATATTTTATAAACTATAGATATATAGATTTATAGATCTATATATGTATATATAGATAGATATACATTATATATATATATATATATATATATATATATATATATATATATATATATATAGATATAGATATATATATCTATATATATCTATATATCTATATATACATACATACACACACGTGTATATTATATACATGTGTATGACATTCTTTACTTTGCGGCTATGGGCACTAGCCCCAGATCTTTTGTAGACCTAGCAACGCCCCTGGCATCCAGTATGGACACTTCAGTCTCAGTGCCATCCTTGACTGAGAGCCACCTCAGGCAGTTGCCTTACTTTGTTTCATTGGTGGTAGGCCACTAATAACTGATGTCAATTTGCAGATTAAAAGCAATAACTGTCTTTTTTTTTTTTTTTTATATCCTTGTTTTTGAGACGCAACTTATACACAGTGATCAGGAAAAGTTATATGAAGTTCAAATATCTTTCTTTTTGTACATATTTGCAAAGAATATTAGCAGCTCCTTCACCTTATGCATATTATTATTATTTTTTTTGGTCCTTTAATGATAATCTGTCACTTTTCCTGTAAGAAGAAAGTGACTAGTCCCCCCCCCCCCCTACTAATACTTATCTTTCACATGCTCCACTGCTACCTTGTTTGGCTGCAGAAGCCACAATTCTAATGCCTGTGTAAGTTTTGTGTTGATGTGTTTGAAACCTCATGACCTTCTTCCCTCCCCTACCTGGCAGTGTAACGTCTGGCCTTTAAGGCCAAAGCACTGCAATTCTGAGAGGAAAGGATTAAATGTTCTGCCCTACCTCTATGTATCTAATATTTATAAAGGCTTCCACAGACAAAGCGGCTAAGGTGAGTACATTTCTGAGAGATGTTAGAAAGATAAAGAGAATGTAGATGCAAACTGAGTTTCGTAGACGCCATTTATAATTCCCTTGATCCGCCTCACAACAAATGTCGGTGCTGATGGCAGATTACTGTACCTGTTGGGTACAGGTACATGAATATGTTGCCTTAAGAGTTGTGGCAATGAGGCTGGAGTGCCCATACTGCGGAGGCTACATCCTCAAAACATTTTCAGCCCCTTCACAGTGTCATAGCCCCCTTCTAGCTATGACACTGTGAGATTCGCAGCTAACAGCATCCTAGCAAGAGATTACTCATCTCCAGCCCCACTCTTTTGCTGGCTGGGGGATTTCCTGTTCGACAGCTTGTAGGCAGGTGCAGTTAGTCTTCCCACCTGTAGGTGGCTCTGTGCCATTATTGCATGGGAAGGGGAGACTCCTAAGAAAATCGATCCATTAGTGATTCCGTGCAGTGCCCCGAGAGGATAAGTAGCCTGATTGGACACAAAACTCTCTAGAGACTTTGGCACCCATCTTGGTTAGGGCACCTTTTAAATAAGGAAGCCCATGTCATTTTAGCACACATCTGGCAAGTGTACAGTGAGGGACAGGAACCTGCTTGTGAGGGACAGTACAAAGCTCACGGAAAGGTTCCTGTGGGGACAGCTCAGGATGGGGTACTTGGTCATTTATGAAACTCTAATGGTAGAAATTGAGAAATGTACATGGTGTAAACTGCTAAATCGTCCAAATGACATTTCATGAAGGAAAGCTACCCCTGCTAGCTGAAGATATCCTCTGGTAGTGCAATGCTAAAAAATACAGGCAGATATTTACACATCATGCCATACAATCAGGGAGGCGTGTGATTGAACCCAAATGTATTCTGCAGCAGGGCAACGACCCAAAACATGCAGCCAATGCCACTAAGAACTATCTTCAGTGTAAAAAAGAACAAGGAGTCCTGGAAGTGATGATTTGGCCCCTAAAGAGCCCTGATCTCAACATCACGGAGTCTGCCTGGGATGACATGAAGAGACAAAAGTATTTGAGGCAACCTGCATCCACAGATGATCTGTGGTTAATTCTCCAAGATCTTTGGAACAACCTACCTGCCAAATTCCTTCAAAAGCTGTATGCAAGTGTACTGAAAAGAAATGATGCTGGTTTGAAGCAAAATGGTAGTCACATGAAATATTGATTTGATTTCAATTTTTTTTTCTGTTCGCTCACTTTGCATTTTGTAAATTGAAAAAAAAAAAAATAAATAAACAATTAAAATACAAATTTTTGAAAGCATTCTTACTTTACATTTCTTCACACCTGCCCAAAACGTTTGCACAGTAGTGTACATCTGTGCCAAAGACTGATTATCTTTGTATGCAACAATCTGCAGCCTCATGTAAAGGATACTAGTGCATTATACAAGGTATGCGAGTGGTTACTCCCAAGTAAGGAACCTAACCTAGGCCCCATCCACAGGCTGAAAAAGAAACAAATGGTCATAGATGCGGGCTGATGTCATTACCTAAATATGGCCACATTTGGACAATGATGCCAGCCAGCATTCCCACCTCTTTGTTTACTTTCAGCTGTCAGACAGGGGAATTTTCTGGCTGGCAGTTGAATGGGGCTGGGGATGCGCCACTGGTTGTAAGGATGCCGGATTCCGGATTCCGTCTGCGTCCTTCCCTATGGGAAGCTGTCACATTAATGACAGCTTCCCAGCACTGGACAACTACTTTGCTTATCTGTAAACTGCCGGTAATTCTTTTTTTATTTCTGTCATAACCATAGCAATTGGAGGAAGCATGCGTTGTTACTAGTATTCAAGCTTTTATTAACCACTTAGCCTCTGGAAGATTTACGCCCCTTCATGACCAGGCCATTTTTTGCAATACAGCACTGCGTTACTTTAACTGACAATTGCGTGGTCGTGCGCTGATTTATCTAAACAAAATTTTTGTCCTTTTTCCCTCAGAAATAGAGCTTTCTTTTACTGGTATTTGATCAAGTAAGCGTTTTTTTATTTTTTGTGCTATAAACAAAAAAAGACTGACAATTTTGGAAAACAAATAAATATTTTTTACTTTCTGCTATAAAACATATCCAATAAAAAAAATGTAAAAATATCAAATTTCTTTATCAATTTAGGCCAAAATGTATTCTGCTACATGTTTTTGGTAAAAAAAAATCCCAATAAGTGTATATTGATTGGTTTGTGCAAAAGTTATAGCGTCTACAAACTATGGGATACTTTTGTTTATTTATTTTTTATTTATGTATTTTTTCACTTGTAATGGGGGCAATCAGCAACTTAAAGCGAGACTGTGATATTGCGACGGACAGTCGGGACACTAGCTGACACTTTTGACACTAATGACACCATTAACACTAATGCAGTGATCAGTGATAAATAATATGCACTGTTACTGTACTAATAACACTGGATGGGAAGGGGTTAACATCAGGGGTGATCAAAGGGTTAAATGTATGCCTGTCCAGTGCTTTACCATTGTGGGGGAGGTGCTTGTACTAGGAAGGCATGGATCGGTGCCCCTGCTTAGCAGAGACACAGGATCCATGCCTTCTGTACTGACAGAACGTTGATCTGCCTTGTTTACATAGACAGGCTGCCATTCTGCCTGTGTACGGAAGCATTGGACAATGATGCCAGCCAGCATTCCGCCTCTTTGTTCACTTTCAGCTGTCAGACATCACATTTTCTGGCTGGCAGTTGAATGTGGCTGGGGATTCACCACTGGTTGTAAGGATGCCAGATTCCGCTGACATCCTATCAACCCATGAGCGTTCTCTATGGGATGCTGTCACATTCATGACAACTTCACAGCATACTGTATACGCCTAACCCTGTACCGAAGCATTGGTTGGTGCCGGAGGACAGCGAGTCCGCCATACCTCCCGATTCTATCCGGCTGTGTCTAATCACAGCAGAAGCGGGCCAGCGGTGGTGCGCGTGCGCCCCAGACCCAGAAGTGCAGAATCATGTACTAGGTACATGATCCTGCGCAGCAGAGGCACCTTGCTGCCGTATCTATACAGAACACGGTCGGCAAGCGGTTAATTAGACTCTTAAGTCACGTACATTTGCGACGGTAAATGTGTGTTGACAGGCAGTTGGCATAACATCCGACCGTTTTTAAGCTCCATCCAACTCCGTCGGATTTTCCGCGGACAAATGTTGGATAGCAGGCTTTAAAATTTTCCACAGACAAATGTCTGTTGTCGAATTTTCCAAGCGTGTGTACACAAGTCCCTCGGACAAAAGTCCAAAGTACAAACACGCATGCTCGGAAGCAAGGACGAGCCAGAAGCGGTCGGTCTTGTAAACTAGCGCTCATAAAGGAGAATTAACATTCGTGACGTGGCAAATTCTGAAATCTCGAAATGCAGCACACAATTCTCTTCTTCTTTAACCACTTGACGACCGCCTCACGCCGATGTACATCGGCAAGGTGGCACGGACAGGCAGAATCACGTACATACACGTTATCTGCCTTCCGCGGGCGGGGGGTCCCCCCCCCGGTGCCAGAGGCGGTCGCTACTTCTTCCCGGGCGATGAGAGGTGAGGGGGAGGCCATCCATTCGTGGCCACCCCCTCCCAATCACTCCCGGCGAATGGAAATCCTTCCTGTGCCTCTGTAATGTAAACAGACGCACAGGGAGTGATGTCATCCCTCCTCAAGATGGTCTTTTTGATCCGGCGCCGAGGAGAGAAGACATCCAAGTAAGTGCACCAACACAACACGTTCAGTAGAACACGCCAGGCACACTTTTCACCCCCCTTCACCCCCCGATCACCCCCCTGTCACACTGACACCAATAGCAGTTTTTTTTTTTTTTGCATTGGTGTCAGTTTGTGACAGTTATAAGTGTTAGGGCAGTTAGGTTAGCCCCCTTTAGGTCCAGGGTACCCCCCTAACCCCCCCTGATAAAAGTTAACCCCTTGATCACCCCCCGTCGCCAGTGTCGCTAAGCGATCGTTTTTCTGATCGCTGTATTAGTGACACAGGTGACGCTAGTTAGGGAGGTAAGTATATAGGTTCGCTGTCAGTGTTTTATAGCGACAGGGACCCCCATATACTACCTACTAAAGGTTTTAACCCCCTGATTGCCCCCTAGTTAACCCTTTCACCAGCGATCACCGTATAATTGTTACGGGTTACGCTGGTTAGTTGGTTTGTTTATTATAGTTTATTATAGTTTATCATAGTTTTAGGGCACCCGCCGTTTATTACCTTATAAAGGTTTAACCCCCTAATTGCCCGGCGGTGATATAAGTTAAGTTTTTAGGGTCAGATAAGGTCTGCGTCGCCCCAGGCAGCGTCAGGTTAGCGCCAGTACTGCTAACACCCACGCACGCAGCATACACCTCCCTTAGTGCTATAGTATCTGAATGCATCAATATCTGATCCGATCAGATCTATACTAGCGTCCCCAGCAGTTTAGGGTTCTCAAAAACGCAGTGTTAGCGGGATCAGACCAGATACCTGCTAGCACCTGCGTTTTGCCCCTCGGCCCAGCCCAGCCCAGCCCACCCAAGTGCAGTATCGATCGATCACTGACACTTACAAAACACTAAGCACACATAACTGCAGTGTTCGCAGAGTCAGGCCTGATCCCTGCGATCGCTAACAGTTTTTTGGTAGCGTTTTGAATCAGTCGCTGACAGTCAGGAGCTTTTTTGCCTGTGAGTCTCACTAGTGTACCACTAAATTTAGAGCCCAAAATGGCAAATCGAAGGTACACTAGTGAAGAGGCCTACACGTTTCTGAGCATGACAGATAGTGAAGAGGAAGTCACTCATCTGTCAGATTCAGGCTCAGAATACGATCCTGTAGAGGACAGCGGTTCCATGACAGATAGCTCTGACGACGGAGTTGTGGTCCCTGCTAAGGTCAGGCGTACCAGACTCCGAACTTCTTCTGTCCTTGAAGTGCAAGAACCGCAGGGCTCTCGTATGGAGCAGAGAAGTACTAGTGCCGCTATTCCTTCTGGTGAACTGGCAAGCACCAGCGTCCTAGTACACCCTGGTCGTATATCCAGCACTGCAGTAACACTTGGTGACGTGGCGAGTCCCATAAGTGCAGTTCAAGCTGGCGAGGTGGCAAGCACAAGTAGTGTCCCGCTGCCACCAAGAAGACAAAGACAGGCCCATTGTGCCCATAGTGCCCTTCCTGCTGCATTCGCCAATCCGAATTGGGAACCCACCACTTCTGCAGCACCCATACTTCCCCCATTCACTGGCCAACCCGGAATTCAGGTGGAAACAGTTGATTTTACGCCACTGCATTTTTATTCACTGTTTTTCACTGAAGATCTCTATAGATCTATTGTGGACCAAAGCAATTTATACGCTGGTCAACACATCGCCACTGATCCCCAGTCCTCCCTTGCCAGAGATTGGAGACCAATTATGGTCTCCGAATTTAAGATCTTTCTGGGCCTTTCCCTCAACATGGGCTTGAATAAACAGAGTAAGTTGCGGTCATATTGGTCCACTGACCCAATTTACCATGCGCCCGTGTTCTCTGCCTCCATGGCCAGGGCACGATACGAGCAGATTTTGCGGTTCATGCACTTCAATGACAATGAACTCTGTTGTCCTCGTGGAGACCCTGGATACGATCGGCTCTACAAAATTTGGCCCCTCGTAAACCACTTCAACCAACGTTTTGCAGACTTGTTTACTCCCCATCAAGTTGTCTGCGTTGATGAGTCCCTGATTAAATTTTCTGGCCGCTTGTCATTCAAACAGTACCTTCCCAGCAAGCGTGCCAGATACGGGGTCAAGATGTATAAGCTCTGTGACAGGGCCACAGGCTATACATGTAGTTTTATGGTTTACGAGGGCAAAGATAGTCACGTAGAGCCGACAAACTGCCCTGACTACATAGGAAGTGCTGGCAAGATAGTGTGGGACTTGGTGTCACCCTCATTCGGAAAGGGGTACCACTTGTACGTGGACAATTATTACACGAGCGTGCCACTTTTTAGTCACTTGTTTGATCAGCAGATTGGAGCATGTGGCACCATGCGACCTAATCGCCAGGGCTTTCCTCAGCGGCTTGTAGATTCCCGTCTTAGGCTGGGGGAGAGAGCCTGCTTGCAGTGTAATAATTTGCCCGCTATGAAGTGGAGGGATAATAAGAATGTTTTCGTTCTCACCTCCCTTCATGCAGACACGACGGCCCAAATTACTACGGCGACTGGTGTTGTGGAGAAACCACTCTGTCTCTACGAATATAACCAAAATATGGGAGGGGTGGACCTCAACGACCAGTTGTTGGCGCAGTACCTAGTTGCCTGTAAGGCCAGACGCTGGTACAAAAAAGTGTCTGTTTATTTATTTCAATTGGCTTTGCTGAACGCTCATGTGCTATACAGAGCTTCAGGATGGACTGGATCCTTCCTTAAATTCCAGGAAGAGATTGTCAGAGCCCTTCTGTATCCAGACGGTGCTCCACCTCACCATCCCCAACCAAATGCAGTAGGCCGGCTGCATGAGAGGCATTTTCCTTTTGCCCTCCCGAGTACCCCTACCCAACGAGCCCCCCAAAAAAGATGTCGTGTCTGTAGCAAGCGCGGATTTAGGCGTGACACCCGGTGTTTTTGTCCCTCCTGTCCTGGCAATCCTGGTCTTTGCATGGGTGAATGTTTTGAATGCTACCATACACTAGTTGAGTATTAGCATAGGGTACAGCACTGCACAGACTAGGACACACTTTCACAGGGTCTCCCAAGATGCCATCGCATTTTGAGAGACCCAAACCCGGTACCAGTTACAAAAGTTAAAGTTACTAAAAAAAGTGTATAAAAAAAAAAAAATAAAAAAATAAAAAAAATAAAAACACAAAAAAAATATAAAATAAAAAAAACAAAAATAGTTGTTGTTTTATTGTTCTCTCTCTCTATTGTTCTGCTCTTTTTTACTGTATTCTATTCTGCAATGTTTTATTGTTATTATGTTTTACCATGGTTGCTTTTCAGATATGCAATTTTTTTATACTTTACTGTTTACTGTGTTTTGTTGGTAACCATTTTATTGTTTTCAGGTACGCCATTCAGCTGCAGAGCGGATTTATTTATCTTGACAGCAACAGCGTTTGCTCCCACGATACATAAAGCCGTTACTCCAGCGCTGTCGGAGGTGATTTCACCACCACAGTTACATACTTCAGCATATATGCCGAAGCGTGGGGGCAGCAGTGGGTGGAGGAGCGATTTGCTCCTGCCTTTTGTGGGAGGATGCCCCCATGCTTCGGCATATATATATTTTAGGTAGGCACAGGTTGCGTTAAATGTTTTATTTTTTACTATGTTTTTTTTGTATTTGCTTAGCAGGTATGGTAAGTATTACTGTTATACTGTAATGTTACTTTGTTTTTTGGTTAACCATCATTTGCTTAGCAGGTACGCCATTCAGTTGCAGCGCAGATCTATTTATCTTGACAGCAACAGCATTTGCTCCCACGATATATAAAGCCGTGACTCCAGCGCTGTCGGAGGTGATTTCACCACCACAGTTACATACTTCAGCATATATGCCGAAGCGTGGGGGCAGCAGTGGGTGGAGGAGCGATTTGCTCCTGCCTTTTGCGGGAGGATGCTCCCATGCTTCGGCATATATAAATGGTGCATGTATGCCCATCATTAGAAGTGGGTGGATGAAGGGAGGTATTCTAATGGTGGGCATACCCACCGATCAATATCTTTTTTTCGTTCAGCCCACAGGCTGCATGAAAAAAAAGTTTACAATATATGCCCAACAAGGACCAGCAATGTACTGGTATGTTGCTGGACTTTGAGATATACCAGAATGATGCCTGCAGGTTTAGGTATCATCTTGGTATCATTCTTTTCAGCCAGCGGTCGGCTTTCATGTAAAAGCAATCCTAGCGGCTAATTAGCCTCTAGACTGCTTTTACAATCAGTGGGAGGGAATGCTCCCCCACCAACTTCCATGTTTTTCTCTGGCTCTCCTGTCCCAACAGGGAACCTGAAAATGCAGCTGGTGATTCGGCCAGCTGACCATAGAGCTAATCAGAGACCAGAATGGCTCCAAACATCTCTATGGCCTAAGAAACCGGAAGCTACGAGCATTTCATGACTTAGATTTCGCTGGATGTAAACAGCGCCATTGGGAAATTGGGAAAGCATTTTATCACACCGATCTTGGTGTGGTCAGATGCTTTGAGGGCAGAGGAGAGATCGAGGGTCTAATAGACCCCAATTTTTTAAAAAAAGAGTACCTGTCACTACCTATTGCTACCATAGGGGATAATTACATTCCCTGAGATAACAAAAAAAATGATTAAAAAACATAAAAATGAAAGGAACAGTTTAAAAATAAGATAAAAAAATCAAAAAAATAATAAAGAAAAAAAAAAAAAAAAAAGCACCCCTGTCCCCCCCTGCTCTCGCGCAAAGGCGAACGCAAGCGTCAGTCTGGCGTCAAATGTAAACAACATTTGCACAATGCATGTGAGGTATCACCGCGAAAATCAGATCGAGGGCAGTAATTTTAGCAGTAGACCTCCTCTGTAAATCTAAAGTGGTAACCTGTAAAGGCTTTTAAAGGCTTTTAAAAATGTATTTAGTTTGTCGCCACTGCACGTTTGTGCGCAATTTTAAAGCATGTCATGTTTGGTATCCATGTACTCGGCCTAAGATCATCTTTTTTATTTCATCAAACATTTTGGCAATATAGTGTGTTTTAGTGCATTAAAATTTTAAAAAGTGTATTTTTTCCCCAAAAAATGCATTTGAAAAATCGCTGCGCAATTACTGTGTGAAAAAAAAAAATGAAACACCCACCATTTTAATCTGTAGGGCATTTGCTTTAAAAAAATATATAATGTTTGGGGGTTCAAAGTAATTTTTTTGCAAAAAAAATAATTTTTTCATGTAAACAAAAAGTGTCAGAAAGGGCTTTGTCTTCAAGTGGTTAGAAGAGTGGGTGATGTGTGACATAAGCTTCTAAATGTTGTGCATAAAATGCCAGGACAGTTCAAAACCCCCCAAATGACCCCATTTTGGAAAGTAGACACCCCAAGCTATTTGCTGAGAGGCATGTCGAGTCCATGGAATATTTTATATTGTGACACAAGTTGCGGGAAAAAGACAATTTTTTTTTTTTTATGCACAAAGTTGTCACTAAATGATATATTGCTCAAACATGCCATGGGAATATGTGAAATTACACCCCAAAATACATTCTGTTGCTTCTCCTGAGTACAGGGATACCACATGTGTGAGACTTTTTGGGAGCCTAGCCGCGTACGGGACCCCGAAAACCAAGCACCGCCTTCAGGCTTTCTAAGGGCGTAAATTTTTTATTTCACTCTTCACTGCCTATCACAGTTTCGGAGGCCATGGAATGCCCAAACTTTTGTCGCAAACTTTTGAAAATTTAAAAAAGAAAAAAAATATACATTTTTCTTGTCTTTCTTCATTTTCAAAAACAAATGAGAGCTGCAAAATACTCACCATGCCTCTCAGCAAATAGGTTGGGGTGTCTACTTTCCAAAATGGGGTCATTTTGGGGGGTTTTGTGCTATCTTGGCATTTTATGGCCTTCGAAACTGTGATAGGTAGTGAGGAGTGAAATCAAAAATTTACGCCCTTAGAAATCCTGAAGGCGGTGATTGGATTTCGGGGCCTCGTATGAAGCTAGGCTCCCAAAAAGTCCCACACATGTGGTATCCCCGTACTCAGGAGAAGCAGCAGAATATATTTTGGGGTGTAATTCCACATATGCCCATGGCATGTTTGAGCAATATATCATTTAGTGACAACTTTGTGCAAAAAAAAAAAAAAAATTGTCACTTTCCCGCAACCTCTGTCAAAAAATAAAATATTCCATGGACTCAACATGCCTCTCAGCAAATAGCGTGGGGTGTCTACTTTACAAAATGGGGTCATTTGGGGGGGGGTTTGTGCCATCTGGGCATTTTATGGCCTTCAAAACTGTGATAGGTAGTGACGAGTGAAATCAAAAATTTATGCCCTTAGAAATCCTGAAGGCGGTGCTTGGTTTTCGGGGCCCTGTACGCGGCTAGGCTCCCAAAAAGTCATAAACATGTGGTATCCCTGTACTCTGGAGAAGCAGCAGAATGTATTTTGGGGTGTAATTCCACATATGCCCATGGCATGTTTGAGCAATATATCATTTAGTGACAACTTTGTGCAAAAAAAAAAAAAGTGTTACTTTCCCGCAACTTGTGTCAAAATATAAAATATTCTATGGACTCAACATGCCTCTCAGCAAATAGCTTGGGGTGTCTACTTTCCAAAATGGGGTCATTTGGGGGGGTTTTGTGCCATATTGGCATTTTATGGCCTTCAAAACTGTGATAGGTAGTGAGGAGTGAAATCAAAAATTTACGCCCTTAGAAATCATGAAAGCGGTGCTTGGTTTTCGGGGCCCCATATGCGGCTAGGCTCCCAAAAAGTCCCACACATGTGGTATCCCCATACTCAGTAGAAGCAGCTAAATGTATTTTGGGGTGCAATTCCACATAGGCCCATGGCCTGTGTGAGCAATATATCATTTAATGACAACTTTTTGTAATTTTTTTTTTTTTTTTGTCATTATTCAATCACTTGGGACAAAAAAAAATAAATATTCAATGGGTTCAACATGCCTCTCAGCAATTTCCTTGGGGTGTCTACTTTCCAAAATGGGGTCATTTGGGGGGGGGGGGGGTTGTGCTGCTCTGCCATTTTAGCACCTCAAGAAATGACATAGGCAGTCATAAACTAAAAGCTGTGTAAATTCCAGAAAATGTACCCTAGTTTGTAGACGCTATAACTTTTGCGCAAACCAATAAATATACAAATATACGCTTATTGACTTTTTTTTACCAAAGACATGTGGCCGAATACATTTTGGCCTAAATGTATGACTAAAATTGAGTTTATTGAATTTTTTTTATAACAAACAGTAGAAAATATCATTTTTTTTCAAAATTTTCGGTCTTTTTCCGTTTATAGCGCAAAAAATAAAAACGGCAGAGGTGATCAAATACCATCAAAAGAAAGCTCTATTTGTGGGAAGAAAAGGACGCAAATTTCGTTTGGGTACAGCATTGCATGACCGCGCAATTAGCAGTTAAAGTGACGCAGTGCCAAATTGGAAAAAGTCCTCTGGTTCTTAGGCAGCATAATGGTCCGGGGCTGAAGTGGTTAATAAGGGTGATAATGAGGCTGCTTTGCTGGTGATACTGATGGAGTTATTGCAAACAAATTTTCAAAGGCTTTTTTTTTCTAGTGATATCAAGAATAATATTATTATGCTTGTTTTTTGTTTTTTTTTTTCTTGGTGCAAGTTACCACAACACCATTATCCCGTAGTTTGTAAGATATGATACAAACATTCAACTATGTTGGTGTCCCTTGTCAATTTTACATTGTATTTTTTAAAATGTAACTGCCTACTCCCAAACTGTCATTTGAAGTAAAACACATAGCCAAGTATTACTCTACACAATTTTTTTATTGTGCATTAAAAAAAAAAAATAGACATGCTAACTTAACCAAAAAGCACATTCTATGCATCCAAAAATATAGAAAATATACCAAATCAAATCATTATTCAACCAAAAAATAAAATAAAAGCCTCATGTATGTGTCCTGCTTCTTAATATAGGGGGTCAATAATGCCAAGAGTTGGTGAAAGCAGGGGTCCGTCATCCGTAGATAATTCCGAAAATCATCCGGATTATTCTCCTGGAGCTCCCGCAGCAAAGGCATATTAAATAATTGGTCATGATTAATAAAGAAACCAATTTTGGTCCAAAAAATCCTCCTCCACCTGTTCCTGAACTGGACTTGGGTCAAAGCAATAACTCCAAGGCCAATAATAAATAATACGTTATCTCCTCCTATTCCTCAACATGTCTGGTTGACGAACGGCTGTTCAGAAACTAACTGAAAAGCGCGAAATGAATCAACACTCACCAAACTTCTACTAACACGAAAATAGCAGAAGGAGCACAAAGGGTGGCGCCTGACAATTGAACTTTCCCTTTTTTGGCTGGTAGTACGTCTAGTATGTCACTACGTTCCTGTTTGTTGGCCAACAATTGTGTACCGTTTGTATGCAAGACAAAATCCAGGCACGCGCCTTCGGACAAAAGTACGAGGTTTTGTCTGTGGAAAATCCGATTGTGTGTACAAGGCTTAAGAGTGTAAGCTCTATTGAGCAAGGTCCTCTGATTCCTACTGTATCGAATTGCATTGTAATTGTACTGTCTTCCCTTATGTTGTAAAGGGCTGCGTAAACGATTGACGCTATATAAATCCTGTATAATAATAATTAGCCATAGGCCATGGTAAAAGGGTCATGCAGCCAGAAAAGTGGCATTAGTTCTTTATTGAATGTAATGTAAGAGGAGCTCTGAAAAGGACAGTTTTTACATGATAAATGATATTAAAAATAATTAAATAAATATCATCACTTGCATCAAACTGCTTGCTGTGAATAGGATGTGTCCAAAGTGACAGATTGTCCTTGCGGAGTGTCTGCAGTATGAATGTGCTGTGTGCTGTAAGCTGACGCGGCCTTCTACAGCACAAATGAGGACACCTCTGATGTAGGAGAACATCCTCCACGCCTAGCAGGTCTCATACATCTAGGATCACATTTCACTCCCTGCTGAGACACTATCCTGCTCACATTACTAATAACATTTACAGATCTGGAAACACTGCCATTTACTTTCCTAAACAAATTAAACCACACGTTACTTCTTTACAAGCTCAAACCCGGCCTGAGGATAGCGGGATGTTTGTAGAACAAGTGAAATGCTTTATTGTGAAGGTCTGCTACATTGTGAACAGATGAAAAAGAAATGTGCCCCTAATTATGTTTCCAAAAGGCACCTGCTATACACATGTGTGGTGTCTACAAATATTACACATATATACATATCTTTAATGGCTTTAATACTGGGCACTTTCATCCCTTTCCTGCCCAGGCCAATTTTCAGCTTTCAGCGCTCTCACACTTTGAATGACAATTGCGCGTCATGCAACACTGTACACAAAAGACATTTTTATCATTTTGTCACACCATTAGAGCTTTCTTTTTGTTGTATTTAACCTGTTATGGACCGCCCCACACAGATATACTGCGGCCCTCCCGCGCAAAATCACGTACCTGTACGTGATGTTATGCACTTGGTCTGGGGCGCGTGTGCGCCACCGGCGACTCGCTCTCGCTGTGATTGGACACAGCGGGAGCCTATCAGCGGGTACGGTGGTCCCGATGTCCACCAGGAGCTGCTGATCGTTTTCTGGAGAGGCAGAACGGCCGTCTGCCTATGCAATCAAGGCAGACCGCCGTTCTGTGAGAGGGGAAGATGGAGATCTTGTGTTTCTGCTAAGCAGAAACACGAATCTCTGTTTCCCCCCCAGTCAAAGCACCCCCCCCACAGTTAGAAAGCACCTCCTAGGAGCACATTTAACCCATGATCGCCCCTGATGCTAACCCCTCCCCTGCCAGTGTCATTAGTACAGTGACATAGCATTTTTTTAACACTGATCACTGTTTCGGTGTCACTGGTCCCCAAAAGTGTCACTTAGTGTCCGATTTGTCGGCTGCAATGTCGCAGTCCCGCTAAAAATCACTGATCTCCGCCATTACTAGTAAAAATAAATACAAATTCCATAAATATATCCCATAGTTTGTAGATGCTCTAACTTGTGTGCAAACCAATCAATATACGCTTATTGTGTTTTGTTACCAAAAATATGTAGCAGAGTACTTTTTGGCATAAATTTATGAATAAATTTGATTTTGTACATTTTTTTTTATTGGGTACGTTTTAGGCTCGGTTCACACCTATTACCAATGCGGCCAGGGCATGACTTAGGGTGGCGGGGGCCCCTGGGCTTGAGTCACTTTTGGGCTCTACCTTCTATATATTACTTTAAATAGAACAAAATGTTGACTGGTACCGTAGACAGTGTTACATGTTAAAAAACCGTAATAATCTATTTATATGACCACTGATTGAAGTTTGAAAAAATGTGACACTGATGACAGATGATACTAATATGTGGCACTGATGACACGTGGCACTGATGACAGATGGCACTAATATGTGGCACTGATGACACGTGGCACTGATGACAGATGGCACTAATACGTGGCACTGATGACAGATGGCACTAATACGTGGCACTGGTGACAGATGGCACTAATACGTGGCACTGATGACACGTGACACTGATGACAGATGACATTAATATGTGGCACTGATGACACGTGGCACTGATGACAGATGGCACTAATACGTGGCACTGATGACACGTGGCACTGATGACAGATGGCACTAATACATGGCACTGATGACAGATGGCACTAATACGTGGCACTAATGACACGTGACACTGATAACAGATGGCACTGATGACAGATGGTACTGATACATGGCACTGACAGGTGGCACTGGGGACAGATGGCACTGGGGCAGGTGGCACTGGAGGCAGGTGGCACTGATAGGTGGCACTGGGGACAGATGGCACTGGGCACAGATGGTGATGGGGACATTTGGCACTGATAGGTGGCACTGGGAACAGATGGCACTGGGGACAGATGGCGATGGGGACATTTGGCACTGATAGGTGGCACTGGGGACAGATGGCACTGGGGACAGATGGCAATGGGGACATTTGGCACTGATAGGTGGCACTGGGGACAGATGGCACTATGTTGTGTAGGGTAACTGTAAATAGTGCAGCGTGGAAGCTCTCCCTCCTCACACGCTGTCTCTGTATGAGGAGCCGGCGATGAGAGATGATCTCATATGAGATCACCTCATATTGGACACTCCGATCGAGTGCTAAATGGCCACTGTGATTGGCCATTTAGCACGATCTGTGATTAGCTGTGTCCAAGGGACACAGCCAACACAGAACTTCCCTGACGCGCGCTTGCGGCGGCGAGCAGAGGGGAAGTAAACAGGAGGACGTCCGGAGACGCCCCCTTCCGGCAATTGGTGTCCGCGCTGTAGCCGTCTTTCGGCTATAACGCGGGCGTCGTGGGGCCCCCTATTGGGCGGGGCCCATGGGCTTGAGCCCAATCAAGCCCAATTGTAAGTCCAACCCTGGATGCAGCTCCCAGCAGGGGTCCTGTGCGTCCTGGTTCATCATTTCAGGTCTGATTTCAGCCCCAATATTTGGCTGAATTCAGATCTAAAACGGACCAAAAGACGCACGGGGATCCTGTGCAAATTCGCACCGGAGCCGCATCGGAGATATGTAAACCGGCTCCAAAGAGAGCTGATCCCAATCTCTTGCTATTGCGAATTGGATGCAGAAATCCCGCATCCAATTTGCAATAGTGTGAACCCAGGCTTATAGTATAACGTAAAAAATCTTTTTTTTTTTCAAATTGTTGGTCTCTTTTTGTTTAAAGCGCAAAAAATAAAAACCGAAGAGATGATCAAATACCACCAAAAGAATGCTCTATTTGTGGGAAAAAAAGGATATACATTTTATTTGTGTACAGCGTTGTACGACCGCACCATTGTCAGTTAAAGTAACGCAGTGCCGTATCGCAAAAAATGGCCTAATCATGAAGAGGGTAAATCTCTGGGGCGGAAGTGGTTAATCACCGCTGGGTTTTTAATTTTTTTGCTGAAAAAAGGAAAAAGCCCGAACATTTTGAAAAAAAAAAAAAGCGTTTTTCTTCGTTTCTGTTATGAAATTTTACAAATATTGTTTCTTCATAAATTTAAGTCAAACTTTATTCCGCTACATTTCTTTGGTGAAAATAACCCAAACTTATTAATTATTTAGTCTGTGTGAAAGTTATAGAGTTCATAAACTATGGTACATATATGAACATTGATCAGTTGTACTGACGGACTAATCTAATTTCTTGAGGCCAGGACAGTACGAATACCCCCCAAATTACCCCTTTTTAAAAAGTAGACAGTCTGAGGTATTTAATACGAGTCATGGCAAGTTGTCATTTTTTGTCACAATATTATGGAAAATTAGGAAATAAAAAAATTTTTTTTTTCACAATTCTTTTTTTTACATACTGTCACCAGCATCATCAAATAACTGGCGTGATCGGGGACATTGACTGGTGACAGTATGTAAAAAAAAAAAAAGTAATAATTTTTTTTTTTCAATTTTTGTTACTTTATTTTTACATTTTTTTCTTTTTTTATAGATATATATATATATATATATTTTAACATACTGTAACAAGAGCAATACAGTGTTACCATAGTGGGTAGTGATCAGAATTTTTTTGCACACTATAATTCCTTATACCAGTAAATTTCACTGTTATATGCAACCATCTTTTTGGTACAGGTGGGCTGTGATTGGCCCTGTCTTTACCATGTGATCACTGGGACCAGTCACAGAGATACACAATAGTACACAATGGCATGAATGAAAGCCATCCATTGGGTACAATTGTCATGTGATCTGCTGTGATTGGTCACAGCAATCACATGATATTGGCAGCGGCCGGCATACTGATCGGTCATCCGCTGTGTCTGGTTGATGTCATATGATGTCCACCAAGAACAGCGACTATAGGCCGGGGGAACTGGTTAAAGTGTAACTCCACTTTTACTGGGAAAAAAACAATCCCCTCTGGATGATCAATGTTGATCAAAATTCTCAATTTATGAACCTTATTATTTTAATATAAATAAATTAATAAAAAGTACCTATCTCTTGCCATGGATAACATGAATGTTTCTCCAAGGGTCCCTTTTGGGCATTGTGGGTGTTTTACTTCATTAAAGATTGCAGAAACAAATTCTGTCTGAAGCAGGCCCTGCATGCTACAGACGCTGCATGATCCATAGCTACAGATCTGGATAAAGTACTGATGGATCCCAGGCTCCTCTACTTCCAATCCCATCACCTACAGCTGAGTCAGAGTAAAGTATAGGGTTCCTGCCAAAATATTTCAATTTTTATCCCAGGCATATGCTGTCAGAGTAACAGAGAAACACTGACTTATTACATAAACGGGACTAGAAAAATGCACTTTTTGTGGCTATCACCAGTTGCAGTGTAAAGAACTGCTTTAAAATAAATGAATTTAAATGTATTGGGTGATGTAAAGGCACTACTTTTAGAACTCCAGTCCAAATTGCAGTGCTTTGTAGACTATTCCTTCCAAACACATTGCAATTCTCTTCTTTGACATTGGCTTTTACCTGCTGTGCCCCTGACTACTGTGTGTTCTTGACCAATTTATTTGCCTGTTTCTTTAACCTCTGACCTTCCGACATCAGCTCCTCCTGTCATTTCCCTGTGGGTGTCTATTGCTGGAGGTTCCATTCTTTACCAGATGACCTGACCAATTTGTCTCTGCCTAGTGCTCCAAAGTGCTCATACTGTATGAGTCCCAGGAGCCCAGCTCAAAGTGAAAAGGTGATACTGCAAATAGAAAAACATCAGACATAATGCAGGAAAAACATGCCATATATTTGTAACATCCACGATATATATATATATTTGTTTAGTAACAGAGTATTATTATTATTATACAGAATTTATATAGTGTCAACGGTTTGCATAGCGGTTTACAATCTAAAGGGAGACAGTACAGTTACAATACTATAAAATACAAGAGGGGAAAGAGAGCCATGCTCATAAGAGTTTACAATCTAATAAGGTGGGGCAAGTGGTACAAAAGGTAGTAACTGTGGGGGGCGAGCTGATGGAAGAGTTAAAAGTTCAGTTGTTAGTTGGAGGCTGATAGGCTTCCCTGAAGAGATGAGTATTCCATATGACATGCACACCTTAACAAAAAAAAATACAATCTCAACATACATACAAAAAAATAGAGCTTCACACTTTCTAGTTTCTACTCCTAGCAGTTTTGTAGCATTTCTAGTATCTACTCATAGCAATTTTCTTATGCCCTGTACACACGGTCGGATTTTCCGACCGCAAAAAGTGCGATTGGATTGTGTTGTTGGAAATTCCGATTATGTGTGGGCTCCATCGGACTTTTTCCGTCTGAATTTCCGACACACAAAGTTTGGGAGAAGGATATAAAATTTTCCGACAACAAAATCCGATCGGTAAATTCCAATTGTGTGTAGAGAAATCCGACGCACAAAGTGCCACGCATGCTCAGAATAAATTAAGAGACGAAAGCTGTTGGCTACTGCCCCGTTTATAATCCTGACGTATGTGTTTTACGTCATCGTGTTCAGAAAGATCGGATTTTCCGACAACTTTGTGTGACCGTGTGTATGCAAGACAAGTTTGAGCCAACATCCGTTGGAAAAAATCCATGGGTTTTGTTGTCGGAATGTCCAATCAATGTCCGACCGTGTGTACAGGGCATTACTGTCAAATAAAAATTTGGATATCAATAAACTGTGTTTGTGTGTAGCATCAAAAGATGCAGAAAAAAATTCAATACCTTTGCCATCTCACCATCCTTTGTAACCAGATTCCCTTCCTCATTCTTTATGGGGCCAATATGGTCTGTCCTCCCTTTTTTACTGTTTATATACTTAAAGAATTTCTTGGGATGTTTTTGCTCTCCTCCACTATGTGTCTTTCATGTTCTATCTAAGCCGCCCTAATTGCACCCTTACATTTCTTGTTGCATTCTTTGTAAAGTCTGAATGCTGATGATGATCCCTCAGCCTTATATTTTTTGAAGGCCTTCTCCTTTGCTTTTATATGCATTTTATCCCAATTCATATCTTCTAGCAAGGTTCGTAGTTTAGGGACGTTGGCTCTTTTGAAATTCAGTGTCTTTGTATTCCCCTTATGTTTCCTATTTGCGTGATTTATACTGAAGCTAATTGACCTGTGATCGCTGTTTCCTAAATTGGCCCTTATTTCCACATCTGTGATCAGGTCTGTATTGTTGGTAATCAGTAGGTTAAGTAATGCTTTGTTTCTAGTTGGTGTGTCTACCATCTGACCCATGAAATTGTCCTGCAAGACATTTATGAACGGGCGAGCCTTAGAGAAAAGCGCGGTTCCTTCCACCTAGTCTATGTCTGGATAATTAAAATCCCCCATTATGACGACACCTCCCATCCTTGCCTCTAATCCAAATTGTGATAGGAGGTCTGTCTCCCTCTTCTCCCTTCGGTTAGGAGGCCTATACATTAAAGTAGTACTTTCTAAATCGCCCATTCCATAAGGAAATTCTAGATTTAAACTGATCCATGGTGACCACATTTTGTGAAGGGATTGTAGTCTGGACAGCAGGATGCATGAAATTAATTCAGAGATTTAAATCCACACAGTTGTGTCTAGTAGGCATTGGTTTGCTTCTGTTGTACCTTTACAAGAGGCAGTTATTACACATCTAGATGATGTGGGATGTTAAAGTGCACTTTTATTTTTACGTTTCGGATAAAGTAGGGAAGGGGGTAAACCCTATCAGTTAATTGTGTTATGTCTGTGTCCTGTTGGGGAGATTTCTCTTGACTTCCTGTCCTGGAGATGCAACAGGAAGAGAGAAGAATTCTTTACAAAGTGAGAGGAATTGGCCACTTACAGAGTTATTACTAGAATAGGTGTCCCCATCACTTTTTGTCATGTGACAAAGAGGGTGAATCTAGATAGTCGGGACACAGGCAGATTGAAAAACTTGGCAGAGGCCCTGACCCTTTCCTACTCTAACCAAAAAAAAAAATGGCTATACATAAACTTTAATTTATTGGAGTACTTTCCCAACCCTAGTACCTCCTTGGCAAGGATGGTAACCCAGAGGATATTGGTCCATGCAGTAGGTAGGTTAAAAGTAAAACACTGGTGCTCTAAACTGAGAAACCACTTCATGTCCTTGAACATGTACTTCTGATAGAAGGAATCAACCTTTATTATCATCATCCAATCAACATCAACCTGCAGTGTCTGTATACCTTTATTTAGGGCCACCACTGGAAATGTTGGGGCCCTAGAAGCCTGACAGTCTCCCCAGTGTCTCCCCATGCACTTTAAGCACCCACCAGTTTCTTCCCATAAACTTAAGTCGCCCCTTCCGAAAGCCTAATATTCCCGTATGCAATGTAGAGGGCTGCTGCATAGAGGCCTCTCCAGCATCGTGCAAATACTGAAGAGTGTGCTGCCTTCTGCAGTTTCTGGGAAAATCTTGCTATATAATGCATAATGTAATCTTGCTATATAGTAGTAAAGCATCCAATAGGGTGCTTTGCAGAATGTAACTCCCTTCGTCTCCTCTACTGCCACTCAATCACAGAAGGAAAGGGAGGTATGCATGGTGGTAGGGGGAGAGGAGGAAGGGGGAACGTCACACTGTTCCCTTGCACTCTTCATGAATGACCCGCCAGTGGTTTTACTAGGATTGTAACAGATCTGGTGTACCCCTGGACATTCTAAAGAACAATGATGTGGGAGGGATTTTAGGGGCATAGTTTAATAGAACCCATGCTTACTCGTTGTATACAAAGCACATTTAAAGTATGGCAGAATCCTTATACCCACAAAATATGGTTTAACTGCTATGCCACAGATTTTCCATTATCTATAATTTCCTGACTACAGACAGAGAACTAGCACATTCTTTGAGCCTGTCTTAAACCTCACCCAAGAAAAAGCAACACCCTTAAGCAAACTCCCCCAAGAAAAACTCTCTCCAAAGTAAAAACAACCCCTCCACCAAAGAAAAATCTATTTCTTCCTCCCCAACAAAATACCCCAGGAAAAAAAAACTAAAACAAAACCATTAAAGTTACCATTTCCTGTTCATTTCGGCACCACTCTTCCACTGCTCACCTCTGCAGCTTTTATCCACCACTACCTCTGCACCCTCTTCCACTGCTCACATCTAGACCTTATGAATTATTTTTTTACCACTCACCTCTGCACCTCTGCTTCACTGCCTGCCTCTGCTGCCCTCATCAAAAACTTGCCTCTGCACCCCTTTTCAACAGCTAGACCCTGCACCTCTCCTCCACTGCTTGCCCTTCAGTGTTAGGCACAGCTAGCCTTTGCATGCCTCATTCATAGCTCCCTTCTGCTCCCCTTGTCCCCTACTTGCCTCTGCACAACTCATCCACTGCTTGTCTCTGCACTCTACATCCACAGTTTTCCCCCCACACTAGACACAGCTCCACTCTGCACCCCTTGTCTACAGTTCTACCCCCCCCAACTAGTCCCAACTTGCCTCTGTACCCCCATCAACAGCGTGTGTCTGCACGCCTTTATCCACTGCTTTCCCATATACCCCTCGTCTATAGCTTATCTGTACCCTTGATCCAGAGCTTACTTGCACAACCGATACACCTTGGCCACAATGCACTTGTACCCCTTGTATTTACAGCTCACCTGCACCCTCTGAACTCCTCATCCACAGCTTATCTGCACATAATGGCTTCTTGTCCACAACTCAAATGCACATAGCTTGCCCGTAAACAGCTCACCTGCCTCTCCAGCACCAGGCCCATTTACACCCCCCATACCAATAAAAAGCCCACCCGCATCCTAGTTCCCAACGTACTTGCATCTATTTCCACTGTTGCACCTGTCTCCACACTCACCTGGAGCTGAATGAGGGAGCTATCCCAGTGCAAGGTATTTTCCTTTTGTTTCCTTGCTTCTGCCTGTGCCCAATGAAAAGTTTACAAAGTTAACATGGTGGGATGCAGCCACCTTGACTTACCGGCTCTTGTCCCAGGTGTTTGGCACTAGCAACACCAATGGATGCTGAACTTGAACCAGAACTGTAGTACTGAAGTACTGCCTGTATTCCCCTACCGGTAGCCATGCATTTACTAGAAGAGTAGCTTTAAACTGTATCTTACCAAAAATCTAATTCCTATTGGGGAAATACCAGTAACTTGATTGATAACGTTGTACACACAAGGAAGCAATATTCTTTATTTATTGAATAATTTTTTTTAATATATATTTTTTATTACATTTTAAAAAATCAAAGTAGCTGCAGATAGAAATGGAAAGATGATTTTTAGTAATAGTCAATTATAAAATGATGTATGTAGCATTTATATACTGTAGGTCATATTGATTTTTTTTTTTTTTTTTTTTTTTTTTTTTAGCAAAAGCTGAGATCATTTGTAATGATTTTACCCTATTATGAAGTAATAAATAAGGAACTATAATAAATGGGGGTAACAATGTTGTAAAAAGTCCTTCTGTTAAATTTAAAACAACCTTCTAAATGCTATGATGCATACGTGCAGTCGTTTTTGTACATCTGTTGTGGCCTACAAAATGTGGACTTATTTTAGGGTGATGACAAATACACAGAAACGATTGTAAATACTAATCAAATATTCATGCCGATTTACTTTTGAGAAATATGCTCATAATCTGCAGAGTGATAGTCATACCTTGGAAATGACTTGGCAATGTTGGAAATTTACTTTGGTTGCTGGGTCATTGCCAGAATCGTTTACATCTCTGCAATTCTAGTTCTGTGATTGTGCAGCATGCATGACATCATTTCTCATGCATGCTGCACTCTACATTCACTGCCTACTGGGAGGGGAGGGAGAGGAGGTGGTGCTGTATGAGAGTAAAGTGGACTAGGGGGAACTCGCCCCCAGCATAGCAGGAAGCAAGAATCAGAGCCGATGCTGTGTGCTGTGCTTAATATACTTCTGACCCCTGCATTGGCGTGTGCAGAGTATTACATTAGGGTGTGCACAGCAAAGCGTATGTGTGTGTGTGTATATGTGTGTGTATGTGTATATATATATATATATATATATATATATATATATATATATATATATATATATATATATATATATATAAAACAGACAGACATGTACTTATAAATGTAAAATTATAAAAACATTCTAAAATGTATTAAAAAGTGGACGGTGTCAGTAGGGTAATGGATGGCGTCAGTAGGGCAGGGATTGGTGTCAGTTGGGCAGTGTCAGTAGTTTATTTTTATAATTTTTTTACAGTATTTTTTATTTAAAATTGTTTTAGGGGCCCCACTGGGGGGGGGGCTTTGGTGAAATATCAGGGGTCTAAACAGACCCCTGATGTCTTACTTTTGCGACAGAGAAAGGGGCTGAGGACAGAGGTTCTCCAGTCCTTTTCTTTGCAGCCTCAGCTGCACTGGACAGTGAATGAATGAGTGCTGAGCGGCTTCATGTTTATTCACAATCTGAAGCCTAGTAAACACAGTTTACTAGGCTTCAGTTATGAGTGAACACAGTGAGTGATCTGTGCCAATCACTCACTGTGCTCATTCAGAAAAGGAAGTGGCCAGTAAATGACATGGGCCCAGGCAGCAGGAGGAAGCTAAGCAGACGGGGGTGATTAGGGTGTGCCCAGGCACACCTGGCACACCCCCTGCGCACGCCTATGGACCCCTGCATTGTGTTTGTTACAGATACTTGACCCCTGCACTCTGTGTGTTACCCAATCCTGACCAATACACTGTGCACATTACATACACCTGACCCCTGCACAATGTACATTGCCCTACTCCAGACCCCTGCACTCTGCAAGTTACATACTCCTGCCACCTGCACTCTATACATTACCTACTTACGACCCCTGCACTCATACATACATAGGCTTAGTTACACACATTAACCAAATAAAAATTAACAAGCTTTCTCTTGCAATATCTTTCCCTATATTTCTTGCACATATACTGTATGTAGGTGGTGTGCAGCGTGTTGCCATTGGCAATAATTCACACAGGTGGGTGCAATAAAGAACTTGTATTGAAATATGCAGAAACAGTTAACAACCAAACCCAGAGGGGAAGACCGCCCAACTGGGTGCACTCAGGGTCAGCAAAGTGAATGGAGCAATGCTCAGCCGGCCTGTAAAGAGGGCAGAATGCGGCCTTGCTATCTCATACCCAATCAGGAAGATGTCTGGATGAACTGCAGGCCTCCTCGTCAGGAACCTTTCCCTACCAGGCATTGTACCTTTCCCTACACTGCCCACACGTGAAATGCGTGCCAAACCCGGGAGCCGGGGCCTTAAATAGGCCCTGCCTGACCCAGGATGGCCACCAGAGTCACATGGGACAGCAGCATCCAACAGGATAGCTTCCCCAGTGACCCAGGAAACCATAGACAAACCCTGTTCCTCTTGACTTTCTATCCAACAACAGTGCCGCTGCAAGATCGCCACCTGCAGTGGATAAAGTAGACTGCACCTGCCTACAAATCTATAGTAAATCATTGATTGGACGCTGTTTACACTTTCATGGTTAGCTTACTTTTAAGGTCAGTTTACTTTTAAGGTGAGCTTAGTCCCAGACTACATCAAGGTAACCTTTTGATTGCTAACAACAACATATTAAAGTACAAAAAACAGAGAATTCAGACGTGAATGCACAATGCTTTTAACAAGCATTGTAGTGTCACCAATATATTTATTAAGCAGATGGGCTAGATGAGCATTTTACATTTCTCTTTTAACACACTGCCCTCCAAAAGATTGCACAAAAGTATATTTTGACCAAAATAGGTAAGCTCACCTACGGTATATGCAGCAAGGGTCCTCATGACTGTTGAGACCTACACTAACACTTGGTGGGCCAGTGCTGTCTGTGGTTTCAGAGGTCTTGTCACAGGGTCATCCCACTTGCCTGGCCATTCTGCTGACCCTCTAGCTTCAATACTCTCTACGTTACTAATAACAGTTATGTAGATCAAAAAAGTCAGAGAAAAGGCATAAGTCCTTATTTGTATACTTATTCTGGGTGAGAGACTCAAAGAACTGAAATAAGAGGGTCAACATGACAGCCAGGCATTTAGCATTTTCTGAAGCTGAGGTGAGCAGTTGCAGCCTTGAATCTGTGTTATGGCAGGTTTATTTTAAAAACTGAAGTTTACTCTTTTTTTGTGGGGGTCAAACACATTAAACTTTTTAAAATTTATTTTGGAGTAAGGGAGGGTTATAACCCCTGTCAGGTTTTTTTTTGCCATCTGTGACCCATTGCAGAAATTTCCCTTCACTTCCTGTCCCATAGGCAAACAGGAAGTGAGAGGAAATCCCTGCAAATTAAGGGAATCTCTTGGGGACCCCCAGGTCATTGGACGATTTCCTCTTATTTTGGGCACAACCCAAAATTTGGGATTTTCTTTTACTTTCACTTAATGATAATGGAAAACAGGACAAATAGAGAGGGAGAATCTCATTAATGGGGGCACAAATAGCAATAAAAACTGACAGGTGTTCTAATCACTCTCTACTCTACCAAAACTAAAAAAAAAAAAAAAGTTTTGCCTTTATTTATACTTTAGTTGTTATAATGCCTTTAGTTAGACTTCTTGTAAAAATCCCCCTTCATTTTACATTTAAAGCCGCCTGATATCGCCCTGACCATCTATCTTCTGGTGCTGTATGGGTTAACGGCAGCTGCTGCTAGTGTGAAGAGTTGTGCTGCTTGCCGGCCCCCTTCTGCCCTCTCCAACATTCAAACACCTTGTACTACTATTCTTTCACAAAGCATAACATTTTGTGAATGGATGAGGAGTGGATGAATGACAGGATCTCCACCACCCATTCACAGAATGCTTTGCATTGGGGGAGAATATAGTCATAGGCGTGTGCACAGGGTGTGCCGGGGGTACTCTAATCCCCCTGTGCGGTGCCAATTCCCCCTGCTTCCTGGTGCCCCCTGTCCCCCCCCCCCCCTGCAGTGCTGCCAGCTTCCCTCCTCTCCCGCCTGCTGCTGCAGGGGATGTTTCTGGAGGGATGAATGAATGAACTCTACCGATCATTCCAGTGTTCATTCTTAACTGAAGCATAGTAAACTATGTTTACTATGCTTCAGTTTGTGATTGAACAGGAAACCGCTCTGCAAAGAGCATTTCCCATTCATTCGCTGTCTAATGCAGCTGATGCTGCAAATAAAGGGGCTGGGGAAGCTCTGTCCTCAATCCTTGATATTTCACCAAAGCCCCCCAAGGGGCCTCCTAAAAAATTTTAAAAAAGTAATAATCCAGTTTTAATCCACATAAATTGCAGCACACCGCAATGCACGATAACACACTACCATGCACTGTGGTCCAATAAGTTGCCAAAAATTATGCATGCTTGATTTTATGGATATTTTGGTGCATTGCCAGCCCATTCATTTAAATAGGCGGCCTAAAGTAAAATAAGTAGAGTAAGGGAGGGCTGACCCTGTCAGTTTTTTTGCCATTTGTTACTTTTTTGGAGAGATTTCCCTTTGCTTCCTGTCTCATAGCCAAAACAGGAAGTGAAAGGAAATCCATCCAAAGTGAGGAAATCCCAGGTTGTCATTCACAGTGGTAACGGTAAACATGCCACCTATCAGTGCCCGCCAGTGCGCCTATCAGTGCCAATCAGTTCCACCTATCAGTGCCCATCAGTGCCGCCTATCAGTGCCCATCAGTGCCACCTATCAGTGCCCATCAGTGCCTCCAATCAGTGCTCATCAGTGACGCCTATCAGTGCCAATCAGTTCCACCTATCAGTGCCCATCAGTGCCGCCTATCAGTGCCCATCAGTGCCGCATATCAGTGCTCATCAGTGCCACCTATCAGTACCCATAAGTGCAGCATATTAGTGCCTCCTCATTAGTGCCACCTAATCAGTGCCCATAAGTGCTACCTCATTAATGCCCACCAGTTCAGCCTATTAGTGCCCACCAGTGCCGCCTCATCAGCGCACATCAGTGAAGGAGAAAAATTACTTATTTACAAAATTTACTGACAGAGACTAAGTAATTTTTTTTTTTTTCCAAAAATGTTGGTCTTTTTTTTTTTTTGTAAAAAATAAAAAACCCAGCAGTGATTAAATACCACCAAAAGAAAGCTCTATTTGTGTGAAGAAAATGATAAAAATGTAATTTGGGTACAGTGTTGTATGACCGCGCAATTGTCATTCAAAATGTGACAGCGCTAAAAGCTGAAAAATGGCTTGGGCAGGAAGGGGGTGTAAGTGCCCCATAAGCAAGAGGTTAAATCCCTCTCCACTCTATCCAAAAATAAAAAAATATAAAAAAATAAAAACTTTACCTTTAACTGTACTTCCATGCAAAGCATGTTAATTCTCGAAAAAAATGAGTGTTAATGCACATGTGTATGAGGGCAATGCATCAGGACACCAAGGTCTGGGTGGTCCCTAAGTCAAGAGTGCATACAGTATATTGCATTCCATTCTGGCATTGGCCCATGTAAACAAAAATGATGCGCTATTGATTCTGCCTTATTTTATTTATTTTTTTTAATGAATATTTGCGTATTATCACTTTTCTTGGGAATGCAAATGACAAGATTTTATTTGCTGTCTTTTCTTATAGAAATGATTTTAATGTGGGAAGAATGCAGCTCCGCGCAGACAGAGAAAAACATGTTATCAGTTTGTCCCGCTCAATAAAAATAAATTACTGTTATTTGTAAGCCTAATTTTTTCGTTAAAAGCTTTGCAGGGTTCAAATACTTGGGTTGGCAACCAATATGTACATAATGAGCTTTTTACTGAAGTAATTAAAATTTGTTTATAATTAATACAGATGAATTGGTTTCCTCACAATAATAGGAGATTAACAGAGTCCACATTTTGGCAAGAAAGCCGTATTCTTTTCCAAGTGCTTTGGGACGTTATCCAATGCATGCCTACGAAATCCGGCTGAGGTTTTCGCTGTTGCCATATGGCGCGACTATGCATTACAAAAAAAAATAAAAAAATAAATCTTTTTTTTTTTTTCTGAAGCTAGAACTCTGCCAAATGACATAATCATTCTTCAAAACGTTGTCAGAAGGCATTACCTGGGCAGGCCGCGAGTTGCATTCCAAAAAAATTCAGCAAGCGCAGAGCCTATTAATTATAAGCGTAATAAATGTACACACACTGAGTACACTTGGCAGTCAGAGCGTGTAGTGAAACAGCTGAGCTTTCATACTGTGTAAGGTAGAAAAGACAGTTATTTCACTTTGTGTCTGCAGCTTTTGTACAGTTACCAGAAATTGCCATTTAATCTAGCCTTAATTATTGCTTTACGTTTATAATATTTAGGTTTCATGCAGCTGCAAAAGCCATAGGCTAGACAAGCAGCATATGCAAGCATATCTAAAGCCAAAAGCCAAAATGGAATATGTTGCAGCTTACCAGTCCTTAGATGTGGTTTCTGGGTGGCTACACTCACTCATTCCACCGTATCTTTGGAGGGAGCCATGGATGCCACCCATGGTGGACATATCTGCATTTGTACAGTATATCTCCATTGCACAGATATTAGAATTGTACACAAATAAGACAACATTGCTATATGCTATATATACACCCCCCCATCAAATCATTCTCTGCAGCTATTACCTTTTGTACCACCACCCCCTCCCTTTAGAATATAAGCTCTACGAGCAGGGCCCTCCTGTACCTTTTGTATTGAACTGTACTGTCATTGTGTTGTCCCCCCTATACATTGTAAAGTGCTGCGTAAACTGTTGGCACTATATAATCTCGTATTATAAAAATAATACTACTAATAATATATGTTTGCAGATTGCCTCACTGAAAGGATACTGCATTTCTAACACGATCAACAGGTACAGTATATTTTGTACTTGCTGAAAATGTTCTTAACCACTTAGGACCGTATAACTTACATATACGGCAGCAAGGTGGCTCTGCTGCACCGGATCACCTACCTAATATGTGATCCGACACTTCCCGGTAGGGGGGCGCTCATGCGTGCCACTGGCGACCCGCCCCTGCTGTGATAATACAAAGCGAGAGTTGATCTGCAGGTACTGCAGACTCAATGTCTGCCAGCACCTGCCCATCGTTAGGCAAAGAGCCAGAAGGTGGTCTTCCTATGTAAACAAGGCAAATCGCCGTTCTGACAGGAGGGAAGGCATGTATTCTGTGTCTCTGCAAAGCAGAGACATGGATCCACGTCTTTCCCTAGTAAAAGCACCTCCTACAGTACACTAAAACACTGGCTAGGAACCAGTGGTGGCTGGTGCTCAATTTTCTTGAGGGGGCCGCGGATCCCCCAGCCAGCCAGCCACCCCCGGCGCTCGCTTAATCACTGCTTATCCCCTGTCATTCGCTCGCTCACCCACCAGGCCCCCCGCCAGCCCCACACTTACCCCATCCAGGTCGCGGCTTCGGCGGCTTCCTCCCTGCGTCTCCTGAATCCCGGCGGTCGCTTCTCCTCTCGGCCAATCAGGACTCGTGGCAAATTGGGTGTTAGATCTCCTGACCAATCAGGTCTCAGGACCTGCTTCTTGATTGGAGAAACAGGAAGACATTTAATTCGCTAATGTCACGCAACTGGGTGGGCTCCAAGCGCAGCGCTCTGCGCCCAGAGCCCACCCATTTTGAAGCCAATTAGAGCCTCAGGCATATGATTAGTCATATGCTTCGGAAAATAAAACAAAACATTGGAATCTATGCATCTGGTGCCCTGCATGTAGATTAGGAGCCGGGCGCATGGATTAGGGGGGCGGCGCCCCTGCGCTCTGCATGAGCGGCCTCCACTGCTAGGAACACAGTTAACCTTTTGATCGCCCCTGATGTTTAACCCTTTCCCAGCCAGTGTCATCAGTACAGTGACAGTGCATATTTTTAGCATATGTATTAGTGTCACTGGTCCCAAAAAATGTCAAAAGTGTCAGTTAGTGTCCAACTGTCCACCGCAATATCGCAGTACCGCTATAAGTCACTGATCACTGCCATTACTAATAAAAACATTTTTAAAAAAATAAAATAAATAAAAAATAAAATAAAAAATGAGATAAATCAAAAAAACTTTGATCAAATATCCCCCATAGTTTGTGGACGTTATAACTTTTATGCAAACCAATCAATATATGCCTATTGGGATTTTCTCTACCAAAAATATGTAGCATAATACATATTGGCCTACATTTATGAAGAAATTAGATTTTTTCAATTTTTTTATTGGATATGTTTTATAACAGAAAGTAAAAAATATTGTTTTTTTTTCAAAATTGTCAATTTTTTTTGTTTATAGCGCAAGCAATAAAAACCGCAGAGGTGATCAAATGCCACCAAAAGAAAGCTCTATTTGTGAGAAAATTGAACGCAATTGTCAGTTAAGTAATGCAGTGCGGTATCGCAAAAATGGCCTGCTCAGAAAGGGGGTTAAATCTTCCAGAGGTCAAGTGGTCAAACACCAAAGTGGAAAAAAGTGTTAAAGTGGAATTTTATCCAAAAGAGCATGTTCCACTCTTCCTCTTCCCCTTCCATATTTGGATTATATATATATATTTTTTGGGGGGGGTCTAGTTTTGACAGGTACCCGCTCCCACTTCTTCCCCCCCACCTGCCCACAACCTTTTGGGACACGTCACTGATCCCAGAAGGCTGAAGGTTCATTCACAAAGCAGAGCAGCCAGCTGTGAAGCTGCAAGGAGTCACAGCCGGCTGCCCACAGTTAACATGCTGGCATCGGGGACCAATGACCAGTGAAGAAACTGGCTCGGGTGAGGACGGCGCTGGATTCTAGGACAGGAGAGTGTTTGTCTAAAGCCAGCAGCTACAGTTTTTGTAGCTGCTGACTTTTAATTTTTGCACATCTGTCTAAAGTTCCTCTTTAACCTGAAAAAATAAAAAGTATTGCAGCCACCACATCTTAGAACTGTTTAGCTGTAATACACTACATTTTCGTTCTTGAGTTTTTTGTTTTGTTTTGTTTCAGATAGAGAAGGAAATAAAATCAGGACTATCAGGGGCGTAACTAGAAATAGCAGGGCCCCATAGCAAAATGTTGTATGGGGCCCCCCTGCAAACAGCCCCCCCCCACAGCTGCCCTAGTGTCAATGCAGCGTGACCTGTACCACATACAGCGTGACCTGTGCCCAGTGCAGCGTGACCTGTGCCCAATACAGCGTGACCTGTGCCCAATACAGCCTGGTCTGCCTGTGCCCCATACAGCCCCACCTATGCAGAGGAAGAGGCAAGCCACCCATATCAGCAAAGAGCGGGATTGCCCACTGTAATAGCTTTCATTTGAATTTCCCGTCTTCCCGGGGCTCATCGTCACATAGCCCCACCTCTTGGCCCGACGCCTTTGATGACGTCACATGTCCCGCATTGGATTGGCGTTCTGTCTATCAAAGGCACCGGGCCAAAAGGTGGAGCTATGTGACGTGAGCCCCGGGAACACTGGAAGTTCTAATGAAAGCTATTACATCGGGCAATTCAGCTCTCTGCTGATACGGACAGCTCGCCTCTTCCTTTCCTCTCTTCCCCTGGCTGGGAGACTGTGCCGGCGGTGCTCTCATCCTCACTGGGCCCCACTCGGCTGCGGGCCCCATAGCGCCCGCATGGGTCGCTATGGTGGTAGTTACGCCCCTGAGGACTATCTCTGTCAGTTTTCTTTTTGATTGCTTGTGTTGCAATAGGGAACGTTCCCTTCATTCCAGTTATTGAAACTCAATGGGGTTGATTTACTAAAACTGGAGAGTACAAAATCTGGTGTAGCTGTTCATGGTAGCCAATCAGCTTCTAACTTCAGCTTGTTCAATTAAGCTTTGGCAATAAAACCTGGAAGCTGATTGGTTTCTATGCAGAGCTGCACCAGATTTTGCACTCTCCAGTTTTAGTAAATCAACCCCAATGTGAGCGAAGACATCTTTTCAGAGTTAGGTCGCTTTCACACATGCGGACCGTTCATTTTATCAGTTCAGTCACGTTTTTTCAAAGAAAAAACAAATGAAGTTTACATCAGTTTGTCATAATTTTCTTATCAGTTTCTCATCAGTTTGTACATCGTTTTTTTTTTACATTCACTACCAATGCAAAAAAGGATGCAAAAGTGGACCGTTTGTCTGTTTACACCCGTTTTACATCTGTTCCATTTTTTTAACGGAAGAAAAATAGGGCTTTGATCCATTTCAACAAACGGATGTTGACAGATGCGGATGTAAACTGATGTAAATAGATGATCACCTGTTTACATCCGTTTTTCCATAGAGATGCATTGATGTCCGTTTTTCACCCATCAACGGATGGATGAAAACGGACAAACGGTTCGCATGTGTGAAAGGGGCCTTAGGGAAAATCTCCTCTGTCACAAATACCAATAAAACTGGTGTCCCCATTGGAGGATTTCCCTCATTTTTGTTATGGTCACAATCTGTAATTGTATTTCCCATCACTTTGTGTTTCAGTGACAAGATTTACCAGGACCAATGGAGAGGGCGAATTTCCCCAGCTGGGAAACAGATAGCAACAAAGAATTTTTTTAAAGGGTATTCTTCCCTATATTTAACAAAACTAAAAAAAAATAGATATGTAGCGGGCACCTATTTTTACATAGGTGACCTTTATTGTTAGTTTCCTACGTCAGGTCAATTTAGACAGGCTTGTGCTGTAGCAGCAGGCCTGTTTGTTAATTTCTATATTTGAGTGGCAGGTGTTTGTATTCGAGTCCCGGCCAATCATTGATTTGTTGGACAAGGCCCGGTACTCTGATATAAAAGCTGAGTCACATGGTCAGCGGGAGTTCCTGTCTTGCTGTTTGCCGTGAGAGCCGGAGAGGCTCAATCTGGTTCCCGGAGGGGGGACCTCTCCCCTCCGGGGAGCCAACGGAGCTTCACCCTAGCCAGATGGGTGGAGGTCTGGTCCTCATGGAGGAGCAGACGATATCCTGCAGCATGTAGTTCTGGATGTCGTAGGCCACCCCTGCGGGGAGGGGAGTGGGCCACAGACAGACAGAGGACCCGGGAATCATTTCGGATGAAGTGGAAGCAAAACGGTAGAAAACTGGGCGATCGATCGTTTATGAGTGGCACATGGACTATTGATCAAGTGAGTGAAAGCCCAAGGGAAGGGTACTGTTAGAGACTAAGGTTGTTGATGCACAAGTCAGTGAGATGGGTGGTTATGGCCCGTGACTTAGAGTTCAACATTGCCCTGGGATTCTGATCAATCAAGCTAGGAGGTGATCAGAATGACTCTCTTGCAATTTAATCTGAAAGTACCATGCAAGTGGGAAGTAGTGGCAAAGAGGTAGCGGTGAAGCTGCATGCACACACATAGAGAAATAGATTGTTCCTGTTAAGTCATCCAGATGAAGAAGTTATTCAGAGTGACTCTTTATCATTTAATTCTCTATAAAATCTACTTCCATCTTCCCTGATCAAAGTGATCGTTTGAAATGTTTTGTCTGACCATCCGCAATTATTCTTTGATGTTTCCTGTAAGAACCATGTTAAGATGACAATGCAACAAAGAGAGCATCTCAAAGGAAGTCCTTCTCCTATCCCAGTTTGTGTTAATGAATAAAGCATTGAAAAAAGCAATAAGGACTGTGACTTTGAATCTAGGGCTGCGAGGGTTGAGTGGTAAATGTGAATTACGGATATAGCCAATTCTAAGCCGCTCCTTCGGGGGTAAGCGCTACAGATAAATAAAAAAACTTTGATCAAAGCAGACCTTCACCCTAAAACTGATGTGCTGTTCTGCCTCCTCCCCCTTCTCTCTCTTGCAAGTGGACATTTTTTTTCTTTTAGAAAAGCACTCTATTTCTACTATTCTGTAGGCCAGTCAAGTTCCTCCACCCCAAACTCACTCATCCATGTTTTTATGGACCTTGGTTTGTGCACTGGTGTGCAGTCATGTTGGAAAAGGAAGGGGCCATCCCCAAACTGTTCCCACAAAGTTGGAGGTACAAAATTGTCGAAAATGTCTTGGTATGCTGACATATTAAGAGTTCTCTTCACTGGAACTAAAGGGCCAAGCCCAACCCCTGAAAAACAACCCCACATAATAAGCCCCCCTCCACCAAATGATTTGGACCATTGTGGAAAGCAAGGTCCATAAAGACATTGATGAGTGAGTTTGGGGTGGAGGAACTTGACTGACCTGCACAAAGTCCTGACCTCAACCCGATAGAACACCTTTGGGATGAATTAGAGTGGGGACTGCGAGCCAGGTCTTCCTCATCCACATCAGTGCCTGACGTCACAAATGTGCTTGTAGAAGAATGGTCAAACATTCCCACAGGCACACTCCTAAACCTTGTGAAAAGCCTTCCCAGAAGAGCTGAAGCTGTTATAGCTACAAAGGGTGGGCCAACTCAATAATAAACCCTACGAACTAAGACTAGGATGTCATAATGATGGTGCCTGAAGGTAGGGAAGAGCTACCAAGGCAGGCAGACTGAAGTTCCACTTTAAAGATTCACTCTAAACATTTGTCCTATCTAGTTATTTACATTGAGATTGGGGAATATTTGTAGAGACACCTGTGGCCCTGACTAATGCTCCCTACCTGAGCCGGCTCAGGGGTACATACATACAGGCCAGCAATCGCTCTATCACCTTCCTCCATGCTGATGCCAACTTGCATGTTTGTACTAAAATCTTTTTTTACAAAAAGTATTTGGCAATAGGGTTGCATGGGCATGGCTGGTCACTGACCTTTTTTTGTGTCATTCTGTTTCAATCTTTTACATATATTTGTCCATCTACAGTACAACCACCCTAAAGCCATCTACAGTTCCAATAAATGGTAATGTATCTGAGTTAACCCACAAACTTGCACTGAGAGAAGGTAAGCTTTATACAGGCATACCCCACTTTTAAGTACACAATGGGGTTTATTTACTAAAGCTGAAAAGTGCAAAAACAGGCTCACTGTTGCATAGAAACCAATGAGCTTCTAACCCCAGCTTGTTCAATTAATAAATTGGTAATAAAACCTGGACGTTCATTGGTTTCTATGTAGAAGTGAGCCTGATTTTGCACTTTCCAGCTTTAGTAAATAAACACCATAGTGTACTTAAAAGTGGGGTATGCCTGTACATTTTTGAAGTATACACATTTTTAAACTGATCTTTACAGTTGCCTGCCTTTTGGCTATATTCTTCTTCTTCTAAATTAAATCTTTAGATGAATCTACTTAATATTGGTGGAGTTCCTGCTCTGACTCATTTAATTACGTTTGTAAATTTCAGCTTAAACCATTGAGCTCTGTAAACCTCTGATTTTCTTTTCTACAACAAAGAAGGAGAGGGGACACAAAGCCTAAAGTTTCAACAACTGCTAGGAGGATAGAACACTAGATTATATTCATATAAAATATTTATATTTACCCAACTACCAAACAAAAAGAAATAATAAAAGCATATGCAAAACTAGTACACGTTCCCTATAAAATGCATTTAGTGTATTATTGGGACACCACCAAGCAGGAAATGTAATGAATAAATACTGTTGCCTTAAAGTTGAATTCTGGGCGTTGGGGAATCAATCTTTACTACCAGAACCAACAGGGAGGAACATTGTGGAGCAAGCTAAGTAATACTTTCTATAACATCCTCCTATAATCATCCCCTTGTACATCAGAATGGTCTGTATTGCCAACATCAGAGAGACCTGTGTTACAGATATCAGTTCCGGTGCTGTGTCTCCTTCTACTATCTTTGCCTTTTACTAATTACAGTGATTTAAAGCAGTTTGAAGCTCATTTCCAGAAAAAGAGCTTCACACAACACTCAGATTTCCATTTTACTCTACTGTGCTCATTCACATGTGAGTGATGTGCTGCTGCTGCTCAACACATAGAAAAATTACAGGGGATTTTTGGCAGAGAAAATTAAGTACTGTCCGTGATACTTTTTTTACCTGAATAAAGGAGATTTTTGGGGCATGATCCTGCATATTTGGCCCCAGTGGACTTCACGTGAAAAACAGCCAAACAACCATCTCCTCCCCCTAGTAACTAGCTTTCCATTGGCTAAAACAAAAACTCTCAAGCTTTAAAACATGTGAAAAATGCGCATACAAAAGTGCACAAAATGTGTGAAAACTGACTGAAGACTCCGACCATCAAGTGTGAATATACACTAAACAAAATTATAAATGCAACACTTTTGTGTTTTTGTGTTTTCCTCTATTTATGAGCTGAACTCAAAGATCTATGACTTTTTCTATGTAAACAAAAAGCTTATTTCTCTCAAATATTGTTCACAAATCTGTCTAATTCTGTTAGTGAGCACTTCTCCTTTGCCGAGATAATCCATCCACCTCACAGGTGTGGCATATCGAGATGCTGATAAGACAGCATGATTATTGCACAGGTGTGCCTTAGGCTGGCCACAATAAAAGGCCACTCTAATATGTGCAGTTTTATCACACAGCACAAAGCCACAGATGTTGCAAGTTTTGAGGGAGAGTGCAATTGGCATGCTGACTGCAGGAATGTCGACCACAGCTGTTGCTGTTGAATGTTCATTTCTCTATCATAAGCCGTCTCCAAAGACGTTTCAGAGAATTTGGCAGTACACCCTTCCGGCCACGTGTAACCACACCAGCCCAGGACCTCCACATCCAGAATCTTCACCTTCAAGAATGTCTGAGACCAGCCACCTGGAAAGCTGCTGCAACAATTGGTTTGCATAACCAAAGAATTTCTGCACAACTGTCAGAAACCATCTCAGGGAAGCTCATCTGCATGCTCGTTGTCCTCATTGGTGTCTAGACCTGACTGCAGTTCGTCATCGTAACCGACTTAAGTGGGCAAATGCTCACATTCAATGGCGTCTGGCACTTTGAAGAGGTTTTCTGTTCATGGATGAATACCGTTTTTCACTGTACAGGGCAGATGGCAGACAGCGTGTTTGGCGTCGTGTGGGTGAGTGGTTTGCTGATGTCAACATTGTAGATCGAGTGGCCCATGGTGGTGGTGGGGTTATGGTATGGGCAGGCGTATGCTATGGACAACAAACACAGGTGCATTTTATTGATGGCATTTTGAATGCACACCGTGATGAGATCCTGAGGCCCATTGTTGTGCCATTCATCCATGACCATCACCTCATGTTGCAGCATGATAATGCGCGGCCCCATGTTGCAAGGATCTGTACACAACTCCTGGAAGCTGAAAACATCCCAGTTCTTGCATGGCCAGCATACTCACCAGACATGTCACCCATTGAGCATGTTTGTGATGCTCTGGATCGGCGTATACGGCAGCGCGTTCCAGTTCCCGCCAATAGCCAATATTCTGTACTCCTGCTTCTGGACCTTTAGCTGCTTTTGACACGGTTGACCACCCCCTCCTCCTCAAAAAACTTTACTCACTCGATCTCCGTGACTGTGCTCTTCAGTGGCTCTCATCCTACCTATCCCACCGCACCTTCAGTGTCACTTACAATTCTACTTCCTCCACTCCTCTTCCCTTCTCTGTCGGGGTCCCCCAAGGTTCTGTTCTTGGACCTCTTTTATTTTCAATCTACACCTCTTCCCTGGGTCAGCTGATAGCTTCACACGGCTTTCAATATCATTGCTACGCTGACAACACCCAAATCTATCTCTCCACCCCTCAACTCACCCCATCAGTCTCCTCACGCATCACAAACTTACTAACAGGCATATCTTTATGGATGTCACACCACTTCCTCAAACTCAACTTGTCCAAAACCGAGCTTATAATATTTCCTCCCCCACATGCTACTTCCCCTGACTTCTCTGTCAAGAGCAATGGCACAACCATCCACCCATCCCCACATGTCAGTGTGCTAGGTGTTATCCTGGACTCTGAACTCTCCTTTCGGCCTCACATATAATCACTTTCCAAAGCTTGCCGCCTCAACCTCCGCAACATCTCTAAACTACGACCCTTTCTAACCAAAGAAACCACAAAGCTCCTGATTCACTCCCTGGTTATCTCTCACCTTGAATATTGCAACTCCCTCCTCATTGGCTTACCTTTAAATAGACTATCCCCCCTTCAGTCCATCATAAATGCTGCTGCCAGACTCATCCACCTTACAAACCGCTCCGTGCCTGCTACCCCTCTCTGCCAATCCCTCCATTGGCTGCCACTCGTCCAACGAATTAAATTCAAAATACTAACAATAAGTTACTAGCCTAGTCTCAAAATACCAACCTAATCGCCCTCTTCATTCCTCCCAAGACCTCCTGCTCTCTAGCTCCCTCATCACCTCCTCCCATATCCCCCTCCAGGACATCTCCCAAGCCTCGCCCATCCTCTGGAATTCCCTACCCCAATCTGTCAGACTGTCTCCAAATTTGACCCCTTTATGTGATCCCTGAAAACTTTCCTCTTCAGAGAAGCCTATCCTGCCTCCATCTAACAACTGCACTATTTTCTCCATTAGCTCATCCACCGCAGCTATTACCCTTTTGTATAACTTGGCCCTCCCTCCTAGATTGTAAGCTCTAACGAGCAGGGCTCTCTGATTCCCCCCTGTATTGAATTATATTGTAATTGTACTGTCTGCCCTAATGTTGTAAAGTGCTGCGCAAACTGTTGGTACTATATAAATCCTGTATAATAATAATAATATCCAGCAGCTTCGCACAGCCATTGAAGAGGAATGGACCAACATTCCACAGGCCACAATCAACAACCTGATCAACTCTATGCGAAGGAGATGTGCTGCACTGCGTGAGGCAAATGGTGGTCACTCCAGATACTGACTGGTTTTCAGACCCCCAATACAGCAAAACTGCACATTTTAGAGTGGCCTTTTATTGTGGCCAGCCTAAGGCACACCTGTGAGGATGGATTATTTTGGCAAAGGAGAAGTGCTCACTAACATAGATTTAGACAGATTTGTGAACAATATTTGAAAGAAATAGGCCTTTTGTGTACATAGAAAAAGTTGTAGATCTTTGAGTTTAGCTCATGGTAAATAGGGGCAAACACAAAAGTGTTGCGTTTATACATTTTGCTCAGTGTAGATTAAAACTGTATGCAGATTTGCAGCCTTTTTCAGTTATTCCTTCTACCTAACTTAGACCTTGGGTCACTTCCTCCACATCACTTCCCACTTCTCTTCTCCACTGTAGCTGTTTTCTTTGCTGCTAATGAGCTGCTACAAGGGCATCCCAGCCCTAACATCTCCCCCATTTTGTGGGATTTTGAAGGGGATGGGGGAGCCTTATAGGGTAGCCTCCCTGATGGTTTTCCCGAGTGTGGCTCGGGGTTAAATTTCAGTCCCATTAGCAGTAACCCCGAGCCAAACTCGGGATTACATTGCAGGATCCTAGTGCGGCGTTACTTACCTTATCCCCAGGATCCTGCGATGTCCCCCGCTGTGTCTGCGGGCTCTGTCACCTCCGAAGCTCCTCTGTGCCAGGCTCTGTTCCCTGCGAGCGTCACGACGCACGGGGGCAGAGCCTGGCGGCAAATTAAAAAAAATGTAAAAACCATAACACATACAGTACTGTATGAAATTATTTCACATCCCTTTTGTCCCCAGTGCTTTGACCCATGCCCTGCATGCAGTTTTATGTTATATATACTGTTCTTTCTGCCTGGAAACTGGAGATTGTCCATAGCAACCAAAAAGTGTCCCTTTACATCAAAAGTGGCTTTAGACCAGCTAGAAAACAGCGATAGTAGATTAGAACACTTGCAGAATTGAGCGATAGTGAATCATGGGGAAATTTATTTTATTATTATTATATTATTATTTTTTTTAATTATTTATATTTATTTATTATATTATAATTTATATTTTTGTGTTTCAAACTTCATCATACCCGGGATATCTACTAGACTTTTGTTTGGACAGATTTAAGTGTGTTATTGTTAAGAATTACAGGCCTACAATATAAAACGCCAAATTTCTATGCAAAATAATTGTACCGCTTTCAGCACCTAAAATCCAAAATAATCATACCACCAGGGAGGTTAAGAGTGGGACCCCATCAAAGAGAGGAGACCCTGGAAAATTGTCTAATTTAGCTCTCCAAAACTGGTTGTAAATCATCCTTTCCTTGACAGAATCAGCCTGTTTACTGCACCTCTAGAGTCTGTTTGACCGTTTGCTTGGCTCCCCAAATATAAAAGTATTCTTTCAATGGCAGCCATTTTCAGTGTGATTTTGGCGTGGAGAGAGATAGAACAGGGCTCTGTTCAGTGCTATTAGTTAGTTAATTGTGCTATACTGTGCTATTTTGCTTCAATTGTCAGTGAAGAATATTAGTTTAGTGTCAGTCTAGGGATAGTGTGAGTGTAGTGAGGAGGACCATCATTCAGCTTTGCATAGTGTCCAGCTAGAGTAGGGACAGCTCAGATAGTTTCACTGTAGTGTAGTGAGACTGTGTCATTCATACATACATTAGTGTAGAGTAGGGACAGCTCATATAGTTTCAGTGTAGTGTAGTGAGAACGTGTCAGTAATCTTGACATTAGTGTATAGCTAGAGTACGGACAGTTCAGATAGTGCCAGTATAGCGATGGTTGAACACCGTCTATTTGATTGTGTTACTGTCAGTTTAACGCCATTTACTTCTGTGTGTGTTACTGCTAGTTTAACGCAGTTTACTTCTGTGCGCGTTACTGCCAGTTTAATGCCATATAGTTTTGTGTGCGTTACTGCCAGTTTAACATGGAAAAGAAAAAGTAACAGCGCTCTCTGCAGGGACAACCTAATCCATACACCAGGTCCACTCACAATTGCCAAGGCTCGATGTATCTCAACACACTCCAATGCAACAATAGTAAGAAGAGCTGGCAAGACTGTAATCCTTGAAGTGTCATTTATTGGTACATCAGAGTGACAGTAAAACAATAATGCTGATGTGTTTCGGCAATAGCCTTAGTTGTAGCTAGTTTGAAACAGATATGGCAAGATATATATACTCACAAACACATGCAGCGGGAAAAAAAAATACAGTCCCTGCCACCCACATGCCCAGCATCTAAATGCAAGCTTGTCAAAGCTGTTGGCTCTCCAACTTCTGCCTTTAAGCCTAGTGGATTCTGCCCCCTTCCATGAATTCACACATTGTGCTGTACCACAAGGGAAGGTTCCCAGTCGCTACTACTTTTCATGTAAGGCCGTTCCATCTCTCTACCATCATGTGAAAGGGAATGTTCTGGCATCGTTGGGCAAGGCAGTCAGCCGTAAAATTCACCTTACTGCTGACACATGGTCCGTCAAGCATGGGCAGGGACTATATATTTTGTTCACAGCACAGTGGGTAACGCTGCTTGCAACTCGAAAGGATGCAGGACAGGGCTCAGGGCTGAAGCTTGTTGTGCCCCCACGTCTTCATACAGCTGGTGGTGATGATGCCAGACCTGTGAGCTCTACCCTCTCCTCCTCCTACGCCACCTCCATGCCCTCCTCTGCAGAATTGTCCTATGAACATCAGGTACCCCCCAAGTGTTCAAAGGGCTATTCCTTGAGTCAGGCTAAAAGGTGCCATGCAGTGCTTTAGCTGGTGTGTTTAGGAGACAGGAACCACACAGGAGCAGAGATTCTTGCAGCTCTGCAGGGACAGGCCCAGAGGTGGTTCACACCACGCCAGCTGGAGCCAGGAATGGTGGTGTGCGATAATGCCACAAACCTCTGGTCAGCTATTAGACAGGGAGAGTTGACACATGTGCCATGCCTTGCACATGTCCTCAATTTGGTGGTGCAGCTTTTCCTAAATACGTACCCAGGGTTGAAGGATGTGCTAAAGCTGGCCAGAAGAGTCTGTAGCCATTTCAGGCGGTCATACACAGCCAGTGCTCGATTGGCTGAAATTCAGCGGGAATTCCACTTGCCCGTAAACCGCCTGATTTGTGACATGCCCACCAGATGGAACTCGACTTTGGCAATGCTGCTGCGGCTATACATGCAGCAGAGGGCCGTCAATGAGTACCTCTGCGAGTACGGCACGACGACAGGCTCAGGCAGCCTCTGCTTTTTTTCCCCACACCAATGGCTGATAATTAAGGATACATGCACTGTATTGTCACCATCTGAGGAGGCCACAAGGATGGTGAACATTGACAGTGCATACATCAGTGACACAATCCCTGTTGTGTTCTTGCTGGAGCAAACTCTGCGTGGCATTATGGACAGGGCACTGAAGGCAGAGCAGCAGGAGGAAGAGGAGAACTTCTTTTCCTCTCAAAGCCCACTTTAATCAGACACCATCATTCCTATGTCACAGAACACAGAGGATGACATGCGTCAATCTGTAAGCGATTGGCTTTCCAACCCCAGGACCCTAGGGGTAGTACGTGGCAGGGAGGAGGAAGTTTCAGATGCTGTCATCTGAGTGACCCCGAGGAGTCTGCTTCTCAAGCCTGGGCAAATTTGAGGGGCATGGGAACCTCATGCTTCAAAGCCTGCGAAAGGACCCAAGAATACGTGGCATAAAGGAGAAGGAGGATTACTGATTGGAAACCCTCCTTGATCACCGTTATAAGGGGAAGGTCTCAGAACTCATCCCGTCCCCACAGAGTGCAGAAGATAAAATCTCTTGAGGACACGTTGAAGAAGACTTTATTGAATGTTTTTCATTACTCCAGTAGGTTACAGTGTCATGGAAAACGTAGTTTTGAGTCTTCTGTTGATCAAGAGAGGAGCGTTGGAGTGAGGCATTTTGAATTTTTTTTAGTCCTCGCTGCCCAGGTCTGTCAGCTTCCACATCCCATCGGCAGCGTCTGCATCACTTGGTGGATGAATGCCTCGGGGACAAAACAGAGATGGAGAGCTTTCCAGCTGACGATCCACTGACTTACTAGGTCAATGAAAATAGACCACTGGCCAGAACTTGCCCAGTATGCTATTGAGTTGTTGGGCTGCCTTGCACCCAGTGTGCTTTCAGAATGGGCATTCAGTGCTGCAGGAGGTTTCGTTACTGATCATAGAGCGCGTCTGTCCACAGACTCCGTGGAACGTTTAACTTTTATAAAAATGAATCAGTCCTGGATTACCAGCTATGAAGCCCCTGATGCCGATGTCACTGATTATGTCTTTTTGGGATGTGGAATCTCTGCAGGACTTCGAGGTTGCCTAGCTTTGAGGGTGTTCAATCATTTCATCTGGAAGAATGTTTTTGGTATAGGTTTCATGGGCACAATTAACACCCAAAGACCAATTTTTCAGCACCTGTTTGACAGGTGCATTTTATTGCAATTTTTTTTGCCTTCATCAAGAGCACCTCTATAGGGTTATGGTGGGAAGGCACCACCGACACCCAAAGAGTAATTTTTCTGCACCTGTTTGACAGGTGCATATCATTGCAATTTTTTACAGCAAGGCCAAGTCTTGCTTTCATCAAGAGTACCTCTATAGGGTTATGTGGGAAAGCGCCACCCATACCCAAAGATCAATTTTTACACACCCGTTACTTCTATCCAAAGTCAAAGTGACACCAGAATGTATACAAAAAATCTCTAATCTTGTTCCCAGTGCACTACATTGTGGCCTCATCATACACACTGGCTCCCAGCTGTTGCTGAGCAAAATAAAGGCAGCTTGCAGGGAAAATGTCATTTTTTTGGGCTTTATAAATGCAATTATTGCTGCAGCAGATATTAGACATGGTACAGATCTGCCACTTTACAGATAGACTAAGGGGACCCCCAGGCACAATATTGGAAGGAATTTTTCATTTTTATGCTTTCACTTGAAAAATCCAAAAAATCACTGCTTATTTAAAAATGACGTTTTTCACAAACTTTTTTTTATTGATACATGTCCCCGACAGCAGGACCCGGACCCCTATAACCATTGTATGCCCAATTACTTGCATGTAAACCTTCAAAATGGTCACTTTTGACATTCGGGTCCCATTGACTTTATCGGGGTTCGTTATTTGGGTCCAAACTTTCACGATGTTCGAAAGTTCTGGTGCGAATCGAACAGAGGTCCGTTCAGCCCATCCCTAATAGCAACAACCCAGCCTACTTTGCAGTGCTAGGTGCCTGAGCATTCTATTATCAATCTAGGCTGATGTCATTTGGGGGAATTGGGCCTAAGCCTATACAAAGATTGACTTTCAGAAAATCTGCACTTACATAGGATCAATGGGGGGGGGCATCAGGAAAGCAGTATCTAATGTAACCAGAAGTTAATTTTAACTTGTCATCTGATGAGGAGCAAGTGCTTCACCAAGTACAAAGTGGGGGTGATTTACTAAAGGCAAATAAACTCTTCACTTTGCAAGGAAAGTCGCATTTTGCAAGGGAATTTCCCCAAGGGTTAGTGAATGAGGTGAAGATCTGTTGGCTTCCATCATCCAATCATGTGCAAGCACAAATGCTGTTTTTTTTATCTTCCTTGCCCATTATCATTAATTCTTTGCAAAGTGTAATTTCATGACATTCAAAAAGCTCAGGGGAAAATTCTCTTGCAAAGTGCAACTTACCTTGCAAAATTCCACAGCATTTTGCCTTTAGTAAATCAACCACTATATATTAAAAATCCAGTATCTCGACTTTGTTGCACCTTTGTTGAACAATTGGAGCACCAGTTGTTGTATTTTCATTTTGAATAGAAATATTCACCACCAGTCAGTTTTATTCAATTTTTGAACATATACAGGTTTTAGAAGCAATTCTATAAGGATACTAGGCAATACATTCACTACAAAGAAGGGAAAAGGGAGGGGATTTGTGCTAGGAGAATTCTTTTTTTGGGGGGGGGGGGGAATTTGTGCTAGTAGGGATGATTGGGGGGGTTCTTGTGCTAGGAGAAGGGACATTTGTGTTAGGAGGGGGATTTGGATTGGGGGGGGTGAAAGTATACTTGGAGGGAAAATTTGAGGGGTGGGGGTGGAGCATTTGTGCTAGGAGGGGTGATTTTTTTTTTGGGGGGGGGGGCACTTGCGCTGGGGGATGGAGGGGGAAGAGAGTTGTGCTAGGAGGGGGTATTTCAGAAAGGGGGGTAAATTTGTACTGGGAGAATTTATGCTTAGTAGGCTATAATGCAGATTAGTCCCCACTTCTTTGGGGGGGGGGGAGTTGCTGGCACATAATGCTCATTCATCTTTGGGGGGGGGGGGGTTCACCCTGGGCTTTAGGTGACCTTGTCCTGGGACTGTGTCTTGGTACTGATTGGTGGCCAAAATGCATTGAGTTTAATACATTGAGTTTTGTGTATTGGGCATGGAGTGTCTATGCAATATTTCCAACAGATAAAATATAAAGCAAACAGCATTTTTTTCTTTCCTAGACTATTGGGAGTTATGTGGTATTACATCCCGCTGGGTAAATAATTGTCATATGCAATTGTATTCTCTACTTCAGTTCCTAAAGATAAAATGCGGTAAGGATTAAAACAAAAAGAGGCCCATATTTCCATCTCTGAAGCCACTATTGTCTCAATTTGTACAAAGTGCTGTTAGAGAGAAAACAACAAACTCAAATGTACTACTTCTAATTTAGCAATGGGTGGCCCTGGTTCTATCAGTTTGTAGTATGGAATTTTTTGTCTCCATTGAACACTTTGCTTTTGTCATTCAGCTGCATAATCACCTTCTTTTGTCAGATAATCATACATAATTAACTTTCCAACTGCTTTTGTCCTTTAGATTGTTAATTACCTGTCTGTGTATCTTATATCTGTTCGGCTTCAAGATAAAAAAGATAATCTGCACAATTTGAATACATTCAGGACTGTAACTGATTATGATTGTCAATTGTTTTAAATGCATTACACATTTTTTTACACCTTATCCGTCACATTTCCTGTAACCAGACCAGCCATTGCCACAAGTATACATGGCTCAAAGCTAACTTTGGACTTTAGTGAGCTAAATGTATGTAATTATTGCACAAACGTATAAAGGCTTGATAACACAGCTAGAGTATGTTTTATAGGCTTTTGTTCGTTTTTGTTTGTTCTTAACAAAAACTTAGAGTAAACAAATAGATACTTCTAAATGTGGTAAAATATTCATTTGCATTTTTCAAGTTAAAATGCACTGGACTGCTAAAGCTACAGATGGCTAAAATAAGTTAATTCAACATTTGAATGTATTCAAATCCCAAAAAGCTTTTACAAGTAGATAAACTTTAAAGTAGAAATGTAGGCAAAACCTTTTTCTTCATTTTGGATAGCGTAAGGGAGGGTTATAACCCCTCTCAGATTTTTTTCTCATCTGTGTCCTGTTGGGGGGATTTACCTTCACTTCCTGTCCCATAGCCAAAACAGGAAGTGAGAAGAAATCCCTGAAAATTAAGGGAATCCCTATGGGATCCCTAAGTCACTATAACTAGTGTCCCCATTGGAAGATTTTTCCCCTCTATTACTTTCCTAGGGGCAGCCCAAAATTTGGGATTTTCTTTTACTTTCAATGGTAAACAGAGTGTGAATTTCTCTAACAGGGACACAGACAGCAACAAAAACAGATGTTCTAATCCATCTCCACTCTCTCCAAAACAAAAAAAACTAATTGCCTTTACTTATACTTTAACCACTTGCTGACCGCCTCACGCAGATATACTGCGGCAGAAGGGCTTGTACAGGCAAAAACCTGTACATTGCTCTTTAAGAGGCGGCCAGCGAGTGTGCGCGCGCCGCCGGCAAGCTCCGTGAGCCGGGTCGCGTGTCCCGCGGACTCGATCGCCGCGGGGATACCCACGATCGCCTTACGGGGAAGAAGAATGGGGAGATGCTGATGTAAACAGCATCTCCCCGTTCTGCCTAGTGACAGTGTCACTCGATCTCTGCTCCCTGTCATCGGAGCAGAGATCAGTGACGTCACACACACAGCCCATCCCCCTGACAGTTATAAAACACTCCCTAGTACTGATTTAACCCCTCCCCGCCCCCTAGTTGTTAACCCCTTCACTGCCAGTGTCATTTACACAGGAATCCGTGCATTTTTATAGCATAGATTGCTGTATAAATGACAATGGTCCCAAAAATGTGTCAAAAATGTCCGATGTGTCCGCCATAATGTCGCAGTCATGATAAAAATCGCTGATCGCCGCCATTAAAAAAATATATATATATTAATAAAAATGCCATAAAAACCCCTATTTTGTAAATGCTATAACTTTTGCGCAAACCGATCAATAATCACTTGTTGCAATTTTTTTTCCCAAAAATATGTAGAAGAATACGTATCGGCCTAAACTGAGGAAAAAAAAAATTTTTTAATATATTTTTGGGGGATATTTATTATAGCAAAAATTAAAAAATAATGCGTTTTTTTCAAAATTGTCGCTCTATTTTTGTTTATAGCGCAAAAAATAAAAACCGCAGAGGCGATCAAATATCACCAAAAGAAAGCTCTATTTGTGGGAAGAAAAGGATGTCAATTTTGTTTGGGAGCCACGTCGCACGACCGCGCAATTGTCAGTTAAAGCGACGCAGTGCCGAATCGCAAAAAGTGCTCTGGTCAGGAAGGGGGTAAATTCTTCCAGGGCTGAGGTGGTTAAGAAAAGGAGACAAGAAAGCACTGGCCCTCTAAATAGAAATGAAAAAATTAAAGTGGGCCTTGCACCTAAAAAGCAAGGTATGTGTTTTAAGCGTGCCACCAACTCTCCTAGCTAAAATGTTGAATAAAAATGTAAAGTGAGATTTCTGTAAAAATGTAATTTCTAACTTTTGTTGTGTGCAAATAAGTATGTAACAAAGTTTACCTGTAAACCAAGGTTACCTCTAAGGTAACCTCTACAGTAAGAAAGCTTTAAAACAAACCATCACTGACCTCTGTAGCTGTAGCCACAGTGGAACAATTCATTCTCAAATTTCACAAGAGAAGCAGTGGCATAAATATGTCCCTTCCTCTATTGCTGTGCACCTGCATTGGCCCTCTAAAAATAAATAAAAAAATGAAGTGGGCTTTGCACCTAAAAAGCAAGGTATGTGTTTTAAGCGTGCCACCCACTCTCCTAGCTAAAATTTTGAATAAAAATGTAAAGTGAGATTTCTGTAAAAATGTAATTTCTAGCTTTTGCTGTGTGTACAAATAAGTGCGTAACAAAGTTTACCTATAAACCAAGGTTACTTCTAAGGTAACCTCTACAGTAAGAAAGCTTTAAAACAAACCATCACTGACCTCTGTAGCTGCAGCCACTGTGGAGCAATTCACCCTCAAATTTCACAAGAGAAGCAGTGACTTAAAGTGGGGTTCCACCCAAAAAAACAAAAATACATTAAAAATCCTAAAAAAAAAAACAAAAAAACATTTGGATATATATTTTTTTTAACTTACCTCTAAATGCCTGTTCCTAGGGGGTCCCTTGTAGTCTGCCCCTTCCAGTGCCTGGGCTGGTGACATCACTTCCCCCTCGGCACAGGAAGGGCTCCGCTCTGCTCCCTCGCCGCTGTCAATCATCTGGGACCCATTACAGGTCCCAGGTGACTGAGCGGCCAATCACAGCGCGCGGCGCTGCTCGCGCATGCGCAGTGGGTGCCAGGCTGTGAAGCCACAGCCCGGCGCCCGCAGTTGCAATGCCGGCACCGCTGAACGGAGGGGGAGACGAGCGGGGCTTCGATCCCCCGCATCGCTGGACCCAGGGACAGGTAAGTGTCCAATTAAAAGTCAGCAGCTGCAGTATTTGTAGCTGCTGACTTTTAATTTTTTTTTTTTTTTTACCCGACCCCCTGGGTGGAACTCCTCTTTAAATGTCCCTTTCTTTGTTTCTGTGCACCTGCTCAGTGTTCACATTAGAGATCGGAAAGCTGGCAAGCTTCCAAGTCATTGCTGGCAATACAGAGCGAGCTGCAGAACTGAAAGTGAAAGTACTTTCTGTTGTGGACTTTAAGGAGGAATTCCTCCACAATGGCTTCAGCTACATATGTCAATGATAGCTAATTTTAAAGCTTATTTACTGCTTGTTGAAAATATGCAAATATTTGAATGCCTATAGCCTGGCCACAGTTCTTCTTTAAGATTTGAATATTTCAAATTTTACTGTCAAACCAGGGTAACTTGCCTTGACTATCTGAAAGGACAAAATCTATTTGAAGGTAACATGATTGATGATGTATCAGGCTTAATACAATGATCCCCCTCACCGAGAAGCAGCTGGAGACATTCTTCATTCATGTGGGTATTATTGAATTCATGCCGTGCACGGTACCTCCACTTTAACAAAGTATACCAGTAGAGTTAAATGGAAGGAAATTGACAAGCATCTCCAATTGTTTGATGCAATTAGACTCGGCCTCTCTTGAGCTTAGCATAATCCACAAAGCCAGCTCTAGTCGGCGGGTCATAAATATAGGATAATTTTTCACACTTGGAAATGTAATGATGTTCAAACATGAATCAATAAATCTTACTAAAGTCATTTATGTTTCCTTCGTCTACCCTGGTGTCATTCTTTTAAACTGCTATATTAAATCTTATTTTCTCAATTTGTACATACAGCACAGTTAACAATAAATAATGCACTTTTGATTTAATGACAATAGAGGGAAAGTAGTATGGCAACCCTACTGCAAATAGAATTAGCTAGTTTTGTGAAACAATTTAAAGCAGACCTTGACTGAAAGAGAAGTAGCAATGATTGCGCATATTTAAGAATTTGAATATTAGTTTTCTTTTTTCGTTTTTTTCCCCCCCTTTTTTCACCTGGTGATCAAGCCGGTAAGATCAAGCCATTCTGCAGATGTAGCAGTAAGAGGGTTGAGACAATCCATTTAACATTGAGAGGGGTGTTACAATGATCAGCTTTTATTTACTTACACTATATTACCAAAAGTATTGGGACGTCTGCCTTTACACAAATTTTAATGGCATCCCAGTCTTAGCCCGTAGTGTTCAATATTGACTTGGCCCACCCTTTGCAGCTATAACATCTTCAACTCTTCTAGGAAGGCTGTCCACAAGATTTAGGAGGGTGTCTATGGGAATGTTTGACCATTCTTCCAGAAGCGCATTTGTGAGGTCAGGCACTGATGTTGGACAAGAAGGCCTGGCTCGCAGTCTCCACTCTAATGGCCCGTACACACGGTCGGACTTTGTTTGGACATTCCGACAACAAAATCCTAGGATTTTTTCCGACGGATGTTGGCTCAAACTTGTCTTGCATACACACGGTCACACAAAGTTGTCGGAAAATCCGATCGTTCTAAACGCGGTGACGTAAAACACGTACGTCGGGACTATAAACGGGGCAGTGGCCAATAGCTTTCATCTCTTTATTTATTCTGAGCATGCGTGGCACTTTGTCCGTCGGATTTGTGTACACACGATCGGAATTTCCGGCAACGGATTTTGTTGTCGGAAAATTTTATCTCCTGCTCTCCAACTTTGTGTGTTGGAAAGTCCGATGGAAAATGTCCGATGGAGCCCACACACGGTCGGAATTTCCGACAACACGCTCCGATCGGACATTTTCCATCGGAAAATCCGACCGTGTGTACGGGGCATAATTCATCTCAAAGGTGTTCTATTGGGTTGAGGTCAGGACTTATTTGGTGGAGGGGGGATCATGATGTGGGGTTGCTTTTCAGGGGTTGGGTTTGGCCCCTTAGTTCCAGTGAACCTCTGCCTTCTCTCTGTCCTTTGTAGTCAAATTCCCTTCATCATCCTTTATGGGGCCAATATGTTCTGGCCTCGCTTTCTTACTGTTTAGAGCCTTAAAGAATTTCTTTTTTTTTCTTTACTCTCCTCCGCTATGTGCCTTTTGTGCTCTATCTTAGCCGCCCTGATTTCACCCTTACATTTCTTATTGCATTCTTTATAAAGTTGAAATGCTGATTATGACCCCTCAGCCTTTTATTTTTTTGAAGGTCTCTTCTTTTGCTTTTATATGCATTTTTACGAGTTTAGCCACCCAGGATTTTTATTAGCTCTATGGTTCAAAATCGCAACAGATTTTTTTTGTAACTTTTACTTTTAACGGTAAAGGAGAGAGTTAGCGTCTTTTTGACCCCAGATCTCTCCATAAAGAGGACCTGTCATCCTTATTTCTATTACAAGGGATGAAAGTAATCAAAAAATAAAAAATAAATAAATAAAAAATAAAAAGTAAAATAAATAATCCCTCCATGCTCGTGAGCAGAAACGAACACATAAATAAGTCGCACACGTATATGTAAATGGTATTTGCACAACACATATAAGGAATCGCCGCCAACGTTAGAGCGAGAGCAATAATTCTAGCACTAGACCTCCTCTTTGACTCCAAACCGATAACCTGTGAAAAAATTGTAAGTGTCGCCTATGGAGATTTTTAAGTTCCGTAGTTTGTCAGTCACCATTGTCACCATTCCATGAGCGATCGCAATTTTAAAGCGTATTAGGTATCTATTTACTCAGCGCAACATCATCTTTCATATTATACAACAAAATTGGGGTATATGGTGTGTTTTTTTTTAAAATTCATTAAAGTGTATTTTTTCCAAACAAATTGCGCTTGCAAAACCACTGCGCAAATACCATGTGACATAAAAAATTGCAATGATCACCATTTTATTCCCTAGAGTCTCTGCAAAAAAAAAGTATAATGTTATATTACTGAAAGATCAGCTAGTGATCTTCTTAAAGATGGCTGCTGTATTCATACACAAGTAACTGTTCAACTTAAAGAGGAAGTAAAGGGCCGTTTTTTTTTATCTGACCTGCAAAAGTAAAGGCTTAATGTACTAGTATGCATCACATACTAGCACATTATGTTACACTTACCTGCAAACAAAGCCCTCATTGTTACTGCTGGAGGCCACATCCATCTTTGCCCGTCTTCCTTCCGGGTCCGCAGACTCCGGCTGTGGGACTGGCAGGTGTGCGGGAGCCACCGGTCACGGCACAGGGCTCTGGAGAGCCGTTCCTTCAGAGTGCATGCGCCGATGGCGTAATCGGCTGCATATACAGTAAATCTCCTAAACGGCACACAGTTACACCTTCTTATAGGCTTACCTATAGGTGCAAACAATAAATGGGACTTTACTTCCTCTTTAACTCTGTAGGTTCCACAGTAGAATATGGCAGCAACAACAAAAGAAGCAGAAAAGTCCCGCAGCAACTATATTCTTGGTTAAACATTTGCTTGTTGCTAACTTTTATAACTAACAGTCATTAATGAAAAGTTTGCTGACACTCCAGTCATGTGCTTATTTATTAAGCTTCTCTCTGCCAAAGTAAACATACAGTCCACAAAGTAAATAATAACTTTGCTAAGTGAACAGCTTCCACTTCTTTAGTAAATTAGCCCTACAGTCTCCTTGCTCCTGAGTGTGCATAGCATGATCAAAAAACCCATAGCTTCTATAGTCCTAATATCTAAGTGAAGGTCTACTGAGTTCCATCAGCCTTGTGTTTTACTTAAAGTGGTAGTAAAGTTTTTTCTACCACTTATACCTACAGGCAAGCCTATAGTAAGGCTCACCTGTATGTTACATAGTTACATAGTAGGTAAGGTTGAAAAAGGTCCAACCTATGTGTGTGATTATATGTCAGTATTACATTATATATCCCTGTATGTTGTGGTCGTTCAGGTGCTTATCTAATAGTTTCTTGAAACTATCGATGCTCCCCGCTGAGACCACCGCCTGTGGAAGGGAATTCCACATCCTTGCCGCTCTTACAGTAAAGAACCCTATAGTTACATAGTAGGTGAGGGAACTGTGAATACCTCCTACACTTGCACCGTTTAGGAGATATTCAGAGTGCATGCAGCCAGGGATGTTATCAGTGCATGCGCTCTGAAGGTCCGACATACACGTGACTCTTACACGGGTATTCTTTGCAAAGTGAATTTTCACTACATTCACTAAGAGAAAATTCTCTTTCAAAATAGGCAGCCTTTTTTTCTTTAGTAAATCAACCTCTCTGTGTTAATACATTCAGGTATATTTGAGGAGACCATTCCAATTTCAGTTATAGCAGTTAAAATGAAGGGTTAATTCAGCGATGTGTGTTATTTCACATCCTTGCCCTCAGCTGTAAGGCCTTGTTTCAACTTGCGGTTGGATGGATGGTGGTTAAAGCACACAGCTAAGCCACATTTTTACTGCCACCAACCGCTCCCTCTTAAAGTGGTTTTAACCCACTTTCACATTTTAATACAATCCGTTTTGTTTCCTAATACTGTGCCCCCCTGTCCCTGTGTTTTATTTTTAAAAAAATCCTCCTTTACCGTATTTAACGGTGGCTCCTGGCTCTCATGTCACCGGCTGTGTCTTCTTGCAGAAGCAGGGGGTGGGGCCGAGGCTTCCCTGCTGACATCAGCGGGACGAGAGGAGGAGAGAGGAGACACGGCCGGTCACATGACTAAAGGGAGCCGCCGTGAGATACAGTAAAGGAGTATTTTTTTAAAAATAAAACACAGAGACAGCGGGGCACAGTATTTGGAAACAAAACAGATAGTATTAAAATATAATGTATATTCCTGCAGCAGGAGGGGGGTGGGGTGACACTGCACGCAGAGAGGGGGGGGACAGGGGAGACAGACACAGGAGAGCAGGCTGCGGGTGACAGAGGTACGCAAACAAACCACGATGTCAGGGGCTTAGCAGCCATGATTATCGTGGTCAGTTTACAGAGGAGAAGAGAGAAACTGGCAGGATCAGCCAGGTTTTCTAGGTATTACAGGGGTCCAAATTACACAGCACAAGCACTGTACTGTATAAAATGCTTTAAAGGAGCAGGATCCATATTTTTACTTTTTCGGGGTTAACAAACGCTTTAAGCTGCATAGGCAATGGATTGTGGTGGACCTATGTATTGCATTTTGGTGTGGCAAAGTTTACATTACCCGTTCAACTGAGGGCTCTTATACACTTATGTTGCCCTCTGTAAAGCAATCCTCAGTGAGTGCAACAGTAGGGATAAAGTTTGCTGTGCCGCAAAGCAAAGCGCCGTGGCTGCATACATCCCCCATCCACTGTTTTTGCAGCACTTACGGACCCACCGTCATTATACGTCGGTACTTTGAAGAGGAGAATTGTTGTTATGGCAGCAGCTAGCTGCCATAACCCCGTTGTCCTCTTCTTCAGCGGGCGGTCCGCTTTCAGATAAAAGAGGTCTCTGCGGTGGATTCGCTACGAGATCACTTTTATCGGTGGCGGGAAAGGGGCCCCCCGCCGCTTACCGGAGCTGTCGGCAGCGGCGGAGGTGATTGGATGTGTTCCCTAGCCTGACATGTAGACGAGTGAGGGAAAGATGGCACCCACCCGTTTCCATATCATTGCAGGGTGGAAGCGACATCAAAACGTCACTTCCGCCCTTTAAGAGCTATGGGTGGAAGTGACGTTTTGAGTGTTTTTTTATGACAATTTTTTTTTTCTATTGCATTTTAGTGTAAATATGAGATCTGAGGTCTTTTTGACCCCAGATCTTATATTTAAGAGGTCCCGTCATGCTTTTCTTCTATTACAAGTGATGTTTACATTTCTTGTAATAGGAATAAAAGTGACACAATTTTTTTTAAACACTGTAAAAATAAAAAATACAAGGTAAAATAAATAAGAAAAAAAAAACATTTTTTAAACGTGCCCCATCCCGACGAGCTCACGCGCAGAAGCAAACGCATACATGAGTAGCGCCCGCATATGAAAACGGTGTTCAAACCACACATGTGAGGTATCGCCGAGATCGGTAGAGCGAGAGCAATAATTCTAGCTCTAGACCTCCTCTGTAACTCAAAACATGCAACCTGTAGAATTTTTTAAATGTTGCCTATGGAGATTTAAGGGTAAAAGTTTGTCGCCATTCCACGAGTGGGAGCAATTTTGAAGCGTGACATGTTGGGTATCAATTTACTCGGCGTAACATTATCTTTCACAATATAAAAAAAATTGGGTTAACTTTACTGTTGTCTTATTTTTTAATTCAAAAAAGTGTATTTTTTGCAAAAAAAGTGCACTTGTAAGACCGCTGCGCAAATACGGTGTGACAGAAAATATTGCAACGACCGCCATTTTATAGGGTGTTAGAAAAAATGTATAATGTCTGGGGGTTCCTAGCAATTTTCTAGCAAAACAATTTTCTAGCAGAACAAAAAACTGTTTTTAACTTGTAAACAACAAATCTCAGAAAGAGGCTCGGTCCTTAAGTGGTTATGGGGAATTGGTTGGGGAGCAGTAAAATGTGGCTCAGCCATGGTTTTTTTTTGCCTTCCAACAAGCGTAAACAAGGCCTTGTGGTTTTTACACCAGACAAACCAGTAAAGGAGGCCTTTGAGCTTTTACATACCTCTCTCCTCCTTATAGACATACTGTATATACTCAACTGATAGAAATGAGCCAGTCTATTTGACCAGCAGTTTTAATAAAATGGGTGATACTATTTTGCCTGTAGGAGTAAATAAGTGGTTGGTATGTTTTAAGAAGCAACCCTTGACATAGACTGCACATATATCCTATCAATGGGCATACCCACTGTGATGATTGCAGTGATATTGGACAGTTACTAAATGTTTCATGATAATTCCAGCAGAGAGGATGGTGAGGTTATTGGGCATACTGAAAAAATCAGCAGGTATAATACTGTCAAGCATTTCTCTGTGTGTCTTCTAACAATATGAACATACTACCATGGAGGAGAAAATAATAATGTACATCTAATGGGCTGATTGGTTGGGTGTTCAGTGTAACAAATGACAGTGTCTTAACTGAGTCATGATCTTGTTGCCTAGCAATAGTAAATCAGAAGATATGTGCCAAGTTAAAAGGGCCAATCAATGCAGATTTCATATTGAAGGTTTCAAGAGAAGCTTTTTGGACGGCTTTGGAGATCTCTTGGAGATCCTGGAGGTTCCATCTCAGTTCACAGGTCCACCCTTTTTCTGCAGCCATTTTTAAAAAGTGCTAAAAATTCTTTACATTTCATTATACACTCACTGCCCACTTTGTTAGGTACAGCTTGCTGGTGCCCTGTTGGACCCCCTTTTGTCTTCTGGACTGCCTTAATTCCTCATGGCATAGGTTCAACAGGGTGTTGGAATGATTCCTCAGAGATTTTGGTCCACATTAACATGATAGCATCACGCAGTTGCTTCAGATTTGTCGGCTGCACATCCATCTCCCATTACACCACACCCCAAAGGTGCTCTATTGGATTGAGATCTGGTGACTGTGGAGGCCATTGAATTACAGTGACCTCATTGTCATGTTCAAGAAACCAGTGGTGAGATGATTTGAGCTTTGCGACATGGTGCATTATCCTGCTGGAAGGAACCATCAGAAGATGGATACACTGTAGTCATAAAGGGATGGACATGGTCAGCAACAATAATTAGGTAGGTCGTGGCGTTTAAACGATGCTCAGTTGGTATTAAGGGGACCAAAATGTGCCAAGAAAATATCCCCCACACCATTACACCACCGCCACCAGTCAGAACCATTGATACAAGGCAGGATGGATCCATGCTTTCATGTAGTTTATGCCTAATTCTGACCCTACTATCTGAATGTCGCAGCTGAAATCGAGACTCATCAGACCAGGCAACGTTTTTCCAATCTTCTAATGTCCAATTTTGGTGAACCTGTGCGAATTGTAGCCTCAGTTTCCTGTTCTTAGCTGACAGGAGTGGCACCCGGTGTGGTCTTCTGTGGCTGTAGTCCATCTGCTTCAAGGTTTGATGTGTTGTGCGTTCAGAGATGGTATTCTGTATACCTTGATTGTAACAAGTGATTATTTGAATTATTATTGTTGCCTTTCTATCATCTCAAACCAGTCTGCCCATTCTCCTCTGACATCAACAAGGCATTTTGATCTACACAACTGCCGCTCACTTTATATTTTCTCTTTTTCGGACCATTCTCTGTAAATCCTAGAGATGGTTGTGTGTGAAAATCTCAGTAGATCCACAGTTTTTTAAATACTCAGACCAGCCCGCCTGGCACCAACAACCATGCCACATTCAAAGTCACTTAAATCCCCTTTCTTCCCCATTCTGATGCTCGGTTTGAAGTTCAGCAAGTCGTCTTCACCGTGTCTAAATGCCTAAATGCATTGAGTTGCTGCCATGTGATTGGCTGATTAGCAGTTTGTGTTACCAAGAAATTGAACAGGTGTACATAATAAAGTGGACGGTGAGTGTATACAGTCACTTAGGAGGAGATTTACCAAAACTGGAGAGTGTAAAATCTGGTGCAGCTCTGCACAGAAACCAATCAGCTTCCAGATTGTATTGTCAAAGCTTATTTGAACAAGCTGAAGTTAGAAGCTGATTGGCTAGCATGCACAGCTGTACCAGATTCTGAATGCCCCAGTTTTAGTAAATCTCTCTCACAATCTAGACTTTTTTTGTGATGACAGCTGGAAGTAGAGTTAGAGAAGTCAGTAGGGAGATCATACCGCTGAGATTCCAAAGACAGTTAGGTAAGTGTTGTGAGTTGCACAAAAACATTGCAATTTGATTATCAATATTGGTTGGAGGTCAAAAAAAGCAAACAGCCAGATCTCGTTTTGTTTGAGTACACAAACTGTAAAGTAATTATGATTTTCAAATCTCAGGATTATGTCTACATACCCAGTTCATGTTCTCTTGTTTAGATTATTGATTATAACAGCATCGTAATTCTCAAGCCAAGTAGGCTATTTGTTGTATTAGCATGTGAAATTCATGCCACCAAAGTGGCAGGGTTAAACCACCACAGCGATGACTGGAATAAGCAAATACTTAAACATGCATTTTGTATATTTACAGAGTGAATGTAATAATCAGCTAAACAAAATAATACTTCAACTGCTAATTGTCTTGAAGCGCTGCCAGATTAGCGACTTTGAGACAGCATTATAAATGACATTGGCAAGCGCTGGCACCAATTCACAAACCTCTACTCATACATAACAAAGGCCAGAGGTTTAGAGCATCTACAAAATAATTGCTGGTGTTTTCTGCAGTCTCATTTCATAATCAATTTCCGAGTTGAAGAAAAGTGCTGAGAATTTTTGTACAGTCTGTTTTTGGTGATTGTCTATTATGTACACAGTAAATTCCAATTTTCTGAATTAGCCTATCTGCCATTTAAAGAGTTAATCTGATGACGAGAACCAACCTGCCAAGGGCATGCCACTAATTTATTCTGCCTAAGGCAATGCCAATGATCGCTATAGAAGGATCAACTTGATGGACACATTCACTGGAGACTATCCACCAGATGTGTGACTTCCAAGGCAGCTGCAGTTCATCTCAGGCCAACCAGAATGACTTACGTTGCCTCTTCCCCTGTAACAGTGGTTGGAAACTGGAAGCCTTCACACAGTTTCTAATGACTCCCAGTCTGAGTCCAGACCTTTGAAGAAAGAATTACACCTAGAAAAATGCAAAAAGTCCTTCAAAAAATTGGCAGTTAGCAACACAATTGTAACAATAGTTTCTTGCATATGATAAGAGACCACTAGAACCATCCTGCATAGAACTTAATCACTTCAGTCCAGAAGGTATTACCCCCTTCATAACCAGGCCATTTTTTTTGCGATACGGCACTGCGTTACTTTAACTGAGAATTGCGCGGTCGTGCGACGCTGTACCCAAATAAAATTGATGTCCTTTTTTTCCCACAAATAGAGCTTTCTTTTGGTGGTGTTTGATCACCTCTGCGTTTTTTATTTTTTGCGCTATAAACAAAAAAAGAGCGACAATTTTGAAAAAAAAAAAAAAACAATATTTTTTACTTTCTGCTATAAAACATATCCAGTACAAAAATAGACAAAATCTAATTTGTTCATCAGTTTAGGCCAATATGTATTCTGTTACATATTTTCGGTAATAAAAATACCAATAAGCGTATATATTGATTGGTTTGTGCAAAAGTTATCGCATCTACAAACTATGGGATATTTTTATGACATTTTTATTTATTTTACTAGTAATGGCGACGGTCAGAAATTTGTAGCGGGACTGCAACATTGCAGAAAACGAATCCGACACTAAGTGGCACTTTTGACACTATTTTGGAACCAGTGACATTATAACTGTGATCAGTGCTAAAAATATGGACTGTTATGGGGCGTACACACGGTCGGACTTTTCACATGCAAAAGTCCGACGGACGCCGCCGGACCAAATCCGGCGGACAATCCGACCGAGTGTGGTCTCCATCGGACTTCCGACGGACCGTTTCGGCCGGAAATCCGACGTGCTTTAGATTTGAAACTTGCTTCAAATCTTACGTCGTAACTCCGCCGGACTCAGTTCCTGACGGAAAGCCCGTTCGTCTGTATGCTGGTCCGACGGACCAGATACGACGGAGGAGCAGGGTACTGCATATCGCGCTCGCTGCAATAGGAAAAACAAATTTTTCCATTGCGGCGAGCGCGGGGGGGCATCCCAGGCCCTTAGGTCTGGTATGGAACTTTAAGGGGAACCCCCTACCTGAAAAACCGGCATGGGGGTTCCCCCAAAATCCATACGCAGCCCGGCCAGTCAGGAAAGGGGGTGGGGACGATCGAGCGCCCCCCCCTCCTGAACCGTACCAGGCTGCATGCCCTCAACATGGGGGGTGCTTTGGGGGAGGGGGCGCCTTGCGGTGCCCCCCCACCACAAAGCACCTTGTCCCCATGTTGATGAGGACAAGGGCCTCTTCCCGACCACGCCCCCTAAAACGTCACAGTCCCAGCATGCCCAGGGACTGTGACATCATATGGGGGCGGGGTCTCCGCCTATATAAGCCACAACGGAGCCCTCAGAGACCAGTCCAGCCGTAGAGAGCGTCGTGTCAACATCTGGGGAAGAGAAGAGAAGCCCAGAAGCCCAGAAGCCCGGACCTCCGCTGGCAATAGAGCTACCTGAAGACAGCGGAGGGGCCGGCCGAAGACCTGGAACACCGGGAGAAGAGGCCGGAGAGAGCGTCATGTTAACATCTGGAGAAGAGAAGACAAGAAGTCCGGACCTCCGCTGGCAATAGAGCTACCTGAAGACAGCGGAGGGGCTGGCCGAAGAACCAACCGGACGCCGGGAGAAGAGGGACCCCCGAAGCCGGAGCAAGATCCCCCCCCAGAGCTGTTTAATAAAATATTTTAAAAACCTGTGTTGTGTTTTATTATTTACACTTTTTCCCTAGGTGAATGGGTAGGGGTACCATGTACCCCATACTCATTCACATAGGGTGGGGGGGCCGGGATCTGGGGGCCCTCGTATTATAGGGGGCTTCCGGATTCCGATAAGCCCCCCGCCCGCAGACCCCGACAACCAACGGCCAGGGTTGTCGGGAAGAGGCCCTTGTCCTCATCAACATGGGGACAAGGTGCTTTGTGGTGGGGGGGCACCGCAAGGCGCCCCCTCCCCCAAAGCACCCCCCATGTTGAGGGCATGCGGCCTGGTACGGTTCAGGAGGGGGGGGCGCTCGCTCGTCCCCACCCCCTTTCCTGACCGTCCGGGCTGCGTGCTCGGATCGGGGTCTGGTATGGATTTTGGGGGGGACCCCACGCCGGTTTTTCGGCGTAGGGGGTTCCCCTTAAAGTTCAATACCAGACCTAAGGGCCTGGGATGCCTGCGACGGGGCTCGCAAAGTTTCAATCTCGCCAAAAAAAGCGGCGAGATTGAATTCCTTTTCTAGTCCCGTTGTACCCGAGTCACGTTCAAAATGAACGAACTTGTCCGTGTGTGGGAAAGTCCGTTCATTCTGAAAGTCCGGCGGAAGTCCGTCGGGAAGACCAGATTCTGGAAAGTCCGGCCATGTGTAGGCAAGTCTGGCCGTTCAGAAAGTCCGGCGGTAGTCCGCCGGAAGTCTGGCGGCAAGTACGTCGGACCTAGCTTTCCAGAAAGTCCGACCGTGTGTACGCCCCATTACTGTACTAATGACACTAGCAAGGAAGGGGTTAACACCAGGGTGATCAAAGGGTTAAGTGTGTCCCTAGGAGGTGCTTGCTAACTGTGTGGGGGATTGGACTGACTGGGTGAACACAGAGATCCGTGTTCCTGCTTAGCAGGAACACAAGATAACTGTGTTCTCCTCAGTCAGAACGGAGATATGCCTTGTTTACAAAGGCAGATCACCATTCTGCCTCTCTGGGGAACGATCGGCGGGTCCTGGCAGACATCGCGTCTGCCAGACCCGCTGATTGGCTCCCCCTCTGGCCAATCGGTGTGCCCGCACCCCCCCTTCTATTGCACGAAATGACGTACAAGTACATCGTTTCACGCAATAGAGCCACAGTATATCTGTTAAAGTGGTTAAGTATAACTAAAGACAAAAGTTGTTTGGACAGCGTGGGGAAGGTTTTTATTGCTGTCTGCGGTCCCTGTTAGGGAGATTCACCCTCTCTATTTGTCCTATTTACCAGTATCATTGAAAGTGAATGTAAAACAAAAGCCCACATTTTGGGTTGTCCCCAGAAAAGTAATAGAGAGGAAATCTTCAAATGGGGGCGCTAGTTCTCATGACCTGGGGGTCCCCAGGGAATTCCCTTAATTTGTAGGGATTTCCTCTCACTTCCTGTTTTGACTATATCTCAGGAAGTAAAGGGAAATCTCCCCAATGGGACACAGATGGCAAAACAATCTGACAGGGGTTATAATCCTCCCTTGCCTATAGTTCTACTTTAAGTTTTCTCTTGGCTTTGCAGTGATCTCTGACATATTTTCTCCCAATGTACACAGAAGAGTAGAGTGGCAGCAAAAAATAAGCGGCCATGGTAAGCAAGGTGACAAACATATTTCCCACTTTGTTAAAAAGGTGTAATGTGAAGTTACACTCATACCTCTCCACAATGTGGGAATGATGCCAGCCTGTTAGGCTAGACATCACTGATAGATTTTTTCTTTCAACTTGCAGGCTTAATAAAATAGATTCTCCATCTAGGCTATACAGAGGGATGGCTCTGCAATAATGGCTTTTGTATTTTGACAGCCTGTTCTGGCGGTATAAGAATGCCCAAACAGCAGCTGCTTCTGATTGGATGCAGCCACTTTTTTTTGTTTCAAAGAATTTATTGAAGATCATAAAGTCTTTACAGCAGTTGTGTTACAGTAAACTGTAAACGTTAAACATGGGATTGTTAAAGTAAACAATTTTTTCTCTGTAAGAGGATTCCCAGCCATGCTTAGGGAAAATAAACTTATTTACCTAGGTAATAGGGGGGTGTGTACCCCTCAAGAGTCCTTAGATAGATCAAAGATGCCCTAAAACTGAGATTCCATTGGAGGTATGCTCTACGTTCCGTGATAAATTTTGTGTGTGGTAAAAAGTTGATTTGCAATTTACGGAAGAGCTCTATCAGCGGGGTGATGTATTTATCATTTAATGTGTAAGGGGCCAATCAATATTCGTGTTTGGTAAGATCGTTTGTCTCTGGATAGTATTTCATAAGTTGGGTAGTTAATTGATATATGACGTGGGCATCCTATTTACTTATCAGGATGTCAGTATATCGGGCATGGGAAAAGGAGAGGGTGAAGAAAAAAAAGAATAGAAGGTAGGAAAGAAGGTAAGGGGGTAGGAAGGGATTGGGGGTGGACCGGAAGGATGGGGAGGGCGGGGTAGGGGAATCTCTGACTTCTCTTTGTAGATGTGATATGGTCAATATATATCTTAAGCCCTAAAGTGCTTTCAAAAGGGGCTAAGTTGTCATCAGGGTAGGGAGTTAGGATATATGTATGTTGGTTGTGTGCGAGTAATGTAACTGTCAACCTCGACCCTTATATAGGGGAATTCAGAATGGTCTTGTATTCCGGTAGGGACTGGTAATGGAGCCAGCATGCCCATTTGCTGCTAAATTTTGTCGGTGTGTCTCTTGCTATATGTATTAATTTTTCCATCTCTGCTACTTTGTTTATTCTGACGAACCACTCTTTCAGAGTGGGTATCTTGTTTGATTTCCAATGTATTGGGATGCATTGTCTTGCTGCATTTATCAAGTGCATCATCAGTGATTTGTGGTAGGTATTGTGTGGTAAGGAGGAAAGGTGTAGGAGAAATTGGGCAGGGGTGAAATCTGGGTTGTAAGTGGTAATCTGTTTAATAATTCTGCAGACCTCTGACCAAAAGGTTTGTAGTGGGGCGCAAGACCACCAAACATGGAGTAGCGTGCCCCTCTCTTGATGGCACCTCCAACATGTTTCGGGGATGTCAGCTTTAAATTTATGTAGCATTGTTGGGGTATGGTACCATCTTGACTGGATTTTGAACCCATTCTCTTGAGTGGAGACATTAGTTGAGCCTTTGTGTATGTTCGAGAATATACGCTCCCAGTTCTCTTCCGAGATTTGTATGTCTAAATCCTTTTCCCATTTCCTGCAGTATTGACTATCATTAGCTTTGTGGTCAGCGAAGAGGAGGTTGTGTATTTGAGAGATAAGGTGTGTTTGTTGTGTTGTTTTAGTACATAATGTTTCAAAGGGAGTGAGCTGTCTAGAGCATTGACCCTTTTTGTCTAGGATTTGGAGGTAATGGGCTATCATTGTGAATGTCCAGCTTGGGATAGGTGTCCGTTCAAAGCGTGTTGCGATTTGCGTGGATGCAGCCACTTTTTGGCCGAAATTTTCCACCTGGCTCCATCAATTTTTCACTAAAAGAACATTGAGCAGGAAGGTGCTAACAGGGTGAGCCACGGGTCAAATTTTCACTAGTTCATCAACTGTCTGAAATCCGTTCAGTGTATGGCCAACTTTAGATTTAAACAGGATTTGACTTTGAACTGGTTTTAAACCCTTACATATACTCACTGGAGTATCAAGCCCCAGGTAATGCACAGAGATGAAACAAATCCTTTTACATAGGTTGAACCTGTTTATCTTCAGCCCTCTCTCCTCAACATCCATTCAAAGTACAGAATTTACACAGCATTTCTGAGCTGTAGAACACAGGAGGCAGGGATCTGACTTCATACACTGCACAACATAGAGCAGGGAGCTAAGTATAATCTGAAACCTGAGTGGAGGGAATGGACATGCACAGCTTAGGCTGTTAATCACCTGCTGTGTGCTGGGGGGGGGAGCTGTCAGAGAATGACTACCAGATGTTTGGCTAACAGAAATGCGCATGTGCGCAGAATTTTCAGCAGAATCTTGACTAGGCATGTGCACGGGCATGCGTGTGCACGAGCACAGACGCACACTTAATGCATGTTGGCGCTAGATGGACTATTTAAAGAGTAACTACACTTTTGTTTTGATCTATGTACATGGTAACTTAACAAACTTTGCCGCAGATTCCTACCTTTTGTTATTCTGAAGAAATCCCTGTGTGTTTCTCTGTGTCCATGTGGTAAAGTGAGTCTAATGGGAGTGGTTTCATAATTTTCTTTTTTTCATATTCTTTATTTGTAAAGAAAAATAAAGTATCTATCATTATACAATATAAGGTGCCATAGCACAACAATCATAGTTACAGTCCAGGGTAGTACAGTCAAATGTAGAGGTGCTTGGAAGCAAGTCATCACAGCATCACTGCTGCACAGACGAGCCTCCCATTTAAAAAAAATCAGGTGGTGACCATATACATTCTGCTTGTGTTAAGTTGCATGAGTGGACACTTCACATTTTAGGATAGAAGGAAGCTAGATGGTATAAACATAGGGTCAGAAGAAGGAAATGAAGAGGACAGGGAGGGGAAAAGGGAGAAAAGAAAATGGAAGTGGGGAGGAACCAGGGTGATAGGACACGTAGATGCTACAGTACTAATGACAGGAGGACCTCAGTCCCCAGAGCAGCTCTCTAAGAGGGACTTCCCTTCATCCGAATACACGAACATATTCCAGTATGCCCATGTTTTCATATATTGTTCTCTTCTGTTTTGTGTGGTAAGTACCAGATCTTCCAGGGCATTGACACTCCTGACCTTATTGAGCCACATGGAAGAAGGATTGGGGTCTTTACAACACAGCACGACACAGGCTTTGGCAGTGTTAGTCAAGTGGCGAAGGATTGATTTTTGTATGTCCGGATCAGCATCTCTGAGCAGTGGAGCAGGAGGAGGGCCGGATCCCTCAGGATAGAGAAGTCCGTGAATTGTTGGGAGATCCTCTGTACCTCCGACCAGTACTGTAGAAGCTTTGAACAGGACCAGAAGACGTGAGGGAGAGTTCCCCTCTCATCTCCACATCTCCAGCAATGCCCCAAAGCTTCCGGAAAATATTTACTCAAGACTGACGAGGTGAGATACCAGCGCATCAATATTTTATAGTTGGATTCCTGCGTTTGCATGCAGATGGATGATTTCAGGCAAAGGTGGATGATGTTTTGACGCTGGGCAGCCATGAAGGTCCTACCAAGATCCCTTTCCCATTTTGCCAAGACTTGGCATTATAAAGTCCTCTGGAGGAGATATAAGCAAGGAATACATCTTAGACAAGGTGCGGAGGAGAGGGTCCGTGTCCACAGTAAGATTCAAACAGTGTCCGCTGACTCCGAAAATGAGTCAGGGGCCCAGAGTTCCGAAGAAATGCAGAAGTTGAAGTGTCTGCCAGAAAGCTAATCTAAACTGACCATCCGGTTGCATCATTTGAGAGATCGTGGGCCATGTGTCAGCCGTTAGAATATTGGGGACTTGAAAGCAGTTGCTTCCCTGGAGATTTTGAAATGGCCTTGTTCTACACCCGTAGGAAATCCGGGGTTTCACAATATGGGAAACAGCGGAAAGTGGGCAGAGGAAAGCTCTGGTTTCGTACATGCCATATGGCCAATTTGGAGAGTGGGTCCTATGGTGGGATGCGACTTAATGGAAGCAGGTAGGGAGGTAAAGCACCATGGCGCCCTGTGCAGGGGAATGGGACTAAACTGCTGTTCTATGTGTGTCCACAGCTTTAGATCTTTATCTCTGCACCTGTCAATTACCCTGCCAAGGTGGGCTGCTTGGTAATATTTAAGCGCGTCCGGAACAGCTACCCCTCCATAGAGTTTAGGTAGCATCAAAAGGCGCCTATCGATCCTAGGCCATTTGTGTGCCCAGATGAACTTGGTAAAGAGGTTATTGACTTGATGAAAGAAGGTCAAGGGGATGGCGATAGGTAAAGTTTGAAAAGAGGTACAGAAACTTTGGCAAGATGCTCATTTTGATGATGTTACAGCGGCCGAACCAGGAATGTAGACCTCTATTCCATTTGTCTAATAGGGCACAGACTGCACTGAGCAGGGGCGGAAAGTTCATCCTAAATGTATCCGCTAGGTTCGGGGGGATATGGGTGCCCTAGTACTTCAGAGCCGAAGATGTCCATTTAAAGTTGAAGTTGAGCTGTAGAGTGCGTCACAAGGGAGAGGGCAGGGTGATCGCCTCAAATTTGGAGTAGTTAATTTTCATATTCGAGAGTGCTCCTAAACGGTCAAATTCTTTCAGGAGATTCGGTAGGGAGATATGCGGATTGGTCAAGGAGAAGAGAAGGTCATCCGCGTAAGCTTAGACTTTATGGGTGAGATCGCCTACCTGAATGCCGGAGACATCTGGGTTTAATCTAATCCTGTTCAGGAATGGTTCCAGTGAAAGGGCGAATAGTAGGGGTGAGAGTGGGCATCCCTGTCAGGTGCCGTTAGAGGGAACGGCTCTGAGAATACCCAGTTTGCTTTGACTGCTGCCCGTGGAAAGGAGTATATGCTAGATATCCAACGAAGCATCTGTTCCCCGAAACCCATGTGTCTCAGGACCGCAAACATAAAGGCCCAATTCACCCTATCAAAGGCTTTCTCCGCATCAGTATTGAGGAATGTGCAAAGAGAGCCTGTTTGACTGGCAAGTGGACCAGATTAAGTACTTTTACCGTGTTGTCCCTGGCCTCGCGAGAGCTTTAGGTTCACATTGAGCAATGAAATTGGCCGACAGCTGCAGCAGACAGAGGGCTTTCCCTTCTTTTGGGATAACTGAGATGTAGGCTAACAGAAATGCCGGGGGGAACAAGGTAGTCTATTCTAGGCCATTAAACACTCTTACCATGTGTTGACCTAACAGGGGCAGAAGAGTCTTGTAGTACTGTATAGTGAACTGTCCCTCCTGGTGCCTTTCCTTGTTTGGCTGACTTCAGCTCTGCTCAGCTCTTCGACAGTGATCGGGGCTTCAAGCTCTCCCTGGACCGGGGACGGGAGGTGCGAAAAGTATGGTATGGACGATATCCTTGGGTAATGAGATTATTTGTCTTTCCGTACCCTTAATATATGGAATATAGGAAGCCTTACGTTGATCTATGAGGGCCTGTGCTAACCACTTGCCACATTTGTCACCCGATTCATACACTCGTTTCTTGCAAGATTGGAGTGCTGCCTTCGCCTTGTAAGAAGTAGTAGGTCGGAGACCTGTCGACGAAGATGGGCTAGTTCGATCACTAAACATGGGATTGTGTGTTCTTTTATGCTGCAGCTCAAGAGCCTGAATATCGGCTAACAGTTTTGTCAATTATGCTTCTCTCACCTTTTTAACATGGGAACCATGTTTGATCAGAATGCCCCGTATGACCGCCTTATGGGCTTCCCACACCATACCTGGGTCACTCTCAGAGGTGGCATTCGTCTGAAAATAAGCTGCGAGTTCTTGAGCCACGTAAGTCAAAAACTCTGTGATCTGCAATAGACTCTCATTCAGGTGCCATCTCCAATCCGGAGTGGCGGTAGAGGCTGACAGGGAGAGACCCATCATAACTGGTGCGTGATCAGACCAGGTTATATGACCTAGAGAAGAGAAGCTGTGCTAAAAAGTCTCAATCAGTCAAGTCGAGGCATATAAATGTTCATAAGAAAATCACTATTTCTTCTTGATGGCACCACAGTGATTACACTCAAACATGAGGGTGCCCAACCACCGTATAAAAGACCTGCTTACCAGATGGCAAGCATAAAGGGCAGATGGCTATAACCAAGCCGCAGCCTTTAGCTTGCAGATGTCAATCAGCCCGGTTCCAGTAAACTGAATGGTTGCAAGTCTCTTCCTCTATGGAGTCCGTATTTGCTTAGGTAAATGCCCCAAAAAGAGAAGACTGACCATAGCATAAAACAGTCTATATTATTTTATTTAAAAAAAGGTAATACACTTACATCTGTGAGATGATTAACGCTAATTTTTAAAGCAATGCCGGCCGGCAACAAACAAACAAACAGAGCCTCCTAGTGAATTCGCGTGGTGACGTCACTACGTACCCTCCTCCAGACACGTTTCGTCATATGTGAGGTTGTCAATGGGGAACGGGCAACGTAATGACTCACCACCTTATATAGAAAGCCAAGCCTCGTTCTGAGTCACGTGCACATGGCATAAAAAGCACCATATTACATATGGGCAAATTATCACTTATTTGCAAAGATGGAGATTATCACATCTAGATTGCTTTGCAAACATGGGAAAAATTGCTTTCTGAAGTCTAATTGATACCTGGAATGTGGATGGTTACTGCGGATGTAAAAAGTTTTTTGGATAGAGATTCTAGACTCTCACAGAGTCAGGTGTTGTTCTTAATGGATCTATTGGAGTACGCCGCCTCCCATAATTATTTTTGATTTGACAATAATTTCTTTAGACAGGATATGGGAGTAGCTATGGGGGCAAAATACGCCCCTAGCCTGGCAAACCTTTTTATGGCCAAATGGGAGGAGGATGCCAGCTATGCCCATGATATACCACAGTTAGTTCTGTGGGTGAGGTACATAGATGACATCCTCCTCCTATGGGATGGTGAGCACCAAGACTTGCAGAAGTTCATGTCTTCTCTTAATGTTAACCAAAGAGGCATACATTTGAATTTTGAGATGAGCCAAATCGAAATCAATTTTCTGGACCTCAAAATTTCAATTAGGGGAGACAGGTTGGTCACATCTACATTTTTTAAATGTACTGATAGAAATTCATTTATTCCTATAGACAGTTGTCATTACCGTCCTTGGTTAGAATCAGTTCCAAAGAGCCAATATATGAGACTTAAAACTGCTCTGACCAAAGTGAGTTTTTGCTGCAGGCTGAAGTTTTAACCAATAGATTTCTGGAAAAGGGATTTTCAATGGAGTCCCTTCTCGAGACATTGGAAACAATTAATGATATGAGTAGAGATGAACTACTTGTAGAGAGAGAGCAATGCGTGAATGAGAGCTTTTCCTCTGGAGTCCCCTTTGTGACTACTTACTCTCTATGACATAAAAGTATTAAACAATTAGTTTATAGGCATTGGCATATTCTCACCAATGATGGAGTTCTGAATAAGGTAATGCCTGATAAACCTTGTGTTGTGTTTAAGGGGGCCCCTTCTTTGAGAAATCGAGTAGCCCCAAACATTTTTAATCAACCCATTGAAAAATTACGTTTTTTTAACCAGTTAACAGGGTTCTACCAGTACAAAAGATGCAGGGTATGCTCTTTGAGTGCATGTCCTCATAGACAGACCACAACCTTTACCTCCACTAGCACACAGAGACAATACGTGATAAAACCATTTATCACTTGTGCCACAGTGGGGGTGGTTTATATGTTTATATTGCAGGCCCTTGTGGCCTGCAATATGTAGGCCGGACTAAATGCCCTCTTCAGGTTTTCCTCATCGAACACATCACCAATATTAAGATGGGCTTTAAAAACCACTCTGTATCTAAGCATTATTTATTTGTACATAACAAGGACCGTTCTAAGACCATTTTTCTTGGTATAGTCCCCACTGAAGGGTTAGCTCATTAGTGAGGGAGATATCTAAACTTGAAATGGCGTGGATTCATAGACTTAAAACCTATGTACCATATTGGTTGAACATAGACACAGATGTGAATGCTTTTATTGATAACTCATAATAAGCCTGAATGTAAACTCGTTCTGAGACACCAGTATATGGTATAATAAGGGTTCCCCCTCCCCCCTTTTTTTATTATAAATTTTATGGGTATAAAATATAATTATTAATTGATTATTTAAATAAATCCACATAATATTTTCACTTAATATTTTTATGTCACCAATATAATTAATGAAATGATTTTCCTATCATTAATTTATTATTATTAAATTGTCAAATGATAAATTTAAATATTAATTCAGTTTATTTGAATACATTTATTACAAAAAATATAATTCACACCAATTATTTATTATTCATTATGGTATTTACCTCATTCACATATATTTTGATTTATTTAAATTTTGATTTATTTAAATATATTCACATTCACATTACAAATTCACCTTCTCCAAATTCAAATTTAGAGATGAACACTTAATATTAATGCACATCAGTATTATTATTAATATTATTTTTGGTCACGGAACAAATGTATTTGACATAAGGACAATGCCACTTTATTTGGGGTATGGGGTCTCTATTATAATGGCCTGAGGGTAGTCGATTATGGATGGTCCATCATCTGACATCTTTCTGGTTTAGGAATTTAGGGTTTATTTATTACCACATAGATGGGAGCTTTAAAAAATATTTTTCCCTAATTTTTTAATTTATTATAAATGTTTTTTATATATTTTTATATTTTTCCCATTTTTGTGAAGCAATCTAGATGTGATAATCTCCGTCTTTGCAAATAAGTTATAATTTGCCCATATGTAATATGGTGCTTTTTGTGCCGTGTGCTCGTGACTCAGATCGAGGCTTGACTTTCTATATAAGGTGGTGAGTCATTACGTTGCCCGTTCCCCATTGATAACGTCACGTATGACAAAACGCGTCTGGAGGATTGTACGTATTGACTTCACCACGCGGATTCACTAGGAGGACGGGCTCCATTTGTTTGTTGCCGGCCGGCATTGCTTTTAAACATATGCATTATTCATCATACAGATGTAAGTGTATTACCTTTTTTAAATAAAATAATATAGACTGTATTACGCTATGGTCAGCCTTCTCTTTTTGGGGCATTTACCTAAGCAAATACAGACTCCATAGATGGTGAGAGGGAGAGACTTGCAACCATCCAGTCTGCTGGAGCCGGTCTGATTGACATCTGCAAGCTAAAGGCTGCGGCTGGGTTATAGCCATCTGCTCTTTATGCTTGCCGTCTGGTAAGCAGGTCTTTATTACAGTGGTTGGGCACTCTCGTGTTTTTGTGTACTCACGGTGGTGCCATCAAGAAGAAATAGTGATTTTATTATGGACTTTTATATGCCTCGACTTGACTTATTGAGACTTTTTAACGCAGCTTCTCTTCTCTAAGTTACTTTTTGTGTGTATCTCACTTAATGCTGCTGCTTGTTTATGTTTTTATATTCGTTCAATTGAGATAATTTTTAGCGCGGTTCTTTTTTGCCAGGTTATATGACCGATAGAGACGTCTAGAATGAGGGATAGTAGTTGGTGAGGGATCAGAAAGAGGTCAATCCTAGAATATACCTGATGAGGCATGCAAAAGAAAGAGTAATTTGTTCACCAGCATGGAAAATGCGCCAGGTGTTCACCAGCTGCAGCTCGTGAAGTTTTTGCTGTATACGGTTCCTGTAGCTGAGGGGAACAGAGGAGGTAACAGAGGAGGTATCCACGCTAGGGTCAAGAGGGACATTCAGATCACCACCGAGGATCAGTTTACCTTCCGCAAACTCCACTAGCTTTGAGAGGGTTTTACATAGAAACGAGTCTTGGTGAGTATTTGGTGCATAAATAGTAGCCCACGTCACTTTGATGCTGCCGATGTGGCCTTTAAGGAAAGGATACTGGCCTGCTGAGTCAAAGCAACTGTTGGAAAGAGCCCAAGGGATACGACTAGAGATCAGGACCGAAACGCCCTTAGATTTTGCTTCCCGATTAGTAGCGTAGTATACACAAGGAAAAAAATCTGTTTTGAAGAAAAGTAAGCCCCCCATCCTAAAATGAGTTTCTTGTACAAATGCTACATGTGTGCCAAAGCGTTTCAGATCATTAAGAAGCATCCTCCACTTCTCCGGAACATTGCATCCCTTAGCATTTAGAGAGAGAACATTCACAGCGTTCATCATCTCTGGAGGAGGGGCGGGAGGGGAGAGGGAAAAAAAAGAGGTGGGGGAAGGGGTAGTGGGAGGGGGGAGAAGGTTGGGGTTTGCAGGGGGGAGAGGAAGGAAGTAGAAAAGGAGTAGTCAGGAAGGAGTAGTCAGGGTCCTAAAAAGAGGAACTACAGATGGCACTCAATTCAGAACGCTTAGGTTCATGTAAGTGCAGGCCTATGTGGGGAAGTGGGTGGAAACAGCGAGAGGACAGAGGCCATGCCAGGGCCCTTCAGCACTGATATAGACACAAATTTATAGCAGCAAGAAACATCCTAACAACAAAACTTAAAGAGGCAGATGAACCAGCTTGTAATATCGACTATAGATAACTCACACTGGGGAGAGGACTAACAGTTCCCCGCCCACTAGACAAGATGCCGTGTCAGGGCATGCGGCGGGACATGGCATTAAACATATCCGCCAATTCATCGAAGGGAATGAGGCGTAACGGTTCCAAGATACTGCATCACCCTGCAGTGATGCAGTCCAAGGAAGTGCGACCACTAAATGCCCCAGAGGGGGCTGCACTCAATCTCCCATACCCCCTTTCAGGAGGAGGCACCCCCCCTGCATATAGCCTCTTCACCCCCCAGTCCCCCACGCATGCCATAATCATCCAGACGGGTTGGTGGATGTGCTGCATGTTCCAGAGCTAACCAACGGCAGTGGAGGGGGGAGGAGAGCCCAGAGTGAACCACTCACTGTGCCCTGAAAAGAAAGAGGTCCCTCCCTTCACTGGGGCCATGGCAAACCACAGAAGCCCCAGGAGGGGGGGAGCCCTCTCGATACCCATGCGCTTCATAGTAACAAGACATGCTAACCATTTGGGATTAATGAGCTCCAATATGTAATCCAGCCAGAATACCTGCAGTTTAAAGACTCAGCAGCAAACAACTGGCTAACTTCCCTTATAAACACAGGTTGGACACACATCATGAGTTATAGCATGCATATGAAAGACAAATATAGGCAGAATTAAACGAGACACTTGAGTGAGTGGAAGCAGAAGGCATTCTAAGGGCAGCAATGTCTGCAAACATGTGTCTTCGGGGGTGGGGGGCAGGAACAGGCAAATGTCATTCCAAGCATGGGAAAAATTGAGGAGCAAAGCCCTCGAGAGCATCTCTGTTTAGTCCCAGAGATGAGTAGTGGTAGTAACCCAAGTATAGTTAATCCACAGTGGGGAGTGGACCAAAAAAAATTCCAGGATCAAAGCCTGTTCAAACAGCAGTTAAAGTATGGTGGCGAGTGCACTGGATAGTGAGAAAGCTGGCAGGGCAGACATCACTTGCAGGTGCTCAGGAGACAACAACATCTGGAACATATCGACGGGATAAGGACTCACAGTCTCCGGGAAGAGAAGAGTTGCGGGACCCTCATCGCCCACTGCTTGTAAGGGGAGGAAGTCGAGTCATTGTGGAGGAGGGAGCCTATCGACGTGACGGTCACAGCAGGGGTTGTAGCCAGTTAGGGACCGGGATAGCCTCTGTCTTGAGAAATGCGAACAAGCCCGGGAGATCAGCAGGGTCGAGCAGAGCAGCTGCAGGGCACTAATGAGGAAAGCTGCTGGGCCTGCATCATTTAGTTGTGATTTCCTATTGGGAGTATCTCACCAAAAATGACATTTTTGTTACAGGGGATGCCTAAAATCTGACTTGTATCTTAGTGCAGACTTCTGGGAAAACTGGTGAGCCAATCACACTGTGTACAGAACACCTCCAGGTAGCCATATTATATTGCATTTTCAGAAAATTACAGAGGCTGCAGACTGAAAAAGGAAAGGTACTTTTTAAATAACATTCAATTAGAATATTATTATTATTTGTTGTAATTGTATATGTAACACCCAGTAGCATTGCTAAAGTGCTAAGTTAGGTTTTTGTGTACAGAGTAGGTAAATTGTCAGGCTTTGCTGATCCCTGCATTCTGAGCGCAGCACATTCCTGGTCCTTGCATTCTGAGCGCAGCTCACTCCTCGTCCCTGCATTCTGAGCGCAGCGCACTCCTGATCCCTACATTCTCAGCGCAGTGCACTCCTGATCCTTGAATTCTGAGTGTAACACACTCCTGAACCCTGAATTCTGAGCTTAACGCACTCCTGAACCTTGTATTCTGAGCATAATGCACTCCTGAACCCTGCATTCTCAGCATAACTCTCTCCTAAAACCTGCATTCTCTTGTAAAGCTTTTTTTTGTGTCCACTGCATTTGTGATCTACATTTGGGGTTAACAATGTATTATCACCCGCAGTAGATCACAAAGGCAGTGCGTTTTGAACAATGTGCAGGAAACACACTTGGAACATGCCTTTCTGGCATCGCATTCTGGTGTAAACCGGCCCTAACAACAGAACATTGTGCCCAGTGACGTTTGACTTCATCAGTGTTGATCAAGTAGCTCTTCATCTGTCCAAGATTGCTTTAGATCTATGGATACCATACAATAGTTATAGGAAGTATCACTTTTACCAACCATATTGAGTCCATACGGAATCTTCTGTAGGTTACTGACAAGTTTAAGGGCTTTAGATTTATTATCAGCCTGAATTTTCCTGAAGGCTTCTGCAGCACAAAGACATGAGAGAAAAAGCCCTTGCCTACTTCCTCCGATGGTACCCTTCTTACAACCTTTTGCTCCTCCAGGCTTGTGATGGAAATTCTAGGCGATATCCCCTCACAATTTTCGAAATAAATTGGCTGGAGGAGATTGCTTCTCACTGTGGGAGGAAAGTTCCCAATCTTCCCCCCACCATGATCAGTGTGTCATTGAGTTTTGCAGGCTTGGTCAGGAGAGTGAAAAATTGCTCCTCCTTTGCCCTATGCTCTTTGTCCCTAGGGCATTTTTTGGCTTTCGACCCTGGGTGCTCCAAAGCAATTTTGTGCCCTCGACCTTCTTTTAGTCTGTTGCGGGTTTACGATTAAGTGGAAATTATTTCTTACTGTGCGCTGTATGATCTAGTACCGCCTCTAGCCCTGGACCAAACAGTAAGTCCCCTGTGAGAGGGATTCCATATAGTTTGGCTTTGGACGCGCAGTCCACATGCCACGTTTTGAACCATAGAGGTCTCCTGGCGGAATTGGCTAGAGCCGAGGACCTTGCGGCCATCTGGACTGACTCTGCTGATTCTGTCTCTTCTTTATTGTGAGCCTGAATTTGAGTCAGCCAGAATTCCAAATTGCGGGCCACCACTGTCACAGCCATAGCTGGTTTTAAACTCCCAAATGTGGAATCCCAGGATTTTTTCAAAATACTGTCCATTCTCTTGTCCATAGCATCTGACAAGGCCCCCATATCCTCAAAGGCTAGGTCAGTATGCCTAGACACCTGGGAAAAAGCTGCGTCTAGTTTTGGATTTTAATTCTAAACTGATGCTGGATCCTTTGAAAAGGGAAACCTGCGCTTCAGCGCCCTCGAGAAGAAGGGTTTCCTTTCAGGATTGTGCCATTTTTTTGATCGCCTCCACCAAGACCTCATGGACTGGGAACACTCTCCTTTTCTGTTCCCCTAGGCCCTGGTACATTTGATCATGAAGTGATAAGGGTTTCTTATCTGCTTGAATACTTAAGGTAGTATAAATAGCCCCCAGGAGATCCTCCACTTCTTCTACTGAGAGTTTGTATTGAGAAGGTTTCCTGGAATCTTCCAGCCCTTCTCCTTCTGAGTCTGCCTGGGAGCCTAAAGCTGCACTATCTGGCCTCCTCCCTGGATGTCCCTGGCGTGCCCGCACTTGTGGAAGGATCCACCGGTGTTGCTGGTGCCAAAACCTGCTGGACTGGTGAAGGAGCAGCCTGAGGCTGCGAAACCTGAAACCCTGCAAAAAGCGATTTAAAAGACTCAAAGGTGCTAGAAAGCTCCCTAACTGAGCCCGCTAGATCACTACCCTGCTCTGGGGATTGTTCTTTCACTAGTTTGTCAATACATTCCTTGCATAAAACTTTCACCCAGGAGTCCTTTATGGTGTCTTTACATGAAGGGCATATCTTTTAAAAGCTGTAAGAGGGTCTGGACTTGTCTGCTGTTTTGCCCTAAAAGACATAATACAACAATGACATTAAACTCCAACTTCTGGAGAGCTGCAGGTCTCCCTCACTCCTCCCACTCTGGGCACCCAGAAGGAGCTCCGCCGCCCCCCCCCCCAAAGCCACCAGAGGAGGGGGTCACAGTTAAGGGGATACTTTACCATTGGGTCCCCCTTACCTTGTTTTGGTTTAAACTAGCATCTCCCAGAGCAGTCTGGTTCACCTCTGCTTCTGACATGCTTCCTTTTTAAATGTGCCGCCACTAGAGCTTGGTGCTGTCTCTACAGCATACTCCACTCCACTCTAGCCTACACCTTGCCCTCTTCAATGTCCCGTGGCTGGAACTGGAAGCTGCAGGTCAAAGGGAAGTGCCCGCCTCCACTGTAAATGACGTCACCCACCACCCGACCTGTCTCTCAAACTACATTGCAGCCGCTGAGCCTGGTAAAACGGCCGCCCCGCTCCCACCGATGCCCGCACAGGACCGAAAAGGGACGGGCACTGCACAGATACTCAGCCGCACCGCAATTAAGGGGGCCGGACAGCTCCCCCCACCTCCCTAGGTGACTGCCAGAGCTTCCTACTGCACTCAGAGAAGCTGGGGTAGCAGTGTAAGCCTCCTGGAAGTTGTCCAAAAGCCTCTGCCCCCCTAGGACTATCGGCCTCTGCCTCTCCGGGTATCTGGCCTCATTCCGAGCACAGTGTCTCCCCACCGGAGAAAACTCCAATAACTGAGGAGCCGGAAAGGGAAGTTCAAATATAAAGGGGGCTGGCGCTGTGTTTCCCATGGAAGGGAGGAGCCAAGGTCTCTCAGGTGGCTGTCCTGAAAGATGCTAAGGGGAAATATAATTTTTTTGGCAGATAAAACAGCTTCCAGTTTTGGTATGTATTTTATTTGTGTATTTAACTGATTGCCTGGAATTTAGCCTAAGGACATATTCACAACACTGTACTTTAGTAACATATTGCATGCGTTGGTGTGCTGCACTGTTATTCATTGGGAATAGCAGCTCAATGGACCTTTACAATGTACTTGTGCTGCCCCGTGCGCTAGCATGAATGCAGCAGGTCATATGCATGGGCTACCTTAACATAACACATTAATGTGCAATGTAATGAGCATGCATTAAATGCACCACAATAGACCTTACTAGTGTAAATGGAACCTTAAAGAGATAGCTGACCTCACTAACCAGAGATCAAGCTTTTGTATTGCGTTGAACAATTTAATCAGAAAATCAGATAAATCAACAAGAATTTCAAAATTTTTAAGTCACTTGATTATATACATTTTTTTCCAATTACACTTTATTATGACATCTGCCTGGATTCCTGGACTGCAGGATGCAGATCTGCAAACAAATACTCAAGCAAACCAAGAATTTTGTAAAGTGCAGATTTACCTAGTTAGCTTTTTTCTAGCTCTAGTCGATATTTGCCTAATAGAACCCCTTGGGTTTCTGAGCTCTCCACTCAGGAAACAAGCTGAAGATGCAAGGAGGTGTCTGCTATAAAATTTGGGTGGCAATTTACTAAAATAAGAGTCAGGCCTGATTCACACCTATGAATTTTTAGTGCATTTTGCATTTTGCAGATTTGCACTACAGAATGTGGAAACTATGTTAAATGGACTGTAGTTCAAATATGCAAAATGCAAAAAGCACTAAAAATGCATAGATGTGAATCAAGCCTAACTCAGTGATGGATTGAGAATGAATGGGGCCCTAGGCAAGGTAAGAGCTTTGGCTTCCCATCCCCTCAATAGCTATTAATAAAGACTGCATCAGGCATAGAGAAGCAGCCCCATTGTCTGTACTGGTATGGCCCCATCAGACACCAGCTGCCTTACAGGTATACTATAATGTTTGTCTATTGATGCAGCTAGATTTTGATTGACAAAAATCCATTTGGATGTCGAATTTTTAGGAATTTTAAATCATATTGGTGTACATATGCAACTTACAAACAACCAGTTCTATTGTCTTCACCATGACCTTAAAATGCTTTACAGATGCCTGAGCCGACTTTGGCACAGAAATGTCACCAGCAACAGCTCCCATACCCAGCAGCTCATACCGTGTCTACCTTGGTAGCCACCATGGTGAACCATAGTGAATTACATTTCAACTTTTTTTTGTTTATAAAATGTATTGTTTAAATGCATAAATTAGGAGCATAAAGGTATATTTTTGTTGTGGTGCCTTACATCACCCCTCTTTCTTTTTTTTATACATCTCAGAATCATTAGTGAAAACATTTGTTACTAGCAATTTGTTTTATTCTTCCATCTCAATTAATGACCCTTGAAATAGCAAGCTCATCTGCAAGATGCTCCAATTGATCTTGGTCGGTGCATTTATACCTCTGTGCTTGTTTTTGTCTGTGGCAGTTTCATCCACCCAACATGATGTTAATTATCATTAAAAAGTAGTTAAAACAGGATCAGCTGCTCCGCTCTAACCAGATCCCTGTAGACCTATTATCCAAAGTGACCAATCTTCATTTGGATCAGCTATCTGACTGTGCATGTGGCACATCAATTTAATGATAGATGTTTGTATGAATTATGACAAAGGTATTTTATATATAAATATTATATATATATATATATATATATATATATATATATATATATATATATATATACACACACAGAATATTATATATATACATATACACACACACATACATAATATGAAAAAAGTCTGGGATTTCTGCACTCAAATTTATTGAAAAATAGAAGAAAAAATATATACGTATATTTGTATACTGTATATGTTTTCTTCTGTTTTTTAATAAATTTGAGTGCAGCAATCCCAGACTTTTTTTTTCTTATATGTGGCCTGTGGGAGGGCCTGATTGTATGCAGCTGGAAAACAGCTGTGTTGTTCGCTATACCTGTGTACATGTACATGTCATGTACACAGGTATAGCGAACAACACTCAGCTGTCTTCCAGGTGCATGCAATCAGGCCCTCCCACAGGCCACATATAAGAAAAAAAAAGTCTGGGATTGCTGCACTCAAATTTATTGAAAAATAGAAGAAAACATATACAGTATACAAATATTTGTCTATATTTTTTCTTCTATTTTTCAATAAATTTGAGTGCAGAAATCCCAGTCTTTTTTCATATTCTGTATATTTATATAAAAACAGGTAAGGATAGTAAAAAAAAATAAAATAAATAAATATATATATATACACACATACACATATACTGAGGAATTTGCATAGTGTGTAGTATATTGCAACCACAATATTCAAGACAGCTTTTTAATACTAAAAGCAATAGTAATAAACAAAAAAGTGATAACCCAATATTTTATTAGTCTAGACACAGGAAAAAAACTGATAGGGAAACAAGACTTTCAGAAAAAAATAAAACTGCTACACCGGCTTTTTGTAATTTATTGTAATTTAAAAAATCTATTTTCCAATTTAATCTACAGACAGCTCTGATTTTCTAAAACTGCTCAAAATTCTAATGTTGCTTCCTTGCAATATGGCAAACTAGAGATGATTAGACCCTTTAGACCCCTTATCAAGCCATTTCCTAGTTTGTGCAGCACCCTCCCATACAGGAAAGAACTCCAGTCATTATTATCGCTTGTAAATGGTACAGGAGATTACATGGTGAGATTCTCTGTCCCTTGTGATGGAACAGCCTTTATAAAACAGAACTGTAACTCATTATTAGATTTTTATTCTGAAGTATAGTGTGGAGAATGGAGGCCTACTGCAAGCTCTGCTTACTTAGAAATAGTAAGGGCGCTTTTCTGATAACCCCACACCAGATGCGGCAAACCAGGTAAAACTGCAGGCTCGCATAGTAAATAATCTCCACTTTAAAAAAGCAGAAAGGAAAATCTTTGATGGCAAACAAAGGGTATACGAGTATGGGGAGCGAGCAGGGCGCCTATTGGCCTACCTGGCACACTTGGAGCATAAACCACCCACTGTGGTCTCTTTACAAGACGCAGCCGGCCACTTGATCCTCAACTCAGATATGGTGGCCAGAGAATTTCGCTCCTCTTACGCATCCCTATACTCGTCCACCACCAACAATTCTGGAGAGGATATAGTGGACTTTTTATTCATCGTTGACTTCCCTCAGCTAACTTCCTCTCAAGTTGAGATGCTGGAGACTTCTATCTCCATAGAAGCAATGTCCCAGAAGCAATGTCCCATGTCCCATCTCGCCCCTCCAAAGCCCTGGGATCAGACGGTCTCCCCCTTGAATTTTATACGAACTATAGTGAGACCTTAGTCCCCAAATTACATGAGCTGTTTACACACATATTTAAATCCAGCTTCCTTCCAAAATCTATGAGCGTGGCCTGCATTGTGCTTATACCCAAACCAGGTAAGGGTCCAAAACTCCCCGATTCATACCGCCCAATCTCCCTTCTACAATTAGACATTAAGATATTGGCCAAGGTCTTCAGGCTTCGGGCCCAATTTTATCAAATAGATTCAGCTTCTCTATCAGACTCCAAGTGCCAGAATCTTGGTCAGTGGCAAAATCTCAGATGCTTTCCCTCTGTCCAGGGGAACGCGTCAGGGTTGTCCCCTCTCCCCCTTATTATATGCTCTAGCGGTGGAACCCCTAGCAATGTCGCTCCGTGCACATCCTGGGGTGAGGTGGTTTATGCTGTGGACAACTGACTGTTTAGCTTATACGCTTATACGCAGACGACATGTTACTATACTTGGAAGATGCGGGACATTCTCTACTGACAGCTTTAGATATTATAAAATAATTTGGGCGATATTCAGGCTTACAGATCAATTGGGGCAAATCCCAGATCCTATACTTAGTCATAGGGGCCCCAACAGAGACGCAGGCTTCTTTCCCTTTAATTCGAATTAGCTCAGTGAAATACCTTGGCATTATAATCACTCGGTCTCCAGAAGAATACGTTAAACTGAATTTAGAACCTCTATTTACGACCCTAAAAATCGAAAACACAGACATGGACCAGACTGCCTTTGGGCGTCATGGGCCATATAAACCTAATTAAAATGATTCTACTGCCTAAATTCTTATACATCCTATGGCATGCTCCAGTATATATACCCCTGAGGATCTTTAAATCCTTAGAAGCCATTCTCAATTCCTTTGTGTGGGGTAAGGCATGGCACAAATTGTCCTGGCAAGTGCTGAAGAACCCCACTGATTTAGGGGGTAAGGCACTGCCAGACTTTAATTTGTACTACCTACCTGGTAGCCCAACTGTCTCACTTTTTCTACCTAGACAAGGAAGATAGGGATCGGTATTTGGTCTTAGTATGCTCTCCCTTCACTCAAATCCACAAGCACCCCTTCCAGCTTCTCTTCAGGGATCCTGGTGACCCCTGGACTCTGGGTAGTCGAAAGGATTTGCTATATAATCACTGCAAGGTGTGGGAGGTGGTGAGACGTAAAGTTAAGATCCCCCTTAGGCACAAACAGACACCCCTATGGGACAACCCTTGCTTACACGACCTGCTACAGCTACTTGATCGCAGCCTGTGGATCACTAGGGGAGTGGTGTACCTAGCAGACATGTATTGTGGAGACATCCTGAAGTCGTTTCAGCAACTTAAGGAAGATTTTGGCCTCCCCAACTCCATGCACTTTCGCTACCTCCATCCTCCCAAATAGTGAAATTTATACATGACAAGATGGGTTCCCCCCTTACACTATGCCCCAAACAGTGTCTACTGGGCATGTTCCGAGACCCAGACTTCGATGAGTTCTACCACATATTGCTACAGGAAACACTGTTTATAGCCAGACTGCTCATAGCATGGAAATGGCTTAGAGCGCTACCACCTACCCTTCAGGAGTGGATAGCCGCAACTAAGAATGTGCTACCTTACAAAAAAGAGCTTTATGCCCACAGAGGATGCCCTGCCAAATATGGAAAGATTTGGGATGCCTGGCTGAAAAAAGCCTCCACATGTAATGAGCTGGACGAGAACTCCACCTGATCAGGGGGAGGGCAGGATAGGCAAATTCTCCTTACAATACACTAGTGGAGTCGAGAGGTGTTATGCCACCTTTAACATTTCTTTGTGTCAGCATTATTATTTTTTTTTTTTTATAATTTCTATTTTACACCTTTCTCCCCTTGAAACTGTACAATGATCAATGATGGCTACGCACTACACGCCATCACGTCGTACGCCCCATGTTTGTACTGGTGTTCGTTACTGTTTGTAATTGCCGGCTTTTTTAATATGTTTTTATGGCGGAGGAGTGTTCCCCCCATGTTTGAGCAATAAAAGGCTTTTTTATCCATACTACACCATCGGAGCTTTTTTTTGCACTCAATGCCCTTCGGACCAGTGAGTTTTTTTCAGAGTGACCTGCCTTCCCTAGGAACACTACCGACATCCTAGGATCCTGACATGGGATTTCGTGTGTCCCTGCAGAGGGCTATATCTGCCTGTGTGTCTGACCTTACCACAGAGAAGGTCCATCGGCTCTGGTAAGTGCATTATCTTATTGTTACCTGGATGCACCTGGAGTCTGGATGTTCCCTTCACATCTCGCTCTTCCCCTTCCCTCTCATGCGGGCTGAGGTGGTTGAATTTCGGATGTGGGATTCCCATCTATTGGACTCACCTGTTTTTCTCTCACTGAACTTTTATTTATGAATGGACTTCTATTCATGTTTCAAGTATTTTATGAACCTTCACCACGATTTTTTGACTTAAATATACTTTTTCACATACGATTCATTAATACAGGATAGTTATTATATTGCAAACGCACTTATTTTTTCTTTTTCATGCTATACACGCTAGCAATAATCACTGTCTTCTCTGGGTGGGGACGGCTTCCCCCGCCTTCTGCTGTACCCTCCCCCTCACCGGGAGAATACAATGTCTCGGAAGGAGGGATTCTCCTGTCAACATCGTCTGTGTTGATGGGGGAATCGTGCAAATTTCTTTCCTGCAACCCGCGGTGGTTATAGGAAAGAAATTTGCACCATCTATGGCCTGCCTTAAGCCTAGTACACACTGGGTTGAATGAAAAAAAAACCTGACAGCTTAGGTTGGAGCAGCTGTACTAACAATCCAACGTTAGTACAGTGATATCCCCTGCTGACAGGCCCCCACCAGAACACTCTGGTCAGCGCTCTCAGCCATTGGCTGAGAGTGCCAGTCAGCTGCTGGTTTTCCAGCATGCTCGTCTGACAGACGACGGCTGCCATACACATGTGTATACTAGGCTTACGTCATGTGTAAATATAGCCCTTGACAAATGATCAAAAATCAAATATATAAATCTAGTATATGGTAATTTTTATTGCTTGCCAAAGATTCAATTTAGATGTAGTTGTCCATAAAAAAATGTATGAATTAAGAAATGTGATTTTTGTTTTTTGGGTGATTAAACATGAGATTTACATTATACAGTGTCTATGTCTTGAATGTTTTATTAGACAATGATAATATGCCAGCAGTTCTTTTACATTCTTTTTTGTTTAATTTATACATTTTGCGTTGTCTTATTACTGAGATGATCTTTTTACACATAGTCTTTTAACCTTTACATGTTGTAACACCTTTTGGTCATCTGAAGCTGCATATCTTGTCATAGTGCAGAACATTAGTCTGGTCATTTGTCACCCACTTTAATTTTATGATGCACACGCAAGAAAAATGTATCACTAATGACACAAATGAATGGCAATTTAGTGACAGTAAATCATACCTGTCAGTGGGATTGTCAAGACAGAGCAGAGGGGAAAGCTCGATAGTGGCAGTTGAACTCGGCTGGAGTCACCCTGATAGGCCCTGTCACTTCTCCCATTCATCAAGACAGGCCAGGCTTCCTGGATGGGTAGGCAGATGGGGCAGCCCTTCAGTACAAACACCTGATATGGAGCCATCCGTCATCTGATAACATGATGGTTCAGCAGCAGCTGGCTCTCTGCTCTGCAGCCTGACTACACATGTGATGGACTGGAGCCAGAGACGCAGGCCTGGCCTTCCTACAGACTTCTGATAGGATTTGCAGTCCTGTGCTGGACCAGAGAACAGGTGGACGCTGATAGAATGAAGCAATGGCCATGTGTTGCCAGGATCAGAAGACATTTATGCTCTCCCCTTGCTGAACACCAGACAGACTGCAGTCACTAGAGAAGGACATTTAATAGCACGATTCAATATGAACATGTAGTAAATTTCCATTATTAAATTTAGCCACAAAACTAAATTCAGTTAATACAGTTTAAGAAAATGCATTCATTTGCATGAATGCAAGGACAAAAGTGACGTAATCTGCATAGGTAATGCATTCTCTGCATACACGCAGTTTAGCAAAGTGCAATATACTAACTAAAGAAAAAATCTTTAACTAAATAAAAAATATACAGCGGGTAAAATAAGTATTGAACACGTCACCATTTTTCTAGGTAAATATATTTCTAAAGGTGATATTGACGTGAAATGTTCACCACATGTCGGTAACAACCTATACAATCCATACATACAAAGAACCCAAAACAAAAAAGGTCAGAAATTAAGTACAGTGGAACCTCGGATTACGAGCATAATCCGTTCCAGGAGAATGCTCGTAAACCAAAGTACTTGCATATCAAAGCGAGTTTCTCCATTGAAGTCAATGGAAACGAAAATAATTAGTTCTGCATTGACTTCAATGGCATGCAATACCGCATGCGGGCAGAGGTGGGGGCGACGCCGGAGAGCCTCAGAAACGGCCGGAAAGGCCCAAGGACTCCTCGGCTGACCTCGGCAAACCTTGGAAAGACTCCGTTCCCGAGGTTTGCCGAGGTCAGCCGAGCTGTCCTTGGGCCTTTCCCTGCATTTCCGAACGGCGCCGATGGGCTGTGATCCCCTCACCTCAGGCCAAATGCGGTACTGCACACGCTTTGGCCTGAATCGTGCTAGTTTTGCGAGACAACACTCGCAAACTGAGTTACGATTTTTAAAAATAAAGTGCTCGTATTGCGAAACGCTCATTAACCACGTTACTCGCAATCCGAGGTTCCACTGTAATTTGTAAAAAATGGATTGACACAGGGAAAAAGTATTGAACACATGAAGAAAGGGAGGTTCAAAAAGATATGGAAAGCCAAGACACCAGATGAAATCTTTCAGTAATTAGAAAGCAATCCTGCCCCTTGTCAGTGCAAATTAATATCAGCTGATTCAGTCTCAACTCATGGCCTATAAAAAAGTGTCTCCTTACCAAGGTGTCATGCAAGAAACATCTCATGATGGGTAAAAGCAAAGAGTTCTCTAAAGACCTTCGCAAACCTTATTGTTACAATACATACTGATGGCATTGGTTACAGAAGGATTTATAAACTTCCGAATGTTCCAGTGAGCACTGTTGGGGCCATAATCCAGAAGTGGAAAGAACATAATTTCACCATAAACCGGCCACGTCCAGATGCTCCTAGCAAGATTTCTGGTAGAGGAGTAATAAGAATTATCAAAAGAGTTGTCCAAGAGCCCAGGACCACTTGTGGAGAGAGCGTCAGAAAGACCTGGAATTAGCAGGTACAATTGTTTCAAAGAAAACAACAAGTATTGCACTCAACCGCCATGGCGTGTATGAACGCTCACCACACAAAAGACTCCATTGCTGAAGAAAAAACATGTTAAAGCTTGTTTAAAGTTTGTTGCACAACATTTAGACAAGCCTATGAAATACTGGGAGAATATAGTCTGCTCAGATGAGACCAAAATGTAACTCTTTGGATGCCATAATACAATCACCCAGACTGCACACCTCTTTGTTTTCCTTCACCCTTTCCCCTTTGGGGTATTGCATGATTTTCATGTGATTTTCAACTTTTTTGTTTTCTCTTTATGTGATATATTATTCCCATCACTTTGTATCTACTATGCTTTTCACTTTTTCAGGCAATAATGGGTGTTGGATTCCTGGTATTTGTCTACTTCATGCACTTTCATGCACCATTTTCCCTTTTTCCCTAATAGGGATCTCACGCACTGTTATTTAATACACATATCACTCACTTTTTTCATTTTAATTTACTTTTTACAGCCCCAATTTGGTTTTTGCGATCACACATGCTCACCCACATATATATATATATATATTTATATATATATATATATATATATATATATATATATATATATATATATATCACAGCCTGATGCATGACCGTCCTTTGCAGGGTTGCCTGTTGGGCTGTCTGTCGCCTAACATACCATCTCAGCTCCCGGAAAAGATGTTCCCCATGTGGGGATACTCATGACCCTCAGTACCGTATCAATTGCACATGGATACCCTGTAAGTATTATATAAGTGGTTTACCCCTATTTCTTTTTATAATTTTTTTTTTATATATATTGTTCACACTTCTTATTACAGAGATATATTACACGTTTACATGCTTTCTCCTGATGAGTGACATCAAGTCACGAAACAGATTGAGCCAACAGATATTATACTGTATTCTTCCATGTCATTGTGAATTCTGTTCATGCATTATGTATTTGACTATATTCCAATCATGTGCTATCAAATTTTGGGCTTTTCTATATGTATAACCTGCTATCCATTTTTTTGAATTATTTATGAATTATGTATTTATGTATGAAATAAAGTTTTTCATTCAATATTTTACTCTATGCAGGTATTTAATTATGTGTGTAGTATATCAATTTTCTATCAAATATGAATTATTATGAGACAAATGTCCTACTATTTTACACATATTATAGATATGTTAATTATAACTTCACACAACATTTGACCCTCCGCGTACTTCATTCAAAGTCCCGCTTCCTTGTTCTCCCTTGTATAAAACACCCCCATACCAACAGTGAAGTTTGGAGGTGGGAACATCATGGTGCGGGGCTTTTTTTCAGCATACGGTACTGGCAAACATGTCATTGAAGGAAGGATGAATGGAAAAATGTACCAAGACATTCTTGATAAAAATCTGCTGCCATCTACCAGGAGGATGAAGATGAAATGAGGGTGGACATTTCAGCAAGACCCCAAACACAAAGCCAAGGAAACTCTCAATTGGTTTCAAAGAAAGAAAATAAAGCTGCTAGAATGGCCCAGCCAATCACCTGACTTGAATCCAATGGAAAATCTATGGAAAGAACTAAAGATCAGAGTTTATAGAAGAGGCCCACGGAACCTTCAAGATTTGAAGACTGTCTGTGTGGAAAAATGGGCCAAAATCACAGCTGAGCAATGCATGCGACTAGTTTCTCTAAACAGGCATCTTGAAGCTGTCATTACCTACAAAGGATTTCGTACCAATTATTAAATACATTTGAGTTAGCGTGTTCAATACTTTCCCTGTGTCGTTCCATTTTATTAAACATTACTTCATTTCTGAACTTATTTGTTTTGGTTTCTTTGTATGTATGAATTGCATGGGTTGTTACTGACATGTGGTGAAAATTTCATGTCGATAGCACCTTTAGAAATATATTTACCTAGAAAAATGGTTAAGTGTTCAATACTTATTTTCAGGGCTTTTTTTCAGCGGGAACGCGGGGGAACGCAATTCCGGCACCTCCTGGACTGACTGTATGTAATGGCAAGGGGTGCTGGGGTGTGCTGCAGGGTATTGATGCTCACTGCTGGGGGATCTATTCTAGCTGGAGGGGATCTATTTTTGCAGGGGGGGTCTATTGTTGCTGAAGGAGGTCTATTATTGCTGGTGGGGGATCTATTGTTGCTAGGGGTGGGTCTTATGTTGCTGGGGGGTCAGTTGTTGCTGAAGGAGATCTACTGTTGGGGGAGGAGTCTACTGTTGATGGCTGCCAGAGTGTCTATTAATGCTGGCTGTGCGGAGATCTGTTGATGCTGCCGGGAGTCTATTGTTGCTGGGGGGTGATTTTGTTGTGGGTGGTACATTGTTGTTAGGGGGATCTATTGTTGTTGGTTGAATGGGATCTATTTTATTGCTTTTCTTGATATCAATACCAAATTCCATACAAATTACCGCACCACAAAATTATACTTGGTTCTGTTTTGTCTAAAATGAGCGGTACTGGGAGGTGGGTATGGGATGGAACCAAGGGACGGTGCTCGGAAGTGGGTAGGGGCGGGGAAAAGGGGTGACTCAGAAAAGGGGAGTTCCTGCACCTATTGTCAGAGAAAAAAAGCCCTGCTTATTTTACCTGCTGTAAATAGGAATACAATAATTGTGCAAATATTGTAATATCTGCAGAACTGCAGTGTAAAAAAGTACTAATATACTCTATATGTTGTGCAAATACGATCCTTATAATGGCGAAATCCTTCCATAGTGCAGTTCAGTCTCCAAATAATTCATTCCCCGGAGCCCAACAATAAAGATAAGTGTCCAAACACAGTTCCATAGTAGAAATGAGCCATGTGGCCATATCAGGTCAATGACATCACGAGCATCCCTGTCCTTTTGCATATGTTAGCTGCTGTGGCTAGCAGGTATGCAATTACGTGACAGCTTCCCACAAGTTTTTCCAAACTGAGTTTGAGTTCAGACCTAACCCAACCCATTACTGAACCTCAGCAGCATGAATCAATGGGTGGAGTTTGAGATACGTCATTTCTGGTAAGCTGGAACGCAGGTGGAGCGCAAACAGGCGATTCCTATACAATACATGCTGATCCCTGTCTTCTTTGACGTAAGAGCAATATGACCTTCTTTTTTAAATAAATGATTTGAAATACTGCACCATGAGAGTGTTCTTTCCTCTCCTCTCTATATGGCAACACTGGAGCTTTGAATACGCTATCTATATATATATTGAATGGATGACAGCAGCGGTTTGAATGCATTCCTGTGACCTCATGTACATATCTTGGATTTTCCCATCTGCGTAATTTCACTTCCTGTAATAGGGGTCAATTAAGTCTGGTGAGTGCATTGTGTGTCTGCATGCTGGTGGAGAGGAACCTTTCCTACACTCACTGAGGACGTTATTCATATGTGGGATTTATACATGGACTTTACATTTTTTATGTATCTTTTATAATTTAAATGAAGATGTATTTATTTATTTGTTTCTTCACTATGGTGATATGTAATTTATGATATAAGAGCACGGTTTCTTTGTTTCTTTTCATAAATCAATGTGCAACATATGCAGATGTTTTTTTCTGCCCAGACAGACCGAAATTTGTTTTACCACCACAGATATTACGCAAATGGAAACAGACACACCAAATGGAGATGACCAGTTACCGGAATAAGCTGATCATAGGTGTCCTCAATGCTGAGAAATACATGCCATACCATCAGGGAGGGGTGTTATTGGTCCCAAATGTATTCTGCAGCAAGACAACAACCCCAAACATATAGCAAATTTCATTAGGAACTATCTTCAGCGTAAAGAGGAACAAAGAGTCATAGAAGTAATGGTTTGGACCCCACAGAGCCCTGATCTCAACATCATCAAGTCTGTCTGGCATTGCATGAGGAGACAGAAGGAATTAAGGCAGCCTACATCCACAGAAGATCTGTGGTTAGTTTTCCAAGATGTTTGATACAACCTACCTGCCAATTTAATTCATAAACTGTGTGCAGGTGTACCTAGAAGAATTGATGCTGGTCTAAAGGCAAAGGGTGGTCACACCAAATATTGATTTGATTTAGATTTTCCTTCTGTTCGCTTACTTTGCATTTTGTAAATTGATAAAAATAAACAATAAAATATATATTTTTGAAATCATTCTTACCTCACAGCATTTCTTTACACCTGCCGAAATCTTTTGAACAGTACTATATATAAGAGCTTGGCATAAGAACTACTTTTCACACGTGTAGGCAGTTTGCACCATAAATAAATATATTTGGTCAATTTTAAAAGTACTGGGTTCCAATTGGGTCAAATATTATCCAAAACTCTAGAGGAGACTTGAGTTCCAAGATAAATAAAGGTATGAACTCATTGGGGGCTATTTACTAAAACTGCATGGTGCAAAATCAGGAGCAGCTCTGTATATAAACCAAATAAAATCAGCTTCCAGGATTTATTGTCAAAGTTTAATTGAACAAGCTGAAGTTAGAAGCTGATTGGCTACCATGCACAGCTACACCAGATTCTGAGTGCACCAGTTTTAGTAAATCTCCCCCATTGGATGTGTGAAAGAGAGGAGAAAAGCGGGAAGGGGAGTGGATCAATAGGCATAAGTACCAAATTGTGCTAAATACTGAATCCTCAGTATGCTGAGTAAAATGTCATCAGTGTACAATGAAATACAGCAAGCAAGAGGGAGTTTCTAATCAGTATGGCTATGGACTTTATCAGAGTTTAGTAGTAATGTGGGTTGGGACTATTCTGTGGTGAGAGGGTGTTTTCCTGGCTTCAAAACTAGAACGAATACCATTAGTTTTTTTTTAAATCAGAAAGGTGGTTGGCTTCTTTAAAACCATTTAGGTTTGATTTACATGTGGAAAGAAACACTGATACATAGATTTCTAAAATTTAAATATAAAGCCTGTCTGGGACTTGTGCTCCTTGTCAGGGAAGGTCATAACAGCAGACTAAAGCTCCTCTAGAGTTATCAGAGTCTAGAAAATCCCTATGATCTAGGGTGCTTGGGTGAGTTTTGGAAAGGTAATATCATCAAGGTTGTTAAAAAGGTTAGGTGTCTAAAATCAAGAAAAATGCTATCTTGTATGCTCTGACCGTTTGGTGCCCTATACCATATGAGGTTTTTGTTTAACCCTCCACCTTGTAGTAGTTATGTACCTACCAGTCTGTGCCATCTTCTCGGTGTGTACATGTCCATCGTGTTCCCCTATATGACTCCCACCACAATGCAAGTTATATTTGCCATGATGCCACGGCCATAAACCTTTAGGCATTGTATGTTACTGTGAGGGAATTTGATCTATTGCGTTAATGCTGTCTTTTAACACCTTATTTGTACATGTATAATATACAGTATCTCACAAAAGTGAGTACACCCCTCAAATTTTTGTAAATTACCGCTGGCAACAAACGTGAGTACACCCCTAAGTGAAAATGTCCAAGTTGGGCTCAAAGTGTCAATATTGTGTGGCCACCATTATTTTCCAGCATTGCCTTAACCCTCTTGGGCATGGAGTTCACCAGAGCTTCAAAGGTTGCCCCTGGAGTCCTCTTGAACTCCTCCATGATGACATCACAGAGCTGATGGATGTTGGAGACTTTGCACTACTCCACCCTACGTTTGAGGATGCCCCACAGATGCTCAATAGGGTTTAGGTCTGGAGACAGGCTTGGCCAGTCCATCACCTTTACCGTCAGCTTCTTTAGCAAGGCAGTGGTCATCTTGGAGGTGTGTTTTGGGTCCTTATCATGTTGGAATATCGCCCTGCGGCCCAGTCTCTGAAGGGAGGGGATCATTTTCTGCTTCAGTATGTCACATTACATGTTGGCATTCATGGTTCCCTCAATGAACTGTAGCTCCCCAGTGCCGGCAGCACTCATGCAGCCCCAGACCATGACACTCCCACTGCTATGCTTAACTGTAGGCAATACAGACTTGTCTTTGTACTCCTGGTTGCCACCACACACGCTTTTGAACCAAATAAGTTTATTTTGGTCTCATCAGACCACAGGACATGCTTCCCACAATCCATGTCCTTAGTCTGCTTGTCTTCAGCAAACTGTTTGCGGACTTTCTTGTGCATAATCTTTAGAAGAGGCTTCCTTCTGGGATGACAGCCATGCAAACCAATTTGATGCAGTGTGCGGCGTATGGTCTAAGCACTGATAGGCTGACCCCCCACCCCTTCAACCTCTGCAGCAATGCTGGCAGCACTCATACGTCTATTTCCCAAAGACAACCTCTGGATATGACGCTGAGCATGTGCACTCAACCTCTTTGGTCGACCATGGCAAGGCCTGTTCTGAGCGGAACCTGTCCTGTTAAACCGCTGTATGGTCTTGGCCACCATGCTACAGCTCAGGTTCAGGGTCTTGGCAATCTTCTTATAACCTAGGCAATCCTTGTGTAGAGCAATAATTATTTTTTTCAGATCCTCAGAGAGTTCTTTGCCATGATGTGCCAAATGGAGTCTTGGGCAGCAATTCTAATTCTTATCCAGTCTATCCTAACCAAAGAAAAAAGTTTTGGCTAGACATAGACTTTAGAATCATTAACACTGCCAGTTGCCATACAGAGAGGTTGCAGGGGGAAGGGCATTCAAATTTTGCTATGGTGCTCCATGGATTGTAGTTAGGTCCCTGCATGCATGACCAGTTGTACACAAGAGACTTATCTGGGTCATAGTTACTATAAGACAGCAAGGCAAGAGGGGGCAACACCAAGGTAGAGTGTTTTTTTTGTAAATTTTACAGCATTTTAAATTGTACTCCAGACAAGAAGAGTTCTCCAGTTTCACTCTTTTATGGGTCTACATCACTGAAAAGCATTAAAAATCTCTTCACGCTAGTAAAGATTCTCTATAAAAATCTTGTGCATACACTGTGCAGACTATTCATCAATTCCTTTAGCCCTTCAGAGTTAGTAATTGTTTCCATAGAGTTTTAATAACAGTCGTTTCCATGTCTATGTTTCTATATCTTATAGAGCTATGACTGCACAGCATATAAATATTGATCAGTGTGGCACTAATGACCCCAGTCACAAAGAGGAAACTGTGTGCCAGGCTGTCTTGTGCACTCTCTGATTTGCTGCTGGTTGTTCACCATAAAAATGCATGATACAACCAATTCCACTTAGCTGAGTCTTGAATGGGCTCATTGTTTCTATTGGGTGCATTCTCATTTAAATGTGAGTGTGTTTGGTTGGCACTTGGTATGGCCTGGCTAGATTGCACAGATGGGCTTAACCACTTATGGATTGCCATATGTCTAAAAATGGTGCAGTGGAGGATGCTTATATCTGCAGTGCCATTTATAAATGGAACTGTGGAAAGTATCCACCAGTGCCAGTGTACCCGGTAACGGCTGTGAACCAAGCTGTCTTCAGACAGTCACAGTATATAGAGTGAATGTGAGCAGCTCGTTACCATGTGATCACTGGATGACCAATCACAGCAATCACAAATATAAACAGTGTAGTGTTTATAGCAAACAATTTTTAAAAAGTGGTTATTAAATACTCCCCAAAAAAAGAGCTGTCTCTACAAAAAATATATAAAAATAATTTGAGTACAGTGTTGCATGAAGGTGTAGATGTCAGTCAAATTATCACAGCAATGAAAACTGAAAAAGCCTAGAAATGAAGGGGTAATACAGTTTACAGTTTGTACAGTTTGTAAGGCACTAGCTATCATAAACATATGTCAGGTTTTATTCTTTTAGATAATACTGTTTTCACATTTTTTCATCCTTCTTTACATCTCAATGCTGCTGATCTCTTTGCAGCCACTACCTATCAAAATGTATTTATGTGGAGTCTACAGATCATTGGGTTTACTGGTGGTTGGACAATGCCTGCACAATGAGGCTTCTTGTAGCCTCCACCAGAAGCGCAGATGAGAGGGTGACAATGCAGGAAAGGAACAATGAGACAGGGATAAGAAAGGGGTTTTTGGGACTTTGAGTGAGGCACAAGACACGTGGTAGGAGAAATTATCAAATTGTTTAATTGACATATGAGCAAAGCATACCTCATAAACATATGATACATGGTTGAACATGACTATTTTTATCTATATACAAGGCAATGGCATACAGAAAAGAATGAAAAAAGGTGCCAAATGTGATCTAATATAGCCAGAGGGCAAAATATTAGATCCTATTTGGTACCTTTTTTCATTTTTTTTCAGCTATGCTCTGTGTTTTCCCTTGATGAGTGCCACATGGCCACGAAACGCGTCGAGCCTATCAATGTCATCATGTTCCCAACACATGGCTTGACCTTAACTGAGATTCATTTGTATCTTGTAACCCATTTGTATCCATTACTCAATAAGCATTTGGCTTTTTACATTAATTACTTCCATGGAATACTATGTGATTTCAGACGCATGCATGTGTATATACATATACAGCATATATGAAAAAAAAATGAAAAAAGGTACCAAATAGGCTCTAATATTTTGCCCGTGGGCTATATTAGATCATATTTGGTACCTTTTTTTTATTCTTTTGTGTTTACTAGGGATGAGCCTGATGTTCGAGTCGAACGGGTGTTCGCCTGTTCGCCAAATAGCGAACAATTTGAGGTGTTCGTGGCAAAATCAAAAGCCACGGAACACCCTTTAAAAGTCTGGGAGAAATCAAAAGTGCTAATTTTAAAGGCTTATATGCAACTTATTGTCATAAAAAGTGTTTGGGTGTCCCTATGGCTTCTCCGTAGCGTCAGACGGTGCGGGGCCACCCAGTGACATCCCCCCTCGCAATAAGCGTATACTGATTGGTTTGCGCAAAAGTTATTGTGCCTACAAAATAGGTTATTGATCTATGGCCTTTTTTATTATTATTATTAATTTTTTTTTTTACTAGTAATGGCGGTGATCTGCGATTTTTATCATAACTGTGACATTGCGGCAGACAAATTGGACACTTTTGACACTATTTTGGGACCAGTGACATTTATACAGTGATCAGTGCTATAAATATGCACTGATTACTGTATAATTGTCACTGGCAGAGAAGGAGTAGAACTAGGGGCGATCTAGGGGTTAAATGTGTTTCCTAGGGAGTGATTCTAACTGTGTAGGATGGGGCTGACTAGGAGAGGAGATCGATCGGTGTTCCTATATACTAGTAACACACGATCTGTCCTCTCCCCTGACAGGACGTGGATCTGTGTATTTACACACACAGATCCATGTTCCTGCTCTGTCACGAATGATCGCGGGTGCACGAGCATCGCCCCCTATACCCCTGGGAAGCGGAAGACGTCATATGACGCCCGCCAAGGATGGGAAATCCCATCTGTAGACGTCATATGGACTGTGAGCTATCCTGATGACTGGTGATCTCATGACTGGTAGAAGGAACTAAGACTAAGAATCAGCAGGAGAGGCCCTCACAAATACACAATGAATGAAGCAGGAAGATCCTTGCACTGCAGGTCTTCAGGTACAGCTTCTGTTCCAGCAATGAGAACATTAAGCAGAACAGTCGTGACATAACCAAGTCTTCTTCTCAATCTCCAGAGACTAGCAGTCAGAGACTTGTAGACTTTTGATAGAAAATTGTCATTTTCAGAAATTTTCTGAAATCTTCTAAGTGCTAAAGGGGACAATTTAATGACTAGTTTCGATCAGAGTAAGCAGGAACATTGAAGGACAAGGACATTCTTTTTATCGAATCAAATGGAAAAGAACATATTTTTAATCATTGGATTCTCTCTCAGCTAAGAAAAATCGTAAGTAGTCTTATGCACATGCACTTTTCAAAGTTAATCTGGAGGTGAAACATTCATTCTATGAAGATTGAAACATTGCCTTTGTACTACAAATGAAAACTAGTTATTTGAGTCCATCAAGGCACCACCAATTGGTTGAACAAGCGATTTGTATCCTTTTTCGTCCAAACAAAATTCTTCAGGTGTAAGGGAAGCATTCAATGATCTCGCCCTGCAGCTATGAGCTTTATAGTTATGAGACTCAAGGCCCAGTAAGCGCACTGCTATTTTTCAGGAGAAATGCAAGACAAAAAGTTGATTTTTCTGGACACAATTACCATTTCTAGATGCTCCCTTTAAGACACTTTATTTTCACTTTTAGCATTCACCTTAACATCGTTCTTATTTTAAATGGCAGTAGATGTACATAATAAAAGAAAATGATGTACAGTATCTGTTTATGCCTTTTGCTATCCTGATATGTAGAAAAGCTGAAAAGTTATTTCTATCATTCGCATTGCTCTGATCATAAATTGGTGTCAGGGGGCATTTACTGCGTCCATCTCTGCTTTCCTCATTCATAGAAAGTTCTGTTAAATGTATTCCTACCCTTTGCAGAGTGCTTCTGAACATGATACAATCTGGAGTGGAAGCAGTCCTTAAAGGATAACACCTAATTGTAAAAAACATTTAAAAAAAGGAACATATTCTCTTAAATCAACTTTCTTTGCTTTTACAAGAAACCTGTATTAAATACACGATGGGATTAAATTTTTCTTAAAGAGACCCTTTCACTTGTATACAAAGTATTGGATAGAATTACATGGCAGCCCACTTTTATTTAAGGGAATGAAAAAGTTCACATAAATGACAGCAATTTCCCATGCAGGTGTTCCACCATTACTGTAACTTGCACATGGCTGCTTCAGCCTCCTGGCTTACTCACTTGCCACATGGCTGCTTCAGGCCTCACGCCTTGGACTTAGGTCTGCTCCTCAGATCAACACAAAAGTATCCTTCAGTCAAGCTCTCTCATAGCTTGCTTGGGATCAGCTTCTCACTGCACTGTCACTGACCACATCTGCCTCCTGCAGACATGCACGCTCAGGCTGCCACCCACAGCCTCTGACTCCTAGAGAGGATGGAAGTCCTCCTGACTCCCATGCACAGACCTCCTGTCTGTTGGGTGGAGCCCTCCTGAAAAGGAGGGGCACAATTAGGGGCCCACTGGCTTGAGACTGTGCCACTCCACCTCATGTTTGGCTAGGAAATATGCAGGTTAGTTATTTATGGTTACTGTCACTTTAAGAATGGGGAATAAAGATTCCAGGATCCAATGGGAATCATTGGAATTCTCTGGAAACAGGGATAGGGCTGCTATTTAAGGGCTGCTGCTGTACGGCTTATTCATCCCCCCCCCCCCCCCCCGGGACCAGAGCAGCAGCCCAAGTACTACACAAGAACTCAGCAATTTTACCTGAGGTAATGGAGTCCCTGGTCAGGCAGTTCTTAGACAGGGCTGGCAATGGCAGAGAAGAGGAATGGCTGCGCCGCTGCCTGGTGTTAGCTGAAGACTTTAGGGAAGAGCAAACTGAGCGCAGGAGCGGAATGGCGGTGGGGTGACCCTGGGTGCAGTACAGAGGTTCGGGCCGACAGGGAGAAGAGCTCGCATGGGAGGAGAGACCATGCCGATGCAGCCCGCCGGAGAGACAGAGCCCAGTGTTGGAGGCAGCAGGGGAGGAGCAGGCACAGTGGGTCGGAATGGCGGAGAACAGCAACAGCATGGCAGGCCGGGCCGCTGCACCTGCAAGAAGAAGAGGTCCTTTTTTACTTCACCGGCCAGCAGAGGAAGACGGCGGGGCAGTGCCAGACAGCCCACAGGGATGGACAGTAGGGGGCGGCCGTTGTCACCACGAGCCCCTAGTACTCAGGGGGCAAGACACTGAGGATGCAGGCGACAGGCAGCTTGTGTCCTTGGCTGCTCAGAATCCACAGGTTCCTGAACCGGGTGTGCTGCTGGAGGGGATGGCTCAGCAAATGGCGCAACCTCCAGCAGCTGGTGAGTCAGCTCATTTTAATGCTTTATCTGCATTAATGGTTTCTCTGTCTTCTTTGGTTGAAAATTTATCTCCACTGTTTAAATCTGCTCAATTGCCTCCTGTATCTATCTCAACCCCTTCTATGGTTCCTGGCTTTCTTCCTTCTCATTCATTCTCTCAGCACAAAGTTTCCTTCATGAATAATGGATTACATAACACTTTAGGGGTCCCTGAATCAGTGAATGATGTTCCTGAGGCTTGCATGAAGGAGGTTATGCCATGCGAGATTTCACCCCTGGGTTATCATTTGAATCAGTCAATAAAGGAGAGGATTTGGAAGGGGGAGTTTGTGGAGATATTGTCACTTCTCCCTGTTCACAAGGATGCTATGTTTAAAACAGATAGAAAAGGGGAAGAGAAGCAAGGGGACGACAGGCGCATGCATATAGCACAGTCTTTTCACAATTGGTTCCAGGCCTTCTGTATATATGCTGGTGTGATCTCAGAGAAATATCCGGAGTTGTGTGGAGGTATGTTCCAGCACTTAGATCACATTTTGGAGGCTTACAAAAATTTGGGGGGCCTGGGGTGGCATGTGTACGACGAGTCTTTTAGACAAAAATTGTCCTTACACCCCACCCTTAGGTGGGGCATGAAAGATGTGGGTCTGTGGCTGAATTGGATTTTGGCCCAGAAACCAGTCACACCAAAGCAGGGAGATCAATGAATTTCAATGCCGCTGGAACGCTTCCTGTAAATATAGGGATGACTGTGTCTTTTGCGCTGGAGTGCAAAGTGGACTAAGTGTTTTAAGAAAAATGCAAACGCCGGGTCTGGTAGTGCACACAGGGATATTTTTAAAAAAAGCCTGCAGGCCAGTGAGGCTGGAAAGAATGCGCCCATGGTTGGACAGGTACCCAAACAGGGAGAAGGCACTTTTTCTCATTAATGGTTTTGAGCAGGATTTTCCGTTGCCCTCCTTTTTGGGTAAAGGTTGTGAGGTGGTTGGTAACTTGAAGTCTGTTCAGATTTTTCCACAAGTGGTTAGGGATAAAGTGTTTAAAAGGATCGCTGAGGGGCGCGTGGAAGGCCGTTTAGGGATCCACCTTTTCAGAACTTCTGCGTTTCTCCATTAGGGGTAGTTCCTAAATGGGAGCCCGCTGCCTTCCGCCTCATATATCCTTGTCCTTTTCAAAAGGGAATTCTCTAAACAACGAGATTGATGAGTCCTCATGCTCAGTCTCCCTTGCAACATTTGAGGACGCTATTGTTAAAATCAGGTCCTTTGGGGTGAGAGCTCTCAAGGCTTTCCTCCTCTTGCCAATCTCTCCAGAAGCATTCAGTTCTCTAGGTTTTCATTTTGAGGAGTGTTTTTTCTTTGACAAGTATCTCCCTATGGGATGTTCCTTGTCATGTTCATATTTCAAAGCTTTTGCCACTTTCCTTCTTTGGGTGGTTTGTTCTCAGTCAGGGAGGGACAGTGTGATACACTATTTGGATGATTTTTTATTTATAGGACCACTTGACTCTAATCGCTGTGCAGATTTGTTGTAAACGTCCAGTAGTATCGCTCGGGATTTTGGGGTTCCGTTAGCGGAGGAAAAAACGTGCTTGCCTACATCGTTGTTAGAATTTTTGGGAATTTTTAGAGACACGTGTAGAGGGGAATTCCGTTTGCCCGAGACGAAGCTTGTGAAAGTAACATTTTCAGTGCAACTTTCAGTGCACTGAAAGGAGAAGGAAGCTGTGGCTGCACTGGATAGAAGACATCTACAGAAAGGTTTTACACTATTGGAACGTCTCTTATCTTTCATGCCACATTTGTCACCTATGAACTGGGGATATACAATGGGACCTGAGCTTCAATAGCTCCGTTTGATATCTTTGGATGTTCAATGACCACCTTTGTATCTTGGATCTGAGTTCATCTGTTAAGCTTCGGAGGGCTATCTCTGTACAAACTTCCCCGGACCCTCTGTAGTGGGGGGTCATGGGGCTCTGGTAAGCGGCTAATTCTTATCACTGGTGGTGGATTGAACACAGCATTGTTCACATTATGGGAGACCTCATATGTATCACAATTTGATGGACTTTTTTCTAACACTTATTATTTATTCGATCACGGGTGTTTGATTTATTTTTTTATATTTGATATTATACCTCATGTTTTATTTTGTTTTTAATAATCATTTTTGTTCTCATTTTTGGCACCACATCCATTGGTGGTACTTTTTCATGTCACATACACTTATGTCTTACGGGCAGTATCATTGATTGATTACATTATTGAGTTAATATTGTAGCGCGATTCTATTATTTTCTTATTATTTACACTGTTTTTGTTGTGCAGAAGAATCGCTGCTTTTATTATTCAGATTATTCACATATTTGTTGTAATTGTATTTTTGCACATTACCTTAGCGCAGTTTTTTCTTCTTTTTTCCTGAGTTTGTGTTTGCCCTGGATTTTCAATTGTTTACAGATGCTGCTGGTTCCAAAGGTCTCACGCCAATTTGGGGCACGCATTGGTGTTGCGTGGCATGGCTGGATTCCTGGATTAGCAAAAATGCCACAAAGAATGTAGTATTATTGGAATTGTTCCCAATTTTGGTAGCTATGGAGCTTTAGGGAGCTTGTTTTGCAATTAGGAGGATTTTAGTAGACAGATAAACAGATAATAAAGGTGTTCTGTTTGCAGTGAATTGCCTCTCTAGTTTTTTACTTGTAATTAAGCTATTGAGACAGATTGTTTTCTTATGTCTTAAGTACAATGTATGGTTGAAAGCAAAATACACTCCGGGTAGGTTGAATGTTATAGCTGATTCCTTGTCTCGGTTTCAGATGGACCTTTTCTTCAGTTATTTCCAGATGCAGATGAGCAGGGTCTCCGGTGCCCGGAGGGCCTGTGGCAAATAATATGAACCTGGTATCAGAAGCTATACAGGGACAGTTGCTCTGAACACTTGGGTGAGTTATTCCGCTGCCTGGAGGAGTTGGCTGTCATTTGCGAGCAATAGGGGTTTTTTTGGTGTCAGACCGACGCAAGGGAGTGTTTTGGCCTTTATGACATCCCTTATGCAACAATAAATTTCAGCAGTCAGTTAGTAAAGACTCTGGCAGGTCTTTCCTTTTTCTTTCGGTTGTGGGCCTACCTTCCTGTATGTCTTACTTTTTGGTTAAGCAAGCGGTTAAAGGTTATAAAAGGATGACGGTGGGGCCAGATGGCAGGAGGCCAAATTATCCCTTTTCCCCCAGGACCAGAGCAGCAGCACAGGAACTCCCTCCCTCCCCAGTCGCAGGCACTATTTTTGTGGTCATGTCACCCTGGATATCTAGGGGAGGGGGGGTTTGTATATGGTACAATGTTGATGCCTTGCTGCTTGAGTTCTGATACCTGGGCAGTTTAATAATATTTGTTTTCATTAAAGTTATGCTGAAAGTTATTATTTACAATAAAATTGTAATGTTTTGAAATATGTAAACCTATAGCCGTGGCCAAAATTTTGCCAAAATTCAATCTTGTTTATTTATTTATTTGGTGGTATCCGGGGAAAAGGTTTATTTGAGGTCAGTGTGGCCTTCAGTCTCATGACTCCTGGGCCAGACCTCCTGTCTGCCGTGTGGAGCTGTCTCCAACTGGGAGCCCTGAGCACTAACCGCGGGACTAATAAGAACCCATCCCACAGTTGTGCAATCAGCATGCCTACCTCTCCAAAAATTTGGGTGAAACTGCTAATTTTACCAGTGACACAGGCTTGCCTCTCTACAACACCTTTTGAGTGGCACTTATCTTGAAACACCTCTGCTTTGATGTTGCCTTGCCTCTCCAAGTAATCCACACTTCCAGATGTGTAGAATACCTGTTAACCTACCATATGCTGTGTTTTTTTCCGACCAGCATGAATACTTGCAATGGCCAGGGAGCAGCGTAGTAGTGGAGTTTCAAGACTGTGGCCGCTGGAAAAGTAAGGTACTGTAAGCAGGTATACTATTGTATACAAGTGTCCATATGCTGACAGCCCTGACCTAGCCCCACTCCCCTCTCCCCCAATTGGCTGACTGACTTTGATTGACAGACACGGGAGCCAATAGCGACGCTGCTCTGTCTCAGCCAATCAGGAGGAGTGTACTGCATGGCTGAGGGGATCGTGGACATTGCTGGAGAGAGAATGCATTAAGATAAAATAACCTTCTGCCTTTACAACTCCTTTAAAGCTTATATCCAGGCAAACAGCTAAATATACAAATTCATACAGTATGTAAACTATCTTGTCCCAGTCTTGTGCAGTCTACTGCATCATAGGTCAGGCAGGTCCAGGCTGTGCCTACAGATTCTGCTACAGGTAAGTATTGCATCCTTGCAGCAAAGTAAAGCCAGCAACCAAGTGTCATCCGTGAAGATAAATCCTTTATTGACTGCATGGTGAGTAACAGCACAGATGGCTAACGCATTTTGGCTAGAGAGTCTTGCTCATTGCATCCTGGTCCAGGAATCTCTCCAACCACCACTTGGACAATAAAGGTGGAATATCACACTAAGGAAGTAATCCTCTTCTCTTATATCTTCCTGTTAGTCACGGAGCTGGTGGATGTTAGACACCTTGCACTCCTCCACCTTCCATTTGAGGATGGGCACAGTGGTGTAGTGGGTAGCACTCTCGCCTAGCAGTAAAAAAGGGTCGCTGGTTCGAATCCCAACCACGACACTACCTGCCTGGAGTTTGCATGTTCTCCCTGTGCCTGCGTGGGTTTCCTCTTGGTTTTCTGGTTTCCTCCCAAACTCCAAAGACATGCTGGTAGGTTAATTGGCTTCTGTCCAAAATTGGCCCTAGTATATGAATTAGGGGGCTTGGATTGAAGGTAGGGACTGATGTAAGTGTGCGATGTACAGCGTTAGGCACAATTGTAGACATGCACCCACACTCACTCAGGTTGAACTGGATGGACTGGTGTCTTTATTCAACCTTACTAACTATGTAACTATGTAAGGATGCCCCGCAGATACTCAATAGGGTTTAGGTCTGGAGACATGCTTGGCCAGTCCATCACCTTTACCCTCAGCTTCTTTAGCTTTTTTCATCTTGGAGGTGTGTTTGGGGTCGTAGTGTGTGATGTACAGGGTTAGGGACAATTGTAGACATGCACCCACACTCACTCAGGTTGAGCTGGATGGACTGGTGTCTTTATTCAAACTTACTAACTATGTAACTATGTAAGGATGCCCCGCAGATGCTCAATAGGGTTTAGGTCTGGAGACATGCTTGGCCAGTCCATCACCTTTACCCTCAGCTTCTTTAGCTTCTTTTCGTTTTGGAGGTGTGTTTGGGGTTGTTATGTTGGAATATTGCCCTACGGCCCATTCTTCAAAGGGAGGGGATCATGCTCTGCTTCAGTATGTCACAGTACATGTTGACATTTATGGTTCCCTCAATGAACTGTAGCTCCCCAGTGCCGACAGCACTCATGCAGCCCCAGACCATGACACTCCCACCACCATGCTTGACTGTAGGCAAGACACACTTGTCTTTGTACTCCTCACCTGGTTGCCGCCACACACACTTGACACCATCTGAACCAAATAAGTCTATCTTGCTCTCATCAGACCACAGTACATGGTTCCAGTAATCCATGTCCGTAGTCTGCTTGTCTTCAGCAAACTGCGGTCTTTCTTGTGCATCATCTTTAGAAGAGGCTTTGTTCTGGGATGACAGCCATGCAGACCAATTTGATGCAGTGTGTGGCATATGGTCTAAGCACTGAGAGGCTGACCCCCCAGCCCTTCAACCTTTGCAGTAATGCTGGCAGCACTCATACGTCTATTTCCCAAAGACAACCTCTGAATATGACGCTGAACACATGCACTCAACTTTGGTCGACCATGGCAAGGCCTGTTCTGAGTGGAGCCTGTCCTGTTAAACCGCTGTATGGTCTTGGCCACCGTGCTGCTGCTCTGTTGCAGGGTCTTGGCAATCTTCTTATAGCCTAGGCCATCTTTATGTAGTGCAACAATTCTTTTTTTCAGATCCTCAGAGAGTTCTTTGCCATGAAGTGCCATGTTACATAGTTACATAGTAGGTGAGGTTGAAAAAAGGCACAAGTCCATCAAGTCCAACCTATGTGTGTGATTATATGTCAGTATTACATTGTATATCCCTGTATGTTGCGGTTGTTCAGGTGCTTATCTAATAGTTTCTTGAAACTATCAATGCCCCCCGCTGAGACCACTGCCTGTGGAAGGGAATTCCACATCCTTGCCGCTCTTACAGTAAAGAACCCTCTACGTAATTTAAGGTTAAACCTCTTTTCTTATAATTTTAATGAGTGGCCACGAGTCTTGTTAAACTCCCTTCTGCGAAAAAGTTTTATCTCTATTGTGGGGTCACCAGTATGGTATTTGTATATTGAAATCATATCCCCTCTTAAGCGTTTCTTCTCCAGAGAGAATAAGTTCAGTGCTTGCAATCTTTCCTCATAATTAATATCCTCCAGACCCTTTATTAGCTTTGTTGCCCTTCTTTGTACTTGATCCATTTCCAGTACATACTTCCTGAGGACTGGTGCCCAGAATTGGACAGCATACTCTTGGTGCGGCCTGACCAGAGTCTTGTAGAGCGGGAGAATTATCGTTTTATCTCTGGAGTTGATCCCCTTTTTAATGCATTCCAATATTCTGTTTGCTTTGTTAGCAGCAGCTTGGCATTGCATGCCATTGCCGAGCCTATCATCTATAGGACCCCCAGGTCCTTTTCCATCCTAGATTCCTCCAGAGGTTCTCCCCCCATTATATAGATTGCATTGATATTTTTGCCACCCAAATGCATTATTTTACATTTTTCTACATGTTGAACTTGCAGTGACCAGAAGAAGAGAGTGAGGGCGATAACATCAAATTTAACACACCTGTTCTCCATTCACACCTTTTAACACTAACAAGTGACATGACACTGGGAGGGAAAATGGCTAATTGGGCCCAATTTGGATATTTTCACTTAGAGGTGTACTCACTTTTGTTGCCCGTGGTTTAGACATTAATGGCTGTGTGTTTAGTTATTTTGAGGGGGCAGCAAATTTACACTGTTATACAAGCTGTGCACTCACTACTTTACATTGTAGCAAAATATCCTTTCTTCAGTGTTGTCACATGAAAAGATATAAAAATATTTACAAAAATGTGAGATACTGTATCTTTCTATCTATCTATCTATCTATCTATCTATCTATCTATCTATCTATCTATCTATCTATCTATCTATCTATCTATCTATCTATAGATGCAGTTAGTCTTTCCACCTGCAGGTGGTCTAATGCCATTGTTGCAGGAGTAGGGGTGCCTTGTAAGGGAATTGGTCCCTTAGAATCTCCATTCAGTGCCTTGAGAGATGAAAGCAGTCTGATGCATAGAAACGACAAGATGCTCGCAGGATGATGTTGCCACTGCGACTCCTTCCCCCTATGCGCGTTACGTCGAATGGGCTACTGCACCACACTAGCTGATCTGTTTGTATCCCTGAGGGGGAACCGGCTTTTTCTGACCTTCTGGTCAAACAGGGGTCAGACCGTGAGGTGAGCGGCTAGGATATTGAGGTGGAGGAGAGCACTTGCATTTTTCAACGTTTATGCATTAGTGGTATATTGTGCGTTTTTGTACAGAAGACTGAGGATTATATTTGTGCATTTTGGACTCTTATTTTTATTTAAGTCATTTTTTTGAGTGTGTGGATGTTATCTTTATTGTTTATTGTTCACTATTCCCATTTAGGGAACACGTATATTTCACAATTGTGTATTGTTCACTATTCCCAGTAAGGGAACACGAATATTTGATTGTGCACTCAGTATCTTGCTACATTGCAAGTTAATCATTTATTCTCATTTAAGGATTTATTGCTAGCTATTTTGGAAGCGCAACACTGTTCAGGTAAGTGTGTGGTAGGAAGAGGAACCTGCTTGTGAGGGACATTGTTTAGCACAGCATCAGGTTCCAGATGAGGTGAGATAACTCAGGGAAGATTCTTTCTTTACTACAAGCACTCCGGTAAACAGAGGCGTGGAACCAGTGCAGACCGCCGAAACATTCTCTGCATATTCAAAAAAAGGACACTACCCTTGATAATGGAAGCCGTCCTCTGGTAATATATACTGTAAACATTGAGATTGCATATTATCTGGATTGCATATATTGGTAATGAAGAACAGTTTATAAAATACATCGATAAACTAAAAACCTGTGTGCAAATATTTCCTCCCCAATACCAGATACCTAACTTAGACTCTATCTATTCTCTAATTGCTGGAAAATCCTTGGAGCATATAACCGCAGATCAGCTCTGTGTGCCCTAATATTTAGGATGTCTGTATAACACCAGATGTAAGAATGAAAATATCATCTCTGGCTGGAGTCTCACTTGGCTCCATTGAATTCTGGCAATAGCAGAGAATGCACAGAGGGGAAGCAATAGCTACTGCCTTAAAAATTATTCAAGCGAGCCTTCCACATTTTCCTGGGCTCACTGCTGGGATGATATGTCTGCTCTGTACAGGCTATTCTGGGACTGTCACTGTCATTGTAGCAATTCCGAGTTATTTATACATAGCTGCGTTGTTGTGAGAGGAAATCCACTTTGCCAGGCTCCACTGAAATTGCATATCCCCAGCAGAAGAATTATTTCTAAGCAGCAAATAAATATTTACAATATTGCTTCAGCGTGTGGCACATCCTACATTGTGTGCGGTCTGCGATGCTGGCTTCATTGCCCCTTATTACTACGCGTAGTAAATGAATCCAATCTTCACGCATCATTCAAAAAATGGACCCCTTGATGTTTGTTTGCAATATAGTTTAATTACAGACACAAAAGCATCCCAGAACCTTTGCTTCCTTGCCACTTATGACTGTGTGCATTTCAAACATGGGCATCGGGGCGCTTAGCGTGATTGATACATATGGTCAGAGTAAGAATTGGTTTGGGACTGTTGATTTCAGATCCAAGCCCAATCCTCCTGTTTTGCTTGGCAGAAGGAATAGTGAAGCCTTCGCAGTACATAGTGGCTTTCACCCATGCTCAATCACTTGTTCAAAAACAAATTAGCCTTGTAGAGCATTGTAAACAGTGATTGGAAATGCGCTACTTTGTGTTTATGATGGCAATATATGTTACCCCAGGCAGGAGACAATCTCCCTGAACTGTGGAAGTCTTGGCTTATAGGAATAGGCTTATAGGAATAGGAATAGTTGATCTGTTGGAGCAGCTTTCTGCACATAAAAAGTTGGAATATTTTCAACTGACACGCTATTGGAATAAAGTGTTTAGATGGTGGAACTTATGTCAGTTCTGGACTAACTGGGTCCCCCTAATGGGTTCTCCAAAACAGACAGCACATATACCTTTTTTAGTGTTCTGTTAGTATTAGCCTTTTATCCAGCAGCAGGATCTCAGTCATCTCAAATATATAAAGGTCTGTAAATAATGCTTAATTAGTAAGGTCCGACTAACAGGTGTGATGTGGACCTTGGACTGGAGACTTTATCCACCCAAAACACTACAAAGCTTCTGGTCTCTAAAACGTTTTAAGATTTGTGAAAACATAAATTATGTTTTCTCAATAGGCCCCTAGAGCCCCTCACAAGTTGTGAAACCAGAGTGTGACAAATAGAGTCTACAGGCATACCCCACTTTTAAGTACACAATGGAGTTAATTTAGTGAAGCTGGAAAGTATAGAAATCATTGAGCTTCCAGGTTTTATTACCAAAGCTTAATTGAACAAGCTGGGGATAGAAGCTTATTGGTTTCAATGCAGAAGTGAGCCTGATTTTGCACTTTCCAGCTTTAGTAAATAAACCCTATTGAATACTTAAAAGTGGGGTATGCCTGTACTGCCATTTGGAAGAGGCATAATTAACTCTTTGCCTTGATATAAAATATGTGTAAAGGACCCATGACTTACTCAAGTTTCTGGAAAGCTTACAAATCATAAATGTCATCATTAGAAAAAACTTCATCACCATTGGAAAAAACCTTGTGTGCACAGTCCCACTGGCTCAGTGCAGAACAGTAGTGACAATAAACCCAGTTTGGGCAACAGCTTCTGGACTGGGCAGCTCACTGATCTAAGGTATGTGCAAGGGGGTATAAATGGTAATTGGAGGACATGATGTGGAAGAGGTTGGTGGTAAAGAATTTACCCGGCCATACATGGATCAAAATTTGGCCGGTTCAGCAGGGACCAGACAAATTTTGATATATGTATGGCATCCTGGTTGTACACAAGTCAATCTCTCGATTGACTTGTGTACAACTAGCCTGTTGGGTTTTTCCCAAACTATTAGTGCCTCCAACTATAGCCGGTAACAATAATCATTGTGTTCTGCCAGCAGGGAAGGCTCCCCACCGGCAGAACGGGAGGGATTCCCCCATCCACACTGACTGTGTGGATGGGAGAATTGAGCAATTTTCTTTCCTACCATCCATGGTGGAAGGAAAGAAAATTGGATAACCTAACCTATGGCCTGCCTTTGAATTTGCCGACAATAGCTCTCCATGTTACTGAAACTGTGGGGTTGATTTACTGGAGAGTGCAAAATCTGGTGCAGCTCTGTGTAGAAACCAATCAGTTTCCTATTTTTATTGCCAAAGCTTAATTGAACAAGCTGAAGTTAGAAGCTGAATGGCCACCAGATTCTAAGTGCACCCGTTTTAGTAAATCTCCCTCTGTGTTTGTACACAATTTTAGCACTAGGATGGTTTAATTTTATTTTTAATAGAAAAATAAACCATGCCACCCTTAAAGCTAACCAATTTGGCACACTGGGCATACAGGCTGGTACTCCTAAAGCAAGGGAGTTGCAAGCATGCAGCCCCCTTTGATATTAATATCAGCTCACACACCCTTTGTCATTGGAGGAGTGATTTGAATGGGGTTTAGGGATGAGCTTCGAGTTCGAGTCGAACCCATGTTTGACTCAAACATCGCCTGTTGAACGAATTGCGAACGATATGGGCCGTTCGCGCCAAATTCGAGTGGCGCGTTACGGTCCATAATTCACTGCGGCATCGCAGTGCATTGCTGGCTGATGATTGGCCAGGGTGGCTTTGTCCAATTATGGCTCAGGGGGTTTAGTACACACCCCACACTTAATAAGGCCGCCTGCGTGGCGGCCTTGTGTAGTGTGTTGCGGTGGCGGAGAGTGATAGACAGAGAGACAGTGTCATTTGATTTAAGTTAGATAGAGTAGGCATGTCGAGTCAGTTAGCTGCACTTACAGTGTATTGTGTATATATATATGCATCCCAGGTGTTGTAAATATATATATATATATATATATATATACACTGTATTTAGTTTAGCTAGATCCGTTCCTGTTATTCTCTTCCTAATATACTGACAGGCAGGCAGGTGTTTTTACAGTATTTACAGTTCGTGTACTGTGTACCCTGCACAGTAGCACCTACAGTATAGCTACCTGAAGACAAGTGCTTGTGTTCTTCTTCTGATCCTATTAATAGCACAGGCAGGCTCTTGAAGTATTTACAGTTAGTGTACTGTGTACCCTGCACAGTTGCACCTACATTATAGCTATCTGATGACAAATGCTTGTGTTCTTCTTCTGATCCTATTAATAGCACAGGCAGACTCTTGAAGTATTTACAGTTAGTGTACTCTGTACCCTGCACAGTTGCACCTATAGCTACCTGAAGACAAGTGCTGGTGTGCTTCTTCTGATCCTATTAATACCACAGGCAGGCATTCTGCTAGCTGCTGTATAATCAGTATATATATATACATCCCAGTTTTGCACAGCTATATCTCACTGCAGTGCAGGCCATTAGTATGTCTGGAAGGCCAACAAGGAGAGGCAGACAGTCACAAGCCAATAAAAGAGGGCAAGCAGGCTCTGTGTCTAGAGGCAACAGTGCTGGTCGTGGACACGGTGCATCCTCATCAGCACGTGGCCGTGGGACATGCTTGTCCTTTTTTTCGGCAGCTGGCCGTGTTGAGCCACAACATGCGCAAGACTTGGTACAGTGGATGATCAAGCCATCCTCATCCTCCTCATCCTCTCTCACCCAGGCTCAGGGTACATTGTCCGGCAAAGCAGCTGCCAACGCGGCCTCTTCCCTCGGCTCAATCGCATCAGTCACTTCTTCCCTAGCCCCATCATGTCCTCCTGAGGAGTCCCCTGAACTGTTTGACCACAGTGTTGGGTACATGCTCCAGGAGGATGCCCAGCGTTTTGAAGGCTCCAATGATGGCACTCAGCTAGATGAAGGCAGTAACGTGAGCCCAGAAAAAGGGGGTGCCCAAGAAGGACAGCAATCTGGCAGTCATGTTCCCTCAGCTGCAGCATACTGTCAGCTTTGCTCCAGTGATGAGGAGGGAGGGGATGATGAGGTCACTGACTCTACGTGGGTGCCTGATAGGAGAGAGGAGGAGGAGGCACATCACTGAGGCAGGATGCCCTCCAGGGGCCAGCTTAAGGGCAGCACACCGACTGCATCACACCGCAGAGCTCCGCATGTGCAGGGTGCTGCTGTCTCTGCACGTTATTCCAAAAGTTCTTTGGTGTGGGCCTTTTTTGAGACGAGTGCATCAAATCCCACTGCTGCTATATGCAACATATGTCTCAAGCGTATCTCGCGTGGCCAAAACATCTCCCGCTTGGGCACCATATGCTTGACCAGACATATGTTTACCTGCCATGCAGTTCGTTGGCAAGCGTACCTAAAAGACCCACACCAAAGAACAAAGAGAACCACTCCTTGCTCCTCATCAGCTGGGATCTCCAACCCCACTATACCTTCAGTCCTCTCTGAGACCTGCACTGAGAGGAATGAAGGTGCAGAATTAGGTGTGTCACAGCCAAGTACTTGCGGGCAATCTGCTATCAATACACCGACGTCAGATTGTACCAGGCAAATTTCCCTGCCCCAGCTGCTGCACCGCCAAAAGAAGTTCGCTCCCAGCCATCCAGATGCCCAGCAGTTGAATGCTAGCTTGGCAAAATTGCTAGCACTTCAACTGATACCTTTTCAGTTGGTAGACTCTGCCCCCTTCTGTGAGTTTGTGGAATGTGCAGTTCCTCAGTGGCAGGTTCCCAAACGCCACTTTTTCTCACGGAAGGCGATTCAGGTTCTCTACTGGCATGTGGAAGGCAATGTCTTGGCCTCGCTGGACAGGGCGGTCAGCAGTAAGGTGCATATTACCGCTGACTCATGGTCCAGCAGGCATGGACAGGGACAGGGACGTTACCTAAGTTTCATGGTGCATTGGGTGACTCTGCTGGTAGCTGGGAAGGATGCAGGACAAGGTGCAGTAGTGTAGGAGGTTGTTCCACCACCACGCCTCCAAAATGCCACTATTGGTGATTCTGACACACCTCTCTCCTCCACCCCCTCCTCTTCTTCTTCCTCCATGGCCTCTTCCTGTGATTTGTCCTCGGAACCAGCGGTGCTCTGTAGGTGTTCAAGGGGCTACGCAAGTACGCAGGCCAAAAGATGCCATGCGGTGCTTGAGCTGGTGTGCTTGGGGGACAGGAGCCACACTGGGGCAGAGATTCTGTCAGCTCTGCAGGGGCAGGTTCAGAGGTGGTTGACGCCACGCCAACTTAAGCCAGGAATGGTGGTTTGCGACAATGGCACCAACCTCCTCTCCGCCATCCGACAGGGACAACTGACCCATGTGCCCTGTTTGGCTCATGTCCTTAACTTGGTGGTGCAGTGGTTCTTGGGCAGGTACCCGGGCTTACAGGATGTCCTGAGGTAGGCCAGGAAAGTCTGTGTGCATATAATGCCAGTACTCAGCTGGCAAACCTCCAAAAGGAATTTAACCTGCCCAAGAACTGCCTAATCTGTGACATGCCCACCAAGTGGAACTCAACGTTGGCCATGCTGCAGCGGCTGCACACGCAGCAGAGGTCCATCAATGAGTACCTGTGCGACTATGGCACCAGGGTCAGGGGAGCTTGTTTTTTTTCCCCACGCCAGTGGGCCATGATCAAGGATGCATGCACTGTCCTGTCACCATTTGAGGAGGCCATGAGGATGGTGAGCAGTGAGAGTGCATGCATCAGTGACACTGTCCCCCTTGTCCACCTGTTGGAGCACACGCTGCATGGAATAATGGACAGGGCACTTGAGGCAGAACAGAGACAGGAAGAGGAGGACTTCCTTAGCTCTCAAGGCCCCCTTTATCCAGACAGTGTTCCTGCGTGCCCGCCGATCACACAGGAAGAGGACGAGGAGGAGGATTGTGTCAGCATGGAGGTGGAGCCTGGCACTCAGCATCAGCAGCAGTCTTTAAGGGATCATTTACAGTCCCAAGAAACCCATGGACTTGTACGTGGCTGGGAGGAGGTGGCTGCAGATCATGTCGTCCTTAGTGACCCAGAGGACTCCAGACTGAATGCCTCAGCAAACCTACGCTGCATGGCCTCCCTGATCCTGCAAAGCCTGCGGAAGGATCCTCGTATTCGTGGTATCAAGGAGGGGGATTGTTACTGGCTGGCAACCCTCCTTGATCCACATTACAAGGGTAAGGTTGTGGACCTTATCTTGCCGTCGCAGAGGGAGCAGAGGATGAAACGTCATCGGGAGGCCTTGCAGAAAGGTCTGTGCAACACGTTCCCAGAGACTGGGAGGTTACAAACTCCTGTTCCTGGACAAGGTGTTGCTGAGGCTTCGGTCAGTCAAAGAAGGAGCGGTGGAAAAGGTGACTGTCTGACCGACGCGTTCAGACAATTTTTTAGTCCGCAGCCCCAAGGTATGATCAGTTCTAGCAACCAACGCCAGCGTCTGTTTTACATGGTGCAGGAATACCTAGGGGCAAGATCTGACTTGGACACCTTTCCCACTGAAAATCCTCTGGGTTACTGGGTCTTGAGGATGGATCACTGGCCAGAGCTTGCACAGTGTGCAATTGAGCTACTGGCCTGTCCTGCATCCAGCGTTCTTTCAGAACGCACATTCAGTGCTGCTGGAGGCTTTGTAATCGATCACAGGGTGCGCCTGTCCACCGACTCGGTCGATCGACTGACCTTCATAAAAATGAATCAGTCTTTAATCACCACCAGATACCAAGCACCTGATGCTGATGTAACCGAATAAATTTTTTTAAATGTCAGATCCCTTCAAGACTGCCTATGCTGATGCTGAGTGACTATCCTGTTATGCTGAGTGACTATCCTCTTCCTCCTCAATGATCATGCTGATAGCTTGTATAAATATTTTTGTTTCTGGACGCTGCCACCAGTGGCTAAGGCCCAATTTTTCAGCCCCTGTTTAACAGGGGCGTGTAATTACAATTTTTCATGCAATTTTTTGCAGCAGGGCTCGTTCCTGCACTCCAACTAGAGTATCTGTGAGAGGTTGTGGCATCAGCACCAGTGCCTAAGGCCCAATTTTTCTGTCCCTGTTCAACAGGGACATGTAATTACAATTTTTGATCTGATATTTCACAGCAGGGCCCGTTCCAGCGCCCACCAAGAATAACTGTGAGGACTTACAGTGTTGTGGCACCAGCACCACCACCACCACCACCAAAGGCCCAATTTTTCTGCCCCTGTTCAACAGGTGCATGTAATTACAATTTTTGATCTAATATTTCACAGCAGTGCCCATTCCAGCTCCCACCAAGAGTAACTGTGAGGACTTACAGTGTTGTGGCACCAGCACCACCACCATCACCAAAGGCCCAGTTTTTCTGCCCCTGTTCAACAGGGGCAAATAATTACAATTCTTGATCTAATACTTCACAGCAGGGCCCTGTGAGGGCTTACAGTGTTGTGGCAACACCAACACCTAAGGCCACAATTTCTGCAGAGTATATAGGGCAGGCCCCTACTTTCGAACATCCAACTTACAAACGACTCCTACTTGCAAACGTAAGGAGACGACAGGAAGTGAGATGAAATCTACCCCTAGGAAGGGAAATTCTCTCCTGTAAGAGTTAATATGGGAAAACGTTTCTCCTTTCCACTAATGCTTTATAACCAATCCTTGTCTCACTAAAAACACCAAATTTTCTAAAAACATTTGTCATTGGGACAGAAAGTGAGGTGAAATCTTCTGAAGAGGAGCACAGACAGCAAAACAAATGTCACAGGGGTGATAACCCTTCCTTATGTTTTCCAAAAAGCTTAAAATTGATTTTTTGGCTGGAGCTAAACACGTTAAAAATGCACCAGTTCAAAATTACAAACAGATCCTACTTAACAACAAACCTACAGTCGCTGTCTTGTTTGCACCGCCTGTATACTGCTGTTCAGAGTACGCCTTTCCTTTTTTTAATTTGGGTGCGGGGTTCCCCTTAATATCCATACAAGACCCAAAGGGCCTGGTAATGGACTGGGGGGGGGGGTACACATGCCGTTTGTCTCACTGATTTTCATCCATGTAGTCGGGACCCGACATTACATTAAAGCTGTAAGCAGTTTTAAATGACTTTTATTCCTTTAAAAATGTCATTTTGTGCAGGGACTTTTCTAAGCACGGGAAACACGCACCCACTTTACAGGCATACTATAGACACCCCACAGATATGATATTTAAAGGAATATTTCACTTTTTTTTTCACTTTAAGCATCATTAAAATCACTTCTCCCGAAAAAACGGCCGTTTTTAAAACTTTTTTTTGCATTGATACATGTCCCCTGGGGCAGGACCCGGGTCCCCAAACCCTTTTTAGGACAATACCATGCAAATTAGCCTTTAAAATTAGCACTTTTTATTTCGAACGTTTGAGTCCCATAGACTTCAATGGGGTTCCAACATTCGTGCAAATTTTTGGTCCGTTCGCAGGTTCTGGTACGAACTGAACCGGGGGGTGTTCGGCTCATCCCTACTTCTCAGCTTGAACTACGTCAGATAACAACATCAGCTTCACACCAAGACTGAAAAATCAAATTGGTAGTTTCTAAATCACTATCCAAAAACAAATACTCAGATAAGCAGTTTAAGTTCACTCTGCATTCACTTGCTGTATGTTTGTTTAAGCAAGTCACTTAAAAAAATATTGAAGCCAATAGACTAGCATTTTCAGAAATGGTTTCCTTTAAAGCTGAATGCCTGGTAGATACAAAAACACAAATTAATCCCAGTATTAGTTCATAGTTTTCAATATTGAGTTTGCCCACCCTTTGCAGCTTATACGTTTTCATTTTTATTGGGAAGGCTGTCCACAAGGTTTAGGAGTGTGTCTATGGGAATGTTTGATCATTCTTCCAGAAGTGCATTTGTGAGGTCAGGCACTGATGTTGGATGAGAAGGTCTGGCTCGCAGTGTCCGCTCTAATTCATCCCAAAGGTGTTCTATTGGGTTGAGGTCAGGACTCTGTGCAGGCCAATCAAGTTCCTCCACCCCAAACTCTCTCATCCATGTCTTTATGGACCTTGCTTTGTGCACTGGTGCGCAGTAATTTTGGAACAGGAAGGAGCCATCCCCAAACTGTCCCCAAAACGTTGGGAGCATGAAATTGTCCAAAATGTCTTGGTATGCTGACACCTTAAGAGTTCCCTTCACTGGAACTAAGAGGCCAAGTGCAACCCATGAAACACACCATAATTCCTCCTCCGCCAAACTTTACACTTGGCACAATGCAGTCAGGCAAGTATCATTCTCCTGGCAACCGCCAAACCCAGACACGTCCATTGGATTGCCAGACAGAGAAACATGATACATCATTTTAGAGAACACATCTCCACTGCTCTAATTTCCAGTGGCAGTGTACTTTACACCACTGCTCTGAAGGCTACATGAATTTTGGAGGTCTGTAGCTATTGACTCTGCAGACAGTTGGTGACTTCTTCGCACTGTGCGCTTCAGCATGCACTGACCCCACTCTATCATTTTACGTGGCTTACCACTTCGTGGATGAGTTGCTGTCGTTCCCAGTTGCTTCTACTTTGTTACAATACCACTAACAGTTGACCGTGGAATATTTAGTAGCAAGCAAACTTCACAGATGGACTTATTGCACAGGTGGCAACCTATCACGGTACCACGCTTGAATTCACTGAGCTCCTGAGAGTGACCCATTCTTTCACAAAGATTTGTAGAATCTGTCTGCCTGCCTAGGTGCTTGATTTTATACACCTGTGGCCAAGGAGGTGATTGGATACACCTGAATCCAATAAACTGGAGGGGTGTCTTGGCACTATAGGGGGTTATTTACTAAAGGCAAATCCACTTTGTACCACATGTGCACTTGAAAGTGCATTTGGAAATGCAGTCGTTGTAGATCTGAGGGGACGCTCTGCTGATTTTATCATCCAATCATGTGCAAGCTAAAATGCTGTTTTTTATTTTCCTTGCATGTCCCCCTCAGATCTACAGCGACTGCACTTCAAAGTGGATTTGCCTTTAGTAAATAACCCCCTTAGTGTATATATATATTTTTTTGGGCTGAATTTGAAATGACTTGCAATTCCTGTAAAGCGGGGCCAAGACTGGGTGAGAAGCAGCACAAGGAAACAATCAGATGTATTGCAGTGCAAGGAGCTTCATAATAGCAAGAAAGAACAGAATGACAAAGCTCAATCATTTTGCAGTTTTCCTTTCACTGTTTAATCACAGGGAAGGGTGGAGATCTGTAAGTGAAAGTGAAACTGCAGCAGCGAATGATCTAGTCTTTTGCCTTCCAGGCAAGACTGTGCTGGGTGGCAGAGCTGTGTACATCTCAGGACTGGAAGGGTAGAAATACAAATCCTTTGGAAGGTAAAATAGCTTCAGATGTCTGCCTGGAGTTTAGCTTTTAAAAAAAAGGAACATTAAGAAAGAAATATTTTTTTTAACTAGCAAATAGGATTATAGCTGTTACACAAACTATTACTCAAATAACATCTTAATGTACAATACAAGACATTACACTCGGGTCACATTCAGTGCAGCTCCTATTAACATCCCTGTGTTGGTAATCTTATTGATTAGACACAGAAGACCATTACCATGTCCCGATACATATTCCTTTTAGAGGCCTTAGTAGAAAACGATTGAATGTAGTTTTTAAATTAACAGAAAATCCGATTACATGCCAAGTGGCATCTTCCACTCAGCCTTGAAATGGGTGGAAAAAAATTGTGAATCTGGCTGCCTTCATGGAGTATTATAGTCAAAATGATATTTTCTGAGAAGCCTGGAACAATTTTTTTTTTCAGTAGGTTCATAAAACGAAATGGAAGAAGTGAGTCGAAATACCATGTCAATAACAGCAGAGATAGGTTCACCGTATTCCAGAGCCTCTGTATAGATCATTTTCTGTCTAGACTTAGTATTTACTAATGTTAAATCATTATTAATGTAGTTGTATCAGGGGTGGCGGGAGCCCTCTGTTGTCCTCCTAGCTCATATTGATACTGGGAACTATTCAGAGGCAGCCCCCAGTACGGGGATTTCTTCTAAGCAATGTTGTTCAGTCAAGTGAATTTGCAGAGTTACCCTGCAATTCTCATTATGTTCCCCAAGCTGCACATTCGTCTCTGCGTTAAGACTCAGCTTTCCGCACGCCAGCTCGGTCCCCCTAGCATACCACTTGCATAAACATTCTGAGAACAACGGCCCTTTTCATAACAAGAAATGCCTGATGTAATTATTAAACAGAGTATCTATATAATTCACACAAACAATAAAAAGAAAACTCAAAAAAGGTTCAAACTGCATAAGTCAGACTGAACCTCGTTTTAGAGGAAACATAGCGAGCCTGGAGCTGTTTCTCAGTAGGCTTTTTTTCTGGTTTTGTGTTTAGATTTTTTTAGATTTTGGAACGGTAAAACTATGCTTTGTGTTTTATTTTTTAAGGTGATGCTAAACTCTGGTTTTATAAAAAATATATATAAATATAAATACCCGGTACTTCCAGGTATGGAGGGGCAAGTGCACAAGCATTCCTTGCCTCCATCAGCTGCCCTAATAGGCAAAGCAGAGGTTTGCCTTCTAATGCTCCATACACATGATCAGAAATTCCGTCAGAAAAAACTTGGATGGTTTTTCTGCCGGAATTCCGCTCAAGCTTGCCTTGCATACACACGGTCACACAAAAGTTCTCTGAACTTTCGACCGTCAAGAACGCGGTGACATACAACACTACGGCGAGCTGAGACAACGAAGTTTAATGCTTCCGAGCATGCGTCGAATTGTTTCCGAACATGCATGATTTTTTGCGTGTCCGAATTGCATACAGACGAACGCATTTTCAGATAGGAACTTTTTCCGACTGAAAAATAGAGAACCTGCCCTCAATATTTTGCTGGCTGGAATTCTGCCAGCAAAAGTCCGATGGAGCATTCACACGGTCGGAATTTCTGACCAAAAGCTCACATCCGACTTTTGCTGGCAGAAATTCTGATCGTGTGTATGGGGCATAAGAGTAAGGTCATTAATAACTACAAGCCAACAGCCGCAAAGTCTGTCGGTACTTGTAGTTCATTTATTCAAATAGTGACAAATAGTGACAGCAGGTACGGGGAGAAGATCCCCTGCCTGCTGTCACTGGAAGTGCAGGAATTGGGGAGGGGTTGCAGGATCGGGAACATGTTTACACGTTCCACCCTAAAAATTTGTGAACTTATTGTTCAAAGTAACACTAAACAATGTCCTTATTCTCCTAAAAAAATCCATACATTAACCCTACTTAACGACCCTGTAATCTATTTTTCATGAAGCCATTTCTTACCTTGTCCCCCTCACTTCTGTTTTTTGGGAACAAGCAGTGCACATTAGTTGCAATCATGTGCACTGCTCTATGCGCACTACAAATACCACAGTCCATCTGGGAGTGTGAGAAGGTGACTACATTCAGTAGACCATGGAGAAAAAATGTAACCACTATAGCCGGTCATAGATGGATCGAATCTTGGGTGGTTCAGCAGGTATAGGCCAAGATTCGATCCACCTAGGGTCAGGCTGGTTGTATTGAAGTCGATCCATTGATTGGCTTCAGTACAACCAGCTTGTCTTATTTTTTTTCATGAGATCACTGCCGGCAGCTATAGCTGTCAGCAGTGATCATTGTACTCTGTCTGCAGGGAAGGCTCCCCACTGGCAAAACGCAATAGCTCTGTGGGAGGAATCAAACAATTTTGGTGGAAGCAAAGAAAATTGTATAATCTATGGGCTGCAGTCAGATCACAGCAGCAAAAAAAGGAAATTTACAGAGTTGGAGTAGGCTGAGAGCAATAGATTTTTTTAAAACCGGAGTTTAGTGTCACTTTATGTTATAGTCATTTTGAAAGTTGTTTTAAATCTTTTCAGCAGTAGCTCTCATTAAAATAATAAATGGTTATCATGTAATGAAGTTGTAGCTGAGGCCTAGTTATGTGCATGTAGAGAAGAAGTGGCTATGAAGAGGTTGGAGGAGATCAGCAGCACTGCAATGCCAAAAAGGATGAAAAAGAGGTAAAATCATTATGAAGAAAAAAATGACAACTGTTTTTGATACGTAGCTCTTTCACAAATTAAATGTCATCCAATTAGAGTTTACTTCTACTTCAAAGTGATACTAAAGGTAGATTTATTTAAAAAAAAACAAATATGTTGTACTTACCTGCTCTGTGTAGTGGTTTTGCACAGAGCAGCCCTAATCCTCCTCTTCTCAGGTCCCCAGCTGGTGCTCCTGGCTCCTCCCCCCTCCTGAGTCGCTTGCTATGGGGCACTCAAGCTTGCTCGCTCCAATGCCTTGCTCCGTGTGTCCATAAGACACACAGAGTGCAGTTTAGCCCAGCCCCCACTCACTCCTAACTAGCTGTGATTGACAGCAGCAGGATCTAATGTCTGCTGTCTCTGAGCCATTGAGGAGGCAGAGCTGGGAAAGCCACTGGTCTTGTGCACATTGCTGGATCAAGATCAGGCTCAGGTAAGTAGGGGGTCATGGTTGCACACAAAAGGTTTTTTTACCTTCATCCATAGAATGCATGAAAGCAAAAGACCTTCAGCCTTTAAAACCACTTTATGAAGGAAACATTTGAAGCAAATGAGGGAGGTTTTAGAGAATTATATAAAAGTAGGGCTGGAGAATTTTTTTTGATCGGTAGGCTGCCTTCCCTGGGGCCGCTTTGGGCAAAGCTGCAGCTGCAGTGCAGCACTCCGCTCCCTCCTCCTCCTCCACTATATGTGATACACAGTCTGCGGGCATCTCCCGCTGTGTGTCTTGGAGCTGAGTGTGAAAACTTTGGCCGTGCTGTGAGAAAAGTCCAGCTGATCCAGGCACAGGCACTGACTACAGTGAGGCTGCAATTATGGGCACGGTGAGACTGCATTATGGGCACGATGAGACTGCATTATGGGCACGATGAGACTGCATTATGGGCACGGTGAGGCTGCCATTATAGGCACGGTGAGGCTGCGGTTATAGGCACGGCGAGGCTGCTATTATGAGCACGGTGAGACAGCATTATGGGCATGGTGAGGCTGCCATTATGGGCACGGTGAGACTGCCATTATGGGCACCTTTGGACTGCATTATGGGAACGGTGAGGCTGTGATTATGGGCATGGTAACTCTGAGATTATGGGCATGGTGAGACTGCATTATGGGCACGGTAAGGCTGCCATTATAGGCACGGTGAGGCTGCGGTTATAGGCACGGCGAGGCTGCTGTTATGAGCACGGTGAGACAGCATTATGGGCATGGTGAGGCTGCCATTATGGGCACGGTGAGACTGCCATTATGGGCACCTTTGGACTGCATTATGGGAACGGTGAGGCTGTGATTATGGGCATGGTAACTTTGAGATTATGGGCATGGTGAGACTGCATTATGGGCATGGTAAGGTTGCGATTATGGGCGCGGTGAGGCTGTGATTATGGGCAGGGTAAGGCTGAGATTATGGGCATGGTGAGGCTGAGTTTATGACACGTGACGTCCCAGCCATGCCTCGCTATGTCCGGCTTTGGTTGTTGCCATAACAACGGTGCTAAATCAGCAAAAAAAGTAGTTGGATCTGTATGCGCGTTATAATTAATCGAAATTAGTTGATTAATCGATTAAAAAAAATCGATTAATCGAACACGAAAATTTTAAACAGTAACAACCCTACTTTAAAGGCAAACAAACCTCTATGCACAGGCTTGTGAATTACAAGAATACTTGACACTATGATACTTAATATCTAAAATAAGAAACTGGGCACCATACATCTTTTTGCACTAGTCCAGCTTCTGTTCTTTTTCATTTAATTAGGAAAATTGATGGTAAATCCAAGACCAATGAATTGTTGAGGAAGAAAATGATCAAAATCTAAAAGCTATCTTTTTGTAGTGTACTTTTAATAATCCTGACATTACAAAGAGGATTTTAGAGATTTTAGGATCAAAGGATTGCTTTGGTTTGAACTCACTGTGCATAATTTATTAGAACTCCAGTTAAAAGATACCCCCACCACCCGAGGAACCCCTTCCGATTGATCTGGTGATGTTGTAGGTCCTTTCTCTTCTCTGCTGGTGGTGGCAGTGGATGGTCCTTACTCCTGCACAGCACTTAAAGAGGAGGGCCCATCAAAAAAAAAAAAAAAATTAAAAGTCAGCAGCTACAAATACTGCAGCTGCTGACTTTTAATTGGACACTTACCTGTCCCAGGGTCCAGCGATGCGGGGGATCGAAGTCCCGCTCATCTCCCCCTCTGTTCAGCGGTGCCGGCATTGCAACTGTGGGCGCTGGGCTGTGGCTTCACAGCCTGGCACCCACTGCGCGTGCGCAAGCGGCGCCGTGTGCCGTGATTGGCTGCTCAGTCACCTGGGACCTGTAATGGGTCCCAGATGATTGACAGGAGGGAGGGAGCAGAGTCGAGTCCTTCCTGTGCTGAGGGGGAAGTGATGTCACCAGCCCAGGCACTGGAAGAGGCAGACTACGAGGGACCCTCTAGCAACAGGCATTTAGAGGTAAAAAAAAAAAAAAAATTTCCAAATTTTTTTTTTTCTTTTTTTTTAGGCACAGTCATGAATTTTTTTTTTAGGGTGGAGCACCACTTTAAGCAATGACTTGTGAACATTTTTCAGTTCAGTAGTACTGTGAGCAGAGGCGTAGTTTGAAGTTTGTGGACCCCGATACAAAAGTTGTCCTGGGACCCTTCACTACTACCTGCCCCTTCCATTGCGCACCAAGATACTCCCATTATGTGCCAAGATACTCCAAGTGGCTAAAGAGTTATTTCAGAGAGGGTAATTCAAGATATTTTGTAGAAACCATCCTATTAATCACATGACCTTGCCCCCTTTCCCCCATCCTAGTAATGACATGACCTCGCCCCCCCCATCCTAGTAACGACATGACCTCATCCCCCATCCTAGTAATGACATGACCTTATCCCTTCCTCCCCCTCTATCCTATTAATGACATGACCTCACCTCCCTCCCCCATCCTAGTAATGACATGGCCTCATCCCCACCCCCATACTACTAATGACATGACCCCAGCCAATGAGAGCAGAGGAAGGGTGTGGACTGGGGAGAAGGCAAACAACTGGAAGCTGATTACTGGATTATAGAACTTGGCTTGGGCCCTGGGGGACACAAGGCGGATTGGAGGAAATCAAATGTAATATGACAGCAGGGAGCATAGGTGTAGGCACCTTGGAGCTAGGGGTGGGGTCACAATTGCAACCCCTGCAACCCCCGATGCTACGCCCATGACTGTGATCCCAGGCCATTGTGATGAAGGACTTTCAGTGGATGTCTGTATGACACCAAGGGATCTCAGGAAGTAGGTTGATAATGTTGTCCATCATTCAACCAGGAAGAGAAGCTTCATCTGCTGGAGAAGCAGAGCTTTTTGGGGGCCAGCACCAGATTAATGGTGAGTACTGCAGTGAAAGCTTTTATTTTCACAAACTGTGGGCAGTATCTTTTTCTATGCTTTAAAGTGGGGCTCCTGTCAAATAGCAAGATACATTAAGGCTGGCCATAAACGAAGAAATTTTCCTTCCTGTATCCACGGGTCCCTCCCGTGGAGCCATTGTGTTCTCCTGGCACGGAGGGGGGCGGGGAGGGGGGTGGCAGGCTGGTTGTACCTTCCCGGATTTTGCATGTAAAAGCTGGCTGGCTGTTTGTATCCAAGTTGACTGGGTACAGCTAGTCACGTGATTTATTCATGCCATACTGCTCCGCCAGAAAGATCACTCTACTGCTTCCGACTTCAGCTTTACTAACTTCTGGATTACCACCCTTACTTATTTTAAAGAGGATTGCCCTATTTCTAATCAGCATGGACTACAGGTATCTAAAGTTGAATTAAGGATCATTAAATATTATGCTTGAACTCTGGTGGAGGCACAGAGCAGACAAAAGACATTAGATTTGGATTGTACAATAGAAAATAATCTGAATGTTGAAATATCTCCTATTACTTGGCTTCATACAAATGAGAGCTCATATTTTAGTGGTAGAGTCCCTTTGTGTAATTCTGCATTAGTGTGGAAATTAGGAGCCCACATTTACAAGCATCTCAATAGGCAGTAGATATAATGGGAAATAGTTTTGTGCCTCCTTGTCTTGCAACCCTGTCAAAGTTCACGTATGGGAAACAAATATATTTGTTGCTTAGCCTAGGTTCACACTAATGCTCATACATTTTCAGTAAGTTTTTGCATGTTTTTACACGTGTTTTCATGCTTCATGCATTTTTGTTGTAGGAGAAGTAGACTAGTTGTTAAACACAAAACCCTGCCAAAAACGCACCAAAATGCATATACATGCATTTTTCATGGGCTCCCATTTAAGTCTATGGGTCAAAAATGCACTATGTTCCACCAAAAGAAGCACCTGCACCTTTTCAGAATCACACTGCACCATGTTTCATTGATGAGAATGAGCTCCATAGAGAATAATGTCATGCATAGCAGCACGATGACAGATGCAGAAAAAAATGCACTAGTGTGAACAGAACCTTACTCCTAAAAGAGTCAAATATTACAATTTCCACCAAGCAGATACAGGAAACTCTCACAGAGCACATATCAAAGCTATCAGTAGATCCTGTAAAAGTCTAGTTTGGCCCATCCATTTCCACTTCTTGATCTCCCTTACTGATCGGTGATACAACACATATCATCATTATTAAAGGCTAATAGAGAGTCACAAGAGCCAGGACGCTCACAATCTCAAAAGACTTGCAGATAAGGTCAACATCTGCCTATAATGTAAAGTTTATCTGTAGTCAAAATATTGGGCTTTGTTTTTGGATACAGTAGGGAATAGTTAACATGGTTGTTTGGTTCATTTTGCAGTTTACTTTTACTTCAAATCACTTTCTGTCCTTGAGATACAAAGAGAAGAGACAGTTGTCATTGGAATAATTTTCTCTGTTGGATGACAGTGAAGCAGTGGTGCTGAAACAGTGACATGGAGCCAGGTAAATATTTAGGGATAGAGGACGGTGGGACAGGTAGTGGGGCATTTTTTACCTTAATGCAGAGAATGCTCTAACCACCTCCTGCCCACCGTATTGTAAATTGACAGGCGCAAGGTGGCTCTCTCGTTCTGGGACAACGTCATTTGACGTCATTCCACTCTCGCCACGATTGTGTTCTCCCGGTGCACTGTGCCCCTGGGACATGGTGTATCACCGATCTTGGTAAAGAGCCAATGACTTGGCTCTTTACCCATGTGATCAGCTGTGTCCAATCACAGCTGATCCCGTGTAAACAAGGAAATGTCAGTTATTAGGTCTCCTCGCCTCACACTGAAAGCGTCATTTCCTCACAGGGGAGATCTGCACAGATAATCAGGGCACTGATCATTAGTATCTTGATGATCAGTGCTGCCCCAACAGTGCCCATTAGTGATGCCAATCAGTGCTCATTAGTGATGCCAGTCAATGCTGCCTTTCAGTGTACATTAGTGCCTGTTCATCAGTGTCACCCATCAGTGCCTTTCAGTGCAGTCCACCAGTGCCGCCAATCAATGTCCATTAGTGCTGCCTATCCATGCATATCAGTGCCACCTATCAGTGCCTATTAGTGCCACCTATCAGTGTACATCAGTGCTGCATATCAGTGCATATCAGTGCTGCATATTAGTGCCTCCTCATTAGTGCCACCTCATAAGTGCCCTTCAGTGCCGTCTCATCAGTACCACCTCATCAGTGCCCATCAGTGCAGCCTATCAGTGCCCATCAGTGCAGCCTAATCAGTGCACATCAGTAAAGGAGAAAAATTACTTATTTACAAAATTTTATAACAGAAACTTTTTTTCAACATTTTTGGTATTTTTTCAACCCAGTAGCAATTAAATACCACCAAATAAAAGCTCTATCTGTCTCAGAAAATGATAAAAATGTAGTTTGGTACAGCGTTGCATGACCGCTCAATTGTCATTCAAAGTGTGAAGGGGGGGGGGGTAAAGGGTACCCAGTGAAGTGGGGTACCCATTGAAGTGAACAGCCTCCGATTATACAAAGAGATGAAACATATCTCCCTATATAAGTCTTATGCCCCGTACACACGGTCGGATTTTCCGATGGACAATGTCCGATCGGAGCGTGTTGTCGGAAATTCCGACCGTGTGTGGGCGCCATCGGACATTTTCCATCGGATTTTCCGACACACAAAGTTGGACAGCAGGAGATAAAATTTTCCGACAACAAAATCCGATCGCGTCAATTCCGACCGTGTGTGGCCTGTTCCGACGCACAAAGTGCCACGCATGCTCCGAAGAAATTCCGACACGGGACAGCTCGTTCTGGTAAACTTAGCGTTCGCAATGGATACAGCACTTTCGTTACGCTGCAATGTAAAAAATAGTTTAATACAGCGCACTCTCTTCTTCTTTATAATGTGACAAGAATTAAGTAGTTTTGCTGCTCATATTCACACACACTTCTCACAAAGTTTTATTTGTGTTTTTTTAGTGGGATTCCCTCAATATATTGTTATTAGTTGTCACATCTGACAGTTTTAGATTTTTTAGTTTTTTTTTTTTTGTTTTTAAGCCTTTTTTTTTTTAAATGTTTGGATTTTTTCCAAGGCTGATCTTTGTTCAATGTTATTTTTATTTTTACTCCAGAATATTTTTGTGTGTGTTTTGTGTGTCAAGTTACCCCAACACCATTGATATCTTTTATTATTTAATCTCCAGGAGATTGTTTGTTGTTGGTGACCCTTGTTCATTTCACATTGTATATTTTTATTTTTACTCCAGAATATTTTTGTGTGTGTTTTGTGTGTCAAGTTACCCCAACACCATTGATATCTTTTATTATTTAATCTCCAGGAGATTGTTTGTTGTTGGTGACCCTTGTTCATTTCACATTGTATATTTGAAATGTACCTGAATCCTCACAAACAAACTGTCCTTTTTGAAGTAAAACACATAGGAGAGTATAATTCAAAACAAAAAATCCTTTATTAAGGGATCAGAACCAAACAAAGAGGGAGGCAACACTGGATCAACAGGAGAAATTAGCGAAGCCTGGGACCCCCACGGCAGACATCAATTCTTAAACCTCAAAATTGGTGGCCTGAGGAGTCCATATGTAAGGGAGGGCAGTCTGGTCCGGGATTCACAGAGACTCGGATAGCAGCAGATGACATCTGTGTCCCCAGGATGTGGTACCACAAGAGGCTGCATCTTTTGGCCGACCAGACTGGATCCAGGGCAATCACTCTCTGGTCTTCCTTTCATGCTTCCTTCCGGGCTGTGGCTGTGCAGTTGGAGATGTGGCAGGAGGAGGAGTAGGACCTGGAGGAGGAGGAGGAGGAGGAGGACTGGGGGGACCTGGAGGAGGACTGGGAGGACCTGGAGGAGAGGGAGGAGGAGGACCTGCAGGAGGAGGAGGAGGACCATCCCAAAGCTGTGTGTGAGGTGTAATTTGGCCCCTCACACCTTTCTCCAGAGCCTCTGATATGAGGGCCTGACACAAGGCTTTTTGGCCCTCCTCCATCCTCTGCATTTTATATGCTATGAATGCAGCAATGCTCTCCTGCCTGGTGTGTGGTGCTCCCAGGACCTCTGTAGCCCTCCAAAAGAATCTGATAGCCGCCTCCTCTAGGGCACTCGTCCTACTGCCACTTTCTGTTTTCAGGTGTAGGGGAGGGACCTGCAGATCAGCCATCCGGCTCGGCCCGGCCACCTCCTGGCTGAGACTTCCCTGTGTATGAAAAAGGGACATGGTTTTAGTTTTTGCATCATCAATCACAATCCTTAATTAGTACTCCCAACTAACATCTAGTTAACATCATTGATTGGACAAGCAGAAATATTTAGAGGAATGCTATACCTGGCTCAATCTGGGCTCCTCCACATGTGGCCTGGAAGGCCCAGGTTGGGCGTCAGAAGCCTCAGCCGGGGGGGAAGGAAGCGTGGAAGGAAGACTGGAGAGGGATGGCCTGGGTTCAGTCTGGCCTGCCAGAAAGTGCAGCCTGTCATAGTACAACATCCTGGGGACATAGATGTCATCTGCTGCTCCGGATCTCTGCGAATCCTGGACTTTCTTGCGCTCCCTCAGATATGTGCTCCTCAGGCCACCAATGAAAATCTTTAAATAGGTGATGTCTGCCGTGGGGATCACCTGCTTCACAATTTCACACAATTGCTCCAGTGCTGCCTTCCTCTTTGCTTGGGTCTTGTAATGGGGGTGTTTAATCTCCCACAGACAGGGCAGCTCCCTTAGCATATCAATGAATAGTGACATGAAGTCAGTATCTCTCATTAAGATATCCATGTTCACTGCAAGACACAACACAAGACAAAGCCTAATGTCAGACCAAACTCTCCTAATCTTGTTACAATATAGGCCTCAATCTAGAAGCTGTATAGGCACAAGTTTGTCTCTTACCTTCGTTCTTACGATCGGCGCGTCCAATGCTCCTTCCTCCGCTCACAGATCGTACGTAATACGCACGCGTGTTACGCTTTATACACACTGCGCATGCGTGTAACTCCGCCCGCCCCTGACGTTCTTTCTAGTGTATTCCCCGTCCCTTTTCGTTCGGCGCAGTGGGTGAAGAGCACATGGCGGAGTTACAGCAGATGCGGGCTAATTGTAGCAATGAGGAGGAGGAGGAGGAAAGGCCGGTTCCAGGCACGTCCCGATCCAGAAGGAGACGTTTTAAGGCCACAAATATGTCGTTTGGGGAGATGTTGGAGATGGTACACATCATGAGGAAGTCCGACTATGACGGAAAATA